>NC_052063.2:16817802-17488450 GCF_903992535.2 Arvicola amphibius | reverse complement strand
CAATTATCAAGGGAACTCAACCTATCATTTTTTTATTTATGTGTATCTTAAATATTTAAGAAAAATAAATATTAGCCAGATATGGTAGTGCATGTTTTTAAGGCCAGCACTCTTAGGGCAGAGGCAGGTTGATCTCCATGAGTTCCAGGCTTCTCTTGTCCACATAGTAAGTTCCCGAGTCAAGTCAAAGTTAGAGAATAGACTCTTTCTCAAAAGGAAAATAATAGTAAGAAATACAATTTCCATTTTTCAGTTGCAATTTTGAGAATGAGGGAAATTTTGTTTATAATTTATAATCTATAGAAAACCTTTGTTCTATAAACACAATTTAAAATCTCAAGAACAGTGAAAATAATATCTGCACGTGGCATAAATAACTTGTGTATCATTTATTTATATTCTTAATGTTTGTTTTTAAATTAATCTACCTGAATTTCATTCAGAATCAAACACAGCAGAGGTAGTTAGAAAGCGTTGTTATTTGAAGACTGCCCTACCTGCCCTGCTTCAAACTTGACCAATGTAACTAATTCATCACACTTAAATTGATGTAAATGCTTTGCTGCTAAAAATTTGTTCTGGTCACTTTCATTAAATTTTTTTCTCCATGCTTTACTTATGCTGTATCTGCTGTTAAGTAATACAATATGGGAAGGCCTTTGCAAAGGTTTTTATAGCCAGGCACCTAGTGTTGGGTATATTGATGAAAATCCAATGACGTATTACTATACATCATGAGATTTCTATTTTGACGACCTGTTTAACAGGTTTTTTATACATACCAGGAGAGTCATTCAAAGCATTTTACATATTAAATTACTTATCAAAACACTGTATATATAGACCTTGACATTTGTTAAGGAACCAAGGATTAAATCTTTAAGAGAAATTTTTTTTAAGACCAGAACAAATCTTGAGCAAAACATAGATCATGTAGCAAAGAAGTGGCTTCATGGGAAATATAGCACACTCGCAAGGACATTTTTTAAGCATAAATGCGAGAGGCCAATTGCCTGGTTTCTATAATCACCTGCAAATATGCAGCAGGTTATTATTAAAAAATAAAATCCATAGCATTAACACTGCAGAAGAGTACTGCCCAAATCCCTTTGGTCATATTTTTTCTGTTCCTGGAGCTCTCTTCAGTAAGGTGTGCCTAACTCCAATATCAATTTTTTGAAGCAAGAACCTTTGCCTGTTTTATTTTCGTGTGGGTAAGTAATTTTAGAACGATTATACATTGACCGTATTAAATTGCTTTTTATTTCTGTGTTTCATTCTTAGCGTAATCATGGGATGAAGTAATGACTTTGTTATGAGGGCCAATATGTGATTCCTTCACAGATGCGTTTTTACTCCTCAATTCGTTTTTAATGTATCTAGTGATTTGAGAGTTTATATGATAACAATGCCTCGCACTAATGCAATGAGAAAATAAGCCATATGGATTCCTGCTTAAATTGTTCATTTACACACAGCAAGATGATAAACTCAGGCACGTGGTCACACCTAAACTATGGTTTACAGAAACCTCTGGGTTCGCTACAGTATTGCTTATTTTAAAGCCTAATTTTACCCTGGTTGTCAATTCACTGAACAGCATACTTCACAATTGCTGGGAAGTCGTCCCATAATGTTCTTTTAAATTGTAGTTATTATTTCCCGAATGAACTGCACTAAATAAGGGAAAATTTATAAATGGCCTTTATAAATATAGGACCAGAGTAAGGATAAATACAATGAGATGTGAAGAGTCATCAGCAGATCCAGAACAACAAAGGCGACAGAGCAGTAATAGGAAAACGCATAGGCCAGATGGTAAATTCTTAGTGGAAGAATCCTCCAGACTGCAGAAACACTGTTGTGATTGGAGTTGTTTTAATTCACTTCAATCTCCTTTTAAAATAATTCTTAAGGAAGTGTGTAAAATTATAACTATTTCAGCAATGTGGACATAGAGTGCTTCTCTAATTATATACTCCTTAACATTTTGGTTAAATCTTTTATTAAGGACAAAGCGTGTGAACAACACATGGAATAGACGGCTGCATAAGGTTACTACTAACCAATAGTGGGCTGTTTCTGACTTCAGTTTCAAAGCGCCTGCTTATTTCTCCCTATACTTAAATAATGCTTGTAACAACTTGATTTACTTTCTCTATCTGAGCAGCACTTTTGGCTGGACACTAATGTAAACTACTCACTTTTGTTTAGGCTCATATTGAATATAAATATATTTTCTCAGGTGCCTTACACTCCCATAGTCATATTTATATATGAAAATGTACGTGTGTATATACAAATACACACACACACACATACATTTTCATAAATGCCTGCATAGTTTGTTCAGACAGTTTTAACTGCTGAAGTATAACGAGGGTTTGCTCTCACTGTTTTTTAAAAAGTCTGAAGTAGACATTTCATTTAGCTATTGGGGAACAATTAAATAAGCTGTGCAGCATTTAATAGTGAGAAAGAGGCTGTGCTGTCAGCAAGCTCCACCGGCACCCTCTAGGCCACTGGTTTATCATCTGGGAAATCTCTGCTTCTGCTTCAGTCCGATCATCCCTATTGCCTGAATGCATTCTCCTCTTCTGCATTCTCCCTAACAGGGATAGATTAAGGCATGGTAAATCTGGCCCCATGTGGAAGCCAACTTTAGCTGTCATTTTCTCTCCCTTATTTCCTCTGCTGAGATTGCATTCAGGGAGTGCCAGCGGAGAAGTCTCAGCTTCTGAACAGTACTCTGTCTCCAGCAATCTTCGACCCTTAGGTGGTAATCGCTTTATATCACAAACACTCTTTCCTGAGACAATAGGTTTTTGTCCCTGCACACACGCTTTTCAGAAATAGTCTTTGTAGACTCTCAGTAAAATATGCCCCTTTGTATACATTCAGTAATTTCTTTGAATTTGTTTAATCACAGTATTAACACTAGAAACTAAAGTGTAACACTCTAATTATGAGAATATTTTTAAATATGAAATAAGCTTTTGAAGCTCATACTTGCTGTCATGACATATTTAAATCAAATGCACTGTCCACAAATGATCTACCCTTGTGCTAATGCTTCTAAAATGTTTTAAAATATATTGAAGTTTTCATTAGACTATATTAGCCTAAATAAAAAGGGGGTTTGGAATTTGTTTTGTTTTGCCTAAACTTATTTAGACACAAAAGCATCACAGTAGAGAGTCATGTGGTTTGAACCCTTGCCTCAAGCCGGTATTGAGGAAGCCCTGGAATGTGTCTTTCTGCCGCTTTTACAGTGGTTTCCCCCACAGATCCAGCCCTGTTGCTTAATCCCCAGGAGATTTGAAGCAGATGAGCACAAGTTTTTAATAGTATTCTTGATATGGCCCCTTTGGGTCTCACGGAACAAAGCATGCTTTGTCCACTCCCCCAATGCCTTGGCCACCATTTGTTTTACCCTCTAGCAGTTGCTGTTGCTTCTCTGTAGGTAATCTATAACTTGATCCAGATAAACAAATCTTCATCCAGCACCACCACCCCCATTTTTATAGCACCTGGGCACAAAATATCCCCATAATTTGCTGTCGTTGAAATCCAGCTGAAAAGACACTCCTCACACCAGCCCAGAATGCATGTGTAATGTGTAATCTCTTCCATTCATACAACCAAGGTTCTCAGCAACAGCTGTGGGGTGTGTATGTGTCTGTGTGTGTGTGTGTGTGTGTGTGTGTGTGTGTGTGTGTGTGTGTGTGTCTTACTAGATTGGCTCCTATGGAAGTTCTTAACTTCTAGGTTTAATGTACTTTTTTATTGTACCCAAAATTCTTTGTTATGGAGAAATAATTTAATAATTCAACTTTCAAGGATAATTTAGCACATGCTTTATCTTAGAAGACAGGAACCATTAACTGTTAAGCTCCTGAACATAGAAATACGTTTCATTAAAATGTTTAATGTTTGCATAGTAACATTGAGCCTACAACTTGAAAAAATAAAGAAGCCTGCCCAGAAAGAAACTGACATCTAATACATATTTTAGACCTCTTCTCTTATTTAACCTAAATGCAATTTATGTCATATTTTTATCATGTCACTTTGTAAACAATAATTCAGCAAATGTATTTTTATAAGCTTGGAGATTATAAAACGTTCAAGTGCATGTCATTGGTAAAGAAATGCTTTTTATTCTAAAATATGATTTGATTGGAGTATGAGAAGTGAAAGTGTATTTAATATCACTGTCTAGGTCGTTCAAGCGAGAGAATACTTGCACCAATGATAACAAATACAAGACCTTCTATTAAAGAGCGTATATCATTCCGTGATCATCCTGTTCAACTCAGTGGTGGATGGGGGAGTGGCAAAAAGAAGGCAAAAAACTACACCTAATACTTGCAGCTTCTTCATCCCAAATGCAAGGCCCATGATTTATTTAAGTCTATGGGTATCTGGTCTTGTTGTGAGTTGGAAACGATGTTTTCATGTGATGTATTTCATGTTTAGTTATGATATTTCATAATTTTGTTTTCTGTGCAGTTACCCACCTCTCATTCTTTGCTAGAGTTTTCAGTTCCTCCTGTGTTCTTGTGGAATGGCCCCACCCCAAAAAAATTTCTTGAGACACTTGAGGGTAATTTGTACATATACTTTCTCATTTGGCTTATATTTTATGACACATATACTCAAGATTATTCTTTTTACAAATTTGATATAATATACAAAGTAATATAAATGTAGCGATGTTGCTTAGACAAATATTAGTGAATAATTGCTACCTTGACAAGTTTGAATGTACTAAATTGTATTTGTTAGGTATTTCAAAGATAAACTACATATGGCAATTCAAAATCGATAGTGAAAAATCACGATTATTTTATTTTAAAGCACCGTAGAGGGTTATGGTAAAAAAATACTTACACTGTTTAAGTTAAAATGAAAAATAAATTTAAATAATTATCATCCTATTAATTTGGAAGTTTATTTATAATGTTTCATTAAAGTGTAGTTTATCATTTTTTATGACAGGTCGATGTGAACTGTGATTCTTTAATATGATTCAATTCATTCAAACATAGTCACTTGAAACACTTTTAAATGATCTTAAATTGCCATTTTAAAAATTATTTTCCAAGCTGAAAACTATCATTTTTATATATTAGTATATTTGCTTAAATCACAGACAGGTCTCACTAAGGTCTTACTAGTATGAGGATAATTTTCTCCTATTATCTTAGCAAATACAGTATGCAAAATGTTGCATTCAGTTCAGGGCTCGGAGATCTATTAATCTGCATCTGGATTGTCTTTTACGAAGCTAAAGCCAGGGTTCTCCAGTGACTCTCCTTAGCACACTCTGTGTAACAGGATCCAGTGAACTTCATCTTTCCCTTTGTTTTTCTGCTCTCTAGTGAAATTCTTCATCCAGCGATGACTAACCAGATTTCAAGATGCATTTGTTTAGTTTTTATCCCCCATGCACTTTTGGAGTCCTGTTGCATTTCAAACCTGTAAATCTCTTTTAACCTGATTGAGATGGAAATGTTAATGAGCCTCAAGCTGTCAATCTATAAAGAAAACATGGATTTCTATGTTCCAACCTAGAAACCCAGCCGCACATGTACTTGTTTTGTGAGCACTGTTAGGTCATCCTTTGCTAACAACATCCACAAATCAGCATAATGTAATGATGGAAAATATTTTATCTCAGCTTATTTTCAACTCTGAAGGAGAAAACCACATTAAAGCTGACATTGATAGGGTTTTATGGTTCATAAACCTACCCAATGAAGCGGAAAGACTAGTATGAGAAACGAGATGTTTATTATTAAACTGTTTTAGTATGTAAAAGAAACTTCATAGTTTTTTTTTCCTTTATAGCGTTTGTGATTTTTTTCATAATCTTAGCTGTGAAGATAATTGCTATTGATGTTCTTAAATTTGTAGGTGATGATTGCTAAATGTGAATAAAGCTGTTTCTGCATTATGGTGTTAAATCAGAAGTTTTTTATAGTATGATTTAGTTCTGCCTACCCTGAAACTGATTGTCTAAAGAACTTTATAGTTTCAAACCTGTAACTTTGTATGACTAGTTGTACATTTATATTTGTTCAACTGCTATTTTTAAAATTTAATAAAACGCCCAAGTATTTGAACGAATTGTTTTCTTCTGTTTTTTTTTAAAGAGACACTCCTAAAAGTTTATTCATTTGTTTATTTTGTGTGTGTGTGTGTGTGTGTGTGTGTGTGTGTGTGTAGTGGTGTGATGTGTAGAGAGATAGAGACCAGGGGAGAGGTGTTATGCCAGGACACACCTGAGGAAGTCAGAGAACTGCTCTCAGGCGTCAGTTCTCTCCTGCCACCTTGTGGGATCCAAGATGGAACTCGACTTGTCAAAACAGCATAAGAGCCTCTACTTTCCTAGCCTCCTTGTTAGGCAAATATATTTAACAAATATTTGCCGTTAGGGTTCAAGAAGTAAAATATGTAAGGCTAACTTATCATGTAGCTGACTATGCATTTCCTAATGGCAGTAGCAGACATCGTCATTGGTGCTATTCAAGGACATTATCCCAACTGACTGCCTTTCCTGGATACTATGACTTACTGTCTCCCATTTCCAGCTTTGGGGGGGGGGGGATTGTGTTGTTTTATTTTTTGGTAACAATGGCAAACTGAACCATTATACACAAAAGGCCTGTTAGAAGGGTTAGGTGGGTTATTTAGAGAATCCAGAATTTTTTGATATGAGAATCAATACACTGTCTTATAACAAGGGTCCCTTATTAGAGTCTGGGCTACCATCACCACCTTTTGGAACATAGTAATCAACAATAGATCCCCAATTCCTTACTGTCTTCATGAACGAGCTGAAGGTATGCCAATCTCATTTGAAGATAATAAAAATAAGTATGTAACAAAAATCAGAATATGGTTGTAAGTATAATAATTTTACTTTAGACACTAAAATGATAATATACCAAGACTCCTGGAAGGTGGAAATTTTTCCTTTTGACCAGAAGCAGGAGAGAATTTATTTTAAGAAGAATATGCTAGAGGCAACATACAACTATTAAACTGTTTCTGATATTTGTAAACATAAATATAAATCTTATATAAGGCAGTTATTTCAAATCTTAATATCAACACCATAAAATATTCTTATATTTAAGCAACTATACTGTATACTTATTAGATTGGTCATTTCCTGGATTTTCTCTTAGTTTATAATTAATTCATATTTTCTCTGGAGTGCTCTAAAATTTAGACTAAAAAATTTTAATTATATTTTGAAAATGTTTAACTGACCGTGTATTCTAATCAAAGTAACTGTAGTAAATAGTCTGGCAAAGAGACACAAGTTTACTAATTTTAAGAAGCAAAAAATGTCATTGACATAATAGGGATTAGTGAATAAGGATTCCTTAATATATTATATTTCTTCATTATTGTGCCAAATGGAGTTTTGCATATTTTTAAAGATGAGAAAAGTTTATCGTACATTATTCTTTTCATGACTATAACAAAGAGAAAATTCAATGAATATATTAATTTTAAGAAAAATTTTAATGTATTCTACAATTATTATGAAATTTAATTTCTAAAGTCATCACCGGCATGAAATGTAATTCTACTTTTCATTTAAATATTTGATGATACTACCTGCCAAGATCTTTTTGTCTGTCTATATGGAACTGCTTTGACTGTGATGTTCAGATGTAGGCATTTTTCAAGAAAACAGACTAGACTTATATATTATTGAATCCACAAAACAATCTCTGTTTATATGTGTGTTAATTGTCTATCATATTTCAAAAATTTACTATAACAAAGATGACGTTTCTTTTTAATTATGAGTTGTTCTCAGAAAGTTACAGAGATGGCTAACATTCTATTTATCTTCAGTGGTTCTGATCTTGAGACTGCTCTTGAGATAATTCAGAAAGCCACTGGTCTGATAAGGATAGATATGGGATAGACAGAGTCTACTAAAACCTCCACACATATCCCACATACTAAGAGAGAGAACTTTGATTCTGCTAAACACAGTGACTATGATGAGGTATAAAAGGGAACTCTGTTGTGGGTCTAGACTTCCAGATTGCATACTCACATTTAACTTTGACATGACTGATTCAGTCTCTTCATTTTTTTTTATTTGATTTGATTTTCTATTAGAGATCATCTTACAAAGTCAAGTTGAAGCCCTTTGTCTTACTGGCTTAGTGCCCACATTCCTAACCAGGATATATCAATCTTTATATCTTCACATGTATGCATTCATATATATAAAGAGAATAGTTGAATTTCCAAATAAAATGAAGCCTTATATGAATAAATTTTCATAATGTAAGACATTCTATGATATTAAAAATGAACTTCTAATTTTTTAAAAATTTGTTTTTATGGCTATTTTGTCTGCATGTTTGTCTATATACTCTGAGCATTTCTGGTGTCCATGAGGGTAGACAATGACATGAGATTCCCTGTAACTCCCATGATCTGCCATGTGGATGCTGGGAGTGGAATTGTGGTCCTGTAGAAGAGCAGCCAGTGCTCTCAGTCACTGAATCATCTCTTCAGCCCATAAATGAAGTTTCAATCTAAGTTAAATACATGGAAGGACCAACTGTTGCATCAATAAACATAGTTCATCTTTAATACCTTTACATTTGGTTCTCCCCTTCCTTTCTGTCTCCCAGTTCTAGTGCAGAAGACTCAACAAGTTTTGTCTTCTTATCTTGTTTTGTTTTGGTAAGACTGGCAACCTGAACCACTCTTCAGGAAAGGTCATTTTGAAGGTCCAGAATGTTTTCGTATGAGAGTCAATACACTGGCTTATAACAAGGGTCCCTTCTCAGAGTCTGGGCTAGTACCACCACTTTCGTGAACATAGTAAACAACAAGGGGTCTTTTTCAGTCTGTGGCAGAACATTCCACTTCATTATAGCTTTGCACCCCATTTCCTCACTGCCTTCATGAATTGTGCCTCTAAATTCTGAAGAGTATATGTTCAACACATGCTTTCTGTGGTACCTCCCACCAACCTTCCGTCCTCCTTCCCACACAACTCATTCGATCCACTCTTGATGGGATCCAGGATTTTTCTTAAAGCAAAATCTACAGGAAAACTTTTCATTTGAACGTATGTCCTTGTAAGCAGTTTAGGGCAAAGGACCAATGAGTTTCAAGAATTTTCTACTAGATGTCGAACAGACCTGTGCAATGAAATCATGAGGTCTCATCTGTGCTCAATGAGGAAGTTGTCATGAAGCAAATTGAATAGTGGGCTACCTGGTCAAGTCTACGATATCACCAAGTCTTTCCTCCTGACTAAGTACTAACTAAAATGCTATCAGCCAATCCTTTCTATGAAGCTCCATGTTTTAGTTAGCCAGACTCCTGCTATACAGCCCTTTAAAGTCTAGGTTCAAGTAGCCCTATTTTGAACTCAAGGCAATTAACTAGCCTCAACCTCCGTGAGATTGTCAAGTATTTATGTTACCTCACCCAGTTGAACCATTTCATCTAATAAATTAGAGAAGAAAGTTCTCTTATTCTTCCTGGGTTATGTTTACAATTGCTGAGAGACCACCATGTGCATCAACTTTGCAAGACTGTAGGTGTCTTCACAGCACTTTACATTTGAGAGCCAGAGTGTAAGCCCACTGCAAATCCATCAGTAATTTACAGAAGTATGGCACATGCTAGATGTCACTGAGCAAGTAAATGGAGCATTTTATCCATAATGAGCAGACCACTGGAATCAATGCAAAGGGCAGATTGGCTATAATGTCTGTTATCGAGACTTTCAGAATTATTTTTAGGATCTTAATAGCACTACCCTAGTCTGTCACTGGGAAATACAAATGCCTTATGAGATGTATGTGTAACTTTAAAGTTTCTGACAGCTGCAGTAAACATAGAAAAATTGAAAGAGTTTACTTTTTTATTTTCTTTAGCCTTTTATATATAATATATCAGTCTTTCCTCAGTGTTCACAAAGTATTTGTTTTAAGCCCTGGTATTGCATAACCCATGTAACATGTTCTAGTCACTTCTATCAGCTCTCTATGTGCAGGATCAGCATGTGTGGGTAACGTTGGCAGAGGGGAATTCACTTGTTTTACAGTTGAAAACTTTAAGCATGTTATCCCTTAATATTACAAGATAATAAAAGGTATGGATTAAAAGAAATTTTAAATTTACACATTTATAAATGCTTAACTATTAATAAGTAAGTCACCAGATATATTCCAAATCAAACATATAAAGACCATATTATTCTTTTAAACTTTGATGTGGATTTGAGGTTTCTATTGAAAGTTATTGGATGCTAGACTTCTCTTCCAAATTTTATGTAGCAACAGAAAATTACAAGGAGACATTGTAAGTCTGGGTCTGTTTCTCATCTCTCTGCATCACTCAGATTTGGTCTAACCATGGATTTTCTATGAACTTCAAAATGAAACCAATGTTTAGAATAACTCAATATGATACGTAGAACAAAGTAAGAAATCAGCCCAGCAGTTCTACCATGCTAAGTACATATTTTGGTATGAAGCATATGGAAGAGAGTGAAAAGAACATGTTTTATATAATCTGACTGGCTCATGTGATACCCATCACTTTAATGAGTCATCTTGAACAGTGACAAACATTCAGAGGCACTCTTCTTACCATTATATTAACAATAAAATATGGAGCAATAGGATCCTGTAAGGTCAAATAACAAAGTATATGAAAGGCTTAGGATCTTGGTTGTGTGATGTCAGCAATAAATACTATCACAACACAGTAAACCATTCCAGGCTAATCTTCCAATATCAAAGCAAGTTTTTCACTAAGTAGACTTATTGAAAAGTGAATAAGTTCTGCAAATCTTATCCAGATATTGTTCATAAAATTGTACTTATAAGAAAAGAATTATCAGCCCCTTACTTCTATAGGCAAAATTTTATACTACAATATAAACCAATGAAATTATTTCACCACCAGCATCCCAAAGGCTATGCCACACAATTGTCGAGAATCCTCATATTCTTTTTATTTCTTCCTTTTCAAGTAAAAATAGTACTGGTTCATCTCTAGGCACACAAAGCAAAGAACATCCGCCCTTTGGTTTGATTTTTAATCTTTACTTGGTATTTAAGTTTTCCATTATTTTTTATTTTGACAGAAGCCTTTCTTTTCAGATATTACCTTTTTAGTATCACTATACACTTAATAATAAATACTCTAAGGAATTGTATTTTATATTTTAAATGGGGATTTAAACTTGGAGACAAGATAAGTTTCAAGTGAGGATCATCAGGGAAAAGGCATTTTCATATTCTGTTTGATCTTGAAGAATGAGTTGATGAAGTGAAATCATTTTAGGCATAGGGATATGGCCAAAGTAAATACCTGAAGACCAATAAATTTGGTGCATGCAAAGAATGGAACGTAGAGCGAACAAGGGAAATGCTTATTGGATAGAAGTAAGGGAGCCTGGTGAGAAACAGCAGGGAGTTGTTGGAGAGATGTGACCAGCAAGATGGGTGATTTTGGTCCTAGGAACTCTGCCCCTAACTCCTTCCAGCATTGTGTGCTTTTTCTAAACCAAGGATGTCTGGGGAAGCCTAGAGTTTCTAATCGTGTTTTCAAGCACTGGGAAGGATTTACCTCAAACATCAAGTACTACGGACTAAATGGCTGAAAGAGCAAACTTTGTGGTACTAGTTCCGCTGGACTCTTGGTTATGGTTTAAAGAAAGCCATTCTAGGGGGCTGGAGAGATGGCTCAGTGGTTAAGAACCCTGGCTGCTCTTCCAGAGGTCCGGAGTTCAATTCCCAGCAACCACATGGTGGCTCACAGCCATCTGTAATGAGATCTGGCGCCCTCTTCTGGCATTCAGGCATGCATGGAGGCAGAATGTTACAAAAAAAAAAAATTAAAAAGCCGTTCTCTGGTTGTGTGTTACATATGTTAGGAAAAGATTTTCCCAATCATTCATCCCATTTAAGGCCAGTAATATCATCAAGAGACCCCACTTCTTGACCTAATCTGACTTTGCTTTTCTCCAAAGACTCCATTTCTAAATGCTACCTCTTGATGAACTTTCTTCAAAACATTTATTTTGGGAGAGAGGAGACATACCTACTGAGAAACTTCTTAAAGTCATACATTTTTTCCATAAATTTTAATAAAATATTTCTCAACAATTTTACAATTTATGGCAGAAACTGAGTCCCTGAATGGAATGGTAACTCCATATGTTTTAGGTTATCCAGATACTTAACACCAAAACTAAGGCTATCACTCTAGTTCCTTGAGTGACAAAGACCTTGGAAAATGAATGGTAACAGACAATACCCATGTTAATATGCTAATTGAATAATAAGTGGGGCCAAATACACTTACCTTAGTGGTTCACATACCTCAGAACTGAGCAGCATGATGCGTACACATACCTCAGGATGTAACAGCATTATGAAATTTGTTTTCTACATAATGTTCTTGATCCTTTTCATATCTTAACTAATCAAAATTATATATTTTATTTTTTAATGGTTGAATTCTTTTGCTTTTTTAGTGTTCCCTTTTGATTTCATAGCACCATTAGTGTATTTCCCAATGACCTATAGTCACTGAGTGATTTTTTTCCACCCTTAATTTTTAAAATGACATTTAAAATTATGACCAAGTACTGTCTACATGGCTAAGAATATTAGCTGTCTCTATATTCACTTCCTGCCATGTGATAGAAATTGCCTATATTTTACATATAGAATCAGAGTTGTTACATCCCATTTCCATCCCCTCAGCAAACAGGAGCTAAAACCTGGACATATGTACTATGAGTCTGAATCTACACACTATTATTTTAGCACTATGGATAAATAAATATGAATATACATTATCATTAAAATTTGTACTGTTACAAATTTGCACATCTGCTAGTAGGAAATCCAAATATTATATACTTTGAAATCATTAATGACAGAATAACTTAACCAGGAAGTGGTGACACCCATCTTTAGTCCCAACATTCGGGAGGCAGAGGGCGGTGGATCTCTGAGTTAAGGCAAGTTTGGCCTACACAGAGTGAGCTCCAGGATAGCCAAGGCTCCACAAAGAAACCTTATCTCAAAAAGCCAAATAAAATAAAACAAAATACACATAATGGCAGAATAACAACTTTTTTCTCTTTATTTTCTAATTTAGAAAACAATAGCACTCTGGTTTTCTTGCCAAAGTCATTTCAGAGATGGAAGCTCCTTCATGAGTTAAGAATGTCATTTGAAAGTTTTGATCTTAAATACATTTGCACCACCAATATGTATCTCCACAACATCTCCTTTCCAGTAGTGTGTAACTATGAGAACCAGTCCACTATAGCCATAGGAGCAATAATTGTTTTAAAACTTTTTTAACATACACACAAATCTCTTTTCTGATCCAATGCATTTCTGTTTCTGGGTCTAAACTGATTGCATTTAATCATCGATTCGTGTATCTTTTTTTTTAGGTAAAAAGATCACTGGTTCTTTCAACCATTCCTATGACTTTTAGATTCTTTTTGGCTCGGTCAGAGTCACTACGAGAAAGAAAAATTTTAAACCTTGCTCTCATCTACAGAAATAGTCTGAAAAGTATCAGGATTTACAGAGTGGATCTGAGCTTTTTGGTTGACCAATTCCAGTTCTGTCAGTAGGGTAAGTGGAAATTGTTTTAGCTGAGCCACTAAGCCAAACAGTAGATTCAGAATATCCCAGGATCTTCCTTGTTCAAATCCTTACGAGCTTTGTTTCCTTCTGTTTGGACTGTAATTAATGTACAACTTTGTGTTTCTCTGGACTGATTTAATTCTCTCACTCTTCCTTTTCCAAAGACCTTTTTTTTCCTCAAAATTTTAACTAGCATTAAAAAAAGAGTATTGTTTGATATTCAGTGGAAGTTTTAAGTTAATGCTCATCATCACCAAACATCTGTAGCACACTACGTGATTTACAGGACTTAGCATCACTCCTGCAGTGAAGAAATCCCAGGATGTCCTTGCTTCTTGACATGGTTCGCTTCAACTTTGATCCAAATGGTTCTTCACTCAAAGAAACCTGAAGGAGACACAACCCACTTTCTTTCAATGTTTAAAAAATGAAAATTACTTTAAAGTTCTTTTCCATAAATCATCTTGCCAAGATGTACATTTCTTTAAGAATGCTCAGACAATATTAGAAGTTTTATTAACATTAGAAAGGATGTAAGATTAAAGGGTATTCTTACTCAGAGTAATGAGTTACTTAGATTTGCTAAATTCAATTCAATTGTTGAGCCAATTCTAACACAGAGAAAAAAAATTCCAGGATACTCTTCTCCCCCAAAAGTAGCCCATATGAACCAAATACAGTGTGAAAGAAAGAATTCCAAGAACTTCAATCAGAATTGCACACTATTGGAGTTAGGTTCCCTATAACTAATTTCATTAAAGAGATTTTCCCCAAACAGTACCTTTTAAAATTAAAATTATAGTGAGTTTGGATTGTGTGTGAAACTCTACAACCAAACTGGAAAAAAAGTGCCTAGAAGATTTTTTTTCTCTCTTTCCAATTTAAAAAACTCTTATATAAGTAGTTACTATAATAACAGTAAATACTGGAATTGCTTACTATAAACAATCAATTGTGCCTTCAAGTCATGTGATTTTGAAGAGCATCTGTGAAGGCAGGAATCCGTTCATTTTGCTTTGACTTGATAGAAAGGCTGTATTTGTGAGCATCTGATGTTTGAATTTGAAAGATGACATGTTTCCCTAAATTCTTGTCCCCCCTTCATGACTGGACACCTCCAAAGGTAAAGTGTCAGCTTTGTTGAATGAGAAATGACAGAAACTTTTCCTTTATAGCCTAATCTAAGAAGAGATGGGGAGGAGGCCTGGCATTTCGCTTCAGGACTTGCAGTCGCACAGAAAGCCTGGCTTTCCGCAAGGCCAGAGAGCGATGAAGAAGGGATGTGAAAGCGAGCGGGGGTTCCACTCACTGCGCCCATAAACGCACAAACACCCCGCAAGCTGCTAGCAGCTACTGTCAAATGTACCTGCCTCCTCCCCTTTACCACCTCCGAATCTACAGCAGTTCGTGATACGGATTAATTCTGATTCCCAATCTGCGAGACAGAACGGCCACTGTCCTTACCAAGGGACGGTTAGATTATCTGTTAGCCAAGATCAATATTTGTATGGAAAGCTTAAAATATGTTGTTTTTCCAAGAGTTAGACTTTAATGGGGGGGGAGCACCGCTGATGAAATATTACCAGCGAATCGGTTAACCACTAACTTCTTTCTTGTTCAAGAGGCTCTTTCAAGTCTCCATTTGGAAACGAAACTTTGCTTCTTTCGCTCAGCAGAGACACCCCAGCACGCATGCTTACACAAAGAGTCTTGTCTGGTTGTAGGTCACTTTGTCTACAGCACCTCAGGCTCCTTTTGGAAACCTCCTCTCCACCCCAGAAGCTCACTAACGCCTTCACTCGCTGCTTCCTGGGGAGGGCATTCTATTCTGTACATTTCGTCTCATTCAGGTGAGCCCCAGGTTTCTCTTCACCTTTGTGAGGCGACAAGCTCTAAGACTGTCTAACAAACTGTAACCAGATAGACCCGGTAAGCTGTCGGGATGAGGTTAGGGCTTGGATCAGCAAGCGAGTTCTAGCCACCCAGAGAGACCTTGCCTGTAGCCCCAAGAAGTGCTAGTTTCATTCTAATTAAGATATTGAGGTTTTCCTCTTGGCTGCATTTTTTTTTTTTCTGGAATGTCCTTGATCAGGCTCCCACAGACGTGGAGACCGTTCTTTGCCAGAAAACTCTACATCGGAACCTTTCTGCAAATTAAAGCTCACTTACTCAAACTCACACCAGGATCGCTGCTGTGAGGGGTAGGGCAACTTCGACGGGAGAGTGCATGGGTGGCTTCACTTTGTTCTCAAGTTCTTTATTGATTTTCAAAAGGAGTTCGTACACTCACCTTTTTCCCCCAATCTTCCTCTGGAAATAAATCCTGTGTAGCAATCTTCCTCTTCTTGTTCTTGCTGGGTTTTACGAAGCAAGGAGTACCAAGGTTAAGAAGACGTTAGATTTCGTGTAAATGCCACACCTAGCAAACAGTAGGACTCTCAATGTCCAAACCCTGTCCTCTTCTGCTGAGGAGTCAAAGGGTATTAGGACCGAGGGGGAACAATCAGTAGGTGAGGTATTTGCACACGATGATGTTTCTCACTCTTTGAACCTGCCTTGGTTTTTACCTATCTGGCTTACCCCTCTCGAGTTGTTTTAATGACCATGGACTTTACACTTAACGGAATTTAATTCTAGTGCAAAGGAGAAACATCTGTCACTTGAGCTCAAGATCTATGCTGTGATTTCTTTTAAAAACCAAAAGTCTTCACATGAAAGGATAAAATGCTTACGTGCACACAGCTTCCTGAAAACAAGCAGGTCTGTCTTTAAGATACACCCCGAAATCAGTAAGGAAAATAAACTTAAAATATACTGAATAAAAGCTTAAACACTATATTTACCAAATAAGGAGATATTTGGAAGTATGTTTTAAATGGTTAATAATTTACTAGTGCAATTAGGATCTATGAATTGAGTTCAGTTGAATTTATTTACCCTTTAAAGATATAGATGTGATGTAAAAACTCCAGCAATCAGTCCTTTAGGAAAATGAACACAATTTTAGAGAGAAATAAAGTTATTTCTATAATCCCCATCAAAGATATTGTATTTTATATAATAAAAATAGTTACCATGATTCAGCTACTATTTATGCATTTATAATAAAACACACTTTTTAGTGAATATGAACAATGCCTCTAAGATAACCAGTAGCTAAAAAGGATAAATCATCACCTGAGATTTTTACACTTGACTTGGCTCCTGTAGAACCAGAGAACTGAATTCAATCCCATCCCTTCTCTTTGGAAGAAAAGTCAACTATGTGCGAAGCTATTACTGAAACCAGCTGAAACCCAGAAACAAATACAGCTCTCTGAAACCTCATGAGTTGATTTGGGATACCAAATAATATTAGCACTGAAGTCAAGATGAGCATAGTCCCTAGTGTCAGAGGGCTTCGTAAAGGCACCTTTGAAAGTCTTCAAGATTCATTTCGTTTTTTTACTCAGATCATTGTTGTACGTGATTCAATTCACAAATAGCACAATGTCCACACTTGTCTCTAGGTCTCTAGGCAAGTTCCAGGGGCTGCTATAACTTGAGACACATATTTTAACTCTCTCACTCTCTCATTCTCTCTCTCTCTCACTCTCTCTCCCCCCCCCTCTCTCTCTCTGTGTGTGTGTGTGTGTGTGTGTGTGTGAAAACTACCAAGTTGCTTCGATGCAATATATATTTCTGTATCAATTATTTCTGCAGAACTGTGGGAAGGCTGAAGAAACTCAGCAGCAGAGCATACACAAACAGGAGGCCATTTGGCTTCCTGCCATGAAACATGACATTCAATTATTTTAGTCCTTTTTCATGAGAGTTGCTCCCTTGCCAGCTCCTCCCCCACTCTACAGACCATTGCATTTCTGCATTTGGCATACTTTGCCTGATTCAGCATACCTGCATGTCCCAAGAATCCAAGCTTTACGCATAAGTTCCAAATTCCCTCTGCAATGAGAACTTGCTAAAACTAAAATTTCTGGAGTCTTATCTTGGCCTGCCTGCTATTGGTATACAAACATGGCATTTCATTTAATGAGTGGAGAAAGAAACTAGAGTTGCCCTTTCTACAGCTTTTATGTAAATAGAAATACCGTAACTTTCCCAAAATGCATTTGCATATGGAAGAGCATGACTCGGAGCGTCTTTTATCTGTGAGACTTCCTTCTCTCTCTTTTTTTAAGCAAAAAATGAGTGGAGTGAGGCTGCCCTATAAGGTCAGTCGCTCGCCTTGATGATCTAATTAGATGCTCCTGAAGGGGAGTGTAAAATAATCCTATCAATGGAATTTTCAACTATTTTAGCTCATCTATTTATTCTGACTTTTATTCCTGGAAGGAAAGCCAGATAAAGACAATTTCATAAATACCCAAATTCTATTTCTATAGGGGAAGCTGCCAGCTTGCAACAGTAAGCTCTACAGGAGTAATGAATGCTGGGTGTGGCTGCAGAAGGGGGCAGGAGCCATCTTCACAGATGTGTTTGCCCACACCTGGTGCCAGAGGAATGATCTCCGTTGCTGCAACACATCTTAGCTGCTGGAGGAGAAAACAGCCAAGACTTTCACCCCAAATAGTCTTCTTAGCTCCTCCCTTCATCTCTTTGCTTTCTTTACTTTATGCATTCCACCCTGAAGTCCTCCACAGGTGCTGAGGCTCCATCAAAAACTATGAACCTTCCAGGGATCTAAAAGTGCTAGAATCCTGAGGTGTCCAGAATGGTTCCAGGCTCAAAAAGAAAAAGAAAAAAAAAAAAAAAAACAAAAACAATGGTCCTCCATCGCCATTGGTAGCCTACCCTCAAAATTCAAACGTGAGAAAAAGGAGGTGAAAGAAACATGCCCAGCAACCTACTTCAGATTGACTTGTTGGGTGAAGTGAAAAGAAGCAAGGTGTGCTCTGAGTTCTGGTCACCAGTTTTGAACGTGCAAAGAAAAGTACAGAACCGGAAAAGTGAAATATGAACCTGGAAATGACAGGGAGGGTGAAGAGGAAAAATATAGCCACCCAAATGCTGACCTAATTAACTGGTTCCTCCTTCCCAGCCATCACTGACATTAGGTGGTTCAAATCAGGGAGAGTTGGGATTAGGCAAAGACTAGAAGTAGCCAAGTTTAGAAGAGAGTTAGCACCCATGCTAGATCTGTCTGGAGTAGTTGCAAGCATTTATCAAAGTCTTTCAGTCTGTTTCCAACATTATGTCCCAAAGCATCAGGCAGAAAAAAAAACACAGGTAAAATGATGTCCTATTTTTATCTCACCTTCTTCTGACTTCCAGAAACCACTCAATTATCATTGCCTTAATTAGTATTTTGAACAGATGTTAATGCCCTAATGGCTGGGCTGTGTCATTTCTGTAAACTCTATCTCGACTTCTCAAAATCTATTTAATGCAGCTCTTGGCAACCAAAGACCCACCTTCTTGCCAACAACTGCGGATTATGCATTCGTTATGGGAGTTTGCCATTAGCTCTTTCCTCTGTTAGGGGCATATGTGGTTGCGTGTCACAAAACACAAGGGGTTCCGTGTAATAGATTTGAGTTTCCAGGAGGTTTTGGGAGTCTGAAGTGGGAGGGTGACACCTTTACCCCACCCTTTCAACCACTTCAATCAGAAGTGGGCTTGGGTAATGGGGTGGAAAAGGCTTCTAGGCACCAGTGGACCTGGGCTATACAGCAGTTTCCTCGGATTGGGACTTCTATTGGTATACAAGTACTGGAGAGCTCGTATCATATGTCTTTGATTTAAAAGACACCGAATGTTTTCCAGGGGATTTGGAGCCCCTGAAACGCATATTTATAAACAGACCGACAAGGCTGTACGACGGAGCTAAGTTTATAACTAGGAATTCTCGGCATAGTTCATCAGTTATGGGAGCGCTTGCTGCTGTGAATATCTGAAAGACCCAACAAACGTCTATTCTTTCGTCTTTCCCGTGTTTATTAGGGTAAAGCATGATTTGAAAATACCTAGAAGTAAGAATAGTGTAAAAAGGGAGAGGTGAGATCCCGCAAAATGACCAAGCCAACAAACTCAATCTACCTCCCCCCACATGGGACAATCGGAAGAACACAGCATCACTTTTTGTAAGCAAGACTTCCCGCACACATTTCCTGGGCCTTCCCTCCCCTCTTCCACTGGCTTCAGCAAAGGTGAAGCAACTCTGGCCTCACAGGGTAGAGAGTGCCCAGCTTGGAGTCTTGACTCCCTTTTCCGATAAAGCGCCCTACCCAGGGGGCTTTTCTTTGACTACTCTTGAGATTCCTCACTTTGCCTTTGGTGCTAAAGCTCCGGTGACAACAATTAAGAACTAGTAGAAGGTGTTAAAAGGCGGAACAGTGTCAACTCGTGGGAGCTGAGCAAATCTCCACAGGAGCCCCTCCTTGGGAGAACTGTCTGTGGTGGACCACAGGCACTGCGAATACGAACGCTGCTTCTGACTCTTCTGCTCTGGTTCCGTTCGATGGAATTTGCATTTTCGTCGCCAGGCACGCCTTTGGGACAGTGCAAAGCAGCAGTTTTGGCGCACACTGTGCCGGGAATCTTCCCAAGTTTGGCCAGGTTGGGCATCCAAGAGAGTCTCACCTGTGAGGCGAGGGTCAGAAGAACTCCGAAGAACGTAGAAATCCGAACCCCTGCTAATGGGCATTCTTCTGAACTGGGCTAGGCCACCCTCTGCGGCAGGGATGCCCGAAGTGTCTATGACTCTTGCCAAAGTAACCTGGAGAAAATGACACCCGCTGGGAAGGCCTGTGATGGGAAAGGCCACGTCAGGACCGGTGAGCAGAGACCTCCCGCGTCCACAGTTTGTAGGTGGGTTTCACCAAATTTGAAAGCTTCGGTGATCTATTGCAAATGGCTGCTTGTATGTGCCAAGGCAACCAACAGTTTTTCCTCAGTCGCCCCGGGGTCCTCAGAAGCTGAAGTCGGGCACAAGGCCAAGCAGAATGGTTTGCAGCTCTAAAGCGCTGTTTTCACACGCCCTAGCATCTCCTTCAGCTGGACCAAAGGTTCTGGGCCTGCAACCTTGTGTCCAACAGCAATCCTGGGAGCCACTAACTTCCCCACCCCTTTATCAAGGCGCTGCCCCAACTCTTGAAAACTGCAAGTAGTAACGGTTTTGTTAAAACACTCTGAAGGCCTACACACACACACACATACACACACACATATACACACACATACACACACACACACACACACACACACACACGCACACCTACACACACACACAGGCACACATACACACACACATACACACACACTCACAATACTCTGTGTGATGAGCCTTCCTCTGACCTCCAGTAAGAACAGGCTTTTCGGAGGTACTTTATGAATTTTCTGAAGAAATAATTTTGTTCTCAGTAATTAAGGAGTGGATTAAGCGAAGAGGTGGGGAAACTTACTGGTATGGGCAAAATTCGGTCTTTTCAAGGACTCTTACAACCTCCCCTTCCCACCCGATGCCACCACATCCACAAAGCCTCTGCATCCCACAGCAAACTTGGAGACCAGGGCCTTGGCTAGCGCTCCTCTCGCCACGACGCCAGCCTTTTAGGTTAGAGAGGCAACCTAGGCCCCTCTACCACCAGCAACCCAGTTAACAGCTGCCGCTGCATCCGGCTTCTTGGGCTCAGATTAATGTGGATCTTCCACGTAAACGATTTACGGATGAAATAAAAGCTCTTTAGAGCAATACTTCCTTTCAAGTTCTTAAGATGCCTCTAAATCTTCTGGGAGTGAGTGGCTGGCGTGGGGGCGGGGAAGACAGCGGGTGTTGGGGAGTGGAGGGTGGGATGGCCCGGCAGGGCGCTGGGAGTGGAGGGTTAACCACTGTGCGTTCTCACCAGGCTCCTCCGCAATGCCAGTCCACTGTTGAGGCAATTACGTTTTCTGGGTGTCGGGGCCTTGTCTCTTCTGGCATTTGTCTGAAATGGAGCTGTCTGTCTGAACTAGGCCGGGGCGCGCCCTGCCCTGGGTGGGTGAGTAGGGAAGATGGGGGTGGGGTGGGGGAGAAGGGGGGGCCCTGGGGTGGAGTTAGTCCCTGCCTATTTTCATATTCATTAGGGCTGGGAGGTTGCCGGAGGAGCCCAGCTGAGTTTCAAGATATAAAAGCAACTTCGGGTGTCCCTTCTGCAGCCGGGACGTATTAAGAGGCTGGGAGCTGGGCAGCTCCTGGCGTCGCGGGGCTCGCTTCCCTTTCCCTCCTCTCTGACCCTCCCTCCTCCCGCCCACTGCTCCCTCCTCCCTCAGCGCCCTCCAGCCTCCGTGCCCCGAGAACCCGCGGACAGCCTTCCCGGATTATGGAGTTTCTGAGTGAGAAGTTTGCCCTGAAAAGTCCGCCAAGTAAAAACAGTGACTTTTACATGGGCACAGGAGGCGCGTTGGAGCACGTTATGGAGACCTTAGACAATGAGTCCTTTTACGGCAAAGCAACGGCAGGCAAATGCGTGCAGGCCTTCGGGCCGCTGCCCAGAGCTGAGCATCACGTGCGCCTGGACAGGACCTCGCCCTGTCAGGATAGCAGCGGTAAGTCTCCAGGGCCGGGCTCTAGCCCCAACCCCGTCCTTTATCCTTAGTTCCGGGTGGCCGGGCCGGGGCCCTAGCCTTAGCACCAGCCTCAGTTGCCCTTCCCCAAAGTGCTGTGCGCTGCGGGTCGTAGTGAAGAAATGGGGGAGCATGGATCCAGACTGTGGGGAGGACCAAAGGAGGCAGCCTGGAGCCCCGCACTTTCTCACGCTTTGGTACTCCTGCACCACACTCGGGTCCAGGGCTAAATCTTGAGGGATTCCCCCGCTCCCCCGCTCTCCAAGAGAATCTAAAACTGGACGGGGCCAGGACCCCAGTATAGGTAAAAAAGATAATATTTGAATCAAGATAGCGCGCCTCCTTGGGATCCCCGCCCCGCCTGGATGCCAGGGCGCAAGGACGCAAAATCTATCACTGGACGTCAAGGTGGTCTGGAAATCAAAAATCTTTGAACTCCTTTAGGTGGGGGGAAAAATAAAAACAAAACGGGTTTTATTGTCTAAGACGTGATGATATTTTCATTGTAAAGATGCTGCATTTATTTCTGTTGCTCTGCATTAGCTTGTGGGCATTCCTGATTGGTGCGGATTTTATTTACTTATTTACTGCGTTTGCAACCTGCAAACACAAATTCTTCTTAAACATCAAGTCACAGTGGCTTTCAGCAAAGCCTTCCCGACAACATCATCCGTAGTCGGATTCTGCCTTGTCTACTTTTATCTTACTCCACATAAAAATGCCATCTTAAGAGCCTTTCGGAATGCTTCTGGACAGAATCTTCAACATTGAATGCCTGAGTATCTCCAAGTCAAAATGTTATCAAAACAAACCATCTATCTCTTTCTATCTTGTAGCCGGGTACAGACCCAACATTTCACATCCCAACCGCTAAAGCAGGTTTACGATTCCAAGAGAACTTTTCCTTATCAAAGTGTATACTCCACCCCTAAGCTGTGAGGAGCGGGCTGCGTTAAAATAACAAACGAATTAAGTGTGAAATATTTACAACAAGCCTCCGCCTTCTATTTTAATGGAAGTTCAAATATCTGGCAAGGCATTTACTCTTTCGGCAGCTCGATCGTTCGTTACTTTGTACGCAGATTTTAAAACGAATACCATAGCCCACTAATTTTATTCAGTGCGGTTGGCGACTTTTGACTTGTTCGGTTATAACAAAAAGAAATGCACACGAAAGAGAACCCTATTACTGAAGTGGATTCAGTCGTTTGTCTGGAAAGACTGGAACAGCTAATTTTCCATACAAGAAAGTTTTGGCTTCCTGGCTGCATTTCGGCGGTCGCGTCTGCGTTTTCGGCGTTTTCAGATGCGTGCATGAAGCCATTTGAATTGACAGGATTTTTCCAAACGGTTTTATAGTGGCCTGCGCTGACTGTTAGATAAATTCCACAGTGTTTTTAAATTGTCGGGGAAAGGGGAGAGAGAAACGGTGACTGATTTGGAGTGCTTCATTAACTTTTAAGCGATCGTCTCACTGTTTGGAAGAATTTTAACGGTGAAATAATGAACAAAATGAACACGGATGGTTACCGGCTACATCTGAGAAAAAAAAAGCCAGTCTTTCTCCAGTCCTGCCCCCAGCGTCTTGCGGCTTCCCCTCCCCCAACTCTAATTGCCGGAGTTCCCGGTTTAACTCTTGTCTGCTAAGACAAAACCTTATTGTTCATCAGTCATAACCCTCTTCATATTTAATTTTACATCGCATCTTTCTTTGCTTAAGATCAATGTGCAATTTAAATTATATAGACAGTAAAATTCAATACATTTGTAGAACTCATGAAAAGGTTCTTCAAACTGTTATGGGGAATCCCACCCCTCCCACCCAGCCCCCACCCCCTTTTAAAGTACAATCAGTGGTTGGGAATTAGTGTTCTGGTTGGATTGCCTTTGTTTTTCTTACAAGACAACAACAGCAACACAAACCCCAAATCGCTCCTGCTTCCTATATTGATGGTATTTGTTTGTGAATTTTAGCGTTACAATTAGTTTCTTGTTCTATTGTAAGCCTGAACTCTCCGATCTCAAGAACATTACTGAAATTAAAATAACTCTTGACAGAATGCAAAACGCCGTTTTAAATTTTACTTTACTTTTGTAATTTTCATTTCTGAGCGTTCCTAAAGAAAACAAAACAACAACAACAAAAAAGACCTTCTGACCTATGCAGACACGAGTTAAACGGAAGGGAAGTATGAAATATTTAAGACGTTTTTAATGTAAAGATGGGTTAGTTCACTTAAATCTTATACATCTCTATTTAAAACACTTTCAGAATTTCAGCTAAGAATTTTTTTAAAAAAATAGTAGACCGCTTTCTGCAGGAAATTTAAATTTAGACACGAGCTCAAATGTGTGAATTGTAATAGAAATCATATTCAATGGAAATCTCTGTTCACCATCATTTTGTGGGGGGTGGGAGATAGATCTAATGTTAATAGATAGGTATTATTTAAACTTGAAGTGTCACTTTTTTGAAAACCGGTAGTCTATTTTTGTCTTATGTACAAAACAAAAGTATATGCTATATGTTTTATACATATTTCAATGGTGGTATAGATTTTTTTCAAGTCTGGGGAGCAAATTTTCACTTGACTATTTTAATCTGATTATAAATTATATGCATAAACAGTACCTTTGCCATATAAAACAGTTCTTTGGACTTTGGCAAATCGTAAGTCCGTGTACATACTTATAACTATTTTTAAGGCTGATCAACAGTGAATTAATAATTATGCATTGCACACGTGTGATGATAGAATACTGGTAAATTATTAGCAAGCCCTATTTCCTGGTGCTCTAAATTAGTTCTCGTCAGTTATTTCGTCAAAGTATCTTTCACTCTCCTGAGAATTCCTGTTCTCCCTTCTGAGTACAGTAAACTACGGGATCACCAAAGTGGAAGGCCAGCCCCTTCACACTGAGCTGAATCGAGCAATGGACAGCTGCAACAGCCTCAGGATGTCTCCCGTGAAAGGGATGCCAGAGAAGGGCGAACTGGATGAACTTGGGGACAAATGTGACAGCAACGTATCCAGCAGCAAGAAGCGGAGACACAGAACTACCTTCACCAGCTTGCAGCTGGAGGAACTAGAAAAGGTCTTCCAAAAAACCCATTACCCGGATGTATATGTCAGAGAACAGCTCGCATTGAGAACAGAGCTCACTGAGGCCAGGGTCCAGGTAGGTTGCAGAAGGTGGCCTTTCAGGGAGGGCTAATATAAGAATAAGAAATCTTATTTGGACCAAAGTGATGTGTGAGCAAACTGGCCCATTAAAATTTCATTTTGCTTGTACTAATTTTGACCTTCACTAAGCTGAGGGACAAGAGCTATTCCAGAAACTTAAAAATGAAGTCATTGAAAAGAACAGAATATGGTACCATATCTCTGATTAAAAAAAGATAAACTTAAAGGGCAAATCCCAAATTTCTTAGTTACCTTTAGTTAATAAGTAAATATATCTAATTTATATCTTTGGTTTATTTTCAACTATTATAAAATTTTGTTTTTAATTATATATGAATTATTGGCAGACTATTAATATACTAGCCCATAAATCTAAATCTTTATTTAGGCTGGAATTATTCTAATGGAAAAAATGAAATAATAATACCAACATTAAATAGTTATGTATAGTAATAAAATTTAAGAAATATAAAATGACTCATTTAGAGTTTTTTTTTGTCCCAACCATTTTAAATACTATACCATTATATTTGTTCTTTAAGGTCTAGGTATGTGTACAGATTTTTTTCAGAGTAATTACTAACAATGTACTTTAAATATTTTTATGTAGTTCATTATATTTCTTAACTATTTAGTCAAATGATTAAACCAGAAGTTGTGATAACTATGTACTTTAAATATTTTTATGTAGTTCATTATATTTCTTAACTATTTAGTCAAATGATTAAACCAGAAGTTGTGATAACTATGTACTTTAAATATTTTTATGTAGTTCATTATATTTCTTTACTATTTAGTCAAATGATTAAATCAGAAGTTGTGATAAATGTAAGTTCTTGTAAAAAAATAATTAAAAGAAAAATTTATACTAGATAAAATGTTACCTGCCTTCTCAGCAGTATTTTATTGTGATTTTTAAAGCTGATATTTTTAAATTACACTTTATTAGTTGTTAAGTAATAAGTACAAATTTGAAAGGCAGCAATAATTCAAAAGACATTTTTTCTTTATATATACTTTTACTGCATTATTGAATTCCTTCTCTCTTCAATTATTGAAATAGAAAGATAAATAAATTGTGATTTTTTCCCCTTTGTTAATGAAGTTAGTTTTACTTGTATGGTCTGTTTGCTATTTCTGACCACATGGGGTGAGTCAGGGATAGCAGACAGAAGGTTATGCTTAACATTCTTGAAGCAAAGGGTGATTCTATCTTAGTTCAGAAAAAATAAAACATAGAAAGTTTGCACTAATGAAGAACGTTAGAATTGTCTGGTATTAACACCAGTCCTGCATGTGATTTTGTCCCGTGACTGTTATTTAAATTAGTTATACTTGTTACCATAGAAAAATATGTTTACATGCAGACTGATTAGCTGTTGCCTGCGTGTTTCCCCTTCAGTACAGATCCATATCTGTTTGAGGACATGCAGAGGGAGCCAACCTGACCCATATTAGTGCAGGTTATGCATTTTACAGGAGTGTGGGAATCGATGGCCATTTTAAAGGCTGTCACAGAGCAGGGGAGAAGACAGAAAGCACTTATGATTTTCAGTGTAGTCTTTGTGCTTCGCAGAATAATATGTGTTCTCCCCGTGTTTTCTCATAGCCCACTAATGATGAGCACTATTTGATACTAGCAATGCAACTTGGGAATGATACTTAACAGGCAGCTAATGAAAGACTTGCTGTGATTTCAGAACACTATTCAAACCATAATCTGCAATATATGTGTAGGCCTTGAACCGAATATTATTAGACAGCGAAGGCTGTGATGGCATAAAATATATGAAATTAGAATTTGGTATTTGAAAAGTGTATGCAAATTTCATGTAAAATTTAGTGAAAAAAATTGTAATTTAAATTTAATTATACTTGATTTTCAATTTCTTTCTATACCATTTAGAGTCTGCATGTAGTTATATAAAGAAGACTGAGTGATTCCTGAATGCTACCTAGATGATGTTTACTCAAAAATATAAAAGTTTTACACTTAAAATATAATTTTCTGTTTCTCCTTTTAGAATACTGCAATATTAGAAGTTAAAAAATTCAAGAGCCAGATATGAGAAATAAGGATTCCTCTCAGGGATACCATTGTGTGGATGAGGATTGCTAAGACATAATTTGGGAAACCATGAAAGGCATTTAATGACCTGGGAGAAGCAGACGAACTCACAGGCATTCGTGACACATGGTTCTGTCTGCCTCATTGATTTTACAATCTATAAGTGTTTTTAATCGGGTCTAAGAAGTACAGTTATGTGCTTTAAAACCACAGTTTAGCGTCAGCAGATTGCACTTCGTGGAGCAGCCCTGCAATGCTCCACAGAATATGACATCTTATTTTCCTATTTCTAAGTAATCAAGGTATCACTGTTGCCAATCATTTTAGACAAAATAGCAGTCTTTAACGTTTGTAAGATCATTTAAGTATAACTTCATCTCAGAAGTGTCTTCTGCTGATGACACATTTTCAAGAAAATTTGTCCATAGACAAAAATCCTAACTGGGTTATAAATTGGCTGGAGGAATACAAGGATGAGATATTGTTTGTCAGGCTCACTAAATCCACTTGGAGGATGATGACCTATAACAGCAAGAATGATCATATGCACAGATTCCTTTTTTATTTTCCACAAATAAAAACACAGGCAAAGAGACATAAAATAACTTGTCTAGAATCCCACTTTTTCTACTAAGTTACATTACCTCACAGACATACCATGCCTCCTATCAGAATACAAGACAATGCGAAACGTGAATCCTGTTCTGATGAAAAGAAATTCCTTTGCTGTCATTTTGTACTGACTTGGTTTTCCTTTCTGGCATGACAATTTTAATGTTAAATTTGCTTTACCGAATGTGCTTCAGCTAAAATTATTCTCTTTTTTTTTTTAAAAAAAAAAAAAAAAAACACACTTAGGTTTGGTTTCAAAATCGAAGGGCCAAGTGGAGAAAAAGAGAACGTTATGGCCAAATCCAGCAAGCTAAAAGCCATTTTGCTGCCACCTACGACATATCAGTTTTGCCAAGGACTGACAGCTACCCACAGGTATGGTCAAGGACACAGAGGCTCATCAAGGAGAGTGGGTGTGACTTGACTCAGAGGGTGACCTTAGGGTTTACTAGATCTAGGACAATAGTGAAGAGTGGAACTTTGACCTCCAGAAAACTCATTCCATGCTTAACACATTTTTATTTACTAGATGATTTATTGCTTTTTTTATTTCTTTCTTTCAGAGTCATTCACTGAAAAATATTCCGTGATCTGTGTCCTTTGCGATTTTTTTGGGGGGGAGGGGTTGTCATAAATTGGAAAAAAAGAGAACTAGTATTTAATGATATGTCTTAATTTTATTGAACATTTTAATTATCCAGCTATTTTTGTTCATTAGATTAAAAATATGTGTTGCCTGTCATAAAATCTCCCTGATCATAATTTTGTGCAATATACAAAATGCTGCTGTCAAATGTGACCTTTTACTTCTCAATTTAAAAAAAAAAAAACTTATTTTTTTTACCAACCTATTTTTTTCAGATTTGATGTCATTCATTGTTTCAAGAGCACATTCAATACTTTGCAATCTGGAGACATATTTATAAAAGTCATCATCTATAAGATGTTTTTTATAACGGGAACTCTTTAATCACATCTCAAAAAACATTTGTATTTCTTTTTCTCACTTTTTAATCAATAATGTTTCTTCTTTTTCACACTTTGCATATACATGCCTGTGTTTTCTCATCTTCAGATCTATCATTATATATTTTAAATATGGAATGATGATATTCTGTGCTGCTTTGTTGATTGTTGAGAGGGGTAATAGAAATTGTCTGGAGCAAGTTATGTGTTGTTTTATACCTTGTTACTTATTGATACATGCTTTGTGAGACACTGCTAGGGAAACAATATGAAATGTATCCTGGTTAAACATTTTAATACTCCAGGAACAAGTTTATCTCAGCTTGGAATGTGAGAATAGCCATTCTCTTCAACTGTAAATTCTCACCCCTCCCCCATGTGAGTTCAGTCCTCTAGTGATAATATTCTTTTGTCTTTAAAAATTCCTTTGAAAAGGATTTGGGGAACTTCACATTTGCATATAATTCTTTACATTTATTGTGTCCCTTTGCACATTAAAAAAGAGTGTCAGAGAATACCAATTTTAGCTCCCCCATTTTAGGAAAAGCAAGCCTAGCTATGCCACGGAGTTGGCCCATGAACACATGGATGGTTTCCTACAGGGAAGGCAATGAGCAACTGTTATGGCTCAGGCTATCCCCAGCAGGATGCAAGAGGCCAGTATTATGGAAATGTTTTGAATTATTGCCACATTTCTCGATTAGTATATCTTATGTCCTTTCAAACTTCTCTGAAATCAGTTACCTTACTCCTACCTGGTTTAAACCATGGCTATCATTTGCTTTCTTATGGCCAGAGAGCTTGTGAAATTTCATTAACTTCATATTTTTCACGTGACAGTTGATTTTTTAACAAAATGTTATAAAGACGTTTTCACTCTGGATTGTAAGCTCTTCCATACCTTATAGTTTTGTCAATTCATGACCCTTATGTACTGTCCAGGACATGTCCTAAACGGGTTAAATAAGAACTTATTTAGCTAAAATAACAGCCATCTATAATGGATATTAATTTTCTCCATTTCTCTCATAGAAAAATGAGGCAGAGAAATAGGAGGTATACATTTATTTTCACTTGTGATAAAACCCAAATTTAACCAGAGTCATGTTCGGCTCACTTGCACAAGATCTTTCTGAAAACATATTATTTAAATAATTTATTAGAATGCTATATTCATATTACATCATTCCTACCTTGCCCTCCCAAGTCCCTCATTCACTCTCAAATTCTTATTTAGTTTTTATTGTTGTGTTAATTCACACACACACACACACACACACACACACACACATGCATGCACACATGCACAAAGCCTGCTGAGACCATTGATTTTGCTTGTGTGTATGGTGGTTTGAGGCTCATCTTAACTCACACAGCACACTGTCTTTCCAGGCGAACACATTTAAGTCTTTGAGTTACCAGCAACATAATCCTAAAACAGCAATGAGTTCCATTGGTAGAATCTGTGATTTACTTTAGGGAGACAGGAAATGTACCCCAAGCCAGTAAAATAACAAATTATTGTTACAGTACGTAACTTACATCATTTTGAAGCTACTAACTTTGAGATTTTAGAAGGCAAAGGTACCAGCTGTCAAACTGATTTCAAGTAGAACTTAAACAATAGTATTCTACACAGTTCCTGACTGAAATCCCTCATTTTCAATATTGCTGCTTGCCTTCATTCCTTTGCCTTCGAAGCCAAGTTATATTTCCTATTTTGCATTCCTGGCTGTTGGTTACTGTGTTTTTGGTTCATCTTTATTACTTGCTGTTTCATAAAACATTTGGAATTGGGCCTGGCACCAATTAAAATCCTGGGGGGCGGGTCTAACAAACTGACTAACCATCTGTTCTAGCATTATTTTGTCATTGACTTACTACACCTCACAGCTTTGAACATCATTTAATAAATATGTTAGCCTCATTGCTAAGTCAGGAAGAGAAAAATGCATGCCCAGGTGTACATTGAATAGTTTTATTTTTCAGTTTCCACAAATTATGGGAATTTTATTCTTATTCTCCTTGAAACTCCCATGTCATTTAAATAAATTGGCCATACTAGAGTATGGGAATACAGAAGAATTGTGCTAAATTTGTTTTGACAGAGAAATTAATAAGTGCCTATATAATGAGCACTGTGACAACCTCTCATACTATTCTATCTTACTGGTAAACCATTTAATTTTTTCTTTATAGTTATAAATTCTGGAATGAAGCATATGTCACAATAAAAATGGCAAAAGCCAGGGTGGAATTCTCCTTCAACATAAAGAATGGAATAGACTTATTCTAGTTTCTTTGAAAAAAAAAATACGTGAAAATTAGGTCTCCCAAGTTTTAGCCTAAAGGAAATGTTTTCTCTCATACAGCTTGAAAATAGAAACATATAACAGGAGAAACAGCACTGAAATAGAACCAACAACTTAGTGTAATAAAGCATTGAATTTGGTACTGTTACTAATTACAGGGTCGGGGGAGATGTACAAACTGCAAAAAAAAAAAGCTGAAAACTGGAAAATGTTGGAGACAGGGCAGAAATAAAAAATTAAGACTTTGGCAGGGAAGCAAAACCATACACAGAAATACAGGAAAAAACAAGAACGGTTTAAAATGTAGTCTTTTAAAGTATGCAAAAAGCACTGTATTTAACAGAAAGATGTCTACATAGGACATAAATAGTAACTAACTCTTGTATTATGCTTTAAAAACTTTTATTTCAATTGGTTTTTATTACTTTTTAGTAGCTTCTTTCTTGTTGTTATAGTCTCACGAGAGCCCACATCACCTGAGGACAGGCATGTTTGTAATCTTATCTTCTAAATTCATCTCATCATGAAGCAATCAATTTTGTCACTAAAATGTGACTTTCTCTTGCAAAGCAAAATATGATTTCATCTTCAAGTTTGTAGAAGAATTTTGTAAAATATTTTTTAACTTGTTGAATCCCTTAAGATTGTGATGAGGTCCTTTTAATAAAAAAACCAATCGGTTTATCTTTTGTTGCAAATGAACAAGATGAGCTATCTAATGCCTAGAGTCACATACATTAGAGTAACATATTTTTTTATGTATTGAAGACAGTTTAAACTAAGCATAGCGGCTCAGACCTATAATTCTAGCACTGAGCAGCGTGTGGAAGCCAAATGAACATGAGTTCAAGGTCATCTTTAGCTGTGAGTTTGAGGTCAACCTGGACTTCAAGAAACCCTGTTCCAACAATCAACCAATCGATCAACCAACCACGACACATACATTAAAACCAGGCATAGTGCACACACCTCTAATCCAATATTCAGGAGGCAGAGATCATAGGATCTCTGTGAGATCAAGGCTGGAGAACTGGCTTGGTAAAAGCCTGAGATTGATTCCCAAGCATCTAAGACTGAGGGCTCACAGTGCCAGTGATGTGGGCATCTGTCCTCACATGTACATACTTTCACACAGGGACACAGAAACATAGTTAAAAAGAAAACATATACATACATTGTATATACACACACACATATATATACACACACATATATTTGGATATACACATACGTTTGCAAAGATACACATACACACACACACACACACACACACACACACACACACACATATATATATATGTACCTTGTTTTTGCCTAAAATATCAGTTGCCATTTGGGAATATTGTCATCAAGGTAAACTATTTGATGCTCAGGACATGACTGTACTAAGAACAGTCTCACTGCTTGTGTGGATTCTTTTTCTCTATAAGAATTCCCTCCCCACCCAAGAAATATTTTTTCCTTGACCTTCTTAAGTCTTCTCTCTATTAGAACCTTCTTAGAGACAGTGAAGTTTGTGGTATGGAAGGTCTTCTTCTTTCTTGTAATTTAGTCTTTTAAAAATACAGTTCAATTTTTAATCACCTCTGTATCTCTGTGATAGTAAATAAATTATTAATCTGTAGATGTAGATGCAAGTACTGATTTACTTCAATCTTTTTTCATTATTAGACTAAAAATAGTGATACGTAAAGCAGATTGTTTCTGCAGTCTCCCTGAGAAGCAGCACCTTTGGGTTTAAGCAATTAACCACTCCCTGCTTCCTTTCTTTAATAGTCTAGAAAGATTTCCAGACCCCTTTTCATCATAATAACCCCTCCCCCACATTCTTTACATTTTATCAAAAAATCCATGTTAGTTGCTGGTTTAGGCATGGAAGGTATGTAAATTATTAGGTCAAAATTCTCTGATCTATAGGTAAATCACAAGCTAGGTATTGTTTAAATTAAGTGACACACACATTTTTGCACAGCAACTAGACCCAATTACCTAGAGACTTAAATGGTTTTAGCCTTAGAGCAAGAAAGAACCTATCATCATTAGATACTCATTTATTCATAATTAACATAATAATAATAATTTTGAAGAAGGAGGTATTTTCTCTTGAGGTTTAAATAATTTCTGCCAACCTTTAATCTTACAAGGGTTGCTATTTCCATGCTGCTGGGCTTCATTTGGATCGCAGAAACATTTACTTTATAAAGTATCTATTATGTAGCTAGGTGCTTTTGGGTAATTCCTTGGTTTCCTTTTGAGTCCTTATTTGTAAACTTAGAAGTTTTTCGGGGACTAGTACAGGCGGTGTTGGAACCATGAGTGATGATGGCATTTCCTTTATCTTGAGGCTTAAATTGATTTCTGAATAATAATAACAGTAAAAGGCCTTGCTTACTTGCTTTCTTTGGCGCTGAATCCTGGGAGGTGAGGAGATCTCAGGGTTAACCTAATGGTTTGCATTCAAACCCTGACTTTGCCGCTTAATCACTTTCAGATTTCTGGCAAATGGATTAACTTCTAGGAACATTTCTCCTCACTTAGAGAAAGAGGATAAAAGTTCACAAGACATATGTGAGCGTTGAACAAAATGGTTTATGCAAAGTCCTTAGGACAGTCCCTTGCACACAATGAACTCTCATTAAATGGTGGTGATTCTTGTAGACACTAGTTGTCAATATTTATTTTCCAAGTACCTATCTGTTCTCTTTAAACTGTAGTATTTAACTTCATTCAAACAGAGTAAAATCACTCCTTAAGGAAAAACATGGAAAAAATGATGTTTATTTCACTATCATTAATTATAAAGTTGTGTGTGGTATATTGGATAATGAGTGTTTTTAGTCTGTGAAATACCTATGGGATAGTCAGTTATGGAAGGATACAACAACCAAATATAGAGAAACCATATTATCATTACAACAGCAAACCATATTGGTAGAACAGAACTTTCACTAAATGTCATATTTAGAGTCAGAAAAATGCAGGGTGTTCTATGTTATCCAAATAAGTATAGTTTTATAATGGGTGAAGCTTCAGTTTTAGTTTAATGTATAAATATATAAGCTTTAAAAGTATACATAAAGAATATTTCATATACATTTATATATGCCAAAAACAAGTTATGAGTTTCATTATTTTATCAATATTGTCTGCCTCAAAGTGTTAGTATTTAAAAGTTTTTCATGAAGTTGAAAGATATAATCTTAATTTAAATACTTATGATTTTAATTATGTTAAAATACTAAAAACATGAATTTATAGAAAATAATACTCCAAGAAGTAATTCACACTATTTAAATTATGAAAATTTACATTTATTTTTTTGAAATGTCAAACCATATTTTAATGTGATTTTATGGCTTTTCTTTATTGCTTAGAATAAGTTATTACATTAGATTTAAATAAATCTTCAACACTTTTGTATCTCTTAAGAAAAAAACACAATTACTTAAGTAGTTTACAAGAATACATGAGGAAAATATGGGAGGAAATATCATACAAATGAACAGAGAACAGGCCTATAGGAAGTAAGCTTGGGCAGTCTGCTAGAACAGATCTGTGGGTTAAAGCCTGAACTCTCACAGCTATGGGAACGTTGCTTCACCTATGATTTATAACTTTCCCTATGTCATACTTAATTTAATTAGTGTATATCATTTTGACATGGTGTCTCATCACGCTGCCCTGGTGGGTCAAAGGCTATTTTTAATTCCTCGTGTCTTTATAGATTTTTAAAAATGAAAATCCTAGCTATTAAAAAATAATTGTATAAAAATTCAAGTCAATTAAAAAAAATCACAAACATAAAGTTCTAATTTGTCTTTAGTACAGTGTGTGAAAGTGGGGGGAGGTGGTGGGTGGAGAAAGCACAACTGCGTTAAAGGAAAGAAGCAATGAGTTTGGGAGGAATCAGGGATGGGACATAGAAAGTGTTGGAGGATTAAAAAGGAAAAAAAAGTGATGTGTTTTCTTTTAATCTCAAAAATATTTAAAAATATTAATATAAAATAAAAAGCAATGCAAAAATAAGTAAAGTCGCCAGGTGGCTCATTCCTTTAATGCCAGAACTCCTGATGCAGAGGAAGATGGCTCTCTGAATTGGAGGGCAACTTGGGTCTACATAGGAAGCAACAGGACAGTCCATGCTACAAAGTGGGATCCCGTCTTAAAAAAAACAAACAAACAAAACAAAGGAAAACAAAATGAAACAAATAAAACATCAGCAAAAAGAATATAACTAATAGACTTGCTCAGGTGGACATGAATCATTCAGTGATAATATATGACTCCAAAGTGGGGTAGATAAGAATAAAAACATGGAAAAATCAAGGCATGTGCATACTTGTTTCATATTATAGGTTTTTATATGCATAAAGTCAACTTAATGAACAAATGGTCACTTTAGCTTTTCCCCAAAATTGTGAATTTCATAAAATAATTGTTATCAAGTATAAACTAAGTACAGTTGAATCAGAGTAACTCATGTACACACTGAAATCGATAACGAAACAGTATAAGAAATGTCTGGAAAATGTACTATATGAATACAGTTGCCTCAGAAAACTAAAACCATTGAGGTAAATTCTATTATTTACTCCTTCGTAACTGAAATAATTTTGATATTGAAAGATTTCCCATCAATAATCCTTTTCAATGATTGCAAATCTTATAAAAGATAAGAATGTACTCAAATCAGAGACAAAGAGTCAACTGTTACATATTTGAGTCAGAGAATTTGTTAGAGTAATATTTTAAACACATTTATATGATGCTACTTAGAAGGTGTCTAGGCATTCAGTTTCTTAGGAAACAGTGCTTTTACGGTTTCAATAACATGAGAGTTGCGCAGCCTTTCCTTATGCTGTCAATATCATCCTGCTGCATGCAATAGTGATTTCAAGTTGGAGAGAGCACAGTTACTTCCAAATCCCCGTTTTCATTTCCACGACGGAATTTTATTTAAAAAGAAAAATGAGGAACTATTTTAGTCCAGAATTTTCTGGTGAGTATATAGTTTATTTAACTTCAGTTCATTGCATTGTATACCTAATACATAACATTTTTAGGAATTACAAATGGAAATTGACTTAAATATCCTTGTATTTGATATACCATTTTCAGTATTTTAAAATTAAAATTAGAGCGACTAAGTAGGAACTGAAGCTGTGTCCTCATTTTTATCTGAGTTGGTCTTTTCATTGCTCAGTGAACTCAGTTTGGACCATTTCAGCCATTGGAAGCAAACACATTCTTAAAAAATATCATCTTTGCCGGGCGGTGGTGGCGCACGCCTTTAATCCCAGCACTCGGGAAGCAGAGGCAGGCGGATCTCTGTGAGTTCGAGACCAGCCTGGTCTACAAGAGCTAGTTCCAGGACAGGCTCCAAAGCCACAGAGAAACCCTGTCTCGAAAAACCAAAAAAAAAAAAAAATCATCTTTTTTTTTTCCAGCCAGTGACTTATTGATATAGTGATGGGAAAAACTAATGAATAACGAAGCCAGTCAAGAGTTACTGAGAATATGATTATTAGCATTTTGTCATCTAAACTTTATGTTCAGAGACAGGCTAGTAAAGTATGCATTCGCTTCTAAGCAATTAAACTGCATTTGTAGAAATTGATATTTTTATTTTGAAGACATCATATGAAAGTCTGTCATATTCCATAGAGATAATGTGATAATAAATGTCCATACTAAGAACAGAGAATGTACAGAACAGTCAATACATGTTAATAGTTGTCTAAGGGGAAACCAAATCAATTTTTGGACTTTAGTACAAAGAAAACATTGCTCTAACAACACTATAAGTACTTCCTGTGAGTTCCCACCCTATTTCTTTTCAAACAGCATTTAATTTATTAAACAAGGAATGTGCACACATGTGATAAAAGGATAATATGAATGTAAATAAGGTGTGTGTGTATGGAATATTACAAATGTTGCTGTAGGATATAAGAAAATGGTCTCTTTGATGATACGAGGCAGGATAAATTCAATTTAATTTCACAGAAAAATATCATTGATTAATTATTTTAAGACTACTTCAAAATGAAAAATGTGTTACACATATTCATGATGTTAACACAGAAGCCTAGCTAGCACTTCTAAATGTTAGGTCAGCACAGAGAAGCTAAAATGTTATCACAAAAGTATTATATAACAAACTTCTTTGCTTTGATAAAGGCAAATATGGTGTTTCTCTTTAAAAGCTATAAAACACTATTAAATGTTACATGGAAACCTGCATTGTAAATATGCACCATGTTTAGGATACTAAATGTGCTTTTCGGCTTGGTTGCAAGGAGTGACTTCAAATCATTATTTGTATCCGGAGTCATATTATATAAGCAGGCATGGGTATACACACACACACACACACTCTTCTATCTCTCTCTTCATTGTCTTGAAGAGAAATTAATGTAATATAGTTTGTGTGTGCTTACAAAGAGTCCAACAAAACTATTTTCTCCATAATTCCAAATGCATGAGATAAGTAAGTGTTAGGTTTCTTAGTTGATTAGGAAAACATTAAGCTAAGTGTACTATCTTGAAGCAAAACTTCCAATCTTGCTGATGAGAGGCATGGCTAAATTCCTGGACAGTGCTCTGAATACATTCCTAGAGCCTCAAAAAAAATATCATGAAGCACATTAAAACATGGAATGATTTTAGGATCTACATTCCTTTTAAAGACAAAAAACAAAAATAAAATGTGCACACGTCCTTTACTCAAATTGTATAGAAAACACACACATGGGAATTTTCTGGTTTTACAGCATGTGAATATTAGGTACTTTAGAGATCCCCAAGCAATTCAAATGACAGATTACCGTTGTCTCTGTGAAATGGTCCGAGGAGAAACTCGCCCATTTAAAAGTAAAATTGTTATAGTATTATTTATTCCAGTAGTAGGATGTGACTTTTCTTAGGCTCACCATTAAAAAAGAAGCAACACTCAATCTTAGATTATGCAATTTGTAGATTCTAGTACAGACTTTAATAAAATTGGCATGTGCATATGTGGTTAGGACTACAGAAAATTTAGCTGCTTTTCACATATTGCCTTCAAGCATTAAACTATTAAAACTATGTGATTTCAAACAATGATGACAGTTGCAGGTCTCCTCTACTGTAGCTGGATCACACCTGTTAGGTAATAAACCCATTGTAGATGCCCCATGATGGTAAGAATGAAGGTGACCAGCAACTCAAGCATCTCTCCAGGACCACAATCAAAGGGACAGCCTAGAATTATGGCATTTGAGAAGTGGCTGAGAGAACTAGAGATGAAATCCTGCAGGGGTGGGGGGGGGGAGACCTGGGAATTTTGCCATAATTGCCTAACGACAGCAAAAGCTTTTCATATGTAAGAGAAATAATACTGAGTCAGTGTCGTCGTATGGAGCTCAAATGGAAGAATGGAATTCTTACTAAGCTGTAGAGCTGCTGGCTACAGGAAGTGAAAAAGTTAGCGCTCTTGAGAGTCTAATTGCATTCTGAAGGTGGACTCCAGTAGTGCCTCTTAATTTTAGCTGATTTTTTATCACTGCTGTTAATTTGATTCCATGATATGATACCACATACTTAATGAGTAAGTACCTTTTAAATGCGTCTGGAGTGGGAAATAAGTTTTGATGACAAAAAATACAGTTGGTAAATATAGATAGCAAGATAGAAGACTCTGAATATGATCTTTGTTATGATTCTACTTTAACTATGTTAATACAAGTAGTTCCTAAATTTTTATCACACTTTCAGTATTTGGTCTGTTTAAAGTTCACTTTCTTAGGAACATTTAAATCAGAGAGTACATTTTATGAAGGATTTGTTTTTATAGGCCAAGAGAAGTATAATAATGAGCAGTAATCATTCAATTTGGTACCATAGAGTAGAGACTTTGAATTACAAAGTTGGAGATATGCACAAATAAATAAGCACTTATAACTTTCAAAAATAGTCACATTATTTTAGTATCTTTAGATTTCTTTCGGTCAGATTTGACCTTATTGGTTATTCATTCTAGCTAAAAGTCTCAGGTCTCTGTTTTTGGGTTTTTTTTGTTTTGTTTTTGTTTTTTTCAACTTACCTTCTACAAAGGAAAACACCCATGCATTTGTGCTAAAATAAAAGTCTTTGTAGTTTATGACAGACATGACAATTAACTAATGTTCATTAGCTGTCAATCACTAGATCCTAGCCATCCTTGTCAAATATGAGAATACCCAGAGGGAATATTTTAGGGAAAAATCACGTTTTCTTATGGTATATTACTTTATAATTTATTCCTGAAATTTTGCCAAAGAACCATAATAGATCTCTGAAATTATATTTTTTAAAATAAAAGCCCTTGGGGGATGGGAGTAAAAAGGAATAGAGAGACAGCATGAAGAAAGACTATATTGGAAAATGTTCCTGAGTGTTCTCTATACAGGAGACGTTGCAAATTCCTAAGAATATTTGCATATCCAAACTAAACTATTGCTGTAAGTAATTGGCTGCGTCGTTTTGGGCTGCTCAGAAAATATACCTTACATGTTAGAAAATTTATCTATCACAAATAATGCATTGATTTGCTTGGTCAGATCTAGATAAGTTTATGCTAAAATAAAATCATTTACCCTTTAGTTTTTCAATACTAGATTACAGACTTTTTTTTTTTTTAGATTTACAAGCTGATTGATGTTACTTCTTTTCAGAATAAATATTTTCTTTATTCAACTTTATGGATTGTTTAGTTGCCTTTACCCCGTTCCTCTCACTGTGTAACTGGTTGGAAACATTTCTATGCATGTGGAATATAATAAATTTTAGTGACCTTATGAATTAAGAAACACTTTAATAAGGAGAGGCAAATAAATGTTCTCATTACTATTCATTTTTAAATAAGCAAGAAAGTTTACCTTCCTTTGTGAAGGTCTTTTTTCAGTCATGTGACTCTGGGTTGTGCAATGGTTTACAATGTTCAATTGAATGTTGCGAATAGCTAGTTTGACGGAGTAATGACATTAACAGTCCTCTTGCTGGTTTGAGATACATAGTCCAGCAATCATTTTGACTGATGTGAAATTGGATAGAGGAGTAAGCAAACAGTAAAACAAGACAGCATATGGTGATTTAAGGATTAATCAACATGCAAATAATTATATGCATCATACATAGGTACACTGGTCAACTCTATGAATTTATATTTATACATAAAGTGACATACATGTTTAAAATAAAAATTTAAATTTATTTCATAAGTAGTCCATTTTAGAACAGCACAGGAATAAGTATTTTGCTGTTCAGCAAGTGTTTTGGGGGGTACCCTACAAAAGTGTTAAAATAATTTGTGTACATTTTCTCTCATGTTTTGGAAACAATTGAACCACCCTCTTTTGAGTCACAGAGTAACTGATCTATAAGTGTGAGCTAGACTTATGAATACCTTCTCTATTATTGATAAAATATAGGTTGTCATAGAGTGCTATTCAATTTGGGTTTTGTAAGACTATATCAGAGGCTATATGTAGAAGCCTGGGATATGTAAATTACAAGACTTCCCTATGTGTCAAAATCATTGATGATCCCATTTTTTTATCATGACCAAAAAAAAAAAATAGAAGAAAGCCAGATATGGTGACAATACACACTGGTGCCATGTTTGGTTTCAATGTATTATAATCAGGCTGTTGGAAGCAACAGTCATGTGTATTCTTGTAATCCCAGGACACAGGTGGCTGACTCAGGAGGACTGGGAATTTGAGCCTTTCCTGGATTACTTGGCAAGTTCTAGGCATATCTACACTACAGAGCCAGTCTCTGTTTCATAAAACAAAACAAAAGAGCACAGCATCCTTCGAAGGCACCTACTTTTGGTTTATTTCATCTCCCGAGGCTGCAGCTCTCTGCTTTGCTCTACCACATAAATGTCTCTACTCCTTCTTTGCCCCTCTTCCACCTGTCATGACTTTCTACGTGTATCCCAGTAATTTCTTTGGACTGGTTTTTGTTTTTGTTGTTGCTGCTGCTGCCTATTATGAATGAGATACTTTTTACTTAAAAATTTTCATTTTATCTAGAAACTACAGGGAAACCCTGTCTCAAAAAAAAAATTCATTTTAAAAATTCTTTGCAGCATCCTTTTTATATGCTAGTAACTTTGAAAAAATTTGTGCTTGATGATTTTCTTTAATTATTTTCTATAGAGATTTAATCATATGAATGTTGAGTTTGTTGATCACAAGTCATACCTCACTTTGGGCATCTGTTACGTGTGCAGTACCTTAATTATTTCCACAGGACATCCTAACGTTTGCAATTTTTTTTTACCTGTACTTCTATTATTTGTTCATGGTTGATGTTTTAGAATTATAAGTGTGTTTTACATTTCATGTGTTGGTTTTGAATTTTCCGTATCATATATAAAAAGTAGGACACATGATTCAAGTACATATATATCAGAATCTCAGAGTAATTTATTGAAGGGTCTATTTAGGACACAAGGAGCAATGAAACAGAAAAGGACTTACTTGCTGAATGAATACAATGAAAAATATCATTTCAGACAAAACTGTGTAAAAGTCAGCAATAGTTTCCAACAAAAACGTTGCTTCAGAACCAGGAAAAACACAGTTGTATCACTGTGTTTAGAAAGATTAATATTATCTTTAAATTTAAGATCATGCTTTAAGCTCCTTCCCTAAATACATGAAAAGCAGCCATGATTCATGACTAATTAACCCATGTGCATCTTAAAATCATGACTATAACAAAAAAGTCCATGAGATCTTTGTTTTCTGGGAGTATTTTCTGTGCTTATGTATGAAGCTTTGTTGACCTATTATAGTAAATAAACTGTAAGATTTTTCAGTAATGTTTTTTTTTTTCCAGACATTGTTTTATATACTTGAATGAAATTACAGAGCTCCTATAATAGGGTCAAATAGTGAATAGCTAAGCCAAGTTTGTAATCCTAAATAAGAGCGCAAAAGTGAGACTGTGTGAATGTAATATTTGTTGTTTCATGTATTCCAGATTCAGAACAATTTGTGGGCAGGAAATGCAAGCAGTGGTTCTGTGGTTACTTCATGCATGTTACCACGTGACGCGTCCTCCTGCATGACACCTTATTCACACTCGCCTCGGACAGATTCCAGTTACACGGGGTTTTCAAACCACCAGAACCAGTTCGGTCACATGCCCCTCAACAATTTTTTCACTGACTCTCTTCTCACTGGGGCTACCAACGGACACGCATTTGAAACAAAGCCAGAGTTTGAAAGGAGGTCTTCCAGTATCGCCGTTCTGAGAATGAAGGCGAAGGAGCACACCGCCAATATTTCATGGGCCATGTAACATACAGTACTCTTTTATTTTTCTTCTAATAGCAGAGTAAAACATTCTTATTTCTCATATTTAAAGGATACCACAATAAGCTGCTGTGTGTGGATGGGCTAAAGGTCAAGATATACAGTGAGACCAGCTCACATGAATAGTTGTTATTATTTAACATGAAAATCTAGGAGTGAACCCCTGGAAGGACTAAATAGGTTTACCATGCACTAGCCTCCACAAACTCTGTTTTAGTAGTAAGATTTTTTTTCCTATTGTACAAGTCAATGAAATATGGTCATGCAACTTCTTAAAGGAATAAATGTATTAAACAAATCCTTCTGTGATAGATTGATTTATGCTAGTTGTGGATAACAAGAAATTCCTTGTAAAATGATACCTGATAAACGAGGAAAAACCCTGGGGAAAAAGGCTATATTGAACCAGGGGGCTTTGAGAGCTAATGCCATTTCCCCTTCTATGCCTCCAAGACACAATGGTCATATACTCTGTTGCTCAGAATTTATCTTCAAGACGCAAGATTTTCTTTTCTTTTTTTTTTTTAAACCTTTCAATGTTTTAGTGACTTTCTACTTGGCAGGGTGGGGGAAATCTTTCTGAATGGATCGGTATTTGCATGAAATATCTGAGCACAGTTTCTTGCAAGCATATGGCTAAAGGTGACAACTGAAATATTCTGGTGTGATTTAAAGTCTAGCCAACTGGACCTGTTTAATAAATGTAACTTTTAGGTAAAGAGACCAGCATGAAGATGGTTTAGTGATTAAAACAAAGATTTGGTAGCAAATATGATGTTGCTTTTGTGCTAAAATGATGTTGATTGAATCGCATACACAGACATCTAGCGAATTCGGGGTAACTTTTCAATCAAAGGAACATGAGCTTGGAACTAAAGTTTGCTTTGTGGGTATGTGTATGCTCAAATGCACACCTGTCTGGGTCTGGGTTCTTGACGCTCTGTGGGTTAAGCACTTCTGCTACTGTGTTTCGCGTAGAGAATTAAGATGTCAGGAGGCTCTCCAACATTTCTAGTTTTTTTTTTTTTTTTTTAAGAGAAGGAAGAAGAAAAATACATCTGGAAAATTGCTCACTTCTTTGATTTACTTCTCCTCCCTTTCCTCTGTCACATTCCAAGCTTTTTCATATGAGTGAAATGTCAGCCCCTTTGAAAGATTCTTAAGTTCATAAAGACAAAGTCAATTAATTGAAGCGAAGATGACTCGCATGGTTCAGATCAGAGCATCCTCTGCTCTTTGTAGTCCCTTAGGATCTTTATGTGGTTCCTACGGACTTTAACAATCTTCTACAAAGCCTTAATTTGGGTAGAGAATAGGAAGACATGATATTTTTTAAAGTTAAATTTGATGAAAAGTTACTTTTATCCCCGAAGTGTCTTTTGTTAGTGGGAAAATATTTGCAGTAATTAGGCAGCTTTTGTAACAAAAGTTTAAATCAGGCAGATGATGGAGATGAGTGGCGTCCTAAACAAACATTCCTTGACTTCCTCATGGCTCCATTCTTTATGGCTTTTGTGCTTTCCCTTTTTAGTTTTGCTCCCAAGAATAACTTGTTCAACTTTGGCCTTGAGAATTCGGCTTCAATGCAGGAGCCCTGTGAAAGAAGGGCTAGAAACAGCTGTGAACCATCTTTCATGCTGCAGAAGAAAATGACTGACTTTAATATTCATGCAGTTCATTTGAATTTGGGAACTGCAAATTTAAAAGTAGAAACTAAAATTTTTGTTGCTGAACATTTCACAAATTAGCAATGATAGTTTCATTTTCTTCTTTCATGATTTAGATCTTGCAACTTCTTGACTGACATCACATATACATGTGTATATGATAGTTGCTTTTCATACATATGTATATATAGATCTTATATTTGACTGTATATCATACATACACATGTTATATAGATTATATATACATACGCATGCATATTTGTAAAGCAAAAGGCGTGAAGCATGAGTTTCACACCAATTATTAGTTTTACTACTTAAATTTTTTTCTTAATATTATATTGAGCAACTAGTTTGAAATTTTGGGAGCTTTTTTTTTCAATGCAAAATACCTTTACAACTGATGTTTTATATCTGCTATACTGTATAAATATGATAGCAGAGGCTCTCATATACAGGATCCAAAGTACTGCTTGGATTAATGAAGTATATGGTAGAATGATGGTTTTTGTCCTTCATGAATTCATAGACTTCCTGAACAAATGCCTAATGCATAGGACATCAACCAAGATGCATATTGTATGAGAGGAGTAAGAAACACATGCATTAGCTAGCGCTAATAAGCTAACCCACTTTTTTGTCAGAAATTCTATTATATATTTTAATTGCTACCATATACAAAAAATAGTTTTGGGAACAATAGGTGAGGAAAAAGCTAAAGACAAAGAATGTAAGAAGCAAAACACCTTCTCTGGGTTTTCTTCCTTCCTTCCTTTTTCTTTTTTCTGAACTGAAATTAAAGCTTCATTTACTATCTTGATACTGTATATGCAAATGTTGAGCTTATGTACTTAACAGCTGAAAGAGGGATATTTGCATTCATTATTGACAGAATGAGCGATCGCGTATTTCAGTTCTTTTGCCTCAGTGTGAGAGACCATTGCACTTAGTAGTGTTTGTTTGCTTGTTTGTTTCCCCCTTTGGTTTGAGACAAGGTTTCTCTGTGTAGCATTGGAGCCTGTCATGGAACTAGCTCTGTAGACCAGGCTGGCCTTGAATTCAAAGAGATCCACCTGCCTCTGCCTCCAGAGTGCTGGGATTAAAGGTGTGCCTCACCACCAACTAGTTTTCATACCCATTATATAAAGATGGTTCTCTTTTCCATCTTCACATTGTCTAACCTGGAAATAACAGGTCCTTGTTTTAACGCCTATAACACAGATAAGAGTCGGACCCTATGTTCATGCAGTGCTGACTCGAATTTGTCTGTGGATGATGCAGATTTAATGTATCAGCACCTAAATAATGCCGTGGAGAAAACGAGTGAAAAAATAATTATATTGGTCACATAAACTGCTTAAAGTTTCAATTTTCTAAATTTGTCAGGGATCCTGATATCCTTTCAACCTTTAAATAACACTTTATATATAAATAATTTCATTGCGTACAGCTTTATTAAAAATAACTATACCTTATATTCCTTAATAATTTAGTAGAAAGACATTAATGATCTTAATTTCTGAGTTACTAGCTAGGCTGAATTCTCATTTTTTTCTGATTAAAATAGAAAATATACATTCATTACTTAAAATATAATTTTTCTTTAATCCATTTCTAGTTTGAGAAATTAGACATTAAAAACACATGTTTCATTTTATTGTAGCTACTCAAGTTTTATATGGAATAATCTAACCGATTTGCAACAGAATCTGTTTGATAAATTGGAATATTAAATAATCTTTTATGCTTAGCCCCTAAGTTTTTTATCCATATTTTGTGAAAGCCAAGAGGTAGCCTCACTGATGCTGACAATGGGAATAAAGACAGTGACATGCTGTGCAGTGGATCCCCTTTTATGTGACAAAAATGGCAAAAAAAAACCTGATTAAATGAGGTATTTTTCAGAGTATAGTGAGTACAAAATAGAAATTTTTTATAGTTTTAAAGTTTTACAATTGTCTCTGTGTGTATGTGGTGATAGGTGAACGTGTGTGGAGATCAGGAGACAACTTTTTGGATTTTTTTGTTTTGTTTTGTTTTTGTTAATTGAGGTCACCAGGCTCATATCTCATTGGTTCCATGGAATTTAAAAAAATTCAAAAGCAAAGAAACAACTGTTACCAAGTCTCCTATGAAATTAAACACATCACCATCATTTATCCTGGAAATCTGTTGTAAAAAAAATATCCAGCGCAACTGGAAAATAAGATCTTATTAACTCCTCTGTTATACTGAGCAAATAATAGAGGGCGGAATAAAGCTTTCCTAACCATCTCAGTCTCTAAACAATATCTTGAATAAAATAAGTAAAGAAGAAAGACTAGTCATCATATTTCCACCATCATTCATATCTTTGATTTTCAAAGTTAAATGTACCATCTGAATTTCTTAACTAAAATTTTAAAACAAATGATGTCACTCGAATCTCATGTCACAAAACTCTTTACGGTGTGTTCCTATGTCCAGAGGAGCAGAAATAGTATAGGTGCATCTTTACATAGTATATTCTTATAGTTTCTCTTTCTTGTTTATTTTGATACTTACTTTAAAGGTTTGCTAGAACAAACCAGAACAATTGCCCTCACTGGTAAAACCTAACAAGTTTCCTTCCAGTAGAAGGCTAAAGGAAGCCCTCTACAGGCTGCTGAGACATTGTAAGTTTTTGAACACTTATCACCCACACTCAAAAGCTCTCCATGAGGACAGGTCATAATTTAAACATGAGAGGAGAGTGGGGGCATGTTTCTACATAGAATTCAGAGCTTAGGAAATAGACAATCACATTTGCCTACCATGATCTCTTAATCACTGACTCATCTTTCCTTCCCCCCACAAAACTGTTCCATTTTAAAATGAGAACTAAACGTCTTTTTTATTTTTGAAATCATATAAGGAAAAATTCAAAGGCTTTACCAGACTCCTCTAGATGCATAGCATTAAGATCCACATCATGGCCGGGCGGTGGTGGCGCACGCCTTTAATCCCAGCACTCAGGAGGCAGAGGCAGGCGGATCTCTGAGTTCGAGGCCAGCCTGGTCTACAAGAGCTAGCTCCAGGACAGGCTCTAGAAACTACAGGGAAACCCTGTCTCGAAAAACAAAAACAAAAAAAAAAAACAAAAAAAAAAAAAAAAAAAAAAACCAAAAAAAAAAACAAACAAAAAAAAGATCCACATCATGGCCTCAGTTTAAATAAAATTTTTGCCACAAAGGATGCTTACATTATGAAAGGTGTAAAATGATGATCTGTCAGGCCATCTCAGCCTAGCAAAATGAATGCATTAAAGATAATAGGACATTTTGGTAGGCAAACGTATACATATGTATGATTGAAAGAGAGGTCAAGGTGCGGAAGGTGAGAGTAGACATTGGACTAGTACAATGGTTTATGGAATATCTCAGCAGGAGTGAGGCTTAAGGAATTCCCCTTCTCCCATGATAAAACCTTGGGTTGGTCAATCAATTCCTCAGGGAATTTTCTCACCAATAACTGTAAAGTTTCACAAAGCATAAAGTTTTATCTGAACCCAGCTCTTCTCATACTTCTTTTGTTGTCTCTCTTCCATGATTTTGTGGCAGAGTATTTAATAAATAAAGAAATGAATGTCCAGTCAAGATAGAGAGTTTCAAAATCTCAGTGTTACCTGCTGTTTTATCCTATGGGTTTTCTTTAAAGCTACAAAGGAAACATAACCTAAATACGGGTTTGAAAACTACTTGGTTGAAGTCTGTGAAATGTGTAAAAAAAATATTAGAAAAAAAAAAAGAAATATTAGCAGCTCCAGTTTAGGAAAACTGTTCAGTCAAGGTTAGCTGCTTTCCTTATCGCCCCTTCTATTTGCAAATCTTTCAATTCAGTTTTATTTTACTTATTGAAATTTTTTGAAAGATTCTCACTCTTATTCTTACTCTTTTGCTACGAGCTCATAGCCACTCATCTACTGGACAGAAGAGAAGAACAAGTAAAAGGAATAATTAAACTTTGTAACAGGTAACGGTGCAACTAATAAACACTTTATAGTTCAGAGATGTCCATAGAGAAAAGACAGCTCAAGGTCTTGTGAGATATGCAGGAATGGCTATTTCATATTCTTCTTTGAAAGAGAGACCAAGCAAATTTTAAAATGCTATGTTACTAGAATACTTCGGATTCTTTATCTACAGTGTGCCAATAAAACTTTTAACTATTTTTAATTTTTTTCATATATATATATATACATATATATATATATGTTTACCAACTAGGTGAGAATTTACAAATTTAAAAGAAAAAATAATTGTTTTCTTCAAGGTTTTGCAAATTTCCCATTATCAAATTAATGCAGTGAATATTTGCTGCGTTCATGAATTAAAACTCTTGGCCGTACCAGTAGAAACTATAACGAATCCAAGCCCTACAGACTGTTTTCGAGATGTAGCTGTTCTATTTGTATAGTTGAAATACGGCAACTTTTATATTATAAAAAGATAAAATATTTTTACTCTGCTCTAACTGTAAAAGAAGACAATAAAAAATGAAAATGCAACTGGAACACAGACATCTGAAGAGCGCCGACGGAAAAGTTCAATAAGAAGCATTCACCCTGGTGTACCCCCTTGATCTCTGACCAAGAAAAAGACTGCTAGAAGATTCTGAGGTTAATGTGGGGAAAACACTCCCAACTCCAGGCAAGAGAGAGAAAAAAAGAGCCAGCTAGGAATTCCTGGCTCTGGGTCTTTAACTCATTGTTTGCCTCGTTCAGCCAGCGTTTGTCTCACTTTAGCAAGCACTGTGGCCTGAAATTTGTAAATAGAAGTTTAATGGATGAATCTCGGTCTTATCTCCACCCTTCTCTTTCCAGCCGAGAAACTGATTGATGGCTTTGAAATTCCAAAAGCTTCTTCTAAGAGATATATTTTTCTGGTTCAAGGGGAGGAAGGAAAACAAGGAAGACAGAAAGAGAAAAAGAGAGAGAGAGAGAGATGAAAGGAGGAAGGAAGGAAAGAGAAAGAGAGAGAGAGAGAGTGGAAGAAAGGTAGGAAGAAAGAAAAAATAGATTACCGGAGAGAAATACCTAAGGCAGGATTTAGAGGTCTAATATAGAGCTAGATATGAAAAGGGAAAAAATGAAAATAATTGGCAAGAAAAGCCTGTAGCTGGGGATTGTTTGCCTCAGCTTAGCACGTATGGTTGGGTGGTGATCTGAAGTCCTTCATAGTGTGTGTCTTTGGACTGAGGCCGAGATCAGTTACAATTTGAAAACACAGTCAAGTTTCTAATCCCAGAGCCCTCAGTCTCGCCTCTCAATCCACAGGGTTCATCTCAAGACGGCAAATATTTATTGAGCCATAGCTACTGACTTTTCTAAGTCAGAGAAAAATGATGAGATGTTAGTAACAAATATGACACAACTCCAGTAAACCGTGTGTGCCCAAAGAGAACTATTAGTAGTATCATTGCCGTTTACAACCAGAGGTTCATTTTAATTTCATTTATAGCACCAACAACGTACATGGCTTTGAGGTGCAATGATTTCCACATTAGACTTTGAGTTTTAACTGCAGAAGCATCAGATACAAATTGTAGTCCCCAAGACCTGACTTACAGGTAAAAAAACAACAGCACCCCAGAGCCTAGCATCAGCTGAGAAGCAGCATTAGCTATTACCTAAACTAACTGGGTTAATTCCGTCTGGAATTTAGGCAAATATTGTAACTGAGATAAACACAGGGTCACTTACGCTTCTACTTGTACACATTTATCTACACTTCTTATTTATACTGCTAAATGCTTAAAACAACACGAGGCTATAAATTTGCCTTTTCTTTCTGATGCTCTTGGCAGGGTTTCTTACATGCTTAACTTTGAAAAAGTGGAGTTCGGTCTCCTCACAAATAAATAAGAACGCCAAGGAAGGAAAGAACTGCAGCTTTACAAAGTAGTTCTAACCCATTAAATGCAGATGGCTCACAGGGGGCTTAATCATCAGGAGCAAGCATACCGCCCTGAAATACAGAGCTGTTTTCTATCACTTGTTACCACTTGAATGTCTGTCTCAGGAAAGTGAAATCCATCTATCTTCCTGGCCATCAGATGCCCTTTGGATACTCTTCTCTCTGATGTAGTAAGGTTTCTCTTCAGAACTTTCGGAGATGAATGATCTCTTGCCACACATAGGAGTGAAAGAAAACATTTCTTTCCCCGCCAGAACAGATGAGATTCTTCAGTAGGAGAATGGATTTGACCTTGTAAAGTGGACCGAAGTGATTAACAAACCCATCTCAGGCAATTGCCTTTATCCTGATGCTCCCACAGAAGCTGTTCTGTGTTTTGTTTGATTTTCACATGCAACTCCCTGTGTTACAAAGCATTGGATCTAACCACCTGAAAGCAATCCAAATATTGCACTAAAAACATTTCTTCAGTTTAAATCTTTATATGGAAGGTTATTTGAAAACATTAGGAAATTATATGGATTGATGCCAAGCTATCATATTAACAGCCTAAATTAGTTCACAAATTATTAAAAGTGATCTGTGACGCTAGTTTCATGAATAAAACTAGAGATCAGCATTAAAACCTGTTGTAAATGCAGAGAAACCCTGTCTCGAAAAACCAAAAAAAGAAAAAAGAAAAAAAAAACCTGTTGTAAAGGGATTGTTTCTCCTAAACCAAGACAAATTGTGATTCATTGTGTGAATCTCTTTAATACACTTATCTTCTACTTAAGGATTTACTCTCCATAATGTTATTTACTCCCTAGTTAGACATGTTTTCTTGTTTCAAAATCTATTCTCCTTTCCTGGAGACTGTATTAAGCTGAAGTTTATTCAAGTCTAAGTCTTGGTGAGATTCATGAAGTCCCTGGCTGGCTGAGCACAGTAACACCAAATGAGCATTTCTTGTTTTGTTTTTGATTTTCTACAAACTTTTCCTAGCATATACATCTAGCTCATGCTGTTAGAGTCGTGATATGGTCCTGAATCAACCCAGCTGATAAGCCAGGAAGAAACTATTTCTCTACCAATAATGTGTACTACTTGAGTATCACTATTCCATTTGTCTTTCTGACTGAGTTTGTAAATAATTCAACAGTGTGAACATTTGGAGTCAGGATAAGGATTTTTTTTTTTAAAAAAAAAAAACTCCTAAAACAATCTAGTCAGTTCAAGGCATTCATGGAAAAGCACACCTTTTATTAAAACATCTGTATGTGTTTTAAATTTGTTTGATTTTGTTTTTACTCCTCAAGTCTATATTTTTCAAAAGCAAATAGAAAAATGATAAAGGAGAAACTAGTGAAAAATTGGAAATCTAATACATTGAAAATACAGCAGCTGAAGAACATATTATTGAGAAGAATATTAAATCTACTTATTATTTGTTTTATTACTTTTTTACCAGTAGATGGCACTGCATAGGTATGGGATTTATTTATACCCACGTGACTTGGAGAACAAGAGAAATATCAATTGTGTTGGCATGTGTGACATTCCCTCCAGTAAAGCTAGAGTTTCTAATTAAATTGCACCTCCAAGTCCTAACAGTTCTATGTGGCGGAACATATCTTCACGAACACTCATTTGATTTATGCAGCAAAGTGCTTCTCAGTGGCAGATGGATAGCCTGTTATTCCTCTACCCAGGTGAGAAAACTGGAAGAGAAAGGTTGCTTTCCCTAACATCATACAACGAGCAAGGGGGAAGATTTGGGTTAGTGTATTCCCTCTCAGTTAACTAACGTGACTTTTATTAATCTAATCAATATTTTAAGAGGGTCTGAAACATTGCCACTAGGCAATCCAAGAAGTTCTAGGAGGTGATTACGATGAGTAAAACAGTATCCTCAAGGGGAAGAGATGAGGGGAGGCGGAGGAAAAAGCAAGCCAACAATAGAAAGCAAAATCAGGAAGAGAGAAATCGCCATGTAAACACACCCACAGGCTCAGGATTTTCCTTAGTGTAAAGCTTCAAAAGCTCTCTCTCTCTCTCTCTCTCTCTCTCTCTCTCTCTCTCTGTCTCTTGAAATTTTTCACGTAGGTTTATAGTCTTCCCAGTTTAGGGAAAACGTGCAAAAAGCATGAATAGACAGATTGCGACATGTTCCGTACCTAGGGCTCTATATCACAAAACTGTTGCCTCTCCTATACTTCAGGTATCTACAATCATCATATCAGAAGCTGTTCCCATTCCTGGCTGGAATCCTATACTACCCAAGAGTTTTGACTTGGTTTCTTCAACTTGGCCATTACGCAATCCCACCAAGCTTTCCAGTTCCTTGACCTCTGCATGTTTTCTCTGACACTGCTTTCTAACTCCACTTCCTCTCCTTTTCAGCCTTGACATTGCAGTCCATACTTTATCCTCAGGCCAATGTCTTCATATTCCCGCTGCTTTTCTTTTATCACACCCCTTCCCACCTGGGCTAATGAATAGCACTACAAAGAAATCAGAAAGGTATGCAGTTGAGTTCCACATAGAGAATGTATTTTGACTTCTCTCAAAATATGGGTCATCAGCCCCAAAGGGACCCTCTGTATGCTTGAACTCACTCGGTGATCTTTCTTGCCTGCTTTCAATCATAAACAGTTTGATCACTCCTTAAGACTCTTACTTCAGTGCCTATCCGCTTTCTCGCAGATACACACAAAAATGAGATCTTCTGTAACACCGCTTCCAAGTCCTGCCACTGTAACAATGAATGACACCATTTCCAATTTATTTATATCCATATATCCATGGCTTTCTTTTCATGTATATTTGGGAAAAAAAGCTCCATTCTTTTTCTAATTTTCACCTGAGTCCTGTGTTACATCCCCTCTCATCCCTTCATAAGCTCCTGTCTCTAATTTTTCTTCATGTACACTAGGTAAACTTTTATCTTTGGGTTTTGAGAACTGCTCATCACAATCACTATATTTAGTATTTATTTTTAAAAACATCAATTTAAATAAAATTGTCATATTCTAGTTTTTTTTAATTTAATCAGTTTTTTTTTTTAACTTGGTTGAATTGTGCTTTCCCCAAAGACATTCTCAAGCCCATCTCCGATACCTGTCTGTGAATGTGTTCTCATTTAGAAATATGGTCTTTGCAGATAATCAAGTTAGGATAAAGTTATATTAGATTAAGATTGACCCTAATCCAATTATTGATTTCCTCACAAGAACAGACAAATCGGAATGTGGATAAGGGAAGACTGTCACGTGATAAAGGCACCGAGATTGGGGAACTGAGTCTCCAAGCCAAGGAGCACGAAGAACTTCTGGCCAGCACAGAAAAAGCAGCAGACAGTTGGGGAGCAGATTTCCCCTCAGAAGCTCTAGAGCCGCTGTTTTTTAGGTAGGAGTACCTCAAACTTCTAGCTTTGATGAGACCGTATATTTGTGTTGTTCTCATTCAATCAGTCGGTGGCACATTGACCATCACTGCACACATGGAAATAAATGCAGAAAAATTCTGAAGCTCAGTTGACTCATTGATACAGACCCCCCCCCCCCCTCAAGTGAACACGTACTCCATGATTTTCTGTCATCCTTGCTTGCCTCCGTTTTTCCCAGTGCCCTACCTACCCTCTTTGGTCAAGCACTGGTGATTCTCAGGTCTTTCGGTAGGTTCTCTCCCTGCCCCACCTCCAATACATCGGCAGGGGTCTTTGCTGCAGGGCCTGTTTCCATGTCTGACCCTAGGTCATCCTCTCAACAGCAGACGTCTGTATCCAGTCCCCTAAAACTGCAACAAAGAACGCTTACTCCTCATGTTTTATGACCTTGCATAATTACTAATTCGTAGCCAGCTATTTGGGAGTAATTGAGGGGCTTCATTTTCAAGTTTCAATAGTGTTTGGGGTACTCGGTACATGGTATTTGTCACATAGATGTCTTGTCACTCTCTATTTTCTATAACTTGTCTTTTTTTTGTTCTCTTGACAATGTCTTTCCGAACCCAGATTTTTAACCTTAGTGATTGCAATCCAGTTTTTGTTTCAAAGATCAAGTTGACAATGTCATATTACTGACCACCAGTGCCAGATTTTCTTTTATGTGGGGTTTCTAGAATTTATTTTACAGTTTTGAGGTTTACACTTAAGTCTTTGACACAATTTTAGTTGATATTCATGGATTGCATAAAGTTTATTCCTGGACTCTTTTTTTTTTTAAAAAAAAAAAAATTCTGTATGGATGTCCTGTTGTTCAGAGAGAAAGTGGTCTATTCATTCTTTGGTCACTTTTCTCCTCTGTCACAATAATGTGTCAGGGGACATAGTAGCACCTGTCTATAGTCCTGGTACCCAGGAGGTGCAAGCAGGAAGATTAGGTGTTCAAAACCATTCTCAGCAACCCTGTACTTAGTCTAACCTGGGCTACAAGAAATCTTGTAAAAAATTTTGTTACCTCTATTTTATTTATTTTTTATTATTTTTCTTTTTTGTATTTATTTATTTATTTATTTTCCCATGATTTATTTTTTTATATCTAAAAATTTCCATCTCCTCCCCTCCTCCTCCAATTCCCTCCTCTCCCCTCCACCCATACCCCCCCTCCCTCCCTCTCCAGGCCAAGGAGCCATCGGGGTTCCCTACTCTATGTTAAGACCAAGGTCCTCCCAACTCCCTCCAGGTCCAGGAACGTGATCAACCAAGCTGAGAAGGCTCCCACAGAGCCCGTCCATGCAGAAAAATCAAAGCCCAGCGCCATTTTCCTTGGCTTCTCAGTCAGCCCCTACCGTCGGCCACATTCAGAGAGTCCGGTTTGGTCGCATGATCCATCAGTCCCATTCCAACTGGACATGGTGATCTCCCGTTAGCTCTGTCCCACCATCTCCATGGGTGAAGGCACCCCTCACGGTCCTGACTTTCTTTCTCATGTTCTCCCTCCTTCTGCTCCTCATCAGGACCTTGGGAGCTCAGTCCGGTGCTCCAATGTGGGGCTCAGTCATTTTCTTCATCTATCGCCAGGTGGAGGTTCTATGGTGATATGCAAGAAATTCATCAGTATGGCTATAGGAACTGGCCTTTTCGGGCTCCCTCTCCTCAGCTGCCCAAGGAACTAGCTGGGGGTGTCTCCCTGGAAGCCATCTGAGGGTTGTCAAGAGATTTTTTATTATTTTTCGTTCTGTGTAGTTGTGTGTGTCTACCCGTGAGCATGCACAGGCAAGTTCAGGTGACGTTACCACTGTACTGCTAGAGATTACAGTCACGGAGCTGTCTGTTATGATTGCTGGGAAGCAAACTCAGGTGTTCTAGAAGATCAGCAATTGCTCTTAACTGCCGAGTCATCTCTCCAGCCCCCCTTCCCATGTGTTGAGTATTTTTTATGTTTCTATCTTCCTGGAAAACTCTGGCTTCTTATTATTAAATTATTCTATGCCCTGTAGCAGATACAGAGTGCCACTTTTTGCACCCATTGTGCCATCCTCACAATCAATGAGCCGCCAGTTTTACGAGTTATATATGTATAATATGCTTTCAGTTTTAATATGGAGAAAATCCTACTTCTTCCAGATCCCATGGAGGAATTCTTTTTTTTTTTTTTTTTTTTTTTTGGTTTTTCGAGACAGGGTTTCCCTGTAGTTTCTAAGCCTGTCCTGGAACTAGCTCTTGTAGACCAGGCTAGCCTCGAACTCAGAGATCCGCCTGCCTCTGCCTCCCGAGTGCTGGGATTAAAGGCATGTGCCACCACCGCCCGGCTCCATGGAGGAATTCTAATTGTAGAAATAGATCAAAATAGATTTGGCCTTCAATTTTATGATGCCCAGCATCACAGAGTTTATATGTCTGAGCAATTGGATGCTGAATCTGAACTTCCAAGTATTATAGTTACTTCAAGCATCATAGCAGTAGATAATGGAGTCATTAACATCTTCCTATCCTCATTAACAACATATTAATCCAAGTCATCCTCATGCCTCAGGAAGTTTACTGACAGTCGATGTACTTCTTGTATTCACTCAGGTTTAGCTGGTTTCATTATACTACATAAATCTGAAATCTCGGATCACAAAATTAATGCATGGACCCATTCCTTAGAAGAACGTAAACTCCAAAATATGTTTATGACACTGCTTTCTGTCTAAATTCTTGCTCCTGTCATGGTGGCCTGCTGTGCCTGCTCTGTAGGAAGTGTCTGTCCTTAAGTCTGTATTGTGTGTGTTTCTTTTACCTTCCTTAGTCTCCCATGTCTTTATTTGGTTTTTCATTTTTATTTACATTAAACTTTACCTTTAAAAAAGTATGTCCCAGTAGGTTTGTGATACATTTACCAAACGAAAATGAAGTTACAAATACTTCAAAGTGATTATTCATGGTTGGTGTGAATTTGTCCTAGGGGAGACTTCCCTGAAAGAGCCTTGTGCCCAAAGGGGACATAGTGCCCCTCTGTTTTGCTAATCACCCATCTGATTATTCGTAGTATTCATATTTTCAAAACTGTTTGTACTTCTGCTCTCTTGTACATCAGCCACTGCAATTATTTTGAAAGGCAAAGAGACATCTTTTCTAGCAGGACGCTTCTGGAATCTCGCCATCCACTACTTGGTATCAATAAGTATTTATTGCCTTTTGTGAAGTACCTGGGTAAAGGAAACATTTCTGAGCCCAAGCTTTGGCCACTAGGAGTTACTCCACGCTATATTATTTAGCTCTGCTTTGCATTTCACTTTGGTGTTTTAGCATTAATCCTTTTTGCATTTACTTTTATGTTGATTGTTTATGAAGTTAAAACCATAGAATTCATCAAATAGTTCTTACCACCATTCTGTCTTAGTGCATTTTGATGTTTATAACAATATAACACAAACTACTTTTAAATAGCAGAAATGTTCTTAGAATACACAAGAATCTAGAAAGTCTAAGATGAAAGCCTCAGCCAGGGCACACTCAGCATGGGCTAGAAGCAGTCTTTTTAGTTCGTGGATGGCCCATTGGCACCATTTTGGAGGAGGAAAACTCCAGCTTCTTCAATGCCTTTTAAGGACACCAATCTCATTACTCACAACCTGGCCATCCCCTAGAGGTCTCCCTACCAACTGCCATCTCATTGAATAGGCGTCAACATATGAACTGATTTTTAACTTCCTTAAGAACAAACATAAAAGTTTATTCAATTTAATCGCAGGTTCATACATATGTAAATTGTCTAGACCTTAATAAAATATTGAGTTCTTTTTCATGTCCAGGGGCTGTGACAGCTGAAATAGGAAATATTATTCACTCCAAATAAGAGATAATAACTGTTTTCTATATGGGACAGCTAGATCACTATTTTCCTCCACAGAAATTCACAATGATGCTCAACTGTTATCTGATTTCTTCTGCAACTTAACTATTTTCTTCTTCCAAACTAGAAACTAATTCTAAACTACTCAAACAGAGATCTGAAGAGATGGCTCAGTGGTTGGGAGCGCTTGTTACTCTCTTAGAAGATTTGGGTTCTGGTACTGACATCTATTTGTGGATCTGGTGCCCTCTTTTCTCCTCTGCTGGTGCCAATCATGCTTTGGGTATACATATATACATAAGGGTGTGTGTATACACACACACACACACACACATATATATATATAGAGAGAGAGACAGAGAGAGAGAAAATAACTAAATCTAAAAAAAATAATTTTGCTCTGCAATATAGTTTAAAGAATACTATTTCCCCAGGCAGATAATTGGCATTCATTAAAGAAAGCAAATTGTAAGCTTGTTTATCAGATAGGAAAAACAATTTAAAATGCTTCTGTTTTGTAGACATCTCTAAAATCATTAATACATTAATGTGTATATAAACTACTGAGGCAATATAGAAAAAGGGTGATTTTTCTAATTTAATTAACCAAAAAATCTCTTCATTAGGAAACAGCTAATTTGGGGGCTATTGATATAGATTTTGATGCTCTCCTCAGGGTAAATGTATGTGTCAACCAGGTTTTTATTGTTAAATACGGGCCCTTTGGAATGTCTGGCTCAGAAATGTGATTACATAATTTATCTAATAGACCTAGCTTTCTTCAGTCATATGCATCTGTTTCGAACTACAGTACCCAAAAGTTTCCAAAATAAATGTCCTTGGGATTTAGCATATGGAAAATAAAGTTTGTATTTGACACAGAAAATGGTTAAGTCCATGAGGAAGTATGTAAAAATTCTTGAATAGTTAAATATAATTCGGATTGCTGAACATTTAGTATTATGGGGATTTAAAACAAGAACTTCAAAGGTAAAATACAATTCTCACTAATGAATAGCACATGTGGTATGGCCGAAGCCCCTGTAGGCAACAGGCAGGGCCAGACTGATGTGTGGTGAGAGAACACGGCCACCTGTGAGCTGCAGTGTGCGGGCCCTGAACCACCTATCTGTTTTCCAAAGCATACTTTCTCCATCCTTTGAATGACAGGGGATTGCCGAAGTACTAGCATACACACTGTTTACTGTAAAGTGTGACTGTCTCATTTCATAGGTCTTCGAAGTCGTGCCGTGTAAGAGCAACTGTCCACCACTTCAGTCCGATAATTTGGATTGTAAAGTATAATTTGTAGAGTAGTAATTGCTTTTCATAACTGAGCCTCATTTAACATCTTTGAGCTGTGTCAAATGATGTTTTTGTGTGTACGATTTCATTTGATTATAGTAAAAACATTTTGAAGTTCATCTCCTTCCTACATCTATATTACAGACTAGAAAATTAAAGCTTAGACCTCAAGAAATACAGGAAGCAACTGAATTTAATTGAAATGATCTCTATTTGATGGGAGCCTGAATTATGAAAATCTAGACAAGATGGAATTAAGAATAACACTATGAGTGGTGTCCTCGACAACTTTTGTTGCAGGAAATGCCCAAGACAAAGAAAGTCTACTTAATTTACTAATTGTTTGGTAGGAAAAGATACATAAACTTAGTGGTGGAAATACAACCATCATTCTATGAAACTAACAAAATCAGAAGAAACATCATGTGTGATTTTGGGGCAACATGAACATATTTAACTTTATGAACAACTTAGCTTTGTGAAGAGGCTATAATGGTGGAAACAATAATGAATTCCAGTGAACAAGTATTCCAGCAAAATAATTATTGTATTGATTTATATTTTTACGTGTGTATGACATTCACATATGTTTTGTATGTATCTTGCCGTATGTGTTCACATTTGTGTTCTTCCTTATGGATGCCCTAGGTTGATGTCCGGTAGTCTTCTGGGAAAGTGTTTCTAACTTATTCTTTGAGACAGGGTCCTGTTATTAAACAAAGAGCTAGCTGATGGGTCAATTTGTTTTTTTGAAATTTATAAGTACAGCTGGAAAAGCAAGTGAGCTGCAAATCCCACCTGGTCTGGCATTTCATGTGGTTTCTACGACCTAAACTCTGGTCCTCTTGCATTCATGGCAAGCCCTGGAAGCTCTGGGCCATCTCTGTAACTTTAACCTATAATCCCGATTGAGATTCTAAGATTTTGAAAAAAAATCCTGGCCACCTTAAAGGGTGTTTTCTCATTTATAAGCTATCTGTATAATAAGACAGATTTTAGTAGAAAATGAGTTTTTCCACTGTTAAATACATTAAGAAATAGGCTATCTGAGGTTAGGGTATCATCAAGAAGTATTGCCCAATATTAAAATGAAACACATTACAGACTCTTCCTAAGTGTTTAGCACAGTCCTGACTTGAAGCTTGACAAAGGAAGAGGGGTCTCTTGGGAACTTTGCAACCGGGAAGACTGTGCTGTAAAGAGGTATATTCAGCCAAGCAGGGGTGGCACATGCCTTTAATCCCTGCACTCAGAAAGCAGAGGCAGGTGGATATTTGTGAGTTCAAGGCCAGCCTGGTCTACAGAGTTCAAGGACAGCCAGAGATACACAGAGAAACAAAACAAAACAAAAAAGAAGTATATTCAAAGTATTTACCAAATGCTTTAGAGATTTGTGAATCCCCTTACTCAAAAATAAGACACCATAAAAATATTTTATCTACTGAAAACAAAATAGCTTATCATCAAAAACGAGTTTGCAAAAATGAGCTTGCCTAGCAGTTATATATTTTATATTTTATCTTCTTCATCTTCTATACTCAGTCATTTTGTTTCCTCTATTATTTTTTTCATACAAGGATAATAAGTTTGAACATCTCACAGTTCTTCCGCATCAGCCTGTTGAGTGACTATGTAATGTCAGTTGACACCAATAAAAACTTGACATTCAGTGAGATCACTCACTGCTCTTAAGATGATTTGGAGTACAGTAACTAGGAATTTTTCATGGTGGTTCTTGGACTTCAAACATTCCTTTCAACCAAACTTGCCCTGGATGAAATGTTAATTTCATCATTCATAGCAAAAGTGGAAGTGAAATCCTTCATTACAGTTGATGCATAACAAAAGGTAACATAGGCATTTTTTTTTCCCTAATAAACACTTTGAAAATTAGTTTTAAAAAGTTCTCTGGAAAATCCCCTCCTCAATCATCCTAGTATATAAGAGAAGAAACATTCATTGAAACTGCAGTCTCTTCACGAAGTCCTCTGCCTTCAGTGGTGGGTACTGAGCTCAGTTACCATGCCCTACAGCCCATGTCTGAAATTCTTGTGATAGGAACCATCTGCTGGAAAAGGCATAGCCGGAACCCGGCTCTGACTCCACTAAGACCTTCTTTTCTAAATATCTTGAATCCCCACTCTGTCAAAGAAAGGGCCGTTCTAGTCAGCCCCCGGAGTCCATAAGAAGTATAATGTTTTATGAATTTCTTTAATTGTGATAGCAAAGTTTTACAGATATGACTACTTGTGCAGTATCCAAAATGGATTACAACTGGAAAAAATGAGAGAAATGAATGGTGATTTATGAAAGGGGAGGTAAAAATCATACATATTAATAGCTGCTGCAACACACTGGGTTTATTTAGTGATCCCTGGAAGTAGGAAAAAATTGCTTTTGCAGATTCAGTCTTTGGCAATCAAATACTAGACCATAGAAGTAAAAACCTAGAAAACTTGTTTGTTGTTTGTTATTTGGTTTGTTTGAGGTATTTCAGTTCAGACAGTTAGTATGCAATGCTTGCTTTCTTAGCTCTATTCATAACAAATAGTAAATTTGAAAACGATTGCCAAGGGCCCTCTAACTCCTTATTTCTAGAATATCTGCAATCTGACTGTTTTGGGTGTGACCAAAAGACTTCAGTCTTTGTTTTCAAGTGAACTTTTCCTCTCTGTAACTCCATCTTCCGTTTTTATTAACCAGTCAAGCATGTTTTACTTTACACTGAGATAAGGGGATCAGATACAGCTCCCCACATCTAAGGCGATCTTAATCAGTTGCAAGGGACACATGAGTGGCATAGTGTGGAAGCTTCCTGCCTCAAGGAGGAAGAGAAGAGACCTCCTCGGGATTATTACTTTTGATTCTGTTGATAGAGGGAGAAAATTAGGTAACCTCGAGAACAAGGTACATTTTTTTTTCTTTTTTTCTTTTTCTTTCTTTTTTTTTTTTTTTTGGCCTGTGAACTTTTTGAAAGGACATGAGGTAAGTTGTCATCCCCCTCTTGACCCTCAACTAACCCTTTCACTTTTCACATATGTTTTGAAGTGCTGGCCATGTTGATTTCCATGGCTGTTTGGCTACAAGTTTCCAAGAAACTTTGCTGCCTCAAAGTCTTTAATCAGTGTTTAGAACTTTGAATATAAACAGTAAGAATTCTCTCCTGGTTCACAGAGGACAGCAAGATGAGGATGGACATAGAAGTTGTCAACAAGGTGGTGGGCTGAGCAGTCCCTCACTGTAGTGGACCACTTTGAGGTCTTATTACTTGGCTGAATACACGCTGTACAAGATTTGTGAACACTAGGTGATACAGAGGAGATTGTGTGTGGAAAAGCACCACATCTACAGAGCTTGTCCTGTGACCCAAATCCAGAAAGACCACCGGATTTGGTGACACTTTACTTCAGTGTGGATCAAGCTATCGCGTGCAAATATTTGTCAAGATCAAAAGGAATGAGAGATGGAAAAATAAATGTTTAATTAATGTTATGAAAGACTCATATAGCAAATAAATAAATATAAAGAAAAACATGCACATAGACAGAAGGCAAGCAAGCGACTAATCAAGCAAGTAAGCAAGCAAGAAAAAAAGTGACAAATTTTTTTCCCAGTAGTATCTTTCACTGAGGACCAATCTAGAAATGCCAATGTGCAATTAATCACAAGCGTCCATGCTACAGGCCTCCACAGCAAAGAACACATTGCTATTCCTTGATTTCTCTCAACTTCTCCATTAGCATGTGGTAAATGGCTTCGGTTCTTCCCACTATTGTTTTTTCGAACAATGTTTCACCTCTGAGAAGGTCACTACATTTTAACGAAATAAGGTTACACGAAATGGAATGAAATTCAACTCCTGCTAACACCCAGGGAAAAGGCTGGCAGCCTTCCAGAAATGCTCTTCCACCACACCGGTTTTACGTTTTCAGTTTTCATTACCAAGAAGGAAGGGAAAGGAGAGATGTAGGAATGTGGAAGACCTTTGGGGATTAGCACCTGATCAGACACCTCGTGAGAGAGCTTTCGAGGCAGGGACCGTGGAGAGCCTTGTGCAGAAGGACCCCGTGAATGTGGGAGTAAGCATAGGAGAACCCGGAAGAGAAAATGAATGGCTTCCATCTGTGATATTAATGGTATCTTCTTCCAGTCCCAGTGCCACCCCAAAACACCTCCTGGGAATTGGCATGTGAATTCTAATGAAACAATCACTTTACTCATGTTGATTAAATGTGGTGCAAGACATGGCCATTTCAATGCTACGGAAAACATGTAATCATTTTTCTGTGCACTTCCAATGGACATTCCTATCTGAATGGCAGATAGGAAATATGCCATGAAATAAGGAATTATTACAATAATTATTTTGCACGTATACATTTATGCTACATAAATATGCTTATACATTTACATGCACATGAACACACTTGCGCATACATCTGTTCGTGAACATGTGTATGTGTACATATGAAGTTGAAAAGTGAAGCTGTCAGTGGGTGTCTTCCTCTCTCACTCTTCATATTATTTATCAAGCCAGAGTGTTTTGCTGAACGTGGAGCTTGCAAATTCTGGGTAGTTTATCTATCTTGCCCTGGTGATCTCCCATCATCGCCTCTAACATGCTATTATAGGAGGGCACTATATCAGGCTTTGATGTGGGTTCTGGGAATTGTAGTCATCATGATTGAACTGTAAGCACTTTGTCTACAGAACTATCTTTCCTACCTGAACTGAATCAATTTAAGTGAAAGAAATGAATAGACAGTAGTAACTGATAAAATCAAGATCATCTACTCTGTGTCGAAAAATGTTTTAAAAATCATGGATGATGCAGGACATCATCTTCCTTACTTCTTTAGACAGAGCTCATATATTAAGGAAATTTGTAGTTTAACTATTATCGCATAATAAGTTTGAAAGCCAGTCTGATGTAATGTTAATTAACCTGTGTTCCTAGGGAAAGATCATGCTTTAATAATACATGTTCTTTATTATTAGGGATATATAATCCTCAACTTTCAGAAACTTGATGTAGCTATGAAGAAACTAAAGTTTAATAAATGCATGTGAGTTGTTGCAGAATAACTTTTAAACTCTAACAGCAGTTATTTAAAAGTAGATCTCAAAGTTACATGCATGTGTGCATATGTGTATGTCTGTGATTCCATATATACATGTGCTATGTACCACTGTTCCCAAGCAGGGGGCGGGGAGATTAACAACTGTCCAATCACCACAGATAGGGAGCCAATGAAGGACCAAAGTAAGAATATCACTGAGCCTAAGTTGATGAACCAATGAGTGGTGTAGGAGGTCCTTCTGCATTTGTGTTTATTTCATTGGTTGAATAAAGAAGCTGATTTGACCTTTTGATAGGGCAGCCCTTAGTTGGGTGGAGTAGACAGAACAGAATTCTGGGAGGTAGAAGGGAGGCAGAGAGAGCCACCATGGAGCCAGCCACCAGGTCAGACATGCTGAATCTCTCCTGGTAAGCTACGTCCTCGTGGTGTCATACAGATTATTAGAAATGGGTTGAATCAAGATGTGAGAGTTAGCCTATAAGAGGCTGGGACTAATGGGCTAGACAATGTTTAAATGAATACAATTTGTGTGTTGTTATTTCAGGGTATAAGCTAGCCGGCGGCCAGGATCTGGGTGGCGAGGATGCAGCCTATTCCTCACTACTACAAATGAGTTTTATTGATATTAACTTTATAAGTGTGGGTGAGGGTTGCTTTTAGCAGCAGAAATAACTGAAAGACAGCTGCATCACCAAAAGTCTACGAAAGCATGAGTAACATCCCACAACAGCCAGAAGCAGAAACGCACAGCATAATCTTCAAGTGTATCAATGTCCTGGATAGGTGTTCTATCGAGGCAGCTATGTTAATCTGAGTCTTTTCCAGGCAACTTGTCTTGTGTAAGAGTGTCTCTCAGCATTCCTAGTTATTTATATATGATTGGAGAAGGTGGAACCTAGTGCGTGTGGCTAGTTTGAGGGGCTTCCGAGAGCTGTTTGGTTATTTGCTTCTTGAACCTTGAAGAGACTCACCTTAGAATGGAATATTTTAACTCAATGCAGAATTTGCTGTGCTTTAAAGAGATTCCTTCCAAGATGAACTCTTTCATCTCATAAGAAACAGTATACTAAACTCACATGAGGGAAATAGAGCAACATTATTTTGAAGGTAAACAATAGTCCTGCATATTTTATGGAAACCATGATAAGGGAAATTTCTCCATCTTGGAATAGATATTTAACTCATTATAATGACCTAATCTGTATGCTAGTCATCAGTTCATGAAAAATACATTCAGTACAGCACTAGAACATCTTTCTAACTGCAAAATCAATCAATCCTACTTGCAATTTTGTTTTTAATGTTATATGGTACACTCCATAGCTCATCTCTGCTTGAGGTCTATGACTGGAGCATATGCTTAAGTCATATCTTTGCTCAAAATTCTTTCATGTTTCCATGTGTTTTTGATAAGTTATCTTTCTGTGGCATACTAACAAGGTCTCACATGATCTGGTACATGCTACCATCTTTAAGCCTATCACCTGATGCTCTAGCCCTGGAGGTCAATTGTTCTTTTCTTTGATGTACATAGCCTTCAAATCCTCTTTTGGTTTTGAACATTTTTTATTTATTATCTTTAATGAAAAAAACAATATTTTCTCACTCTCTCTAATGGTCTTCCTATCTATCAAGCTCAACGAGAATTTCAGATGTTTCATGACTCTGTGTCCACACTGACTTCTGTTATTGTGCCTAGTATCTGCCAAGTATGTTTTATGTCTCTGGTGTAATGATTATCATAATTTATTGTACTTGTGACGATAAGACTATAAGAATGTCTCATCATTATACTTAGGCCATCAAAGAACATAGGGAAGGGGTTTAATTTGGTCAAAGGGTCTGTCACATAGAAAAAAAAGCAATGTTTTGTCTTTCCTTGTTTCATTCATTCATGATGGCAAGCAGGGGTACCACATACGCTGATTTTTAGTCTAAGAATAAGAAGTATTCCTATATGCTTATCCTCTTTAGAATGACTCTGGAGTGCTGATTATTAGCCAGCTATTGAGAATATTAAAAAACAATATAAGTCAGTTAGTACAGTCCGCATATGTTCATATTGTTCAATATTTGGACAGCAAGCTCTGGCTAGTATCCTTCAGTATCAAAGCATGTTAAGGAGTAAGGCAAAGAGATTCCTTGAGATATTTATATTTTAAAAAGTGCCGCGCACCGTGGCCCTGGTCTGCGCTCTATGTGCTAGACCGCAGTTTGCAAGCTTTGGGCAAGGGGCTGGAGGTTGAGAATACACACGTAGAGACACACCAACATGCAGACCTTCACAAACACTGGTACCAAAAGCCTTTCTTTATTAGCACCATGTAGACTTAAATATACTGCAGTCAATGGCCAACAGGTGAAAATCCCATCCTCTGATCCTCTAAGCTAGGCACAGCTTCTAGTAACTTTAATTAGAAGGTTCTAGGAGGGAAGAGCAGCTGAAGGCCAGGACTCATTAGTCCCAACAAAAAAGAAGCATTTTATAGCAGAAACATGTGACGTGACAGACTATATCTCTGCCTAATTCCTTTTCACCTGAAAGGCTGCTCCACAAATGGATTGCCTGCCCCCAGAAGGTCTTATGGCTAAGTGCTTACCATTATTAAGTTATTTAACTTTCATTGACACATATTAATTTTTAGCTATCTTGCCAAGTGGAAGAAATTCTGACTTTACAAGTATTATTTCATTGAGAAGTTTTCAACTATCCACATCTTTTCACAGGAAATCTGTTCAAGAGAAAAGAGCTTTGCACAATTTAAAGAGAATTATAACGAAAGAAAGCCGCTAATATTCACCACCAGAACCACCCACCTGAAGATTACAGGGGTTTATAGGACCTATCAGGTCTGAAACTAGAACGGTGCTGTTAATTACTGTGTATTTTTTTTAACACTACCTCAAGTGATAGAGACTGTCCTTGAGAGTGGGTCAAAGACATGAAAATTCCTATTTGTACTTGGCCATAAAATAGATCAGTTCATAAATTAAAAAAATAGTCATGGGAGATCATTTTGTATTGTAATTTAGCCATCATTTGAGGAACTAAGATTTTATACAAAATGTTAACAAAATCAAGTAAGTTTCTGAATCTCGGTGATGGGCAGAGGGGGTCTGTGAAGAACAAACGGAAATGATAAGAAGGTCTAAAGGGCTGACACAGACTCAGGAAATCCTTGTACATACTTGCCGGCATAAATTAGTTGCTTTCCTCTTCTAACCACTATATGAAGAAAGAAGGACAGGAACTTAGTCTGAAATAGCTTTCTTCCCATTCATGCGGTTAGCACTTTGTTTGGTTCGCTTTCGTTTAAAGTATGCATGTGCTTCCTAGTGGTTGAATGCAGGAACATTTTAAAGGCATTTAATGCAGAGAACCCCTCCTAACATATGGGAAAACATAACAGTATTTTCCAGGATACGCAAAAACAATGGAAGCGTTTTAGTGATTTCAGTGTCTACGTCGTGGTTTCTGGGACCTACGTTGCCAGCTTCTCCCTCCACCCAACAGGAACTGCAATTGTTTTGCTTTCTTCTTCCCTTGGTAGTTTTCCTTCCCCGCCACCCCCCCCCCCCCAGTGATTTACACCCACTTCATGTTCCCTTCTCTGAACTCTTCCTCTCCTTACTCACTCTCTTCTGCCCAATACTTGTCCCTGCTAACAGTTTGTCAAGCCTGGCTCTATTTGTAGTCTTGAACCCTCCAACTCTCCATTCTCCATGCCCTGCTGGCCCTTGGTTATAATTTCTCTAGCAGGATACATTTTTCCTCTATTTTCTCAGAAATTCTTGTGGAGTAGAGAAGAGAAAGTGATCACAGAGTCATGACTATACTCCATGCCTATCTCATCTGAGTGTTTTGCCTGCTCCTTGTATGACATGCACATACACCTGCAAAATAGCTTTTGTGCGTACAAATAGATGTATTTGTGTGTGGGTTTCCCGGTCACTTCAATTACAGAAAATGCCCTTAGTTTTCTTCTGGCCTAAGTCAGTCAAGGTGTCAAAATGGTAAGTGACACAATGTCATAATTCTTTAGCCTTGTCTGTTAAGAGAGATAATGGGTTTTCTGACATTTGGTGACTTTCAAGTGTCATTTTCTTTGAAATCTGCTGCTCCTCTTTAAGGGGGCTATCTGGGAAGTCTCTAGGTTTCATCCTGCTTCCCCACATGAGTTGGAACTTGCCAGTCTCACTAGAATGTTTCAACTGTGCTTTGATCAGACCCCTATTACATCAATGCAGCACAGTCAAAGGAATACATAAGTGTTCTTCCCATTAAAATGTGGATTTTCATAAAGTAATTTTTGTGTACCGTTAGCACGCCATTGGGTTCTTTTTATTTAGTAAGTTTTAATGAAAATAGTCTGTACATGGCAAATGCCTGCCTCGTAATTGTACAAATAAAATAAAATGTTGAATTATCACTATGCAAAAGAGGCCATGACTAAGAAATGGCAGCAAGAAATATGATACCTGATTTCAAACAAAAACATCCTTTGTGCTGTTAGTTCTTTGATTAGATTATACTAAAAGTTGGAAATAGGTCATCTTTGCTTATTCCTATTCACGGGTTTATAGATTTGCAGGAAAAAAAAAGAAAAATTCTGAGGCTTATTTATAGAAAGTGTACTTTTTTCATTGAATTTAAACTAATGTATGTTGTTCAGAAGCCAACATGCTTTGAAGATTTTATTCAGACCTAAGCTTATGTAACTTTTAATTGGTAGCATATGTTCTGTGGATGTCCATGCAGATGACTTGTAGAAAGTAGACTTATGAATAAAGGTATAGAAATTGATCAAGCTACTTTTTCTTATCTGCTTGTATTATTTTACTTTAGAGCATCTGAAGTTTACAGAGTCCATGCAATTACTATGCTGCTCAAAAAAACAAACAAAAAAAATTCTATAAAAATATATCTATGCGTATGTTTATCTGGGTGCACTGACAGAGAGAAGAAATAAGGGAGCAAGAAGAAACGAGAGAAATGTGCTTGTGACCGGAGGTATTGTAGTCACATATCTGTGCATGTATCACCTGCAGTGAATCTGCATCTGACGAAATGGATGCAAACACCTGTGCACCTTTACACCTCACTCTCTCCTTCATCTCTTTCTATGATGGTTAAATGACATTTGTAAAACAATGCTTTTTGTTCATAGCTCTTTTGGTTATACATAAGCACATTCATGCTACCCAAAATAAAAATTATTAAAACCAGATTATTAAGAATCATGCTGAAATTACGCGACATATACAGTTTTGAGTTTTACTGGCAGAAGTACAGATACATTAACCAAGATGTTAATATGAGGGGCTCTTCCAATGGCTAATGAATATAAAACAGTCACGATGCTCTTGGTACTTATAACATAGGGGTGAGGTGCACCATTGGAGTGATTACTCATTTAATTTTGTCATCTTCTTAGAGCAGATAGCTCAGTATCCTGTGTAACCTGAACCTAATTATAACAGCTTAAAAATTTGAAAGTGTTCTTGCTTTTATTAATGGTAATTACTTTTCTGTGATCTGACCCTATGCTTTATGTGAAAATAATAACCTTGCATATCATTTGGAGTGCGTAACAGTGAAACTCATTCACACCAACAAGACAGGTGAAAGGTCAACACAATAAATTACTTAGTAAAATAGTTCATTCAAGGAGTGGGCCTCATCTTTCTAAGTTTTGAAATTCCTCTTGTCAGAAGCTCCAGCTTGAGTTCGCTCATGGAGAACATCACTTAAATCTCCACGCACCTCTGGCTATTTTAAGAACTTGTGATTCTGGCAAGCTCGTGAAAAAAACAGAAACATATTTGCTTCTGTAACTATCCTAACATAAGTGATTTATTGATAATATAAAGATGAATATTTCAGCTTCTGTAAATTAAATAGAAGCTGTCAGCCTTGAGGAGGGCATAAGGACAGCCTTTGTTGCAAAGAGCATAGGAAAAAGGATGTCTATTCAAACTGGACTAGTTAGTCATCAGACTAGAGGAGATTCATTGCTACAGATTTTATTCTGAGACCATTTAATGAATGTGAAATAGTATATGTTCTAAAAAATAAACAATGCCATGTTTGTTTTCTGAGAGTTTTATTTTAAGACTTGGGAAAATAAGATTTGGCTTAGCTTCATATTGGTGAATATTTTTCTTCTAGCGTTTTCCAAAAAAACAAAAAATAAACATATTTTCAAAAGGTTTGGGCCATTAAAGTCTTTAAGTAATAAAGTTTCTGATGAGTTTCCTTTTTATGGTTTGTTAATCTTCTTCAAGATTTTAGGCCAATATATATTTAGATAAAATTATAAACTAAGTGTTTACTAGCTTTTCTGAGTCTAATTTCATAGTTTTCTTGTTGATAGCAAAGTCATTGGTACTTTTGCATTATTTAAATATACAAGTGCACTCATTTTATTGCAGTTAGGAGACCCAAAGGAACTGAAATCTGTCTCCCTCCCTCCCTCCCTCCATCACTCCCTCCCTTCTTCTCTCCCTCCTTCTCCCTCCTTTCTTCTCCTTCTTTTTTTTTTTTTAATATTTCTGGTGAGCAAAAACACTGAAAAATAAACTTTCCTTAATTAAAATAAGGATTGGAAAATTTAAAACTATTTAAAAAAATCTTAAAATATCAACTAGCTAATATCTTTTATCCCTTGACTAGAATTAAGATCCCAGTGACCACATATAGATACTTAGAGTTTTTGTCTGAGTGGATTATACAAGTGTATGGTTCTAATGCTCAAAATCTCTCATTCTTATGAAGGTCATTTCTTTCTCTGACATCCACTGCCTTTCTCACTTCTCTAGACTCCTCTCCTCTCCTCACTTCTCCTCCTCTCCCATCCCCCCTCCTTCCCCCTCTCCTCCTGTCCTCTCCCCTCTGCTTTCCTTCTCTTCTTTTCCATTTCTTTCCTTCCTTTTTCTTTCAAAGATAACTCAGATAAAATAATGAAGGTTGTAAAGCACAGAAAGAAAATTGTAAATTAAAGGATGACAGCAAAAATATGGCCTCTTATTTTCAAGAAATGGACTGCATGGACGATAATGTAGGAGTGAAGATACTGTATATTTTTGTTTCATTTCTTTCGCCATTGCTTCCTTTCTTGAAGATTGTCTGAGAATAAACAGAGAAATGGAAAAGCAAGGATTAATTTTGAGTAGCGAATTCAGTATCTAGAAGCTTTTGGTAAAATATGAAAGCTGCACACACCTTTAATCCCAGCACTCAGGAGGCAGTGGCAGGTGGATCCCTGTGAGTTCAAGGCCAGCCTGGTCTACAAGAGCTAATTTCAGGACAGCCTCCATAGCTACAGAGAAACCCTGTCTTGGAAAAAAAAAAAAGAAAAAAACCACCACCAACAACAAAAATAAACAAAAAACAGAAAAGAAAAATATGAAAGCTAAAGCAATTCAATATCTTATCATCTAATTATTATCTGATAAATTATCCCCAGATGATTTGTTTTTCTATGTCTCAATAGCGAACACATGAGATTTATCATAGTTGCTGTTGCTGGTTGTACATCAATAGTATTTAGTTAAAGAATTCCCACTGTAGCCGGGCGGTGGTGGCGCACGCCTTTAATCCCAGCACTCGGGAGGCAGAGGCAGGCGGATCTCTGTGAGTTCGAGGCCAGCCTGGTCTACAAGAGCTAGTTCCAGGACAGGCTCTAAAAAAAGCTGCAGAGAAACCCTGTCTCGAAAAACCAAAAAAAGAAAAAAAAAAAGAAAAAAAAAAAAGAATTCCCACTGTGCAGTGTGGTGGTGGTGCACATCTCTCACCCCAGCACTTGGGAGTCAGAGGCAGGCAGATCTCTCTGAGTTCAAGGTCAGTTTGGTCTTCAGAGCAAGTTCCAGGACAGGCTCAAAAAACTACAGAGAAACCCTGTTTCAGTAAACAAACACACAAAAAAGATTTCCCACTGTATATAAACAAAAGGTATTTTGTATTAAAAACATCTTCATATTTTGCTTGTTTGGAACCAGTAGATCATTCTTTTTCATTTTCCCGAGAGGAAACAACGTTGAAAATGGTGGCAAGATTTCAAGGTAACTTTTAAATCTCATTTATCTTAACTCTATCAGTCAGGTCCATCTCCTGAACGTGTTAACAGACACAGGCCAAGAAAGAAATATATTTTAAGATCGCTTTCTCCCTTTTCTCTTTCTCATTTCATGGTGACACCTCCTCTGTCTTTTAAGATCACAACTGTGGCCATAGACCTTCTCACGGTTAAAAACATACAATGCCCCCTAACATATGCCAGCTTCATGGGGAAGAGGATATTTATTTATTTATTTATTTAATTTTTTTTTTGTTTTTTTGAGACAGGGTTTCTCTGCAGCTTTAGAGCCTGTCCTGGAGCTAGCTCTTGTAGACCAGGCTGGTCTCGAACTCACAGAGATCTGCCTGCCTCTGCCTCCCGAGTGCTGGGATTAAAGGCATGCACTACCACCGCCTGGCTTATTTTTTTTATAAATATATAAAACAGTAGAAAGGGATGCAGAAGACCTCATTGTATAAATGACAGATTTTTAATGCATGGTAAGAAATTTTCTTTCTCCTTGTATTTTCTCAGCAGCTGCGTGTCTTTGTATGTGTTATATCTAATCAGAGAGCACATAGATTGAATCTGGGCCCACAGAAGGCTATTTTACTGTGTGCATGCTACTAATCATTCAAGAAACATACACACTGCAACCACTCAAAGTTCTGTACATCCATGGACCATAAAAGATTATTCTTGGAGTTTTTTTTGTTTATTTTTTTGGTGTGTGTGTGTGTGTGTGTGTCTGTGTGTGTGTTTGTGTTGGGGGGTATTCTAAACCTGCAAACATTTTTATTCTCTCTTCTGATGCACGTTGTAATTCTTGCATGGCTATCATGATCTGGTTTATGTCTTTAAATGTTAGTCAGTTGTATCCTCAATTTAGGATTGGATACAGTGAGCATGCATTTAATATCACATCTCTTGATCTAGTCAAGGTTTCCCGTCTCCCCCTCCCCAAACTTAAAGGAAATAGTTGAAAGGAAAAACCCAGAATAAAATATCTTAGGAAGATTTAGGCTTGGTCTGGCTATGTTTAGATTTCTTCCCAATTTTGGCTGCGTTTTAAGCTTTATTGGCAGTCTCATTCAGAACTGTGGCTTTATCCTATTTTTTTTCATTTGGCTAATATGATTTGTTAAAACATTCTCTGTTTATTTCTTCTTGCTTAACATTTTCCACCCAGCGGGCATAATGAATTTTTGTTTATGATGGGCGGTGCTGCCTGAATTATGGTATGGAATCTGGGTTCGGTTTCTTTGCAAAGGTATTTTATTGCTCTTTTAGGGAATTTATGCTGCTTCTGGTATTCTACCTCTACGTTTCTCTGAAGTCGGTTGCTAAGGAGGAGTTATTTCTAAGGAAAACTGGGCTGTATCTGGTAGTCAATAACCACCACAATTTATTAAAATTAGATTTACCAGATTTCTTGGTATAAGTGTTATCATATTTCCTTCTAACGTATTTTTGCATTTGAATTATGTACAATTCAACAAACACTGTGCATCTTTTAAACTTAAGATCCTCAAAGTTCTTTAAAATGCCATATGCATGGGGGCCCATTGATGCTGATCAACTGCAGAAAACACATATTAAGATATATTCTCCCTCCAGAACTAAAGAGATCATGTTTCTCTTCCTACAAAGAATACCACTGTGGGCTATATTCAGAAATGAAAGTAGCTGAAGAAACGACTATCCCTCTTTGAGGTGCCTCATTGTCAACTTAAATCGCATCAAATAAATGTCTAAAGAAACCAAACCACAATTTCCGGGTTAATGTGAAAATTTACCGCCGTCTTATGTAAACTGACTTGACAGGTTGGAGCCATTGCTAGAGCAGAAGATTCATTAACTCACTCACACGCTCATTCATTGTTAAACCGCTCACCGTATTTTTACCAGTGGATTTTAAAATGCAATGGCTCACTCTCGCTTATTACACTGTTTTTCTTGAGACATAATAATAGTTGAAAGAAGTCCCAGATACTAAACTGCTTCAAGTTTACTTACCAGTGACAGGGCCAGTCCAGTGCCCGCTGTGCCATGGAATACAGATGACAGAAACCAAAGCAAGGATGACGTCATTTGGAAAAACCAGTTTTACTTCTAACAAAGTTGCTAAACCTGTGCTGAATGTCAGTTTTCTCATCTGTGAAATAAAATTACGAATGCATGGTTAAATGATGGCTGTACAGAGTATGCAACATGATTACAAAATGGCTAGACTTACATATTATGTCTTTGATAGATGATAGCTGGTTCTATATTCTTCATTATTATAAATGCATGGTTGAGATTGAATTAAAACAGAAAAAACATTAAAATTGGACACTTATTACATATTTCTGGAAGTGCATACGTTTATTAGTTGACAGACAAAATAAGGACCAGAAATGCAGCATTTGTATTTTAAAAGGCAATGACCGTAAGAGGGTGCGGATGCTCTTAAGTTTCTTGAACTAGTGGCTCATTATCAAGGAGCCTGACGAGAATTTTCATGGAAAAACAGAAAGCGATAGAAATGAAAAGTAAGAAAAACCAGAGTTTATCGAAATGCAGTAACGTTACCATGTTTTGTTTCCCTGGGTCTAGGTTTGTCATGTTAGGACATCCTTTCTAGCAATTAAGAGTATACATTCTAGGGTTGATTTGTACCGACCGTGGAACCTCATAGACGTTTGTTGCATCTACTTTTATTCCCTTGCCGTGTGTTATGGACCAAGCCTTACTGTAACACCAGATAAAGCACAGTCAGTGGTTTATGCTAATACAGGCGGAACGTTGAGAATAGTGCCTGCACATATGACATGGTTGACAAGCCCAGCTAATACATCATGTCAAGAGAAGAGCAAAGCCTGTATCTCTTCTTGATTATATGCACACAAAACAGGGCTGCAAGAAATTGCCCCTATGGAAACGTAACTTCTGCATCATACATAAGTATGGTGTTTTCTGCCTCTTACAGTGGTAATGAGAATAAAAACCAAGCCAAAATCCCTATATTCATATTAATGTTTTCTTATAGACTTAAAAGTCTTTCATCTTTAAATTATTTTTTTACCTGTAAGGTCAGACCCAGCATACAAAACAAAACAAGTTTTCTTTCCTTGTATTCAAGATGATTCCTCTTTACTTTAAACCAGCTTTTATTTCATGTTCTAGTTTCTGGAAACACTTTATTGCTTTAGGTTTCATATTCTTACTCATTTTATCACTTTAATAATAATTTAAAAATCCATGTCTACAAATTTAAAGAATGCTTCACAGCTAACTTGGTATCAAAGTTCAAAGTTGCCAAAATAAAGGACTTACAATGTATATTAATATAAGTGTAGTTTTGTCTATTCTTAGTATGTCTGCTTATGTATGTTTGCATGCCAGCATGTATTAGGCTCTAATGCAATGAAAAAAAAGTCCCCAAGTCTGGTAGCACAATAATAAGATTAGTATGTTTGCATATACAGTCAAGAAAGTAGGTTTTTATTACATCGTCCACTTCAAATGTTGATGGTTTTCATGCCTGAGAAGTAGAGAAACTTTTGAAGAATTTTTCATTGAAAATGAATAATTAGGAGACTGGAATGGTGGCTATGCACATTTCCTGATCATGCAGAGGATCTAAGTTTGCTTCCTAGGACCCATCTTGGGTAGTTCACAATTTCCTAATACACAGGTCCAGAAAATTTCTGGAATCTGGAGATACCCATATCACAAACACACACACACACACACACACACACACACACACACCTATTAAAAATAATATTTGAATTGATATCAATTCCATTAGCCAAGAGAACTTCTCCCATGTTTCCTTCCAAACCACATGCAGCATAATCCTTCTGTGTGCTTGATGGGAGACAGAACTGGACATATTTGGTAAATGATTACCACATTATGAGTCACTGTAGAAATACTATTACGGTAATTACAGGATTCAGTCCCAGAAAACCATCTGTGCCCTTTGCATGATGTATCAGATATATCATGTTGTTTTTCTATTTTCTAAAATAATTTTGGATGTCAACAAGTCAATTAAGAATGAGTATTATGGTGAACTCTAGCTTCTGAAGAATAAGATATCTTTCCGAATTTTATAGCTCATAGTCCACGACAGGAATAATAGTCAAAGATTTCCAGTGCACTTGCCACATATTCCACTGGTGATAAGATATGTGTGGCTGTAGCGCAGATAGCTATGCCAAGAATAAACACATTGGTTTGAGGGAGAGATAACACTGATGATGGGAAGTGACACGTGGTTAAAGGTACAGAAATTATGATGCACTTTTCTGATCATTTTAAATCAGTGTTTGCTGTATAAATCTCTGTTTTGTTCATACATGCTATGTACCAAATTTTTATTGAAAACAGAATACCGTTATAAATGCTGCAGTTGTTTACTGGTTAAGACTTTAATACATGCGTTTTATGTTTTGGACCAGATTCAGAACCCTATCCTCCCTTCCATTCACTCCCTACTCTTCCCATGCCACTTTTCTCTCTCTTAAATCCATGTATTCTGATTTTCACTGATTCCACTTGGTGCTGTTTGTATATGCAACGATACAGGAACAACTCCTGGAACATCTGTATCCTCTTACTAGACTCATATTTGAAATAAATGGACTCCCCTTTCCTCAGCAGCCATCTTTTGCCAATAGCTTACAAATTAGGCATGGGATTTCATGAGCCGCTCTCTCATCATTGATGCTGTTTCTGCTGGCTTGATCTTGTGCAGGTCTTGTGTGTGCACTCACAGATGCTGTGTGTTATTATGGACCATGAAAGCCCCTGTCATGTCTGAAATGATGGTATGTAAATGTATGGGACACAATAAACTTGTTACTGGTTGTGTCAGAGAGAATAAGCAAAAACTGAATCTGACCATAAAAACTTCATGTCCATTGTGATATGTTTTCAGATGTAGTAAAGCAGTTTAAATGTCATCCCTCGGGCAGGGAAGGCAGTTACTTGTTTTTGAGCGTGGTACGAGCCATTGTATGTTTATAAATATTTTTAAAAATTGATATATTTTATTGTTGCCATACAATAAGTAAAGAATATATTTTTAAAAACCCAAACCAATCTTTCTAAAGGCAGGAGAAAGCTCAGTCAGTAAAGTGTCGTCTTGGGTAACAAGCATGTGGACAATTTAAAACACTGCATGTGGTAGCAGGCTTAGAATGTTACTGAGCACTGGTGCTGGGTAGGAAGAGGCAGGCAGCTGCCTGCCTGGCAGCATAGTCAATTTTGTAAGTTCCAGGCTACTAGGATAGCGTCCTCAAATATACTAGGTAGATAGCATCTGATGAATGACATTCAAGCAACATGATTCAAGATTGTCCTCTGACTTTTACAAGCACCGCATACACTGACACACCCAAGAATGTGCGTGTGTGTGCGTGTGTGTGTATGTATTCACACACTTCGTGCATACATGCAAAATCCATTCTAAAACAGGGAAAGCGATACAGGAATGTCAGTATCATCAGAAAGAATAATTTATGCAAAGCAAATAAAACTCTTCTGGTTTTGCAGAGTTTATAATCAATATTAATTCTAGTTTGGAACTCTAATATTAAACATCCTGTGCTTGTCTGAGTAAATTGCTACACAGATCCGTTCCTCATGCTTTTGCTGAGGCTTAGTTGACTTCAATGTTTCCTTATGTACACTGCAAATCTGCAGTCCAACATTTGACACTCCATGCATTCTATCAGTGTTCCTGTATGTTATGATTCTTGGAAAATGTGAGCCGAACATGATGGGTGAACTTTGCACACCGAGTTGCATGAACACCTCCTTAGCACAACAGCTGCGCCTGCACCAACGCTTGTAAAATTACAGGACAATCTGCTAGATGGGAAAAACATGAAAAACTGAAACCATTTACATTTGTAGAGGAAACAGTTCATTAAGAAAAAAAGATGTGGAATATTTAGAAATATTGAAGTCTGTTTTTAAATTAGAGTTTGCACGTTTTGTGTAATTGTAGAATTTAAGAAATATACTTTCCAACAGAATTGCATATTTCTAAATTATTTAAACTGTTTCAAAGTATGAGTCAGCTTGCTTACTTATTGTTGCTAATACAAAAAATATAAAACACTTTTCTACACTTATTTTCCTACATATCCTTTTTGTGGATTAAGGAAATACATACCTCTGTATTAGTTTCCATTATTTTTGCTGTAAAATTCATAAACATAGTGGTTTAAAGTGAAAATATATATCATACAATTCTGGAGGTAACAGGCGAATATCATTTTCATTGAGCGGAAGTCAAAATTAAAAAAAGAAAACTCTTTTCCTTCTCAAAGTTATAGCACAGAGTTTATTTCTTTCCTTCCCCAACTTCTGCTACTCGCCCTTGATCATTGCTCTCCCTTGTGCTCTGCACTCCCAACCTTGTCCCCTCTCTTTGTCTCTAATTCTCCTGCTACACTCTCCAATAAGGACCTATGCAATTGCATCAAGACAACCTAAAAATACAAGATAATTTTCCCCCCTCAACCTCTAACCTTACCTGCAAAACCTGTCACTGTTTAGGACCGTGTGGGGAATCTTCCTACCACATCACTCAACATTCTGGTTTACATTAACAATGTCCCATAGTTTTTCATATTTATGTCAAAAAATAACTCACAGAATTATCATGTTCCTCAGGGTAAATATTCCTTCTTTTGTTCCATTCCTTAGCTGGTAGTAAAGCAATTTCGTTATTCACTGAAGCTAGAAATATTTGTTTCTACGGCTTTCCCTGTATTCATTGGACACAGTGAAACGGAACTTCCCACTTTTCATCTGAAATTTGCATCCTACTAGCGTAGCCGTATTCAAGTTTAAACTTTCTATTTGGGATATCAGGCTCACCGTGCTTCTTACCATCTAACATTAAAAAAAAATTCTGCCAAGCAGTAGTGGTGCACACCTTTAATCCCAGGACTCAAGAGGCAAAGGCAGGTGGAACTCAGTGAGTTTAAAGCCAACTAGGGCTGTTACACAGAGAAACCCTGACTTGAAAAAAAATATTTCTTTTCTTTCCAGCAAAAGATATAATATACACATAGTATATTTGTGACCACTTAGCTGTATCATAGAAAATTGGAAGGGAAGTCAACTAGGTCAGGAATTGGTGTCTGAAAGCAAGCTACCACAGGCAAATATCCATATTCTCCCATTCTGCCAGGCCAATGCTTAAAGTCTTAGACACAATGGAAGCCTCATTTCTGATGCTACAGATATAAAACAAAGGTATCTGGGTCCACGAATCACCGATTGACAAAGAAATTATGTGAAATCAAAATAATTTTTATAGAGTACGAGCAAAATTTACTTCTAGAATATGTGAGCCCATGTTTATTTGGGAGTTTCATTGCTCTAACTGTTAACGACTTTCACCAATAAAAATATCCCAGAGATTCAAAACTCTCTGACTTTGTTCTTCCAGCTTCATATTCCTAGATGGAACTTTCACCCCTATATCATCCTTAAATATTTAGTACACACATACCATCTCCAAAAACATGCCATTGGGACCTATATTTATGGGTGAACTCTTCTTGCTTCCTCAGAAAGTAGGCTTGGTTCTGTCAGTATGTGTCAACCTTAAAGTGAAATTATATTCAACTATCTTGTGAACAACCTCTGCAATTAGAATTTTGACTTTATTTAGGGTAGACAACAATAATATTGTACCTGCAGCCAGTGTCATTCTGCCAACTTTGCTACGCAAATTTATTGTAAAAAAAAATTGATTGCTGTAAAATTGAAAAATGCTTGTTGGAAGGACCTCAAAACAATTTCCTTACCTATAAAAACAGTGCCATAACTCAGCCACCATATGGTCGCTATGATGATTAAGTGATGAAGTACACACGCACAGCACCTGGTACACAGCGGGGCTTAAAAAGTGCTGGAGATGTTTTTCATTTCTTTGCAAAGTTGATTCATTGTTTCTCCTTTTAATTCTGATCGTCTCCATTCAGGATCACAATTTGTCTCCAAAGTCATGACAATGATTTGATTTGTGCATTAGTTCTCTCTCCCAACTCAAGGATCAAACCGCTACTAGACCCCCACTACTCTGCGTCCTTCTTGTTAGCTTCATTGCCTTTGGACAGAGAAGGTGTTCAATATACATGTTGTAAAATGGTTGAGTACTCTCTGTATGTGTTCTATTATGCTCCATTAGAGTCACCTCTAAGCTCAGGTCTCCATGAAAGAAAAAAAGAAAAAGAAACTCTGGCCAATGAGTAAGTCAGTGCATAAAACATGATGTCAACTTGGCCTTAACACTAACCTCCAGAACTAGGCCTCTTCTTTGGGAATGGAATATTATAAAATGCCAATGCCAATTTAGTGTGTATGTTGTGAGGGTGACGCGAGGTGTGTGTATGTAAAGAAATTCTGTAAAATTGCTGAATTCCTTGGCTATCATTAACACAAGCACACATGCACAAACCCACACCAGAACCACACAGAACGTATCCGGAATTTGACATGGTATTATCCTACTTTTCATGTTCTATGTATCTTCAGGAATTCACTCTCTCTTAAAACTACCCTTTATAACAACACTAGCCTGCATCAGTTCAACTAACACGTGGGGCTAGAGTTCAAATCGTAGAGAAAATCTGGAAAATAGTCAATGGACGGAGACTGATTTAAAGAGCTCATATATAGAGTTGAGATGCTCATTTCAGGAGAAACTTACCATGGATGCAAAGATAGAGCATGGCATTAAGACATTGAAGTTCAGGTGTGGTATTCCTCTTTACTGTTTGAGACAACATTGTCAAAGTTTTAATGACCAAAACCTGGTCATTAATTCCCTCACTCATTCCAAACTCAGGATTAGGTACTTGGGAGAGTAGTCAATCATAAAGAGAAGCATTGTGAGTAGTTTGTTACACCCTAAGGAAGACCCCAGTGAACAACAATAGCAAGACGAGTAGAACGCTACAGAGTGAACTTCTCTGAGAAAAAAAATAAATAATGAACTAGGAAAATGGATAAAAGGTAGTAATATGAGGAAATGGGATTTCCTTTTCACTAGGGCTTTCCTGAAAGACCTCAATGAGAAAATGGTATTTGAGGGTGCGTCTTAAGAAAGTGAGGGTTCTGCAGAGATGGGGCAAAGTTTCTAATAAGAGAGTAACAGGTGTGAACGCTTTTAGAGGATTCAGAAAAATGTAGGACCTCAAGGCCTCTTTGGCAGTGCTAGGATTTTTCATTTTCCTCTGAGTGATCTGCAAAGCACTGAACACGTTTGTTGCAATATATGTTTTCACCATACTTTTCTGTTGCAAAGAAGAAATGGAAAGAATAGAAATAGAAGTGTAGTTAGGACTTTGATGAAATAAAATTGTTCAGAGTTTCACTAAGATGGGGATTGGCTGGTTTATAGTAAGTTTAACAATAACAATGTCAGTATTTGTGGAAAGAACCAGTACTTTGTGTCTGAAGCACTGTAGCAAACAGGAAAATTCAATCAAAGATAAGTAAATAATCTATAGTTTGATTGGTGATCAGTTTGGTTAGTTCACTACTAAACTACAGACAAAATACTGTAGAGCAAAATCTTAGTAAAAGAGGATAGGGAAGATGTCTCTAAGTTTAAACAACATTTTATAACCATGGTAATTAGTTAAATGCAGAACCAGAAGATCAAACTAGAGCAATCAGTAATAAAACTAGTTCAATGCCATGATGGTACTTAAAGCCATCAGATTAGATTAGGTCAGCAACTGGATATGTGTAGATATAAAATTTCAATCTTAAGATGTGTACGTAGTGCGAAGATTGAACTCAATGACAACTCAGTGTCAACACTGAATATGTTGTATGTGCAATCGTCTTAGGATACTTTCCGGACACGGCAACATTTCAGAGAATCTTACACATGTATATTTTGATTTAAACATGATAGATTGAGATAGTCTTGCTCAAATATCGCATATCCCAAATATGTTGTTAAATGAAACTGATATCATTTGATATGAAGCAAATATTTTCTGTGGTTCTATCACATAATAAAGCTAGCTGTATAGCATTAGAATTGAGGACTAATCTTTATTTGTCCTAACTGTTTACCCACTAGAATCGAGTGCTTGTATATCATATTTGTTCTTTTATTTATGCTAGCTTGTTGCAATATTTAACTTTATTTATCTCCATAAACTATGGTTTGTATGCATGCTGCATGAAAGCCTTTATATTTTTAGACTCAATGCAGAGAACACCAAAGAATTAAAAACTAATAAAGTATGTGGTGAATGACTGAAAATATGAGTGCATATTAATTTTTGCTAGGCACATAACTAAGTTGCCTATGCAAGTTTACCTTCTAAAAAAGTCTAGTTGAATTATAATTAATAATTTTATTCAAAAGAATAAAAAATTATATTTAGATGTTAATAGATCACATTAGAGTAAATATGTAGTTTGCTTCAGTGTTTTTAATATATTCCAGAAACACTTAAACTTGTGTATTTCTTGTTCTTTCTAGAAAATTCCTGTGAAAGTAGGAATCCTTTTAAATATTTATGTAAAGTAGCTATTGATTATAAAATCCTTTAAAAATAGAAAGATCATAATGATACATTTATTATTTAAGTAACTTTTGGAGTAGTTTTCACATATTGTATACTAAATAAGAGAGGATAAAATAAAACGTTGTAATAACAAGTATATGGAATACATGAAATTTGAAAATATGTAATACAGACTATTTTGAATAATTCCACAGTTGCAGATATTTTGATCACAGATAAATGTGTTTCTATGGATTATTGAAATCTTAATGTATATTCTTTATGGTTTACACAGCCATGATCTCAGCATCATAATTTAGAAATTAAGGTTGACACACTCATCATTACTATTAAATCCTTAGCCCATAATCACAGTCCACCGCATACTTTATAAATCTCTTAAGAGCCAGATATTCCAGTTCAGAATCATTTTCTTTATTTAGCGGTCATACAATAGTAGTATTTTTCTATTATGAAATAGTTCTTTAAGGTTTTCTTTTTTTTTGAGAAAAGTCTCATGTATACTAGGCTGGCTTCAGACTCTCCACACAGCCAAGAACGATCTTGAATTTCTGATCTCACTGCATCAACTTTCTGAGTGCTAGGATTACACTGTTATGGCTCCATGTTCTGTTTACTCAGTCAGTGCTGGAGTTGAAGCCAAGGCTTTGTGCATGCTAGAAAATCATTCTACCAGACACATCCACAATCCACAAGTTCTTCATTTTTATAATCAGGAGTCTCTTGGAGATTACATTCAATTTATTTATTTAAAACAGTGTTTAGCATCTCTAAAACTGTATGTTTTCCTTGTTATCCCTCAATGATGAATTCAGATAGTCATTAACTCACTCTGTTCTGCTGCGTTCATTCTGATAGGTACCCGTGGCCTTCAAGATAGCTGCATGCTGATGAGAAGAATTTTGAGCACCCAGTTAAGGTGTGATTCACAGCAAATTAACACTTGTAATCTAAAACTATATTGTTTTTCAATTAAAGTGTCTTTATAAAATTTCCCCTTCCATTTCCCTCCTCTACCACCACACACCCCTCAATCGCTCACAAATCATAGACTCTTTAACTTTAATTTTAATTGTTAGATTATAAAAATATGCATAAATATATTGATATAACCTGCTGAGTCTATTTATTGTTGCTTGTATGTATTTGGCCACTTGGAATTGGGTAACCAATTAGGGAGATCATCCTTGGGTACTAATAATTGTCACTATCTTAGCAGTCCTTAGTTTTCTGGAGTTTCTTTGTCTTGGGATGGGGTCCCATGAGATTTCCCCATTTTACAATGGCATGCCTATTGATGTTATCATTCAGGTCTTGTTTAGGCAACCATACTGCTGAAGTACCTTGGGTGTAGTTTCCCTGTAATTTGTAGGAGATTCAAATTCACAGAAGATTTCATGGTACTCTGGTTCTTACAACCATTTTCCCTCTTCTTCTAGCATGTTCCCTGAGCCTAAGTAAAAGAGTTACACTGCAGATGTATGCATTGGAGCTGAGTACCTTACAATCATTTTTCTCTGCATTTTGACCAGTTTTGGTTTCCTTAATGGTTTTACTAAAGCAAATAGAGGCTTCCCTAATGAAAAACGAGAGTAACACTTATCTGTGGGTATAAGGATAAGCCCTTAGAATGCAATAGGAAATATGCTCTTTTAATAAAGTGGTGGTAATGTGTTCTCTTGTAAACTCTATGGCTTCACTATCTCTGGGCAGTTTACTAGGTATGTTTCCATGACCAGGCATGATTTCCTGCCCGTTGAGCTAAACACTAGAGATAAATCTTCTATATGACTCAGATGCACAAGCTCTGGGGATTTACTTGAAGGACTCCAACTCATCCTTTCACAAACATGATTGTACATCTTTATTTCAATATTGTTCATGATAGCTAAATTATCAGGCCAAACTAGATGTTTAACATCAAAGCAACGTGGAAGAAAAATAAGGCATATATGTATGTTTGTGAGTGTATACATGAAGCTCTCTAAGATTACTCTTTCCCACACATAGGCACATATACACACACATATACAAGCACCCGCACACGTAAAATGAAGTACAGAAATAAAAGACTTCAATAATAAAAGTTATAAAACAGCAATGAGAGAAATTAAAGACATTAAAAGATGGAAAACCTTCCTAACTTCAAAGATTAAAGGAATTAATATTGCCAAAATGATTTCATTTTCAGAACAGTATATGGATTTAATGCAATCCCCATCAAAATTCAAGTGGCAGTCTTTATAGAATTAAACAAAATTACCCCAAACACTTTAGAAACACAAAGACTCTTGTCTGTCCCTGCATCCGTTCCTTAGACCACTATAATCTATATTTCATATACTTTTTTGGAAGATTCCCTCATCTTCCAAATCTCTTACAAGTTGCCGATGGCTATGGCTATTAAGATTAAAATGCACATCCAGAAATGAAGGTGCGTGGTTGATCGGCAGTTATGATTCACCAGACAAGCTTTAAGATATATAATTCAGTTTTAATAAAGGAAAGGAAAGGGAACTTACAAATCCAAGGTTCCAGCGAGGAGGGCAGGAAAACAAAGAGCAGGCGGGCCACAGGCCCGCAAGATTTTATAAGTCAATATTAGCCTAAGGGGGACACACCTAAGAGGGACACGCCTAAGAGGGACACGCCTTTAGACCAAGAGGGACACGCCTTACAAAACAAGGTTTTTGGCTAGGCTTCCCCTTCACAGAAAGCCTCAAAGTCAACATTCACAGGTAAGAAAAAATATGCAGCATTTCTCTTTTGGTATTTCTCATCACTTAGGATGAGAATTTCTAGTTCCATTTATTCATGTGCAAATTTAATTTTTAAACAGCTTAGTAATATTCCATTGTGTGAGTGAAGCACATTTTAATTATCTATTTATTAGTTGATGCACATCTAGGCTATTTCCAATTTCCATCTATCATGAATAGAGCAGCAATTAACACGAATGAGCAGTGGAAAAAACAGGTATATAGACCAATATAACAAATGGGAAAATCCATAAATAATTCATACACTGATGCACAAATTATTCATTTTTTTCTTAATTTTAAAATTTATGTTATAGCTTACCCTCAGTTTACCCTCCCTCCTCTCCTCCAAGTCCCTCACCCTACTGTCCCTCTGCATCCCCTATCCTCTCCTCCCTCCTATTAAAAAAAGGGAACGTCTCCCATGCATATCAACAAAACATGGCATGTCAAGTTGCAATAAGACAAAGCACCTCTTAAGGTGCATTAAGATCTGGACAAGGCAATCCAATATGAGGAAGAGGGTTACGAAATCCAGCAATACCATCAGAGATATCCCCTGCTTAAACTGTTAGGAGTCTCACAAAAAGGCAAAGCTATACAACTGTTCCATATATGCAGCGGTCAGATCCATGCAGGCTCCCTGGTTGTGGGTTCAGTCCTAAAGCCCCTATGAAATCAAGTTAGTTGATTCTGTGGGTTTTCTTCTGATGTCCTTGATCCCTCTGACTCCTACAATCCTTCTTTTCTCCCTTGAGCAGAATTCCCTAACCCTGGGCTATTGCTTGACTGTTAGTCTCTGCATCTGCTTCCATTAGTTGCGGGATGAGGCCGCTTAGATGATAATTGGCCTAGGCACGAATTTATTAGTATAGCAGAATATTGTTAGGCATCACGACACCAATTTTTTTATTTAGTCATGTTTGGTTCTATCTTAGACCTCTGGGTCATCCAGCCTCAGGGTCCTGGCACCGCAGGCCTTGTCAGGAGTGTGCACACTCTCATGACCTGGTTCTGAGTCTGAATTCATCATTGGTTGTTCCCACAATCGTTATGTCTCCCTTACTCCAGCACATTTCATAAGCAGGGCGGACTGTAGGTCATAGGTTATGTGCCCAGCATACAACTTGTTCTTAATGGTACCAATAATCACCCCTGTTACATGAACTGGCTCTTTGGAGCCCATTCCCAATGGAGGGATATTTTGCTCAGCCTAGGTACAGGGGGAAGGGCCTTGGTTCTGCCTCAAGTGGTGAGACGCTTTGTTGACTCTCCATGGGAGGCCCTACCCTCTCTGAGGAGTGGACGGGTATGGAGTGAGGAGAAGGTAGGGGAGTGGGAAGATGGGAGAGAGAGGGAAGGTGGATTGGTATGTAAAATAAGATTGTTTTAAAAATAAAAAAATATGTGCCCAAACCCATACCATCTAGAAAAAACAGCTACCTTGATGTGGTATTCCCCTTACTATGCCGTGAATACGGTGAATACCATTGGTTAATAAAGAAGTTGCTTTGGCCCTATAGCAGGGTAGAATATAGCCAGGTTAGAAGAGATGTACAGAGAGAAAGTAGGCAGAGTCAGAGAGATGCCATGTATCTGCTGGAAGAGAAAGACACCCACCAGAGCCTGCTGGAAACTTGCTGGTAGGCCACAACCTCATGGCAATGCATAGATTAATAGAAATGGGTTAATTCAAGATATAAGAGCTAGCCAATAAAAAAATCTGAGCTAACAGACCAAGCAATTTTGAAATTGATAGTTTCTGTTCAATTATTCCAGCCAGTCTTGGTGGCCAGGAACAAACAAGCAGCCTCCACCAACAAATTGGTACCAATGTGGATAACTACATCCACATAAAAACCTGATAAAGCTTGATCTACACACACACACACACACACACACACACACACACACACACACACACACAGAGAGAGAGAGAGAGAGAGAGACAGAGACAGAGAGACAGAGAGAGACAGACACACACAAAGAAAGAGAGAAAGAAAAAAGAAAAGAGAGAGAGAGAAAGAGAGAGAGAGAGAGAGAGAGAGAGAGAGAGAGAGAGAGAGAGAGAGAACACAGAATTAAGCAGTTTCTTGAGAGACATTTTTTTTCTAGATGGGCTCACAGTGAGCAGGGGTACCGTGGCTCCTTTAAGAAAAGTGCAGGAAAAATTAAGAAGGTTCTTTAAAAAGAGCAGCTTCCTGCTTCACCAGTACAAATGGCTCTGACTCTTTTGGGAGGTCCAGCTATGGAATATTTAAAATGGGGTTTGTGGGCAGAGTGCTGCAACTTGCTTCAAGGAAACATAGACCTGCTGTGTGCCTGAAATGGGGCTGTGAGTATGGCTCACACTGAACCTGGTGACCTCTGACAAGACAAAGGACGGAGTTAGAGTCTAACAGGAAGCAACTGGAAGAAATACTCACATTTAACACTTAACGTATTCCTCAAAAAGTCCCTGGCAGCGGTGAAGAAGTCACAGTTTGATTTCCCTTTGAAAAAGATTAATAATAAAATAGTCAAGTCCTGTTTTGGAATACTAACTGCAGTCTTGGAAATAAAACAGAAGTATCAGGTTCTTTAAGCCCAAGTCAATAGAGAGCAGTTTCTTTGAAAAGGTTCAATCTGCAATCCTATTTCTTGTGGCTTCCACTTTAGTCAATTGGTTTAAAAGCTCATTTAACCAATGGATTATCTATAATGCAGTAACTTCTCAACAGAGTTTTAATATTTCTCACATGTAAAACCAATTCAGCGAGGCCTCAGTGAGCATAATAGTTGTAATCAGAAATCTAAAATGGTCATTTTCTATAAGTGATGTCGAGAAATCAATAATACAGGATTTTATACATGGGTTTTTTTTGATATGTTATTGTATTTAAAATGTGTGCTTTTCAAATAATAGTTCTGTTATAATCTTTCCTTTAAAAAATCCCAAGTCCATTAAATATATAGAAAAAAATCTTACCAAAATAAAATATAAAGATTTATGTTTACCACATGTTATTTGATAGGCAATTTTAATAATATAATATATATTTATAATTTAATCATATCTATATAACATAGTACTCTCTTTCTCCAGGTCTCATAATATCTAATATGCTTGAATGCTTGTTTTGCTATCTGCTACTATTCTCTAGCTATTTTGACTGAAGCTCACTTCATAAAGAAATGTAAACATCAGATTTCTTCTCCTTTCTTCTATTTCTTAACTATGTGGTTTTCCTATGAACAATATAAATATTTATTGCCTCATTTCTAGCAGGCATCCAATGACAGGTATGGACTAAAATGAAATACTTGATTAGCATAAGTTAGAAGCATGTAGTATTGTTATTAAAAATATAACTGGTTGACATTTTTCATATTAAAACATTTTTTAGATACTTCAAAAACTATCAGTGGATACTAGTTTGTGAAAAACCATATAGGTACAATATCCTATAAGTTAGCTACTTTCTTCTAAATTCACAACTGAACCTCTATACTCACTAATACATGCAGGCTGCATTTTGAGAAATGAGTAATTAACATATTAAGTTGTACATATTAATCTTGGGGTCTTGTTGAATTCTGTGAACAGAGACAGGGTGACCAATTTCAAACAAAAAAAGCATCATTTTCCTAATTGTTTACATAATAAGACTTCTCTACTATAAACTTAGTATCATGCCCCTTCCTCTAATGTTCATATTTTTGCAGCTTACCAGGGAAATTTATCATGGTCCTGAACATATGAATAGTCCGTCTGAATTTATGCCAAATGTCTACAGTTCTGTCTGTCCACTTCTGTCCCGTGAGAGTAGCTAAAGTGGAGGAAAGCAGGAAAATCTGCTGGACATCACTAGTTGGTTTGCTTCTGACTCATTGCTCAAATATGTATTGTTGAGATGTTCTAACTAGTCAAATATGTGGGGAATTAAGATTTCAGATGCTATAGAACAGGTAGCAATGGCAACAGAGACTGTGAGACAATATTACAAGTCAATATAACCGGACTTGTGTGCTAACGGCAACTAGAGGCTACATAGTAAATTCTAATATCCTACTCATTTCCAGAGTGGCATACATTAGTCCTTTAACAGACAGCTTTTCCCACCCTTTATTACTTCTGCTCTTCTCGAATATTCTATTACTCTAGGGAACATTTTTGTCATTTTGTTTTTGATGTTCCAATTTAATATATCACAGACTAGACAACAATTATATCACCTAAATATAAAGTTTAACACAACTAATGAACTAACCAATTGTGGAAATTTGAACGTAATTGTCCCCCATAATAGGTAGTGGCATTATTAGGGAGTGGTCTTTATTGAAGTGGGTGTGGCCTTGTTCGAAGAAGTGTGTCACTATGGAAGTGGGCTTGGACGTTTGCTATGGTCAAGATACCACCCAGTATCTCAGTTGACTTCCTGTTGCCTGGAAGATGTTTCTCAGTTAGTTCTCCAGAAGGATTCCATGCTTACCACCAGGATGATAATGGGCTGAACCTCTGAAACTCTCAGTGAGCCATTAAAATTAAATGTTTTTTCTTTACAAGATTTGCTGTAGTCACAGTGTCTCTTCACAGGAATAAAAACCCTAAATAACTAAGACATCAATATATTAAAATTCTCCGTAAGTCATTTTATCTGAGCAGGAAATGATAAGACTACTATAATAGTTTAAGAGAGACCAAACTGGAGACAAACAGCTTTACTTCAAAAATCTAACTTGGGAAAAAATAAAAATGGCCACACCACAGTCAAGGGCTGGGCATAAACTCTTGGTAAAGACAAGAAAGCAAGGTGGTCTCTGGGAAAATAGGACGAAAAGTAGAAAACATGGAAAAACTTAGTGAATGAAATGTGATGAGATTGAAGGGAGGTATTTTCAAACATTCCGACTGTAGAAACAATAAATGGTAAATTCTCAAATGTTCATCTTCAAGGGTATCATCCTGGTTAAGGACTTATGATAACTAGAAGGCAGTATGTCACTAGTCCCGTCTCTGAAAATACTGATAATAGGTTTGTATGGACAGATAGCATAGTTTATTGCACATACTATTTTATTTATTTATTTATTTCTTATTTTTGACAGGGTTTCTCGTTGAGGACTTGACTTTCCTGGAACTCACTCCATACAGCAGGATGGCCTTGGACCAAGAGGTTCGCCTTCCTCTGCCTCCAGTCTGCTGGGGCTATAGGCGTGCACCAACACCACCCAGCTAGAAGTCATATTTTAGAATAACGAAGAGTAGATGAGAAGGCTTGGGCAGATTATAAACTTCTTCACTGGAAGTTTGCTGGAAAAGGAATAATTCTAGACAGAGTTACTGATGATGCATTTTATAACAATGTCTGTGCTAATATCTGTCCCGATTGGTGTGGTTGGCATTTTCTTTGGGCCAGCTCCCAAATAAAGAAATGAGGACTTCTTATTAATTATGAATGCTGGGGCTTAGCTTAGGCTTGTCCCACTAGCTATTTTAACTTAATCTGTTTACATTTCTCTATATTTCGTTCCAGAGCTTTTTACCTTTGTTTCATGCTGTATGCTCTGCTTTCCTGCTTCCTCCATGTCTGGGTGGCTGCTTCCTGTAATCACTATTTCATTCTTCCTTGAGCCTAAATTCCTCCTCCTCCTTACTCTTCCTGCCTGGAAGTCCCATCGACACCTCTTCCTCACTACTGACCATTCAGTTTTTTATTAGATTAATTAGGCGCCTTAGGCAGGCAAGGTAAAAGCAGAAATACATCTTTACGTAATTCAACAAATGCAGCATAGCCTTACATGGTTAAACAAATATTCTGCAGCATAGCCAAATGCAACAGATTCTTGCACAATTAAACAAATGCAACACGTCTTTGAATAGTTAAACAAATATTCCACCACAAAGAGGAGCTTAAAATTCCAGTGGAGAGAAATGGCAATTCATCAGATAAGTTGACTTAGCAACTGAGCATATGATACCATTGGTAATGGAATTCAGTATAGACGAAGAAAGACCATTCTAGTCAAGACTGTTGTGAGGAAAGTTATGCAAACAAAGACTGATGAAGGAATGCCAGAAAAAAAGAATTCTCCTATATGCCTAGATGAAACTTTAATCTTAATGAGTTGTGCCCATATCATGCAATATTTTGCCAAGAGGGTAGAATTTAAGTGTGTTTTTGTTTGTTTTGTTCTTGTTTTTGTTTTTCGAGACAGGGTTTCTCTGCAGCTTTAGAGCCTGTCGTGGAACTAGCTCTTGTAGACCAGGCTGGTCTCGAGCTCACAGAGATCCGCCTGCCTCTGCCTCCCGAGTGCTGGGATTAAAGGCGTGCACCACCACCGCCTGGCTTTAAGTGTGTTTTTGACCAAATTACAAGAATTAGAGAAAGCTTTAAAAGATAATATTGTGTATCAAGAAGATGGTCCAAAGGATAAGCAGGTTTTCTGCCAAGCCTAAAGATCTGATTTGGTTCCCGGGACCCCACATGGTGGAAGACAGGACCATCATCTTCATATGGTCCTCTGATCTCCACATGTATGCTTTAGCATGTCTGCTAGCACAAATACATGCAAACATATATGCATATACAAAATAAATAAATGGAACAAAATTTAAAGATGTTATGGATTTAGAAATGTAAAGTAAGACAGACATACGAGAGAACATCAAGGACTTAAATTGTAAAACAGCATAAAAATTTGAGATGTAACTTTCATAAATTTACCAGTTTATTTTATAAATAGTTATTAACAATTTTGATTAGTTCACTGTTCCTTACTGTCATATTACTTCCATCAATATATACACTAAATTTCATGTAAAAATTTAATATATCTTTACAAAATGTATAGGTACAATATGTACACAGAATGTTTAATATATGACTACTATTATGTACATTGTTAATTGTTTTGCTTTATGTTAACAAGTACATATCACTTTGACTTAACGTTTTACTGTTTTTTTAATTCTTAGTTTATGAAATCTATAATCAGCATGATATTGAGCCCTAACTGTCAATTTTTATAGTTGAAGTAAATAATTTTATTATTGTTTTTTTTTAATTTGATTTATTTATTTATTAAGCATACAATGTACTGCTGGCAAGATCTCATTACAGATGGTTGTGAGCCACCATGTGGTTGCTGGGAATTGAACTCAGGACCTCTGGAAGAGCAGCCAGTGCTCTTACCCTCTGAGCTATCTCTCCAGCCCTTTTTTTTTTTTAAATTTGATTTATTTATTTATTAAGCATACAATGTACTGCTGGCAAGATCTCATTACAGATGGTTGTAATTTTATTATTGTTTCTGGGACAGACAAACTTATTGATGCTGCATTTGGTTATTTTAATTGATAGATTTTCTTTGTACTTAATTATTCTCTTGTATATATTCTATGGTCTCATTACTAAAGTGTTATGGAATATTAGTTTAAGATGTGTTACATTTGTTTATGTGGTGGAATATTCGTTTAATGATGCAAAAATATAGCCGGGCGGCGGTGGCGCACGCCTTTAATCCCAGCACTCGGGAGGCAGAGGCAGGCGGATCTCTGTGAGCTCGAGACCAGCTTGGTCTACAAGAGCTAGTTCCAGGACAGGCTCCAAAGCTACAGAGAAACCCTGTCTCGAAAAACAAAAACAAAACAAAACAAAACAAAAAATATGATGCAAAAATATGTTGCATTCTTTTATGTCGCATTTGTTTAACTCTGTTAAGCTGTGTTACTTTGTTTGCCTAAAACACCTGATTGATCTAATGAAGAGCTAAGCTGGCAACAGCTAGGCAGGAGAGAGAAATAGGCAGGGCAAGCAGGCAGCGAGAATAAATAGAAGGGGAAATCTAGGTTTAATGAAAACAAGAAGAGGGAGTAGTGATTAAAAAAAGGGAGAGAAGGGAAGGACGCCAAGGACCAGCCACCTAGTCACATAGCCAGGCATGGAAAAAAAAAAGATATATAGAAAAGAGAAAGGTAAAAAGCCAAGAGACAAAATGTAGCTAAAGAGATGTGATAATTTAAGTTAGGTTGTCTAGACACAAGTCAAACTCTAGCTGGGATTCATAAGTAAGAATAAGTCTCTATGCATTTATTTGGGAGCTGGTTGATGTGGCTCCAAATAGAAAAAAAATCAAAAGTACAAGACAAACAAACAAACAAAAACTTCACTTAAGTTTCTATTATTTTGAACAGAGAATCTGTGTCATTATAAAATGTGTGTGTGTGTGTGTGTGTGTGTGGTTTTTTTTTACATTTTAATAATCCTTTACTGAGTGAACACACCCCTCACGTTCCTGACTTTCTCCCTCATGTTCTCGCTCCTTCTGCTCCTCATCAGGACCTTGGGAGCTCAGTCCAGTGCTCCAATGTGGGGCTCAGTCACCTTCCCCATCTGTCGCCAGCTGGAGGTTCCCTCACAGTCCTGACTTTCTTTCTCATGTTCTCTCTCCTTCTGCTCCTCATCAGGACCTTGGGAGCTCAGTCCGGTGCTCCAATGTGGGGCTCTGTCATTTTCTTCATCTATTGTCAGGTGGAGGTTCTATGGTGGTATGCAAGAAATTGAGAGGGAGGGAGGGGAGGTATGGGTGGAGGGAAGGGGAGGGAAGGGGGAGAAGGAGGGGAGGGAAGGGGGAGGAGGAGCGGAGGGAGGGGGGAGGAGGAGGGAAGGAGATGGAAATTTTTAAATATAAAAAAAAATAAACCATGAGAAAAAAAATAATCCTTTACTGATAGTCTCAGTGGGATTGTTCCCTCTTCCAAATCTCTGAAAATGAATTCTAGTGCTTTGCTTTCTGTGACTATTGGAGGCCAAATAAACTCCAAACCCTGTAGCCTTAATGACTTTAGTGTGATTGAGAACCAAGCAGCTAAACATTTGGGAAACACTGTGTGTTTTATATGGTATGGGATATGATGTATGCAATATCTTTAGCACTCTGCATGGAAAGTTTCAAGAAAGATCTGTCTGGTCTCCTACTATATTGTAACACCTTTATATTTCATATAAGATCATCAAAATCATATGTGCATTGATGTCTTTGTAAAAACTTCCACGTGAGTCGCATATTGAAACCCAACATGATTTTTCCATTGCTTCCAGCTCTAAGGTCACAAGCAACTCTGACCTCAGCCAGAGAGATAACACTTTATTTCTTAAGTTCTTTTAAGAGTGAGAGTTTCCATTTTCTTCATAACACCGGCCACATCAGAAAGGATATGTGAATACTAGTTGTAAGAGAGTGTTTTGTTCTGGCCCGAACTCCTGACGTTCATATAGATTATCTCAGCCTTCTTCTGTACTTAGCTTCTCATGGCATATGGGCAGTCACAGTACAATACAAAATAGTCCTTTTAAATTTCACTGCCCACTCCAAATCTGTGCTTGGAAAATAAAAATCATATGACCAAAATAGAAGCTTTACAAAGCACATCTGTCCCGGTTTCTAATGGAATTTGGAAAGGATCCTGATATAAACTGAACAGTTATAAATTGGCCTCCCCGAACTAGCTGCTGATAACCTGCTTCATCTGTCTTCTGTCTGAGGGCTAAGCTTCCCTCAGAAATCAGGCAATCTTTTCAGCTCAGAAGTCAACGTGAGAAGAAACAGTGACAGCATAGGTAGGAGATGATTTATAATCCCTTTGACTCCTCTTTCCTTCAGCAGACATGCACGGAAGGCTTGCGGCAATCTTTCTTCCCTTCTAACACACAGTGTTCTGTAACATTCTTTTCTTGTAAACCAATAGGTACCCAACTTAGGGAATCTTATTCCCAATAACATATTAAGTAATTTCCAGTGTATGTCATCAGTCATGTCTTTTAGCTGCTAGATGACTCTAAACGAACCTTATATTATTGCTACATTATTGCTCGAATCGACTAAACATTATCTTAGTCTCATACTGCAAAACCTGAAGCTAAAATTATTTTAAATAACCTTCTCAAATCACATGTTTAATAGATACTAGAGTAGAAGTCTAGATTTCTGATTCTATCTGGTGCCTGTTATTTTGTGTGTGTTTTTTGATACACAACAATACAGAAAAACATCATTGTTTTAATATTCACAGCAAGAATCTTGCTTTTGACATTTGATGTTCAATGTCCTTCTTGGTTACAATTATACTTAGATAAGTATGCTTAAAGCCATTCTCAACTACACAAGTGCCTCTATTTGTATTAGTGTAAATCAATTAACTTACCTTACTTTCTGTTGAGGGTTTCAAGTTTCAAATGAAGTGCCCATTAATTTTGACGATGAGCCCGCTGTATTACAACAACAAACACAAGCAAAGAAGAGAGGCGCTGACTGACCAAAGTCTACGCGATTTTGTCAAGTGTCTGTTTATAAGGACCCAAGGGGACCAATCCAGATGTTTTTCCACATTAGCAGTTTGGGTGATAAATCAACCGTGATGAGTGACCTTTTTTCAAAATCTTATTTTTTTATAAACAGCTTTCATTAAGTCTGCAGATGCTGGAGTTTTGACATTTTTTGTACTAGGTGAGCAAGTATCTGATTCTCACAGATGCACAATAAGAAGATGAGCGCACACTGCAGTTTCTCAAAGTACCCAGCGTAAAGCTTAGTGGTTTCTGTCTTGCACAAAAGTGAATCTGCTCGATAAGTTTTACTGATCAAAGCAGGCCTCTGACTAATGTACAGTTAACGGGAAAGACTGAGGGCCAATCAGGCATACAGCAGAGAAGCTTTCCTGCTTTAGGAGAAGACATGCTTGATGCTTTATAATGCTTTCCTTCTCTTCCCTCCCCCACTCGTTCTTTTCTTGATAATGAATACAATTTTTACTTTCAAACATAAACTGTTCCAGTTCTGTAATAACTCAATAGCATTATATAAGCATTTCACTGCTGCATATTCTGTGACTTAGATAAAGTTTCATACATAATCAGTTTTGCTCGTCATCTTGGTGGTATTAAAAAGTTCCCAAGAAGGAAAGAGCCGAAAAAGGCCAGATCCTATAACCATACTCATGAATATCTTGCATATCACCATAGAACCTTCACCTGGCGACAGATGGAGATAGAGACAGAGCCCCACATTGGAGCACCAGACTGAGCTCCCAAGGTCCTGATGAGGAGCAGAAGGAGAGAGATCATGAGAAAGAAAGAACAGTGAGGGATGCGTTCACCCACTGAGACGGCGGGACAGAACTAACGGGAGATCACCAAGTCCAGTTGGAATGGGACTGATGGAACATCCGACCAAATCGGACTCTCTGAAAGTGGCTGATGATGGAGGCTGACCGAGAAGCCAAGGACAATGGCGAGGGGCTTGGTCTCTACGACAAGGACGGGCTCTGTGTGAGCCTTGTCAGTTTGGTTGCTTACCTTCCTGAAGCTGGAGGGAGTTGGGAGGACCTTGGACTCAACATAGTGTAGAGAATCCTGATGGCTCTTTGGCCTGGAGAGGGAGGGAGTGGGGGTGTGGGTGGAGGGGAGGGGAGGGAAGGGGGAGAAGGATGGGAGGAGATGGCAATTTTTAATAAAAAAAAATAAACTGAAAAAAAATTCCCAGGAAGAAACCTAGTGATAGATACATTGGGGTTTGTCTATGGTAGTATTTCTATGAATGGCTGTATGACCTGGTCAATAGATTGCTCCTTGATGGATTCATAATTGGGAGATGGAAAAGTTAGGACCTTGAAGGAAGTAGGTACCTGGGACCTCTCTTCAGACCAGTACCTTGCATTGAACCCTTGTGTGCCAACACCACCTCACCCACTCCCCTTCCTTCCAGTCAAGTAATTAAGAGTATCTTTACCACGTGTTTCCATGGCCATGAGGTTCTGCCTAAGCACTCATAGAATGAAACTTTGAAATCATAAGTCAAAATAATCTTCTCTGCTGGTGTTTATGTTGGACAATTTGTTAGTGTGATAAGACACACAAGTGGCCAGATAGGAGTCAGTTAAAAGCACCATTGACAATACACAGCAAGTGATCGGCACTTCAACAATAATTGTTGCACACTCACAGTTTGAACAAAGCCTGGAATACATAGTATTTGTTCAGTAAATCAACTACTTGCAGAATGGGAGCGATTGCTTGTGGTTATGAGCTTTTATTGCCCTTGCAGGAAATGCAAATTCAGTTCCCAAGACACATGTGGGATGATTTACAGCCACCTGTAACTGGCTCCAAAGGATCTGATGCCCTTGTCTGGCCCTGACAGACATTGATACACAGACTTACCTTAGACACACACACACACGCACACGCACACGCACACACACTAAAACAAATTACCTAATTCTGTAATGGCATTTCAGTATGAATCAAAACACTTTTTAAAAAGCAAAGTTGCTGGGCATGGTGATGTATGACTTTTTTCTCAGCAACCAGGGGGCAAAGGCATGTGTGATCTCTGTGAGTTTAAGACTAGTCTTATAGTCTACAAAGGTGAGTTCTAGGACAACCAGGAAAACTCAAAGTGACCCTGTCTCAGAAAAAAAAAAAAACTTTCAAAAAATTCACCCAATCAAATGAAAAACTTGAAGTAGATCATTGAAGTGTCTGGTGAAGAGAGGGATTGGAGGTGACAGTTATCAACCGCGTAAGGATAGAACTGGATAGGAAGACAAATGTCGTGTCCCAATCAGGAAACTCTGGCTGACAACAGTTAATTAATTATGTACTTCAAAAAATTTAGTTGAAAATTATGAATGCTTCTAAAACAAATGAATACTAAAATGTTGAGATGGTGAATATTGCAGTTATCTATATCTGATATGACACTTTGTTTGCATGTAGGTAAACACATTGGTACGCAAAGCTTCTTTCATGGGTGACAAAAATACGCTATCATTTGATAAAAAGAATTTGGGGAATTAGGGACATATTAAAAAACATTGGATTGAAGACTTTAAATCAAAAAATTCCATGATGCATGGAATTATACCCAAAAGATCTGTCCAAAAACAATCCAATGATATCTGGATACCATCCTCATTTTGTTATTTGTTCAGATGAAATGAGACAATATTTACAGTCTATCTGAAACAGAATAAACAATTTGAAAAGAGTATTTCTACGTACACTATGCACCTTTTTCTGTTTACAAAAGTTCATAAAAAGAGGCAATGTGTTGTTATTGTCTTAAGACTTATATTTGACATTTGAATTACAGTTATTTCCCACAGAACGGGATTCCTGTGGTATCAGTCTGAGTCTCATGACACGTCTTTGTTGAATCAGGAACCAGAAGCAGCCAAATACTTGTGGCAAAGCTACTGAGAAAGAGTGTTTTTGTGTACAAGAAATCCGATTCTTTCTTAGCCCCAGAGAAAATACTGGTTAGTCTTAACCAATCATAACTCTAGCGTCTCACTGATGGAATCATGAAGCAAGGACCAATAACCTCAAAAGAACAGACACAAAGGAGGCTAGTCTTCTTGTCTTTAAACAATGTCTCAGGAAAACAAAACACATGGGGAACATGACTGTAAAAGCTAGATGCCAAAGTTATATCTAGAATTTCCAGAACTCTCAGATCTGGGGAGAAATTAACAATAATTTTTAGCAAGACAGTAATTTCCAATCAATAATATTCACACGAATCACTTGTAGAAGAAAATTAATTTGCAATAGAATTCAGTTCACTAGATAAAAGTCATGCAGCTTGCCTATAATCTATGTTTTTGGTGATAAAAGTTCAGTCTTCTGATAGAATTAGTGTTCTGTATAACCCCCAAAACATTATGCATCCAAAATCTGCTTAAATGTTGAAAACGAGATTTATCTCTATCTCTATGTGTCAATAAATACAGCTTGCAAAATTGGGGTTCAGTGTGTATGCATGTTTTGTCTGTTTCTGTGTGTGTAATCAGATTTCTCTCTACATCTATGTGTCAATAAATACAGACTGCATAATTGGGGTTCAGTGTGCATGCAATGCTTTGTGTGTGTGTGTGTATGTGGTGTATGTGTGTGTGTGTGTGTGTGCATGCATGCGTATATGAATAAATAAATATGTATATGTTTGGAGTTTAGAGGTTGATGTTCAGTGTCTTCCTCAAATGCCTTACTTAATTTTTTAAATTTTCACTTTGTGTGTATTAGTGTTTTGCCTGCATACATGCCTGTATACCATAGTGCTTATGGAGTCTAAAAGGTGTCAAACCTCCAGGAACTGAGCAGAATTACAGATGGGTGTGAGCTGCCCTGTGGATGCTAGGAATCTAACTTAGGTCCTGGCAGAGCAGCCCATGCTCCTAACTCTTGAGCCATCTCCCAGCCTCTGTTGTAATTTTGAAAATGCCTCTCACTGAAAATGGTACTCAATGATTCAACTAGATTGGCTGGCCAGCAAATATCAGAGAACTTCATTCTCTGCTACCTTAGTGTTGGAAATTCAAGTATGAACCAAAACACTCATTTTTTATGTGGGTGTTTGTGATCCAAAGTTAGGTCTCTCTGTTTATGCAGCAAGCACCTAATTGAATAAGCCATCACTCTTGATCAATAAGGTGTTTAAAACACATAACTTATCATTGAATTTACTCTAAGCTCTTTTCTATAAGAAAGCAATCAAAGGGCTTCATTATGTGAAAATTTGAGAACCATATAAAAAAAGGTGGCTTCTTTCAAATTTTCAGAATTGTGAATGCAGAAAGACTGATTTACTATTATGTGTGCTCATTTGGAACTTCAATGAATTAAGAAACAAATGTGTTAACTTGTGTGTGTATGGAGATCAGCTCAGACATTATAAAGACATTCCATTAAGTCTGAGAACTCTGATGTTTCTCACTCTAGGCACATTGTCCAAGTGTGGGCCTCTGTACTAATTAGCATTTACTGCAATAAACTTCTCTGGAGAAATGCTCTGTTCTATGGGTATAGCGATGGCATCCGAAGTCACTTCACTGTTCTGTAAAAATGGATTTCAAGTCCAATCTTTCCTATTCAGACCTTTCATTTTGATGCATTAACAGCATTGTCTTTATGAAGCAATGCAAATTTTATAAGGACTCCAGATATGAGGAGGGACAGAGAAGAAAATGGTACCAGTGCCAAACCTGAGATAATATGTATATCCTGCTGTTCATTAGGAGATGGTGTTCCTTGGAAAACACAATCTTAAGGTGTTTACTTGTTATTTAGGGGAAAAGAATGTTCTCTGTATGCATCACGGCTATTGCTGTCAGTCCAATATCATTTATTTACGACATAAAATACAACTTGAATTATTAAAATAACTGTTACAAAAATGTAATTTCATCATAGTGTTTTCCATATTTCCCCAACTGAAGTAAAAGTTATGTTAAAAACCAAAAGTTCATTCCTTTCTGAGAATAAACACCTCTTTAGATGAGCAGCCAATGCAGACACTAGGCCAACCAATGGGGGATGAGATAAGCTTAGCAACCCAGGAACATGTTGTTGATTTTGGCCATCCTTTCAGGAATGTTTGCTCCTACATTCAGGGTGGAGCTGTCTTTAGCTGAGCAAGATGCTTAAAGTGAAATTTTCTTTTGCAAACAACCTATCTATAAACAACTATTCCCCAATGAGATTATTTTAAAAATTCTTTAATGAATGTTCTGTAAAATCCAAAGTTTTGATCTAAGGGATATGGAAATGCAATAATTGTTTAGGCTGCAGAATTTTTAGATGCATCACTATATCACTATTAAGGGTACATTTGCAAATTTTCTTGTCCTTATAGAATTAATGATGGTTCAATGCTCTAATTTAAAAAATAACCCAGGAACTTATTTTATGCAGTTCATCCAGGGAAGTAGGTAGGCTTACTGCAGATCTTCCCCTCTGTCTCCATTCCCACAAGTCAAACCAATTAGTCTGTTCCAGATCTGGAGCAGAGCATATGATATGGATTCATTGGCCCTTTTGCCATCGACTCCAACAAATGACTGTAGACTTTTTCCTGCAACGAACTTTGCCTGCGATCCTTACCTTATCCTAGCACCTAATTCTAGCAGATAATCCCAGGAAACCAGAGGAAAAGGCAAGATGGAGGAACCAATACCTCCTGTCCTCCAAATCCACTCCTCCGCTCTGCTGTCATCTCTATCTCTAGTCCCACTGCCGTCTCTCGTTCCTCGCTGACCTCTATTTCCAATGGATCACATAGACCTTCTCTGGCAGCTTTTCTTCACCTTACACTTCTCACTAAGCTAGCCTCTACATAAGCGGACATTCCATGGGAAACCCGCAAGCCCGTCCCTCTTATGAACTCCAGGAAACTGAACACCTCATCACTGAAGGAAAAAAAATATTAGAGACAGAAATAAAGTAATTTAAGACTTTTTACAGTGAGTCAAAATACATACACAACTTAAGGGACACAATGAAGTGTGTTTTAAGAAGGTGCATAGGATTAAGTGAGTATATTAAAAAAATAGAGAGATCTCATACAATATCATGCTAGTATCGTAACTGAACACCTGAAATCTATAGAACTGAATGAAAAACTTATACCCAAAAGGAACAAATTTCAAGACATAATCAAACCCAGGCTTGAAAACAGTTAGATAGAAACAAATGAAAATTGCAAAGAATCTATAAAGCAAAAAAAAAAAATTGTTTCTTTCAGGAAAACCAGTAACACCGACAAATCCTTATTCAAATTACTGAGAGAGAGAGAAAGAGGGGGGGGGGGAGTTTACAAAATAATAAACAGGAAAAGTGAGACATAACAAGAGACACAAAGGAAGTCCAGAGGTTCACAAAGACACACTTAAAAAAACTGGGGAGGGGTCACTTGGGAGCGGTCTGGAAACTTAATGCTGTAGACATTTCCTGGAATCTAAGAGGGTGACCTTAGGGAACAGTGGTAGTAACAGAAGATAAAGAGTCTTGACAGATCATCTTCTGTAGCCAGGCAAGGCTTCTGGAGATGGACTGAGGTTGCATTCAGTCCATTTGTTGACCGAAGGGCTTCCATGCAAATGCCCAAATAACACAGGCCAATGTTGAAAGCTGACGGTGGGACCCTATTACTGACGATAAATCCACACAGCTCATTGAACATAGAATGACTGAGCTTGTGCCTGCAGCTAGCCTTCAACCCTACACTCTAGGCTCTTTAGTATGGGAAGGTACTCTGAAGGCTATTAACTTGGTGACTTTGTGGGACTCCTAATACTAGGGACGGGTATGTCTCTAATTCTTTTGCCTCCTTGTAGGACTATTCTCTTGCTATTGGGTTGCCTTGTCCAGCCTTGATACGAGGGTTTTTGCCTTTTCTTATTATATCATATTTTGCCATTTGTGGTTGTGTCTCGTGGTGACCTGCTCCTTTCTGAAGGGAAATAGAAAGGGAACTGAGCTCGGGGAGGGGGAGGTGTGGGAAAGCAGAGAGGAATGGAGAGTTGGAAGGGTCAGAAATTGTAGACAGATTGTTTTGTATGAGAGAAGAATCTATTTTGATGATAAAAAAACACACGAAACAAAACCCAAAAATTTTTGTACTCAACTGAATTTGAAAATCTAAAATACATAATTTCCTCAATATCTCCCATTTATAAAATCAAGATAAAAGAAGAACTTTAAAGAGATCTATAGATCCTAGTGAAATAGAAGCTGTCATTGAAACCCTCTCAACAACAACAACAATTAAAAGAAAAGAAAAGTCCAGGACAACATGGTTTTAGTCCAGAAATATACCAGACTTTCAAAGAAGTGTTAATACTCCTCAAATTATTCCACAAAACAGAAGAAAGAGAAATATTGATCAGTTTGTTCTTTGATATCACCAATACCCTGATTCTATGAACATAAATACACAACATACCCCAACTTATGGGACACAATGAAAGGAGTTATTTAAGAGGTAAGCCCTGAGTGCCTTAAAAAGATGGGGAGGAATCTCATAAGATCAACTTAACAGAATAACTGAGACGTCTGGAAAAAGGAGATGTAATCACACCCAAGAAAAGTAAAAAGAGAGAAATATTCAAGATGAAGGATGAAATCAATAAAATAGACACAAAGAGAACAATGCAAAGAATTAATGAAACAAAGTGTTGGTTCTTTGACAGTCAACAAAATGGACAAACCCTTATGCAAACTAGCTGAAACACACAGAGAGAATACTTAAAATAACAAAATCAGAAACAAAAAGGGGGACATAACAACAGATACTGAGAAAATCCAGAGAATCATAAGGACATACTTTAAAAACCTGTGTACCATCAAATTGGAAATTTAAAATAAATATATAATTTTCTTCATAGGTATGACTTATCAAAGTTAAATCAACATCAGAATAGATGATAACCCCAAGTGAAATAGAAGCAATCAGTAAAAACAGCCCCCCACCCTGGGAAAAAAATTCCGGAGTTAGATGCTATTACTATAGAATTCAACCTGATTTTTTAAAAAAGAGTTAATGCCAATATCCCTCAAATTATTCCACAAAATCAAAACAGAATACAGTGTCAAATTCACTTTATGAGTTCAGAGTTACCCTAATATCCTGATTTCCAAAACAGATAAAGGCTTGACAAAAATACAATTACAGACCAATTTCCTTTAAGAACATAGATGCAAAAATACTCAACAGAATACTTGCAAACGGAATCCAAGAACACATCAAAAGATTATGCACCATGATCAAGTAGGCTTCATCCCAGAGAAGCCGGGATAGTTCAATATATTAAAATCAATAAATGTAGCCTAATCTGAAAGTAAAAGAGCATATGATCATCTCAATAGATGCAGAAAAGGTAAATTTCCAAACCCTTCATGATAAAGGTCCTAGAGTGATTAGGGATACAAAAGGATATACCTAAACATAATAAAGGCAGTTTCCAGCAAGCCTATAGCCAGCATAAAAACAAATGGATAGAAACTCAAAGCAATTTCACTAAAATTAGGAATAAGACTTGATTGTACACTCTTTCCATATCTGTTTAATATAGTATTTGAAATCGTATCTAGAACAATAAGACAACTGAGAGAGATCAGGGGTATATACATTGGAAAGAAAGAAGTTAAGGTATTGTTATTTGCAGATAATATGATAGCAAACACATGTGACTCTTAAGGTTCCACCAGGGAATTCGTACAGATGATAAACCCTTTCAGCAAAATGGCTGCATACATATTTAACTCTGATTAGTAATCCTCTGACAAAAATGACAAACAGACTAAGAAGGCAATCATGGAGAAAAAAATGTTTTACAGTAGCCTGAAAAAAATCAAATATCCTGGGGTAACTGTAACCAAACTAGCAATATACTTATGCCATAAAAACTTCAAATCTTTGAAGAAAGAATTTGAAGAAGATATAAGAAGATGGAAAGATCTCAGAAGCTTTTGGATGAGTAGGATTAACACAGAAAAATGGCCATCCTACAAAAAGCAATATACAGATTTAATACAATCCCTAAAAAGAACTTCAACATAATTCTTAAAAACTTGAATTCAGCAAAACTTAAAAAGACAGTTTTAACACCTTTTAGAAAGACAAAACAACAACAACAATGAAAAAAAAAACCAGGATAGCTAAAACAATAAGAGAATTGCTGGAGGCATCACCATCCCCTCCTTCAAGTTTGTACCACTCTGTCATAGTAATAAAAACTACATGGTATTGGCATAAAAACAGAAACTTTGATTAAAGGAATCAAAATGAAGACTCAGACATAGGCCCACACACTTAATTCCACCTGATTATTATTATTTTTTTTTTCGAGACAGGGTTTCTCTGTGGCTTTGGAGCCTGTCCTGGTACTAGCTCTTGTAGACTCACAGAGATCCGCCTGGCTCTGCCTCCCGAGTGCTGGGATTAAAGGCGTGCGCCACCACTGCCCGGCCACCTGATTATTTTTTATAAAGAAGCCAGAAATAAACACTGGGAAAAGAAAGCATCTTGAACTAATGGTGCTTGTCAAACTGAATATCTGCATATAGAAAAATACAGATAGATCTACTTACCAGCCTGCACAAAACTCAAGCCCAAGTGGATCAAATGTTTCAGCATAAATCTATATACACCGATGCTCATAAAGTAAGGTGGGAAATAGTCTTGAACTCATTGCCACAGGAGAAGACATTCTGAATAAAACATCAGTAGTTCAGGGACTCAGATCAACAATTAATAAATGGGACCTCATAAAACTAAAATCTTCTGTGAGGAAAAGGATGATATCATTAGGACAAGGCAGCAGTCAATAGAATGAGAAAAGATTGTCTTACCAACTGCACACCTGATAGGAGACTAATATCCAAAATATATAATTAAGGAACTCAAGAAATTAGATAAAATAATTTAATTTAAAAATGGGGTACAATCTGAACAGAGAATAATTAACAGAGGAAATTCAGATGGCTGAGAAACAAAGCAATGCTCAACATACTTGTTACCAAACAAGGTTTTCAGTAGTGGGACTTGGTTGCATTCAACCAATTTGTTTGCCAAGGATGTCCCACAGAAATCTCCAAACAACCCACGCTATCGCCAAGATCATGGGTTGTCCTCTGATAACTGATGGTGGGAGCACATTGCCATGAACAACACTGAGATAACTCATTGACCATGAAGAGTCCAGATGGTGACTACATGGAGCCTTTACTGCCATGTGTTGGTGGGTATAGGAATGTATACTACAAGCTACCAAAAGAGAAACAGACATGTCAACCTAGCCTCAAAACCTTGATTTACAATCTGTCCTGCCTGAAAGATATGACAGAGAAGGGATGACACATAATTTGTGGGAGTAGACAACCAATGTCAGATCTGAACTAAGGCCAACTCCAAGAGTCAGAACCAATACTGACCAAGACCCAGATAGACCTAGAGTAAAACCAAACACTATTGGTCTAAAAAACAGTTGGTTGACCAAGAACCAGATACTAGAGTACCTAGTAGTTCAGAGACCTAGAGTCAAGCCAAATACTACTGGTCTAAAAGAAAAGTCTACATCATATAGCAAACCATTAATGGAACCAAATACATGATTGAATGTTAAAATTGTTGGTAATAAGATGAGAGCAGATAATCTTAATTTAAACCTGTTAAATTACACAGCTGAGATTCATCCAAATTTAGCCAGCAAAGTTTCTGCTAAGCTATGTTTGGTGTCTCAGGTTACATAATATCATGTGGAGATATCACTGCTCTTCCTTATAGGCTTTTTAAAAATTTTGCCTTTTATATTTATGTGTGAGTTTTATCTGTGTGTATGTATGTGAACCATGTGCATGACTGGTATGTACAAGAGTTCAGAAGAGGGCGTCGGATACCTGGCACTGGAGTTATGACTGTCTCTGAACCATCTCTGCCAAAGTTACAAGTTCTTTGACCTGCTTAGCCATCTCTCTAGTTTCTTCCACAGAAACTTCCTGAAGATGAGAGGATTGTGTGTGGGAAAAAGGAAGTAAGATTGGTGCAGTTGGGCTTTCAGGATCCCACTGTGTTATGTGATCTGCTTATTGTTGTCATTGTCACCAAATCATTGAGAAAAAGTGATGTGAGGAAAGATTTACTTTAGCTTATGATTTGAGGGAATACAATCCGGCATTGTGGAGGCATGGTGATAGATGGCACATGGCTTCATGTTCCTGGGACTCCTCACTGCTTCATTTTTCAGGAGAATATGTTTCATAGGCCAAATAAATAGGCCTTGGATTATCTGGGTAGCTAAGACCAAGGCAATGCTTCCCATTGGGAACCACAAGCCCTAACACATGAGCTTCTGAGACACATTTTACATTCAAATGGTAACACTAATTAACACAAAATTATATATATTTCATCATCTTTTTATAAATGCAAACATACTTAAAACTCTTTGCTTCATTTCTCTGAAAAGTTTATTATCATATTAACATTTTTAAAATATGTTAAATGATCAAGACATAGCATTATAACAGTAGACACTTAGAAAATAGAGGAATAACTAACACATGCCCTTGTCTTGTTTCAGAAGCTCCAGGTGATATTTTATTTACAGTTAGAGTCTTTGCTTCCTTCATTCTGTAAAATAGCAAGTGAATAAATCAATTTATGTTTAAGCTTTAAAAACTGCCACGAACCATTGTTGTACTCCATATTTCTACAGCCATTACAGAAGAGAAGTAAAATTATAAGCTATTTATTTCTTTTTGTAAAGAAAATCAATAAAAGCAATTTTACTTGAGCTGTGATTTTCAAAATTATAAATGACTACTTCAGATTCCCTGTTCAACCAATTCCATGATGATTATAATGTGATCATCAGAAAAGCTTTATCCTAACAACCTGTTAAAGAAAATACGTTTACGCATCACAGGGAGTTTATATACATTAGCTTTTATATAATTAGAGAAGCATGCATAACAGCAATGACAGACGTGCACAATAGTGCACTCTATAGAATAGCACATTTTACCTTCGGATGTGCTAATAATATATCTTCAGTGTTGTCTTGGAGAGACTATCTCTAATGACAACTCATATCCCACACTGAGACCTTGCTAGGAACCAGATGCTGCACTGGACTCATTGTGTGAATCATGTATTTCACAACGCAACAAACTCTGAAACGCAGCTGTTCTTTTGTTGTCTAAAGATCTCAAAACTGAAACTCTAAGTGTTTGCATAACTGGCTCGGAAGTACCTTGTTAACAAGTATTTGTAAACAGACTTGAATGCAAAATTCAGATTTTAAAATGTAGTGTCTAGTGTTGGTTGGTTGTTTCTATATTCTTTCATTGTTTGCAACATCCCCTTCTCCTCCTCATAATCATGTATATGTATACTGTGCGTGTGTGTATGTGTGTGATTCTCAAGGTGCGCAATGAGTCAGTTCCTCCTCCACTGTTGGTTCTAAGGATTGACTTCAGGTTATTAAGCTTTCAGAGTAAGGGCTTTAGTACACTCAGTCATTTTGTTTGTTTGTTTGTTTGTTTTTCAACACAGGGTTTCTCCATAGCTTTGGAGCCTGTCATGGATCTCTCTCTGTAGACCAGGCTGGTCTCAAACTCACAAAGATCTTCTGCCTCTGCCTCTGCCTCTGCCTTCTGAGTGCTGGGATTGAAGGAGTGCACCACCTCCGTCTGGCAACGCATAGTCCTCTTACTTGTGCAACTTTTTTTAATCAGATTAAATTACTTCTTTCTCGGCTTCCAGGGCCGTGAAACAGCTTTATGTCCACGCTTACATTTCATTTCGACTAGACTTTTCAAGCCTGTGCTCTCTGTATCAATGCCAGTTATCCTAAGGCCAGGTGTCACAGAACCAGGGACATCCCTTATGTCCTGGAGCACCAGAAATTATTAGGTTAGCCAGCCACAAAAATGCTCAGCACGCAGAAAAATCTTCTCTCTCTGGCCACCCACCAGCTGCTTCTTCACTTCCAACCCAATTTTTTTTTTCTTCCAAGGGAGCAATTCTCCTCCCCTTGAGTGGCAGCAGGAGCTGTGAGCCACCGAATTCTGCCTTTCACCTATCACCCCATCCTCTTTGTGTTGTGGCTTATTGTCACAGCCGTCTTAAATCTTACCAAACACAGGGCACACTCCTTCCACCGCTGTCCTCCCTCCCAACTTGAGACTGCATCATGAAAGTATTTAAGCAGGTTATTTATCTCCTCAGATCAGTTACTGCCACAAGCACCAGACCAGGACCGTAAATTTTAAGTCAGTTAATCCCCTTTTCCATATATTCTAGGCTGGCCTTGGTTCTTATTAGCTAGAATTTGTGGCAAGCATTTCACTAAGATCTTTTCTCCAGTGTAGGAGTATAGATCAGGTTTAAGATAGCATTAAATTTAATAAGACAAAACAGGAGTTATGAAATTAATAAAATAAGCAGGCCTTAAATAACGTAACAGTTTCTGTTAGGTTTATGAATAATAAATTGTTAAGCCAACTTATCAGAAAGGAAAAGGAATTATTATTATGTATGAGTTATCAACAAGAAAACATGAGGTAACTGATACGAAATATGAAAACAGAAAAATAACTTCAAGTAAGTTCCTTGAACTTCAGCAAAGTTTAATGTATTAGTGACAATTCCCTAATTGGAAGTATGGGAATGAAGTACCTTAGCAAGGGAGCCAGCGGTGAACTTCTTTAGCAGAGTGATAGCAGATTAGAAAACCCTGTGGATAGACAAATTGTAAGATTTTTTTTAGTTAGCTTTAGCTCATGAGGTATCTGTGCCCATTACTTCACTATGACTTTGTCATATCCAGACGGTTGTGAGCAGAGAGTGTCTATCTTCTGGTAAAGCCCTGTAAGAACTGTCTGCAGGTTGGTGTTGAGTTATGTGTTATATTTTGCTGATCCAGTCTTCTGGGTCTGGACTTATTCTGATTGGAAGTTGGTTCGTTCACTCTTGGGTACAGGGAAGCAAGCTGGAAAAGAAAGATGATGAAGACAGACTGTTTTCCTTGTCTGATGTCGGTTTGTACTGTTTATCAGTCTGGGAGCAGGGTGCCTGTAAAGATGTGTGCAGATAAGCTACCAAGAGCAAAATCCCATTTTAACCTTGGCACAGAGTGAGTCGCTCCCCAAATGCCTTTTACAATGTGCTGACTGTAATACTTTGAAAAGAAACCACTGGTAATAACAAGAAATTAGGCTCTGGTTAGAAACATATTACTGCTTTGCCAAATCTTTCTGTGGAATTTGACTACTTCATATTTTAGGCTTTAGAAAACTAGATCTTCTGCATTTTGGCCAAATTTGATTTAGGTTTCAAACTATCTCAGAGGAAAATGTTAGCTGATAATTCATTTTATGTGATTTGTTTCACATAGAGATATATTTGCAATATGCTTGGAAAATATATATTATTCTTATAGTAAAAAAAGTTTTAAAAGCACACCTAGTTTTACAAATAACTGATGGTTCCTGGAAGGGGGGATGCTAGCTGTTTTGGGGGTGTGTGGTAGCAGAATTAGATAGATAGAAAGGTTGATATTTTCAGTCACTGGGTCTAACGTACATGTGGGACTCAGCAAGTGGAATAGAGACTACAAAGAAAAACAGAACAAAACAAAACTTCTGCATTCTCCATCGAAACATCTGGAAGCATCTAGAACCTCATTCTGAGTTAATACTTCATTCTCTAATACTGATTGTGGTTTCCGGGTATGTTCACCAAGCCACACATGTGACTTTTATATTTGACATTTTAAAAAAATATTCTGTTGGTTCATTATTTCTATTTCATTTTGTATGGAATGGTAAAACTATGAAAACAGACATCTAGGATAGCTCCCTCGAATGCAATAAGACAAGATATAATCTGGAACAAATCTATATTTCTCTACCAATTTATAATCTAGTACACTGGTTCAGTGGGCATATTTTGACAGATATTGTATGAAGTGTTCGCTTTAGAGATGCAGGTGGAGGTAATTCATGGTCCTTTCATGGGAGGGGCTGCCACGATTCTAAAAACAATTTACAATTGACATTTCCACATGCTGCCTTCTCACACAATTTCCCTCCCAAATTCCAACAAAGATTATTGTTTGTGATAACCCTGAACACTGACCTCTGTAAGTTTAACTTTTTGGTCAATCATGCAGTTCATCTGAGTTCATGTCTTCTGTATTCTTTGTCAGTCACTCCTTGACAATTTAGCTAACAACCAAATAAATTTTCTAAACTGAATTGCCGTATGTGCTTTAAGCTAATTGCCATTCTAGGAGCTGTTAGTGAGCAAGAACAAGTTTATTTTTTGTAGCAAATGCTTGCATTTTAGCTAAATTAAATACTCTTGCTTTAATGATAGCATTTATTCATAGTTCATTGTCACCACTGGGATTCTTTATTGTAAACACTCTCTGTATTTAAGGAACAAAAACCAGTCCAAATTTTTATTTATTTATTATATTAAGAAATTGGAAGTGCAGACTTTTGTCATAGCAGTTCTGATAGTCATTGTGTACTGGTAAGTTCAGAATTGTTGCAAAAATATTGGTCTAAAACACAGAGATGAGGTGAAATTTTGTTTTGAATCAGAGTTTCAAATTTTTTCACATTTGGTCAGCAGTCTCCCTCACCTATAGAGTGCAGTGATATTACGGTGGAAGGGTCTGAGGGAATAAGATTGTTCATTTCAGGATAGAAAGGAAATATGTGTGTGTGTGTGCGTGTGCGTGTGCGTGTGCGTGTGTGTGTGTGTGTGTGTGTGACAGAGAGACAGAGAGAAAGAGAAAGAGAGAGGGGGAGAGGCATGGGGCAGGAAGAGAATGAACCAAGGCACAGATATCTTGTGGAGACACTCTCTTGGTGCTTAGAAACCTAATTTTCTTATCCTGATCCTATCTCCTATTAGCTAATTCATTATTAATTTACAATAAATTAACTTGCGGTTGATGATACAAACTTCAGGATACCATCTTCTCTCCATAGAGCTACTAGCTAGGGAATAAGCCTTCAACACGGATGCATTTCTAGGGGAAAATCCATACCCAGACAACAGCATGGCATACTGATATTTAACAGAAAATATCAAATTAAAATATATGTAAAAAGAAATGCACAGAACAAAAATATCTGATTTTTCACAGCTTAATATAGTTATATATCATAATAGGCTACAGTTTTAAGTGTGAGATTATTTTTTTCAAAAACATAGTGTTAATTTTTGATTTTCATACTTCTGGCTCCTACCTTTTATTAAATGACTGAATAAATAATTAGAAATAAGCTACAAATAACCTTAATATTGGTATAAATCTTGGTTTATTGATACAAATTTAATGTCAATTGTGTTATATGTATATTTCCGCCCTTGATTAAGGTATTGTGATTGTGTAGCTCATTTAAAAATGTAATATATAATTAAGAAATATAGCTTAATAGATAGTCATCTATAATAGGCTTGTAGTCATGTTAGTTATATTTTCTAAATGTATAGAGATATATTTCAATTAGATAGGTATTCTTCAAATCTTTCAGAGACCTTCAAAATATGACATTAAAATGTTTAAGAACTTAAGACTTTTCATGACACTGAGACTTGTCTGTTCCTGGCAGCACCAATTACTTCAAGAGGAAGATGGGCATCGAAGAGACTTCTTAGCCATTTGGGCAAGAAACTGCTCTTGCCTGGACTGTTTCACTGGATAAGCAGTACCCACAGAGAGATGGCTGCTGAACTTGCCTAAAGGTGAGATGGTCCTTCAGGGTTCCTGCTTCATGAAAGAGTCTGTGAGACATTCTGCAGGACACAGAAGAAAGTGGCTAAACTGTCTTTAAAATTTCCTGCTTCATGGAATATTCTGCTGGATATTATGGGCCTGTAGGCTGAAGATAGATGCCCCAACAATACAAAAGAACTTTGGATAATTGTCCAGGCAGTGAGATGTCTCTGTCAATTCTAGAGTTTTGCTTACAATGTATTTCCTGTTTACTTAGGTAATATTATATCCTTCTGGAGTCTTTGATGGAGTTAAAAAATAGATAGTTATAGTTTTCCTTAGTTATGATAAATGATAAAGTAAATAAAATATTATAACTATAATTCCTGCTTGATACCTTTTATATGTTATTTTACTATGTTAAAGTTAAAACCTCCATTTTATTTAAACAGAAAAAGGGAGGTGATGTGGGACTCCCCTCTGTGTGTTGCTCATATTAGTTAATGAGTAAAGAAACTGCCTTGGCCTGATAGGGCAGAACTTACATAGACAGAGAAGACAGAACTGAATTCTGGGAGGAAGAAAGCAGAGTGAGGGAATGCCATGGATCCACCACCAGAGATAGGTGTGCTGAATTTTACCCAGTAAGCCACTGCCACGTGGAGATATACAGATTAATAGAAATGGGTTAAATTAAGATGTAAAAATTAGCCAATAAGAAACTAGAGCTTATGGGCCAAACAGTGATTTAATTAATACAATTTCTGTGTGATTATTTCAAGACTAAGCTAGCCAGGCAACCGGGACAAACAAGCAGACCCTTCTGCAACCAGTTTAGTTAAAATTTCAGTTTGACATTTACTAATTTACGTAGTGTCAGGAGTAGAAGGCATATGCATGTGATAGCACATGTGTGGAGGTCACAGAACAAACTGTGGTGATGGTTCTGTGGTGTAGGAGGTCCTTCTGTATTTGCACTGCTTTCATTGGTTGAATAAAGAAACTGCCTTTTGATAGGGCAGAACTCAGGTAGTCGTGGACAACAGAACTAAATTCTGGGGGGAAGAAGGCAGTGTGGCAGGACGCCATGATTTTCCTGGTTAGATTCATGCCAGTAAGTCATGACCTCGTGGTGTTACACAGATTGGTAGAAGTGGGTTAGATCAGGATGTGAGATCTGGCCAAGAAGAGGCTAGATATAATGGGCCAGGCAGTAATTTAATTAATACAATTTCTGTGTGATTATTTTGGGTGTAAGCTAGCCAGGAGAGAAGGAACAAAGGGTTCCATGCTCCTCACAACAGTACTCCACACCCTCCTCTGGGCTCTTGGAATGGAACTTGTGTCATCAGCCTTAAGAGCCAGGGCCTTCACCCACTAAACCATCTTGCTAGCTTGTCTCTAGTAATTTAAACCTTTTATAAAGGAAAAAAAATATTAGCTGCTTTTGCTGTCTATAAGGGCTGTATATTACCATATTCCTACTTATAAAGAAGAAATCTCTGCTGAGCATTAATCTTTCTCATAGATTTATTTTATAATTTACAATAGATAGGGGCTGTGGAGAATAGCAAGAAGATAATGACAATCAGTTATGCGAATGCAGCTAATTTGCTAAAGATTTGGAAATACAGAACCCATTTACAATCTAATCTTTCTGTTAGCCAAGAGATTATTTTACTCACAACCTTCAGTACTAATATAGAAAAAATTGTAGTTTATGCAAAAAACAGTCATATACACAATAAAATGTATCATTTAATATACATATAAGCACACACACATATATATACATATATACATATATATACATATATACACATATATACATACGTATATATATATATATATATATATATATATATATATATATATATATATATAATGGGTTTATAGAAAAACACTTATTTGCCTGATTAAAGTATATAGAATTTTCAGGTACAAACTGTCAAATTTCAAAGTTTACAAGTATATTAAACAATGTATCCTAAAAACCCCTGATGTTGGTACCAGAAAGACATATGTTCCAATTTATAGCCTACCAGGTTTTACAATGTGTTCCAAGAGAAAATATTTAAGTTCACTCTAAGCTTTGGTTTCCGTATCTCTTCAATTTCTACAATGCAGTGCTCCTTTTTGACTGGAAGACTAAACAGATATAAATGATCTGGCTTGAGTAACTTCAGTATATTCAATGACTACCTGACTTTCATGAGTTCAACATTGCTTTCTTTTTCTTTCTTTCTTTCTTTCTTTCTTTCTTTCTTTCTTTCTTTCTTTCTTTCTTTCTTTCTTTCTCTCTCTCTCTCTCTCTCTCTCTCTCTCTCTCTCTTTCTTTTTTTTTCTTTTCTTTTCTTTTCTTTTCTTTTCTTTTCTTTTCTTTTTTTGGTTTGTCAAGACAAGGTTTCTCAATAACTATGGAGCCCCGAGCCCCTCCTGAAAACCAGGTTGGTCTTGTAATCACAGAAATCCACCTGCCTCTGCCTCCCGAGTTTTGGGAGCATAACCTTTTATGATGATTTCAGTGCTTGTTGTCATTTGACAAATACTTGATTATATTTTTTGAATCAGGCGAGGTAGAAAAGCATTAAAAGAAAGAGGAAACAGAACAAAGGATTGTAGTCTTTCAGGCAGTGCTTTGAAGGTAAGTAGCTTAGATTGCCACAACCCTTCACACCCACATACATTGCTCATATACACCCTGCATATAGCCAGAAGATGTATTGGGTGTCTTCCCCTGTTACCCTTTACATAATTCTCATTTTCTCCCAAAGTGTTTCTAGAACTTCTAAAATAGCAGTCATCATCTCTTTTTACTTTCGGTGAACCTAGGCTTATCTTTAATGTGATTTAATGTGATTCTGTCTCCCATAAATATTTGGCCTCTCTCATTTTTCTCTTTTGCCTGTTTTGAGTTAGAATAGGTTGACTGCCTACTGGACTCTTACCCTCATCCCCAGATCCCTGCAACTTCTACTTATGACATCAAAGCAATGGCCTCTAATTTTTTCCTCCCCCAAGGTCAAGGTTTGTTTAAATGCAGTCTAATCCTTTTATGCTCCCAATAATACATTTAAACTCAACAGAAATAGAAGTAATTTTAGACATCAGTCCTCCCCAAAATGTTTCCTATTCTCTAAGGTTTACATTTAATACTAGTGTACCATTTGTTTTTTTTTTTCTTTTCACTTAAGAAAATGCCAGAGAATATTGACATGAGAATAGACTGAACTTGGCTCATACTTGTAAGGTTCCAGCCTACAGACGATTGACTCTGTTGTTATGGGCCTCTGGAGAGACACAATATCATTTTACGAGGATGTGGAATAGCAATTTGCCAGAGAACAGGTGAAAAGGAGTAGGGAAAACATCACAATCACTTTTCAGAGTAACACACTAAACATGTTGTTGGTGAGTTTTCTTTTTAACTTACAGTCTGTTCTGCCCCTAGATTAATCATTCAGTTATTCATCAATAAATCAGCCCTATGATCTACTCTTGTCATTTCCATGTTCTTCTACCTCATTAACATTAATAAGGAGATGGATAAGAAGATAGATGCCGTAAATGTCATTTGATTTCTAGGCTTCAGTATAGAGATAATGCAATTAAGACTTTATGGATATCAGATTTTACTTACAATGAGAGTACTCAACAAGTACAAGAAGTGAACACAAGTTCCATTCCTTATGCTTAGTTAAACCCTATCATGCATAAAACTTTCACAAACTGGGGCACCCTCTAATTTCTAAAACAATGTCTGTTAGGTTTGAACTCCCTACTCCATTTTGCCTATCTGTTTCATGAGGAATTTTCCAGGCCTAATCTGAACACTTTCTGTCTAAATAGGCCCCCTTCGGTTAATCTTGAACCATTGCAGGAGGCCAATTAGAAGCCACTTGCTAATGTTTGCTTAGAGAATTAAGAATCTGTGATAAACTATCTCAGGATAATCCCACTAGGCAACTTGAGAACTTCAGTGACTATTAAGAGCAGCTCCCAGTGACAAATATTTGACACCCATTTCTTCTCTAGAGTAGTCATGATATGAAAACACAGCAAGACCTCTCATTAGGTAAGAAATAGGCTAACACCTCCAATACACATTGTATTCTGGTTAGCTGCCATCTAATTAACTGCTAATCTTTTGAAAAAACAAAAAAAAATGATGACACTTTTGCTCCTATGCTTATTTGTTTTGAATGCACGAGACTCAAGGATGCTTCCTTCAGATTTGTACTTTGATTATACCCTAATTACACCAAAGAAGTTATTAATTTCTTTGGCATAAACAACTGTTTTAAAGGACTCAGAAAAATGTTCCAGTTATTGAACATAATAATTTGCTATTAAACATTATATTAATGTGACAATAAAATGATAATCAGAACAACAGAGTAGAACATTAAATAATGGATTTTATTGAACTTGAAAATTAATTGATACCCTCTAGAATCATCTTTACATATGTATTTCTTTCATAGTGAACCTGTCAACTTGCTCTCTGCAGTTAATCCGATTCTGTATCCAGCGTCCTCCTTCACTAGAGCCCTGAAAACCAAATGTGTTTCACATATTGATTTTATTAATGATAAAATTAAAATGTAATACTTGATAAATTATATATAATTATACATTAATAAAAATGTATAATTTTTCCTTTTTTTTTGGTTTTTCGAGATAGGGTTTCTCTGCAGCTTTTTTAGAGCCTGTCCTGGAACTAGCTCTTGTAGACCAGGCTGGCCTCGAACTCACAGAGATCCGCCTGCCTCTGCCTCCCGAGTGCTGGGATTAAAGGCGTGCGCCACCACCGCCCGGCTCAAAATGTATAATTTTTCAAACTCTGGTCAGGAGCAAATAATTTTATGTATTTAAAAGTCATTGGATATAATTTTTTGGAATATGTGAGTAATATACTTTGCTGGCCTCTTTCAAACTTGCCTTTAATAATGGCATGAAACTTCTGTACATGAGATAAAACTCTTTGCCATTTAGTTGCTGATTTTCAATCTGATAATATTTGACAGACCTAAATTATTGACATTTCATATAAAAGTATTAAGCCCAGTTTTTTTTTTTTTTTTTTTTTTTGTAATTTTGAAGTTTTTGTTCTGGGAGATTCTATTCCTAAATGACTACAAGAAGTTCCATTCTCCTCTTTAGTTTGACTGCCTTAGTCACATGACCTCTTTAGTGGGACTGAATTACTGGTTCTTCCATAAGTCCATGACACTAATGACATAAGCAATGAAATTTTTTTCACCATTCTAGAGTCAAGAATCAGAAATCAAGGAGATGGTGAAATGGCTTTCTTTGGAAGCCTAGCATCTTGATAGATGCTTCCTGTCTCTCTATGTACTCTACATTATCTTTCCGCTATGTGCACACTGTTTCCCATTCTTCTCTTCTTATGAGGGACTAAGATTAACTTGGAACCTAATGACAGGATTAAATTTATTTACCAGTATAAGGAGACTGCATTTCAGTGTAATACATTCTGAGATCTAGTACATGAATTTGGGGATGGGTATACTTTGTTTTATACCAGTGACTGATCATTTTATTGCCAGAAATAAAACCCATTTACTAGCTTTAAATGTGAATAAAGCTTCAACCCATGGATTAAGGCCAGGCGACACTATATGGCAACCAAGAACAGGTCCTAAAATTGTATTAGTTTTCACTTGGTCCATTAAAATTTTTTCTGTAAGTGCTATCTCTAAAAAATAGGCAGCCATTCTATCACAGGAGAAAACCAAACTTCCATCTAAATAAAGCTACAACCTGGAGATACAAATCAGCATCAGTGTCATTGGGAGCAAAAAAGCTAGATCTCTGAGCTCAAGTATTCATGTGATGTTCTCAGAGGTATACAGCCTGTCCCTCTGTGCCCTCTGAAATCATGGTATAGCAAAGATTTTAAACCATTGTGCCTTCTATAGCTGCTACACGATTATCGTAAATCATCAAGAGTTGCTAAGTATCCATTTACACGAATAAACGTCTGCACACTTTCTTACCATGCAGTGCTCAAATGTTTTTAACATTTGAAGATTGAAAATTATGTGGAATTTATTCTGAACCACATAGTGTGGTATGAATCAAATTTATATATATATATATATATATATAAAAATATATATATATTTTTTTTTTTTTCTAGAACACCAGTCAACACTCCTGACATGATGGATTGCAAACCTTTTATTTATCCAGGTTTTAAGAAGTAATCCTCGTAATAAAATAAAGGAGACAGTGCATTGAGTCACCTTTCAAGTCACTGAGCAGCCCTATGGCTTATCTCATTGTTCTTGCTCCAGACCGTGTCGTTTTAGCTATTCCGACACGGGTTATTCTGTCACCCTCTTTGTACGGTTGGCCTCTCTATGCTGTTTCTTATTTAGAGTTTCACCCTGCATTTTTACTTACTTATTTTTTAATCTCTGAATTTCAGAATAAACACATATATTTCTTTCGGAACAAAACTCCAGTAAACCCTATAGGACCCTGTTTACTAAGCACTTTAAATGTCTTGATTTTGTCTTCCCTTTGTGCATTATTCATACAGATTTCTCTTCCATCATGAGTTTTAATTCAGTAACACAATTTATATCGCTGTGTGAGAATAATATTAATATTGGAGCAGACTTTTGTTCAAATTTTTAATACTCCAAATGATTATAGTGATTTCATTCATAGAATGAATTATTTGCTCTTATTTATATACCACCCTTTATACTTCTAATGTGCTTTTTACTTGCTGTTATCTTCAAAAGTATAAAATAAAGTTTTGATGATGAGGTTGTTTATTTTTTCAGTTTTTGAGACAGAGTCTATCCATGGAGTCCTGGTTGTCTTGGAACTGACTGTGTAGATTAGTCTGTCCTCAAACTCACAGAGATCCTCCCACCTCTGCCTCCACAGTGGTGGCTCAGTGTTAGTGATATTCACTAAGTTTGATGCTTCATTGTTGCCGGAGCTCTTTCCGCCCCTTCAGCCAATAGCCACTGAGATACCATCCCATTGGGGCGTGGTCTCTTTCTCTTTAAAAAAAAAAAAACAGCCACTGCCCTCCGCTTGCTCTCTGGCTTCCGGCTCTGCTCCTGTCGACTAGGCACCCTTCCTGATTGCGCAGAGGGCTGTTGTCTGGGTCGGTGATCTGTAAGTTTTTCCCCTTTAAATAAATTACCGTTCTATTAATTATAATTCCAAACTGGTGTGGGATTGTTTGTGACTTATGCCTTCACTTCATCTTAGTAGGAATAGTCATAAAAACCATATCTGTATCTCTATCAATTTTTTATTCAGTTCTCTGGACTTTCCCCTCTGAAAATCTTCATAATCAGATCTTGGTGTTGTTAATGGATATAACGTTCAATTTTTTATGTCATTCCATCTTCCTCTTTTCCTTTATATCAGAAATCAAATATAGTCAGTATTAAAATCCCATTCATTTACTGATTTGTGGATGGAAACAGTCCTCTGTCAGCTTCTCTACAAGAGCCATGACTGAAATGGTTTGGGTAGGTGTTCAATGAAAGTATAGGTGTTGTCGGTAGTCCTGAAAAGCAGAAGGACCTTTAGAGGGTCAGCATCATCGACTGAAGTTAGGTCACTTTGGGGATGCCCTTGAAGGGGGTTGTGGAATTCTGTTCTTCTTTCTACGTTGTTGCTCTGCCACCATGAGGGAAGTTCTCCATCGTTCTCTTCTTCCATGATAGCCTGCCTTACACAAGCCTAAAAGAACACCCAACACCATAAGATACCTCTAAAACAGGAGCCAAAACAAACATGCTTGGGATCAGTAAATGAATGCGTACCAAGTAAGATCCTAGTTTCTTATGTTCAGAACTAAAAATCAGAAACGAATAAACAAACAAAGACACACACACACAAATCAATCAAAAAGAAAATCCCTTTTTTTGTTGTTGTTTAGGTTACTTAACCTTAGATATTGTGTTACAGTGAGAAAAAGCTAGCTAATTTGATACTTTCAGTTTCAAATGAATTTTCTTTATCTTTATCTAAAAATGTGAAAGAGAGTCATGGGGAATACTTTATGCAATGTTGCCTTTCTTCCATATGTGAGGCAATCTTTATGGCTTTAATTCTTTAACTGAATGGGTAAAGTTTTTTTTTTTTCCAAATGAATACCTATTTTCCTGGGCAAATTAGCATTGCTCATTAATTTGATCATTCAATATGAAAAAGATACAACTGTAGTTCAGAATGCCTTCTTAACAGTGGATATTTTCATCTTGCCTAATTCGTTTTTTTAAACTTATATGCATACTGATTTACATTTCTCTGTCTTTCAGACTCATCATATTGATCCATTTAGCTTTCTGTACTGGAAGTGATTGTTTTTAAAATTGTTTTCTTTGTGTTTCCTTCTTGGTTATCCTTGCTGTTTCTCTCATTGTGTGTTCATCTCCTACAGCAGCCTAAACAATTATGGGGAGTCAATATCATCCCAATCCTTTATTTCACTGGGAACTGCTGCATTAACATATTAGCTGCTGTTATTTTAGGTGGCTGTGTGAATATTGCAATTCTGGATGATGTTTATTCTAGCGAATCTTTAGTGACCTTTTTCTCTTGTGACACTTTTTTATAATTTTTTTAACATTTTCTATAATATTGTGTGATTGTTAAATTTCCTTAAAATTGTTTGTAGGTAAGTGATGGGTTTTCCTGGATTAGCTGTTACAAATTGCAAGTATTTATGAGATGAGCGTAGAGAGACAAGGATAAGGGACCCAGATCATTTGCAAATTTGCAGTCATAGCTCCTTGTCCCTCTAGCTAGGCAGGATTCGGTAACTCTTTCAGATTATCTGGCCTTTGTATGACTGTTGACAGCAATAATCAGCTGTGAAGAAATCAAACAGGATACTGGCTACCTAGCAATTACATAGTGTATGACAATTCTCATTTCAGTCTGGCTTTGGTCCAGTTTGAGTGGGCAGGAGCAGTTAGAACATGAATGATTTTCATCACAGAATGTGTGAAAACAGTCAAAAGAAATACTCAGATAATATAGAATTAGTCAAAACTCTGCATGGATTTGCATGAATGATTTCGGGGGGCATTGGACTCATTGTCTGAGGTAAAAAGCAGAGATCTCTTTAGGCCTGTACTACAGGAAACTCTTTGGTACCTGTTTCTGAGCTAAGTAAATGAACAACTACCAGTGTAAAGCCAACAATTCTACCTGCACAAGAGAAACTGCGCGGTTTCTCTTATCAGAACTTATTTACTGCTTGCTACCCTTTTGATTGCGAACCAGTGGAAAATACTAGTACAAGTACTGACATTCAAGAGACAAGATTTACCTATGTATGAGACAATTCCTCAACTATGCTCCATATGTGTGTGGGGGGATGTCTAGGGAGAATTAGAGAACAGAAACAGGGTAGATATCATATTTATTGCACACACATAGTAAACCCTCAGAAAAGTAAAAATAAAAATTTGCATGTGTTCGATAACTTCAGATAGATTTTAGATATTTAATGTTAGAATGGCCAGATAAGACTAACAAAATTAAAGAAAGGGTCAATTCCTCAACTCCAGCTGGTACTCCCTAGGAACCCGCAGGCTACTGGAGTGGTAGGCTAATGGCTTTCCCTCCTCCCATCCAAATACAAAGGCCTCACTCCTAAAGAGCTCTGCAGCAGAGCTCAGACGACAGCCCCCATGTCCTCTCTGCCATCCCCAGTGGATCACATGAACCACTTGCAAAGGAAATTTTAGTTTTCTCCAAGAGAGTTTCAAGGGCAAACAAGCAGTTCTTAAGTGTTAGGCTGTAGGACCATCAGTAGCTGGCCAACAGAAACCAATCTCAGAAGTGTCCTCAGAAGTTCCTTGTCTCACAATGTACCAGGAATTTTTATTATTTTTAATTTTATCTTATTTTTATATTTATTTTAATTTAATTTTTTATGTATTTTGTTCTCTTTTTACCCTAGAGGTCCTTTGGGTACATGTTATGGCTTCCAGGTTAGTGCTTTTATAGAATCCCTTAGAGTGTGAACAAGTGACCTTATGCATCTATATCTGTTTCTTGTGCTTTTTCTTGGGCTCTCTGTTTTGTTTTTGTCTTATGCTGATGTGTCAGTCTTTGTTCTAGCTTAATTTAGTTTAATTTTCCTCCTTAAAAGCCTGTTTGTTTTCTATGAGAGATGGAAGGAAAGAGAACTGGGGAGGAACTGAGAAGCACAGAGGGAACAGAAGTCAAATCAAAATACCTTATGTGTGAAAAATAATCTATTTTCAATACAAGAAAAATGAATGATTTTCTTGCTTCAGCCTAATGGGTGCCATAATTATAAGTGTGTATATCCTAAAAGGATGAATTCATAAAGATTATGTAAAATTTTAAATTATATTTATGTAGATCATAGTATAAATTGTTATGTTTTAACCTTATAAAAACATTTCTGGATGTAGAAAAATCTGGGTTCATTCCATTTCATGATGCAAAGTAATTTTGAGTATTTGTGTGCTTCTTAGTAAGGAGTTAAGTCATCTCAATACATTGAGACAGCAATTATCTATAATCTTTACTAATCAAGTATAAATGTGGAAACCTCATTTTAGAAATATCTTTCAATGTACACTGTGAAAATTTCATTATTAATGAAATTCAACCAAGCAGCTATAGAGGCAGAGAAAGCATTTAGCATAATTGTTATGCGAACACAACCTCGATTCAGTAACTTTTAAAAAATTCTTGTGTTTGTTTGTTTGTGTTTTGAGTCAGGGTTTCTCTGTGTACACCTGGATGTCTGGAAACTTGTACTGTAAATGAGGCTGGCCTCTAACTCAGAGATCTTCCTGCCTCTGCCTCCTGAGTGCTGGTACTAATTGCCTGGATTAATTTCAGTAACTTTTAAAGAAACAATTATAGCACTTCCATATTCTTAAGCAAAAAAGTTCTCAAATTACAAAGCACTGTCGAATTCTTTGTCCCATGTTGAAAGTTGAAATGTTCACAAAAGGTTTATACATTGTGTGTGTGTGTGTGTGTGTGTGTGTGTGTGTGTCTTTTGACTTGGAGTTAAAAGTTTGGTGAAAATGAACTTCCTCTTTAAAAATTTATGATGGTTCATTTTGTCGTTTTATGGAAAAAGAAATAGCGACATGCAAGTTTCCCCTTAAGAGTACTGTATTTTCGTTTCAGAGTCAAACCACACTAAAGTCATCTGGGGAGTTTCTGTGCCTCATGCTTTAATCCACTTTGAGGAAAAGATGATCCATGGTCTCATTGCTTTGGCACTTAAATTCTGCACTTGAAGTGGATCCCATTTTGTCTGTGTCATTTTTATCTATCTTTTCAAGATTTGCCCTGTACCCATCTATCTTTTTTACCTAACGGTGCTTTAAGTTTTTAACAATCCATCTTTCTCTTTCATTCATCAAAATTATTACTATGATGGCAAATCACATAACATAACTTAGTGCTTACCTATGAATTCAATAGAAAGTAGTGATCCATAAAACTCAGACGCTTTTTAGCTTCCAAGTCTAATAAGAAACAGTTTAAAATACGTTATTACGTGTAATAGAGTACGTTAAAATGACCGAACATTGTTGCAAATTTCTCCTGTTAAATTCTCCTCCTCATGCCTATTCTAGCCCTCAGTACTCTCGAGATTATGGTCAGCAGTATGGATACTGGCTCCTCCATTGTGGAGTTCCAGACTCTTAGGAACGACAGATACAAAAAGGAGTTTCGAAATATGTAGAAGAGTGAACAATCATGATCTAAAATGTCTTCAGCTATAAATGACAGATGTCGGTGGGGAGAGGAGGGTCTGTGTCTTGGTGGCTTGTCAGGATGACAATGTGGAGAGGAATCAAGATGAGATAACGTGAGGCTCCACTGTGCACAGAGCTCTATCATGTGATGCCGGAGACACATATTAAGATTCCCTTGCAATGTTTTCTCACGAAATGCAGGTTTTCCCCACTACCTTCCTAATTTAGTGTTTTTTAAGAGTGCCCCTGTTTTGATTTTTCAACACTGTTAGGTTTCACTGTAAATTCTGGTACTCTTGGATAAGTAATACACATTGACTCATTTCTACTCTGGTTTCCTGTTTTCCCTCAGGGACGTTTTTCATAGCTGCTAGGAATATCTCGATCTAGCTAAGCTAACTTTTCCTACCTCGTCTCTTTGGTCCTAATTGAGAATCTTTACTTTTATTTTTGACCATGTCAATATGACTAAGTTTCGTAAGAGCTAATCTCACCCAAGAAAGCCATATTGAAATACATTAAAGGGATCATCCTGCCGTTTATGAATTTCTATTTTAAACCACCTGCCAGATTCATGGGATACCTATCACAGAAAGCTGCTAACAGGAAGTGGCACTGGCTAAGAGAAAGAAGTTGCAATAAACAAACGTGAAAGGAGCTGGAGATCTGAGAAGAGCTTTGACATCAGACATAGAGAAGCAGAATTCAAAGTTTGTCCAGCTGGTTTTACATCCTGCCTTCATCCAATATTTCCTCACTATGCTCCCTTGCCTACCTTTTGGGACTGTATATACTGTGCCATTAACCTATTTCCATTATTTCTATTTTACCATGAAGCTTGTGGCCTACCGGCAAGGTTCCAATGTGTCTTTCTCAGGTGGCAGCTCCATGACTTCTCCCTGACTCCGCCTCCTTTCTCCCAGCATTCAGTTTTAGTATTCCCCGCTTAGCTTAGCTAAATTCTGCCCTGCTACAGGTCCAAAGCAGCTTCTTTATTCATTAATGGTAATCACAGTATTCAGAGGGGAATCACACATCAGGCTTGAGTGATCCTTTTACAGGGGTCGCATATAAGATATACAGCATATCTAATATCTACATTACGATTCTTAAATGGCAGAAAAATTCGAGATATGAAGTAAGAGTAAAATAATTTTATGATTGAAAGGTCACCACGGCAGGAGGAACAAGATTAAAGGGCAGCAAAATTAGGAAAGTTGAGAACCAGTGATCTATAACATTTACATAATATGAATGGATACATGCAGGATTTTATTCATAGTTCCTGGATCATGATTCTTTTGAAACCCAGTCCATAATAACTTCAGTTTCTTTCTTGAAGGCAGGTAACAGGGACTCTATAATTCCCCTTCTCTTCTTTACTGTGACTAAAGTCTTAATTTCCCTTATCTTACAGCATATCAGTAAACACTATCCATTACAGAGAATCCATGACTCAAGACCTGGATGAATTTCCTAGCTCAGGTCACTAGCAGCAGTGCTTATGAAAATAACTCCCCTTCAAATTCCACATTACATACAGGTCACATTATGAGGACTATGAGAAATGACTAGGATTCCCATTTGACATCACGGTAGAAGTTCCTTTTTTACCTCCATGTGTGATCATGTATGTATTGCAGGGGGAGTTTCGCGCATTTTTTTATTGTCAGGTAAGTCTCCATTTTTGATGGCTTTGGTGTGAGGACAGGAAACATGGGCAGAAATATTTTCCTAAGTAAACATAGTTTTCTCTTTTTCTTACCTTTTCTTCACATAGAGTTTCTCTCTCTCTCTCTCTCTCTCTCTCTCTCTCTCTCGCTCTGTCTGTGTGTCTCTGTCTCTCTGTCTCTGTCTCTCTGTCTCTTTCTCTGTCTCTCTCTCTGTCTCTCTGTCTCTCTGTCTCTGTCTCTCTCTGTTTCTCTCTCTCTCTCTCTCTCTCTCTCTCTCTCTCTCTCTCTCTCTCTCTCTCTCTCTCTCTCTCTCTCTCTCTCTCTCTCTCTCTCTCTCTCTCCAAGCTAGCCTTGAACTCCATGGACTCCTGCTTCAGTAGCCTAAGAGCAGGGATTGCAGATGTCAGCCATCATGCCTGACTTGCTTGCAGGTTTCCTGAAGAAAGTAATCATGTCTCCTTTGTCTTCCTAAACCAGAGAGCAACTTCCAAAGCACAGAGCCATGCTCTCAGATGTTTCACATAATGTTTTTTAAATAATGGAATTCTCATGTCTCTGTGTTCCCTGTACTGCTAAGTGGGGCTGAAGGCATTGTTGCCACTCAATAAATAGCTGTTGATTGATTGATATGTTAGTGGAACATAAAAACTAAAAGTAGTTGAAAATCAGGCTAATATTTTATTGAAATGCAATAAAACTATCTTCAGTTTTCAAGCATTTTAATGCTTTCAACTGTTGTTTCATCTTCCTATCACAGCTCAATTTTTATGCAATGTCATGAGGCTGTTGTCTACTCAAATTTATACGATCCTTAAAAATGCTCAAGCCCCATAGCAATGCCAGGATCTAGGAAATCTGCAGTCATTTATGATTAACGATGCTCTGTGTTTTATGAGGCATTATTGAAAACAGAAGCCTATGACTTCACTGTTTCTGACGATAACTTTGAACACAGGGTCAGTCCTTCAATTCGAACGTTTCTTTGTAAGATTAATAGAAAGTAAAAACAATCACATTGGGAGCTTCACCCAGCTGGGACAAAGTGGGAGACACAAGTTTTCAATCTGCTTCTTCCAACGAAACATCAACTCATTTCATAGAATATTGATGATGAGCAAATCTGGTCATCGGGAAAACATAGAGTTCAGGACTCTATCAGGACCACATAGTGAATTTGTAGAAGATGTTAACCCAAAGACAGGAGAACAGGGCACAACGTGACTCATAACATATGCAGGGCAATATTTCTATCATATATAGATGGATAATTGAAAAAAGGATGACATGCTTTAAAAAATGATCCAGGGTTATTTTTTATTTATGTATTAAAAATTTCCACCTCCTCCCCTCCTCCCATTTCCCTTCTCTATTCCCCCTCCCCCTCCTCCTCCCTCTCCAGTCCTAAGAGAAGTCAGGGTGTCCTGCCCTGTGGAAAGTTCAAGGCCCTCCCTGCTCCATCCAGGTCTAGGAAGGTGTTCATACTGGCTTTTGGGGAGCCTAGTCTGTTTGGATGCAAGGTTATTTTTTAAATGCAAGCAATTACTGGTTGTTTCCTAAAAATAGTTGTATAAAATGTCGATAATTTTATTCAACTTCTTAAAAAATTATGTGCTCCAACTAATGAAAGAGAGGTAGAACATAAAGTTGGTACCTGAATGAAAATATTAGGTTCAAAAGCATACCTAACTCTCCTTCCATAATGGACAATAAATAAATGTATATAGACAGCTATGAAGTTTCTAAAAGGAAGATATGCTTATACAAAAAGTATAACTCAAACATGTCATCCCTGCTTATTAACAGCCCTATCCAAAGCATAGGAAATAAAACATTATATCTCATAAGAATCAGTGCAGCTTACAAAACAAAGCATCCCACCAAACAAATCCCGTCTGTCCTACCTTCTTTAATCTGTCTCTCAATTGTCAGGTAACAGGTATAGATTATTCAAAGTAGTCACTTGTGTGCAACTTTGTCTATGTAACAGGAGCCTCTGAGGCTGCTAAACCACAGTCTGACCTTAAATTTGTATGAAAAATTAAGTGGAAGGGCCACAGACAAGTTGTGGTTTTTCTCAGTATAATATGATTGCCCTGGAGTCTGGCAAGAGAAGGAAAGAAGAAAAAAAAAAAAACACACTGAAAATACCAACTGCTTGATAGGAATCGTCACTTTCCACCACTCTTCTCTGCACAGCGGTGAAAAGGATTTAGCTGGAGCCAGCCTCCAGCCCACCATTCCTCCTGAAAAACGTGATGATGTGAAGAGAGACAGTCCGAAAGGCAGCAGTACTCCAAAGTTTCCCCCTCAATGTATTTCTAAAAGTTAAGTTCGTGCTTAAAACAAAACGTCAGCCTGCCCTGCTTGCTTCAAAGTAGTAAACTAATGAATCAAAAATAACCCAGAGCTACTAAGCTCAGAGCGACCAAGTCATGTTTCCAGTGGTTACAGGAGCCCCCAAGAAAGGCAATCCAACAAGAACTATCCGAGAAAGGACATCCATTCATAACATTGCAGGTTTGAAGCTTCTTTTCTAGGTAATTGCACAGGATTTGGGAATTAGAGGGCGCTTTCCACATGTGCTGGAATCAAACTCTGCAGTTAACACCACACAGGAAATCAATCTCAGCTTCTACAGCACAATGTTTTCTGTTTAAGTAACAGTGGCTGGGGTATCGTTTTTTTTTTTTTTTCCTCCAGTGAAAATGCAGGTCTCAGGGCCAAGATTTTAGGGGATGTTCTTTTCTTTACTTAGCATATCCTGCCTTCCACATCTTTAATATTTACCCGGTTATTTTAAAAATACAATAATAATGCTATGCTTTTCTAAATAGTTCTGAATGTTGTGAGTATAGATTTCTAAAAGGGTTGTATAAATGCCAAAACTGTGATACTATATATAATTGACTCTAAATTTTATATTTTTTGCCAGAGTTTCACCTTTATGTTTCATAGACCAAATGCACTAGAAGCAAATGAATAGAAATAAAAAGTACTTTGATGTTGTTTGATAAATCCTCCTGACACATAAAATAAATGAGCATATGACCCCAGTCCCTTACAAAGGGTTTAAGTTTTATAGAAAATGACTAAGCATTTGGTACTTCCTTTCTTTCCCTTCTTCCTATGGTAAATGTTTGTTCAGCAACTACCCCGAAGAAGTATTATACTAGATCCAATGATATAACTGTAAGGAAACAAGTTAATTATTATTTTAGGGTGGTAAGGATATGGAAATGATTATAAATATGTCCTGGACACTTGGTTAAGGTAGTGGGAAGTTTCTTCTTTCTCTGTTGTTCATGTGTGTCATGAAGGTCTTTCCCATGCTCTCTGTATTGCTGTTCCTGCCTCTTCTCTCCTGTTCCTATCAACTAGTCTCAAATCTTCTTCACAAAATTTCTCACTACCATGATAAACAAAATTCCCTTCCCATAAGCAATTCTCCATCATCAAATTATAATTTCCAGTAATGTATTGGATCTAAAAATCATGGAAAGCAATGTAGTTTATTGAACTATACTCACCAACAAAATAAAGATGAAAAATACTCAATAAATTGGCCAGTTGCAATTTGAACCTTGATTTAAAAAAACATTTTAATTTTACAGTTTATTGTAAATATTGATGGATTACATTGATAGATTTTCATATGTTGAACCAGCCCTGGATCTCTACTTGATCATAGTGGATAATTTTTCTAATGTGTGCCTTCATTTGGTTACAGTTTTATGTTTTCATTGTGGGGGTAGTGTCATATTTTGTTTTCTAGATTTGGTTGTTGTATCTGGTTTTGGTTTGTCTTCTGAAAAGAGATTAATGTTGGATAAGTAGGGAGAAGAAGATGATGTGGAAGAACTCGGAGGAAGGGATAAATATAATCAAAATAGTTCAAATTCAAAAATTTGTGCACGCCTTTAACCCCAGCACTCAGGAAGCAGAGGCAGGCAGATCTCTGTGAGTTCGAGACCAGCCTGGTTTACAGAGCTAGTTTCAGGACAGGCTTCAAAGCCACAGAGAAACCCTGTCTCAAAAAACCAAAAAAAAAAAAGAAGAATAAAAAAGAAAAATGCTCTAAGAGATTTTTTTAAGGAAGGAAATGCAATAAATGCTGAATCCTTTCAAAGTAGCCTGAAAGAATGTCCTCAGAAGAGAAAGTACCAACATTTCCACCTGCAAAACGGAATTTTACATTAAACATGTGATGGTTTGTCTGTAGAAATCACTGTGAAAATATTGGAGAACACTGACAAGGTAGGGGACAGCTGTGTAAGAGCATTACGTGTGCATGCATGTTGTTGTGTGATGTAGGCATGTGCGTGTACATACATGTGACCTACCCACATGCTTGACCAGCAGATACAAGACGGCTCTCTCCCTGTTTCTCGTAAGACAAACTCACTGAACTTGCAACTCAACAGGTGACCAGCAAGTCTCAGCAATCTGTATGTCTGTGCTGTGCACCCATAATGTTTTCTTACAAGCACCATAGACACGGTTGCCTAGATTTTTTACATGAACATTGGGGATACAAACATGGGTACTCATAGTTCGGGCAGTCATTTCCTAGACCATTAGAAGTATTTTTAATTTTGGTTTTTCCTTATATTTTTGGGCATTATTTATCAATAGTCTAGGATTAATTATGTGATTGATTGATTGGTTGATTGATTGATTTGTTGAGACAGGGTCTCACTATGTATCTCTATCTGTCCTGACACTCGCTTTCTAGAGCAGGCTGGCCTCCAACTCACAGAGATCTGCTTGCCTCTGCCTCCTGAGTGCTGGAATTAAAGGTTTGCATTTAAAGCATCCCTTTCCACGCCCTTGCTTGAAAAGAACAACACTTCCGAAGGGGTTGATTTTTTTGTTCCCAAGGAGCCAGTTCTTAATGTCTGGAGACATCTTGCACTGATGTAAGTGGGAAGGGGCACTAGCATTTAGTGGGTGGAGACCAGAGAGGCTGTTAACTCTCTTCTATTGTATACCACAATCCTCTGTCACAATGAATGAGCCTACTTTATTTGGTGACAATGCCAATGCGAAAAAATTGTGAAATAGGAAGTCATTAAAGTACCTTAATCCTGGAGATCACATTGACTGTATGAAAAGAATTTAAACTATTAGAAAGCCAGTCAGACTGCTTCTTTCTGGCTAAACCTCATACCTTAAACATAGGCAAATAGTTGTGGTATAAGTACATTAACAAAGAGGCAGGATGCAGACATTTGATACCACTGCACTTGTTTAGATTATATATTATTATATGTATATATATATAATATGTATATATACATATATATACATGTACATTATATGTGTGTGTGTGTTTTGAAAAGACTCAGGCAAGTCATCAGCCATTCCTGTATATTAACATATCTCTGTAGAGCATAGGAAGTATTCTTAGGATTACATGCATCCTCTTCTTCAGAATGTGTGCACATAAGCAAACAGTCCAGATACCTTTCAACTCCTTCTAGGATATGGGACACATTAAGATGGATTTGGTAGGACATACATATAGCCACTTTATTATGCTATGAAATCACTGGTCATTCTTATGAAACAATAAAATTTGTGGAAAAGGCCCTTTTATAATTTTTAGTCATAAATGATAGATTTTTATATGCCCCAGGCAGTAATATTACTGATAAATTTACACCATTCATCACTTTAACTTAAACATTTTTTTCCTCTATTAAGACAACTGATTCGAGTCAAACCACATGCTGTGCGGGTTGCTTAGGGAAGTCTCTGGCGCATAGCAAGAATAATTGTTCCTACTTAATGGGGTTATAGAAGAGAATGTGGCCCTGGATTGCACGACATATACAGTATAATGAAAACCCTCTGCTTGAGCCTCCAAAGGCCGTGCTAAGAGCTTTGCAGTTTTGTGGATTTTCTCTTATTAAGAGAAAAAAAATAGTTGAAACCTCTAAAAGAATAGGTGGATGATAAGGTTTCAAATGTTCCTTAAGTAGGATATTTCATTGACAATTAGCAAAAAAAAAAAAAAACGTCTTGGTCCTTTGGGAAATGAGTTGAGAGAAGGAGGGGGATTATTGGTTTGAAAGCATTCCTCAAAGTGTATTGCGTAGAATGTTTCTGTTTTTGGAAGCTAAGCCATACGCCTAGACTCTGCATCCTTTTGAGAAAATTAAAATATAATGACATCATCTCCCTCCATTCTTCCCTCTCTAACATCCCCCATGCCACCCCTCTCAAACTCAGGGTTTCTCTTTCTTTATTATTGCTGCCTATATATCTGTTCATAAATATATAAATACAATCCTCAGGTCCGTTTGTGGTTACCTGTATATGTGTGATCTCAGGGCTGACAGAGTTGACTGTTGCACTGGCCTCCCAAGTGTCTTTGGCTCACAGTCTCCTCTCTAACTGGCCCCCTCTTCAGATCTTCATCTGCTTGTGTCAAACGAACAGATCTGGAATTGTTCCTCTCTGACCCACAGATCACTCCTCGGAATGCGACATAGCACCTCTCTTTCTGCCTGCTCTTCGTTTTTGCCAACCATGATCCCTTGCCCCATGCTTCAACACACAGGTCTTCCTTTCCTCTACAAAGGCTCTAATCTTTTAGGCTTTGTATCTTGGCATTTTCTTTTCTAGCTAGATAATGTCAAATGATAAGACAACACCAAATCCTTAGAAACTCTTTCTAATCTCCCTTTGACGTCACTTTACTGGCTTCCTAAAATTGAATAGTTATCTTCTCATTAACCATCATGTCTGTAGCAGCAGAGAAACATTTTTTCATGAATTTCAACATTATTAGAGGAATCCTGATATTTCTCAGCACAAAGAATAAATATTAAAGAAGTGATTATTACTCCGATTTGGTCATTATTCTTGTGTTAAATTTGTGTACTTTATCTTCCATATACACATATCATAGGTCATTAAAACAGTAAAATCATGTATAAAACAATCTACAAAATATTCTCCTCTATATTTGGAAGTGGAACATATGGTTCTGGCTTGAGAGTTGAATGCATCATGAAAGGTTGAGGAACAAGGATAGATTAAACAAGGTTCTGAAAGGTGTCTGGAGTGACAAATATGTTCACTATATATTGGTGAGAGTTTCATGGATACAAACATGTCAAACTTACTAATAAATATATGGAACTCATTCTAAGACCCTAAAATTTTCAAAAAGGATTTGTTGAGAAGTAAAGTATCTGCCATTTCAGTGAAAAGATATTTTACAAGACAGTTTTCATTGATTTCATCAGGCTCTAACAGTATCAACATATATGTTTATCAAAATTACTGATAACATATGCTTTCTTCTTATAAGAGCTGACAGAATTAGATTTGAAATGATATAAACAGAACACTATCATTCGTTTTCAATTGTCTTTTATGTTCTCCATGAATTGAATAAATGATGATTTGATTTAATATTTCTATTGAATAAGATGCAGTAAGAAGGAAAACTGAACCAAGCTTGATTCTACTAGGATTAGTATATGATCTCTTAAATTACTGCTCTTAGCAGGTAATTTAACCATGTTGGATAAGACCATGTTGTTTTTTAAAGCGATGTAGCTAATGTACCATGAGTAGACCAGTAAGTATGATGGAACGCTTATAAAATTACTTAGAAAAAGTGTTAAAGGTGGTGGCATGTTATCACAGCATCTCCCTTGATTTAAAAATGACAAAGTCAATGAGATTGTCAAAAAACAATTGTCAAGAAGTACCAGGTAGAAGTGAGATATAGTTCAAGAAGCTGGTGTCCAAATTCTCTGTCTGGAGACCTCAAAAGGGCTGTGAAGGACATGTCATTGGAAGCAGCTCTTAAAAGGACAGATGCAATTCCAAGAAGTTGACATTGTGACTTGGCTTCCTTGCACAGTCATGAATGATGTTAACAAAGCAGACAATAGAAGGAGAAACCCAGTGAGTACAGCATGGTCTTCAATGTGTTTGAGTAAAATAATATTGGCAAATCTTTTAGCATAAAATACTAAATGAAAATGATTGTCAGTCCTCATTTCTGAAATAATTTTTGATATTGCTGAAATGCATGAAAATGTTATGTTGTGAGTCATTCATGGAATCAAGAAGTTTTCTGGTCACTGCTGAAAATTATCCTCTGGTTAAAAGAAAATGTAAAACATCAAGATGAGACTTTAAAAATAGTCTAAGAATTTCTGTCTATGATTAAACTCACCTTCCTTCACAGTTTGGGTTCACTGTGGAGGAGACTGCAGTAGTGAAGGATTCCTAACAGTATGGCCCTTGCTGTAATTGCTGTACTTAAAAAAGAAAGTTGTTTTGTTCGAAATCTTTGTGTATCTGCATATGTTTTGAAAGCGAATTTCCATTCTCTCGGGGAAGCTTAAATGATACTTAAAACATTCACAGTTTGTGATGAGACCGAGTATCAAATAAATGAAATTATCAACTCAGTTGTCTATCTATTTAATTTTACCTACTATTTTCAAAACTGCAACTTGTTTGCTAAAAGAGAGAATTGCCATAGATACCTTCTGAGCTCACTGTAAAAGGGCAAGGAGGGATACAGGCAGCCAGCACGTGCTCCCAGAAGCTTATCAGCTAAACCAGCGAAATTCGAACCTGCTGATGTCAGCTTTATTTTCAGAGTGTTACTGTGTCAACAAAAGAAATCACTAGGAGAATCATGTTTGGGAGTTTTTTCCTCATTTAAATTCTTAATTTGTCTCTTGAGTTTAGAAAAGGGCATCCGAGTATAGTCCTGATTCCCATTAATGGGCTCCAGGAAGAGATTAGTTGACCCTCACTCAGTCTTTCCAAAACAGACTAACCTTGAATCACACAAACTTCAAGCAAAGGTAAATACTGTATTCTGATTCAAATTAACGGAGACAGGAAAGACAATCCCGGGTTGTTTATTTTATGACAGCCTGAGTTTAGAGTCCCAAATGTTAAAGAATAGAGAAGGACAGTTTGTTGAGAACTAAAGAGGAGATGCTAGAGGAGATGCTGCAAATTTGGTCAGGTCTTCTGTTTCCAAACATCGGCCTCTGTCTTAAGGGGGAAGAGGAAGGAGGCGGGGAAGGGGGGGGAGAGAGGGGAAAGAAGAGGAGGAGGATGGCGGAGGAGGAGGAGGAGGAGGCGGGTGATGCGGAGGAGGATGAGGATGGCATGTGAGGGCAGGGAAGAAACCCTACATCTCCTTTTCCTCCTCCTCCTCCCAACCTCCTCTTTCTCCTCACTCACCCTCTTCCTCCTCCACTTCTTCCTCACTCCTTCTTTCTTTTTTTTCCCTTTCTTTCAAGTTCCTAATGCCTGCCACTGCCACCTCTATCCATCCAAAAAATGTAAGCCCATCTTACTAAAACGTGGGTGGGAGGAAAAAATCCAAAATGTTAAGATTTGCCTTGTGGATTTAATCATAGAGAGCTACTTGCAAAATAATAGTAAATAATTCTTTCATGACATTTTGAAGTGTACATATTAATAAAGTCACCTTGAGGAAATACATGCATCATACTAAATAACATTTAGTTGGTTTTCATAGATACCAAGATATCTGATATCAAGTTACAGTTTTTTTCTTTTTTTCTGACCATTCTCTCAAAACTGCCCCTCTGTATATACCCCCCCCCCCAAAAAAAAAAACTCAGGGGAAACTACAATGCTCTAATGTGTAAAGTGTATTTTGAGAGGTCATTTTTCATGCTAGGGCACTTCTGGTAAGTTCCTTCAGACACCCTTTTCTGATTTAGTGTTAATTCAATTCCTTCATTTTCTATCTGAGAAACAAATGTCTGGCCATGTTCACAAGAATTAAACATTGCAGTCTATTCCACAGGCAAATTGAACTGCTAGTTTCTATAAGAGAAAAATATAATAAATCTACCCCTAATCTAATTGTGAAAGTCTGGCTATTTTTCAGATGTTATGCTTACAATAAGAGCTCATTTCATCTCGGTTTCACATTCTTATTTCATGTATGTTCTTGAGCCTAAAGCAAAGAGCAGAGTTGTAGATGAAAATATTATTGAGGGAAAACAATTATCTTGCTGCTCTTCTCTCTTGCCTGGCACAGCAGGCTCTAAGCACAGCCTCAACTTGATGTGCTGACACCTGTAATCAGCACAAGTGGTTTCCTTTAAACTAACAAACCGTTCTTCCCACTGGAAGTATAAACAAAACCCTAATTGGTGAGTTTGCTAACTCTTCTCCCTGCTGTGCGCTAGGGAGCATTTGGTGTTTAAACTGTAATGTCCACCACAACTTAGAATAGGCAAATGACAAAAAAAAACCTCTGTTCTTAAAGCCTGAACCATTCAATGGCTTTCTAATTGCGAGCTCATTTCAATCATCTCAAAAAAAAAAAAAAAAAAAAGTATTTTAATGGCAAAGAGATAAACTGGCAACCAACACAAAGAGTCCTGCTGGTGGGTCAGTCTCTGAGGTTTGGTTATTGTCTTTTGTGTGGACTTCTACACCTTTCACTTCATTTCACGCTTTATTCCACACACTTAGGAGAAATGTCCGTCTTAGCCCCAATTTGCTGAGGAGGAAAATGAGGGCAAAAGTAGCTAATATAAAACCTATGAACCACTAAACCTGAAGATGAAATCTAGCCTCAGGCAATCTCTTGCCTGTTTTGCTGTAAACAAAAATGCTACACAAATGAAAATTGACTAGCATCCCATTCAAACAATTAAATTTGGTGTAATCTATGTATAAGTTTCTCCGGGCAGGCATCGTGAGTTCTATGGATCCGCATGATAATCAAGCCCACAGTTTATAAGCTAAGGAGTAGCCTTGATTAAAACACAATAATTGGCTAGGGGAAAGAACTGGAATCTCTGTGTACAATAAATGAACACAAATAAGGATGAGTGCTGCTAACTAGGCGGTGTGTGCTTCATTTCAACTCAGAGCACCGATTTTCTTGCACTATTAAGGAATTTAGCTTTCCTCTCTACTTGTTTCTTCTGTGACTATCATTATGTTTCAAAACCACATTTTCCCTGTCCCCTTCAGCAGCTACTACTAGATTCTAGCTCTAGAATATCATAAATTAATCTCTAATAAATAAAACCTGTTGAAGTAAAATAGAAATTAAAAGTAAGGAGGGTGCCATTTGGAAGTTAGGTCACAGAGTGTGGGTCCCAAACTTTGTCCACGGGAGACACATCCTAATCTAGATTCTCAGGTCTCCAGCAGCCAAAGTGGACATTCTCGATTGCTTTATTTATAGCCAATGATGAACATTAAATTCTTATTCAGAAACAGTGCGGTTATGACTAGAACAGGAAAAGGTTGTTCATGAGTATTAATAAAAAAAACAAGAGCTAGCTCCAGGACAGGCTCTAGAAACTACAGGGAAACCCTGTCTCGAAAAACCAAAAAAAAAAAAAAAAAAACCACATTATGATTTGGAAGAAGTATATCAACACACAGCTCACCAGAGACACAGGATAGTTTCATCTATTTCTCACCCTTAGCCTACTAAAGAATAAACAGGTTATTGTGAATATATCATTACATGGCAGACAAAAGATAAAGAGGAAACCCGGCCAGGACAAATCTTCCTATAGAGTTATTATACTCATAAATATGCATAGAAACAAAGAAATAAACACGGGGACACAAACTATGCCTGGATAGAACATGGTGATACTGACACTCCTGGTTTTTATAGAACACTGTCCTCTACCTTATAATCCAATGTCTTTTGATGTATGGTACTGCTTATTCTTCAAAATCATAAATGAAATCACTGAATAGCAATAGAACAAAGCATTATATGCCACGATGTCCCCAATGTACATCTTTTTGTTGGACATGTAGCCCATTTACAATTTTTGCATGAAGTAATTTTAGAGTATAAATAGATGCTTTGTGGCAAAACATAGATATTTTGGTATAGTTTTGGGCATATTACTATGAATGAAATTTAAGTCATTAGATTTAATCATGTTAAAGCTTTTGCTAAAACTATTATTTTAAGGACTATACTAGGCTTACCAAATATAAAAATGTTTTGTCTAATTAACCTATAAATCCCTAGTACATTTATACTTTCAAATAATTAGATACAGAAATGCTTGTTATTACTGCAGATGCTTGCCACTGGTGAACTTTCACTGGTTTAGGAATTGGCAGAACCCCTCCAGATCATGAATCTCATTTTCTGTATGAAGTAAACTTGATGTTTGTCACTGTTTGCCAGATAGCCCATCTTTCTCTAATCTCTTAGAGAACTTATATTTTTGTTGTGCTACGGAGTTGAACACAGGGTCTTGGGCATTCAAGACAATTGCCCATCCAGCTAAGCATTCCCCATCCTTCCAATAAGTACATAATGTATTTTTGGTTTCAATAATATGTTTATGTTTACTTTCATTTAAAAAGAAGCAAAAAAAACTGTAAAATTATAATTACTGTCAATAACATAAGTGTATATTTTACTATAGAATATAACTTAGATTTTTCTGGTGGGGTAGAGGAGTTCCTCAAGGAGCCAGGTCCATTCAATCTCTGCCATTTTCAATAATTGCTTCTAAAACTGCACAAGTGTCCATACCAAGCTTGTGATACCATAAGAGATATAACCAACAAAATATCCCCTGGCTTGACCATAGAGTGGAAGAAATCAGTGTGTCTCAGAAGACCTTAAATCTGTAGAAATAGTGAACCGCAGTAATGATCATGGTATGTAATTAAAGAGAACAATGGGAAAGGGGAATGAAAGGGTGACTTCTGTACTAGGTTGTGGGTGGTATGCCATCACCATGGTTGGGTCTGAGGACTTGCCAAAACAAAACAAAACAAAAAGAAGAAAAGAAAGCGAGATTGCAATAAGTTGAATATGAGTGTCTTGACATGCAAGTTTATATATCACACAATTATTTGGATGTAAATTTCAAGTACTTAAACCGCAGCCACTTGTATAAAACGTTAATGCAAAGACACGTAGGTGGTACGACTGAAAGTTAATTAGAAGTTAATTTCTTAACTTCAGCTTTCCTGTGTTTAGGCCAAAAAATGTTTTGCTGTTCGTGGCTTTCCTGGGTCTCGTGAAGGGTTTAGAAATTTCCGAGCCGCTACCCATCAGACGTCAGGGTCATTTCTCAAGTCATACCAGTCAGAAATGTCTCCAGACCTTATACCAGTCAGAAATGTCTCCAGTCCTTACCCAACAAGCCATCTGAAAAAAAAAAAAGATTTTTCTGTGAAGAGACACTACTTCAGTGTTAATAACCAAGAAGAAATAGAGTAACCAGGACAAAACGTATAGCCTTGCTGACACCAGAAACCTTAAATTTAATTTGCTCACAAAATATATGGTTCAGGGAATTTTCTTTAATTGGAATAATTGTCATGGGTATAAGTGGATAATGCAAACAAGAGCAGATTTTTGCATGTGCTGTTATGAGTCTAGTACAAGGCAAATCCAGAGGAGATGGAGAAAGGAGTCAAGAAGAGTTAGAGATTGCAAAGTGGTTGAAGATGGGATTTTTCTAGAAGTAAGAGATTTTCAAAGGTATGAACTTCTAGCAAGTTCTATTTTAGCAGTTTCTTGTCTTAGTTCTAACCCTACTTAATATTGCATATGTGTGAATGGGACTGAGGGGTGAATGAACTGTAGGCGGATTTTCTTTTCAGTAAAGAAGCAGGCGGATCTGTGACTCCAGTTTTTACCATGGCACAAACTGAACCAGAGTTCTTTGTCTTTGTCTCTGTCTTGCTATGGCTTTGTTTGTTTGCTTAAAAACAAAAACAAAAACAAAAAAACAGTCTCACTCTTTATCCTAGGTGACCTGAACTCATGAATTGCATCTTGGCCTCAGACTGGTAATGATTCTCTTTCCCTAACCTTCTGTGTGTTGGGATTACAAGTATTAGCTACTAAGCCTGTTCAGCTGCCTATGAATTGCTAATAAGCTGAATTTAGTATCTGTAATGCTTCATAGAGTATTAAGGTTTTGTTAAACAATGTTGAAAATATTAGCTACTTAGTAATATTAACAGAATATTTAATACATAGATTTATTTATTGTGTAAGTTCAGCTTTAATTACGTAAAATACAATTTGCACTGTTTACCTGATTATTTTGTCCACATGCCAAGTATTTATTTACATCATTGCTAAGCAACAATGATTCCTCTCCCTGAAAAATGCAAGTTTATACTTGTTTGCAAAAAAAAAAACCTGGTTATTAAAATGCATGACTTTTTCCTCCTTTCATTAAAATTATTTTCTTCCTTTACAAATGCTTAATTGTACAGTGTCTTCTGAGGACGGCCCATTTAACCATCAGTTGATTGTGTTAGAAAATGCTTGTGATGGATCAACTCAGTTTCTTCTCTGTACAGCGTTCATGTGGAATGTGAGCATGGAAAGCTGTAATTTGCCTGCAATTGCAAAGTCCTTTGGAAGTGAGAGAGTAAAAGCAGAAAGAAATAGAAATCTCTTTTAAAATTATTTAAAGATCTTTATTTTCCCCCTTAATGACCAGATATTACTAAAAATCTGGTTTCTCAAAACCATGCCATTAAGAAATTTCCCTGGCGGACAATATTGCTTGGCTGCATTACATGTGGTTAAAGTTAGTCACATCCTTGATGTAACATAACACAAGCTGGCTAAGGTAATCCGATGTGACATATGACAGCATTGTGAACCAGTCTGGAATATTTGAAAGTATGCCATCTCTCAAAGGCCGTGGGTAGATAGCATGGTAAACCAAAGTAGGGGATTTGGTGCTGCGTTTTGAAGGACACTGTAGTCTGGCTCTGTGACAATTAACAGTGACTTCCAACCTGGTAGATTGTAGGTTTTTAACTAAAGCATGTGTATTTTTCTTGCAAGGGAGTTTATATACTTCAGACCACTGAAGTTAAGTCGTTGAAAAAGCCACCACTAAAGAGCTGTGATTATACAATATTATAGGTACAAGAGAAAATTTCTCAGATAATTCAGAGATGAACGAAAAGCACCTAGCAATGTCTAAATCGGTGGCACGCAGACCTGTGAGTCCCAGTTACATTTCATTTGCTAAAAGGGCTCAGTTTGAATCAAAGGTCATTTTATTAGCATTAGGGGAAAAATAATCTAGAAACATGAGCAGTGAGGAGAAAATCTTAAGTTTTCTACATATGTTGTTGGGTTCCTCTGTAAGGAAAAAAAAAGCCTTTCTCTCTTCAGCCTAATTTATTGTGCAGGCTGTGGAGAATTTGAAAACCATGTTTTCTTCTAGGATTACTTCAAGCTCAGCTCCTCTGGTTTTAAATTTGTTTCACATTTGTTTGGGCAGAAAATACGAGCACTAATAATTCCTGATGAACAGTGATGAGTGGGAGAAATGAAAATAACCTGGACACCGAACTCGATAGGGGATGGAAAAGGAAATTGAACATAATGTGTACATCACAGAATGAAAAGGTAAAACTGTACGACACGGTGAAGGATCAGCATAGCCTTTCTTCCCGACAGCGGGGATGTTCCCTTGCGTTACTCCATTACATTTTAAAACACTCCCATGGGGAGCTGTCTTATCTTCCCCTGTAAGTCAAATGTTATAAAGGGTTTTGCAGGAATCTCAGATGAGCTGAATTGGCATCAATGGCAACAGCAATTCACTTTCTTACAAATTAAAAAGGGATCTCTATTTTAGATCTATCATATGTCGTATGTATCTATTGTGAGGATTGACGTATGTGTGTATTCTAATAATTGCCTCCAAATATAGTATGTTTTAAAATGATGCATGTGGGTGGCCAAACTGCTGGAAACATAGGAAAGAGGTAGAAAATCCCTTCTATTTAATGATCTTAGGTAGGATAACCAACCTTTCCAATACATCTGTACCAAGTTCATAGGATTTCGTAATGTGCTTCTGTTTTCTCTTTTGAAGTTTGAGAGCCCTATATTTTATTACAGATAGATTCTTTTGTCCTATTTAACATAAAGAGTAACAGAAGGCTTGGTCTTATTGTAGTAAGTGGCTGAATTCTTACTATGATGCAGGCATTGGGGCTGGTGTTCACCACTATCATACACTACTCATAAAATCAGAGCTTCATCAAAGTCATGCAGGGCATATTGAGTAACATTTAAGGTCAATTTAACAGTAAATGGGGGATGAATATATGTCATCCTGAAGGCTGAAGTAGTAGACAGGAGTTACATCTTAAGAACTGGTTGGTACTTGCATTAACTCAGGTTTAGAGGTAAGTACATTGCAACATTTTACTCCTTAGTGTAGAATACCTTTTATTGAAAGGCCTCTAATCACTAATAAATCAAAAAGATTGGATCTGATCAAATGTATGATCTGTGGAGTAAAAGACAAGCAAATGACGTAAACCGAGGGAAGCAAAGGTCACTGCTGAATTTGTCATGACTGAATTTGACTTCCGGAAGACTGTCTGAACTTTTTTAATGAGACTGGGGTTCTGTGTCTCTTCATGGTGTTTGCAAACAGACAATCGTATGGAAATGGGGAATGGGATGTTAGGAGAACGTGCTAATCTTGGCTGGAGCCTACCATTGCTGTTTCCCAGGGATCATTGGCAGCCACAGAGAGTTGGTGAAAGGGCTTTTTACCCCATGATCGATAAGAAGTGAGGTCCACTGAGTTTATGTGCCATGTACAAGGTCTTATAGCAAATGAATAGCAGGTAGACGTTTGAATCTAAAAGGGGCATTGAAAGTTTTCTGTGTCAGTAAAACATACAAGTGAATATATGAAAGAAACAACACAGAATAGAAACATAAATGAAACAGAACTGATATTTGGCATGTACAAGGGCCTACCTGGAAGAGACATATGGTAAAGTTGAGTAATAGTTTTGTGGTTACACTGGTGAATTAAGCAAGTGCGGAAATTCCTAGAGAGTGGTTTGGCATGCATTTTAACCTCTTAAAACACCAGAAGGTAGAACCTAACATACCTGGCCAGACAATTCTGAATTAATTTCCCTGATGTCTAGTTTGCTGAATGTGTTACTTTGAATGGTATATTGAATCCTTTATGCAGTTCTCTGTAAAATGACTAATGATCGTTGTTTACCTATATCCTGTGCATTACAGTGTAATGAAAGCATTGCCCAGAGTTAGGTGGCTCACAATAGAATCCATTCTTGCTTGGCTCTTTCAGACCATGCAATACCATCCACTGCTCTACGCCTCCACTCCTTCATTCCTGGGGCATGCTGGTCTCATAGAAGGGGGGGGGGGGATTCAATGGATGGATTTGAGAAGAGCAGTTGAAATGGCTACCACATCACATATCTATCTGTAGATATTCTAGGGGAAGTCACAGACCTGAGCCTTTTGGAGTGGTGGGGGAAACTCATCTCACTTCACAGAGAAGGGAAGAAAACAACAGGAAGCTATGACACTCCACCAGGCCCCGCCCCCAGGATCACGGTAGTTCTTAGTGAGGAGATGAGAAAACGGAACTCTGGCACTTGCCAGCACATACTGGGGACTCTAGAAATTGAATTTCACTTTATCCCCAGTTTGATATTAATAAACAATCCGAATACAAAAGAATCCCATGAAACACTGAGGCTGCGCGTAGCAGTGAGCCGCTCAGCGTTCACTTTGTCATTAACGTCTATTACAATTACTGAGGTGCTGGTTGCTAACATACTGCCTTCTTCATCGAGACCAGGGTTTGCAAAAATCGAAACCGCATTTAAAAATTATAGTAGGCAAAAAAAAAAAAACAGAAGCTAAAAATTCTTAGAAAGACTGTAGCTTCTCCTTTAATTTTAAATTTTAATTTAAAAAAAGTATGACAAATAAAGACATGACTTTGTATAGTTTACTCTTATTTTCTTAAGAGTTCCAATGGTTATAGATATATTTTATATAGGATATTTTATAACTACTACAGAGGGGAACAGTCAATAAACAGAGGCACAAACTTTCTCTCTCTCTCTCTCTCTCTCTCTCTCTCTCTCTCTCTCTCTCTCTCTCTCTCTCTCTCTCTCTCTCTGTGTGTGTGTGTGTGTGTGTGTGTGTGACAGTACTTCAATGGAAGTTAGTATTTGGAATACCAGATGCAAATAGGTTTTGGTAAGGACGACATCCCAGGAAGAAGTTTTTCACTGGTTTTGTAAACTTTAGGACAAGAGGAAAATTCTTGATTAAATGTTTATTAGCAGGTCTCTTTTCTTTGTCATGTGATCAGTTCCCTCAAATGACTTTTTTAAAAAAATAAGTAGTGGATCTGGTCTTGTAGAATTTTTCTGGATGAATCCTTGTGGAAAAAGCCAAGAAGCTTGGACTTCTTTCTCTGAATATAATGACAGCACTGTATTTTTGGTATGAAATGGGTTTTGCCATGGTTGCCAAAAAATCTACTGTTTTGCCATCAGCATATAGTGGCCACACAGTGACTGACAGCTTATGCAGTTTTTCTAGGATAGCTGCATTTCAACTTAAAGCAGGGCTTAACTTGAAATGTACTTTGAGTTGCTTTTGGATGCAGCAAAAAAGGAAAAAAATAAATCATTCTTCCTTTCAGCTGACAGCCAGTCAAGAACACCCACTATGTAAGGCACTGATTTTATTTAATAATATATTGAGTATATTGAACACTTCTAAGAAGCATTGTAAAAGTCCAAACTAATTCATAAAATTTTCCTCATAGTTGTGATTTCAAAGTAGAGTTTATATGCATACAAGCCTTCCTAATATGTAGAACAGTTTTTGATTTGTGTAAAACCCAATGGCTAAATTGTAATTATTTAACTAATTTTTCACATGAAAACGGAGCACACAAAAATAATTTCCAATAAACTGGAATTGCTTAAATATTCCATCAAATTAAAACTATTTTGGGAAAAATGTATAATGATGTTTTTGATATTTCATTTATGATAAGCTTTTGAAATAAAAGAAATGTTTTCACATGAATTTTGGTGTACTATAGACATGTTTTCTTCAGATATTGATGTAACAATATCTGAAAAATTTGAAAAATTTTCAAAAATTGGTGGAAAAATGTTTGTTGCTAAGGATCCTATGCATATAACTCCATGTTGATATCACAAACATGAGGAAATTTTTATGAATCAGATTCTAGTTTTTGAATGCATCTTGAAAGTTGTTCAATGTGCGTAAAACATTATAAAATAAAATAGTTTCAAAATAAACTGGCAAAGCAAAAATGAATTACTAAAGAAAGGCTGATTAAAAATTCTCCTTGCTATTGGTTTGAGGTAGCAAGATTATACAGACAAATATGCTTCTTCTTAATGGCATGATTCCTTCGACCTTAGAGTCAGTCTACCTAAAGAGAGACCTATCTTCAGAGGAGACTTTACAACCTTTAGACTTGCAGCATCCTGTGACTTTCCCCCGAAATTTCAGGTCCAACTAAACAAAGTAATGTGAAAGAAAACACTTAGGCAGTTTGTGCTCCAAATCGCAAGGCTAGGGATATGAGATCTTGGATAATTGGAGCTCATTGGTGACTGTACACAGAGATCAAGTTTGCTAGGAAAGCGGTTTTACCGTTTGCTTCAGTTCACAGACACTGTTTAGAATCAAGGTTTTAAAAAAAAGTTTGCATGTTGTGTTAATTGATTTAAGAGTGTGTTTTGTGCTCACCTTTGATGATGTCAAATGAGATGCAGCAGTTCGGAATGCGAGCCGAAATGCGGGCTGCAGGGTGTGGCAGCATCGCAGCTTAAACCAGTTTGTTTACCAGAGAGCACTCGGATGTCTCTTTCCTGAAACATGGGCCTGGCTACAGAAAATACACAAATTCTCTGTGATCTCGATAAACTATCCAGTTAAAGTCTAGGGACCTCAAGGATTTTATTTTACCCCAAATTTCCAAGTCACTAATGTCCTTTCTTCAATTTCTATATCTCATCTTAAATATTTTGAGGCCCAAAATAGACATTTAGGATGATGATATTGTACGATGTCTCCTATTTTTGAAAGTCCAGTTTTAGGTAATTTTATTCTCTATTTTGCTAGATAATACAAAGTTTGCAAATAAAATTCCTGAAAATATTGAAAAATCAGTAAATTTAAAGTTCTCATGGGAAAAATTTTGCTGACAAATTATCTTAATGTAATAAAGTTGTCATATAATAAATAGCTTTCTCTTTTCCTAAAGTGAAAATTGATTAGACATCTTTCTTCTCATTTTTGCTTTACAAATATTCAACATCTGTATAGTAGTTTAAAATTTATTCTAGATAGAAAGTGTCAGTTTCGTGGCAGAAATGCACATAGGATTTCAATTGCTAAGATGAAAACATGTCTAATTGGTTACCTTTGGTTTCTTCTGATACTTGAAATTATCTTCTTGTTACTTCCTAAATACTTTATCTTTTTAAAGAGGTTTCTCTAAGTTGGGAAGCCTTTGATCCATTCTGCTTCTATCATGAAATAAAACATTACCTTTGGAGGTAAAACAAAATCACTTGTCACTGTATTTCTTGAATCAAAAATTATTAAAATCTACACAATGTTAAAAAAATTTACTTGAAGGTTTAAAGCCCGCTCAAGAGAAACCCAACCCTTTTGCTGTTTCAATTCCCAAGCTTTGATTAAATTCAACAACACAGTATGCAGCAGCATTAAAGTCATGTGATGGAAATTCTTGATAATTGTTCACCTTCTACCCTTCCCATCTATACACGATCTCTGCCACTCTCTGAAAAAATAAACTCGAACACCCAACTTAGCAATAAAGGCTTAAAGGGCAGCCTGAACACTGAATAAAAAAGTAGCAATGTCTGAAAAATAAAAACAGAAACCTCTAAAATAATGTTTTATTTATCACATACAAACGTGTTTTCCTAAGAATTATTTCCAGTGTGGGCCACCATATGGAAGCAGGAAGCCATTACAGGAATGGACTAAGATGTTTTGTATCAGCTGCATAACTTGTTTTGTTCTATGCCTTCGGGCTTCAAAACCCGCTTCCCATATTTTTTTTCCTTTCTTTAAAAATAATGTACATCAGTTTAATTTATCCCAGGTCCTGACAGGAGGATCAGATTTTAAGCATTTAATGCTGTGGTTTCAAATCCAATTTCTCAGTGTTCATCGTTTCAAAAGTGGCAGAATTCAGGTTTTGAAAAGATTTAAGAGCTCGTCCAGGACTGGCTCCCTTTCTGAAGTTCCACATTAACGTTAAGAAAGGCACAGCTTGATCTGAGTTTCTCTATAGTGCTTCAGGAAATACCCAAGCCTCAGCCTCTCCAGCAAGTACCTCCTCTAACTGGTGTCAACCTCGGGAGGGATACTGTTTAAACTCAAAAGGCATATTGAATAAATCATCCATTTACAGGTTTTCTGAACGAGGCCACCGATTGGTTGGTGCCTTTCCCTAAAAGGAGGGTATCAATAGATCTGCTTAAGGCTTGATTCCACTGAGTGTGTTCTGAAACAGTTTTCCCTGTGAGCGGTGGAATTTTCATCCACTTAGACACTGAAGCATAGGGCTCTACACAGTCGATTCTTTGTAGGTCCTCTTTATTGCTGATGGGGGGAACCTCAAAAGGTCAGGAGTCCAGATTGCTTCAAATAAACATCCAGAATCTCACATGCCTTTTTGAAATGGACCCAAGTTTATTTGAACCTCCTTCCCTGGTTTGGAAGTCAGGCTGAAAATTTCACAGAAACAGATTTTTCTTATGAGATCTCAGAATGTTGTGGTTTAAGGAAAGTAATAAACAAACTTGAAAAATGAAAGGCAAAATTGGCCCAAACTCACCTGGTTTCATTCTGTTAAATGCCTGAAACTGAGTGGCATTGTGCAAACATTTAAAAAAAAAAAAAAAAAAAGGGAAGAAGAGAGAAGGTAAACAGAGCTTTTCTGTGGCTTAGCCTAGAATTCCCAGGTTTAAGACAACATTTTGCCACTTTGTCCGCTCTTTTTGTGTTTCCTGTGACGGCAATCTATTTTGTCATGCTGCTCGCCTCATCTTCAGTTTGGAAGACCTCTGTATTCATAGTCAATTTTCAATTTTCAATCGCTAGTAAAGAGTAAGATTTGAGCGATTTGAAACGGGATAATTTCTATGCGTTTGTCAGCGTGAGTGGCTTGAAACTGTGGTATTTGCATGATAGATACAAAATGAAAAAGACGGACGAATTTTCAATACTTACCCTTACACCTTACACACAAGGTGCAACAACCTTCTTTTTAGTCGTCATGGCGAGACCATTCAACAGATTTTGTCTCCGTTTACAAATGGCGACACGCAGCTCGCTCATGAAGGCATACTAACTTGATCAACCTTACGTTTATATTACTCCTCTTAGGGAGGTGAACCGGCGGGATTAGGGCTGAGGACGTTCAGGTTCAAGGATCACACACTTCAGAACTAATTTGTGAACTAACTAATTTCAGAACTAACTTCTGTTAAGTTGCTAAGGTCCGTCCAAGAAGCTTTTAGTCTGTTTACTTCTCATAAAAGCCACACACACACACACACACACACACACACACACACACACACTATCCTTTCTCTTCATAAGGGATTGCATATCTTACATGCTATCTAGGCAGTGCATCTCCTTTGTAGATCTGCGATGTAAATAGGGAATGTCTGTGCTAAAGAATGCAAATTTTAATAAGACTGCCATATCTCTATCAAGAACGCATTCAGATCATTCCAACAATCGGAGCCTTAGGTGGAAGTGGATGTTTAGGAGGATGCACAAGGGAAGCCGACAGAGGACGTTGGAAACTAAACTATTTTCTAGGTCTTGAAATTAGGAGACACCATGAAGAATCACCAAGTCAACTCCATTCCTTTCCTGCATCGAAATTGTTCTTTACTAAGCAATGCTTCCTAATTGTGTGGATGTTCACTTTCCAATGCTTTTCTTCTTCTTCTTCTTCTTCTTCTTCTTCTTCTTCTTCTTCTTCTTCTTCTTCTTCTTCTTCTTCTTCTTCTTCTTCTTCTTCTTTATTTCAATAAGTGTATTTTCTCAGGTGGGTTTTCATATAATTCGGCTTTGCACATACACCCTGCTTCTGCTAGAAGGAGTTCTATGCTCACTGATAAAGTCCAAACCACTTTTGCGAAGCTCAAAATAGTCTGGACACATGATACCCGAACTGATGGTGAGCTCCCCATTTAAGTTATGTATTAAGTCTAAATTTAATCAAGGCCACATTTTATTTATACATTTCATGCATTAAACTCATTTAAACTTTTAGTCAGATTTCATTAGAAGAAATACTACCGTGTACATCATGCAGTCGTAAAGCTAGTGTGGTTCAGGAATTTGAAATGAGTTGGAGATCGGGAGTCAGATTTCAGCATTTCTTTCTCTTTCTCTCCTTAGTGCTTGCAGCAGGTCTGTTGTGGGGCACACAGTTTGTTTCCTAACACACTAACACACTCAGCGTGCTCCTTACAAATGTGTAAACACAGACATTCTCTGTAATCAGGGAGGCTGGTATCTTAAGGCAAGATTATGTTTTTTTTAGGAAATGCAATTTATGTGCAGGATTGGGTTTCGTTTGCAGACTGATAACGTCTGGGGCTTGGAGAGATGATAATAGCATTGTGTCCTGACTGCCGGCCTGGCATCTGAAAGCTCTGGCCTTCCTGAGCGGTTGTGCCTTATGATCTCAAGTTAAACTATGTTAATTCTTCCTTTCTTTGAATAATGCCCGACGCAAGTGATACGAAAATCGTTTCAACTTATAAAAAAAATTGTATAACCCACATGGGTGAGTGCAAGGAATTACAGAGACAGGAGCAAACGACACAGGACACCAGGACTAACATCCATCCTCACAAGTCAGGAAATTAAAATTTATGTCTGGAACTCTGGTATCCTTGAGGTTGAGGTTGTTGGGTGGGGAGCGCGTTAGACACGATGCTTAGACTATAATCATTTTAGTCTGCTTGAGGCATGGCCCTAATATTATAAGACAAGCTAAATATATGACAAATATCCATTCTCATTTCAAAGACAAGCTGAAATAAATCCACCCAGATACCACTTGGTATCCTAGCCTTCTCTATAAATTCATCCATCCACTTCATTTAAAAAAAAAAAAAAACAAAACAAAATGAAACTGCTGTCTTTTCCAAGGCAATAAGAAATGTCTTCACAAGTTTAGAGAGAAGTTTCCACACCTAGGTTTTCCCCACTTCTGAATTCACCTGATGACTTTTCCTACTCTTTTCTCGTGCTCCTCCCCTTATCCCATCTCTTCCTTCTCCTCCTCCTCCTTATTCTGAATCTTTCCTTTCACAAGGGGACTCCATGAAAGCAGAGTTGAGGTCCCACTAACCCCTCTCCGCAGCAAAGGCACATCACCTGAAAGAGACCTACGTCCCGCATCAGCTGATGCTCTTCACGTTAAAATAATACTTTTACAAAGCCTTAATACATTGAATACGCAGAACTGAAGCTTTTCTTAGCGCCAGGACTGGCATCTCCCTTCCTAAACATGGGAATAGGTACCGAGAGGGAGGAGCCCAGACCATAGAAACCTCAACCTGTCTGGGCTGTGCTTTGAGCGCCGAAGCAACATTGACCAGGGTGAATGGAGCTTAACATTGTTTGCTCAAACATATTTTCTAAATGACATGTGTATATGTCAATTAGAAGGACAGGACTGGAGGATGCTGTCTTGACCTGGTTTTACAGAATGAGGTCCCTGTACAGCAATATGAATGCCTAGGTATGTCCTATAGGTGTGAGTTTGTGGACAAACTTTATATATTATAATTCTTCCAATTTTATCCCAAAACACTTGGAAAAAAAATCATTGTTGTTTAGAAAAAAATAACCTTTCATCTTGGTCCTCTGTGTGATTCACCTCGATTGAAAATGAAATTCAATAACATTCAGAGTCTCTCGCTTCAATTATTTATTATTGTTTAATAATAAAGTTTCGGACTGAGATTTAGTATAATTATTGAGTACGTGTTTGTTGTTGTTCTTGTTTATTTAACATTTCCAACAGAGAGCTAAAGTATTGAAATTCGGGAGCTGGAATGGAAACTCTGACACCGTTTGAGCTTAAGTCGCGCTGCCAAAACCGGCCAGGAGAAAAATATTAGCCCTGTCTAACTTACCTTTTCCATAAGGTGTAAAAAGCACTTTCTCCAAGAGCAGACTATGAGCCAGCTCTCGGCTGATTGCTCGAACGTTGTTGCTATGCACGCCCATTGTCATAAGCTGGCGCAGGGTGAACTGCTGATTCTATCCATATGCTGAAGGCCGAAAAGCTTGGAGGAGTTTCCTCTAGGGTGCCCACACCATGTCCTGCTGCATCCCCAAGCTCCAGAAGAAAATGAAAACTGTGAGTTCTCCCATGATGAGATTTCATCCAGATGGTCGTGAGTTTATATATTAAATAATGAGTTCTGGACTTTAGCGTTGTTTTATAAATTATGCCGTCTTTATAAATTTGTCCACTGGGGGGCGCGCAAAGGCCATATACTACTGAAGCCAACTCACAGGCCGGAAACTGAAAATCTAATTTAAGATACATCACTTGAGTGGATTAATTCATAACTACTGTGATTCTAATAGGATTACTAATTTATGGTGTCAAACGCCATTCAGACCTCTGCTCTGGTTTACTCTTGGGCAGCCTGCTGAAGGTTTGAAAACAGTTCTACATTAGAAAACACAGAAACTTAAAGCACACAGTCGATAAAACTGGAATTAAAAACAAAGACAAAATATAGCATGACTCACTCTTTGCACTACAATTTCAGAGGAGAAAGATGCCTTTCTACTGGAAGGCATCGAGACAGTGTATGTATGACTTTGTATCTAAGGAAATAAGCACCTCAAGCCCATGTCTTTGAGATGTTTCATGTATCCTAACAAATTGCCTGTGTGTGTCCAAGTAGCACATAAAATACCATTAATAAATTTGAGATTTATTATCACTTTATTTTATTGGAGATCTCTCCAAGGCAATCTCAGTTTGGCTAGTTCTCATCAGTATTGACTTCTCTATGTGGTATAAGTCTGATTTGAGGAAATCTGCTGTTCTTAATATTGTCTAATCTACATGGGAAGTAGAAAAAGACAATACCTCCAGAGTAAATTGGGAGCATGGGGAACTTGGGGGAGGGTTGAAGGGGAGGGAAGAGACAGGGAGGGAAGCAGAGAAAAATGTAGAGCTCAATAAAAATCAATTAAAAATATTGTCTAATGAACCAGTTCTGATAAGAAATGAATGTACTTAGGCTGCAGAGCAATGTGATGGCTTTCTTTTTATTGTTTAACACGTTCATACATTTATACAGTAGAATCTGTGGCTGTTTTACTTCCGCTCGTTCTACAAATGAAGACTAGACTTGAAGTCGAAAACTCTTCCAGGTGGGAGACAAGGCATGGGGTAGCAGTGTGTAATCACAAATGAGTACAGACATTCCCCCCTCTTAAAATTATCATATTTTTCATACAAATATATTTTGATCATGTTTTCCCCCATCCCATCTCTCCCAGATCCCACCCATCTCCTTACCCAGCCAAATTTATATTCTTTTTGTCTCTGCAGGGACCCTGGTCCTCTTGCTTTTATGATCTTCCCCACCTTCTTTCACAATGCCCCTTGAACTATGGTAGGAGGAACTATGGTAGGAGTGCCTATACAGATATATCCGTTGGCTTGGGTACCCCGTGGTCACTTGTTCTCTGCATTTTGATCAGGTGTGTAATAGTTTCTGTAACAGTGCCTATCTATTGCAAAAAGAAGCTCCTTCGGTGAGGATCGAGAGCTACACTTATCTCTGGTATAAGGATAGAGGCCACCACAACTGGCCAGTAGAGCTTCCAGCATTTTCTGGAGCTGAGCCATCTAACATGGCAACTTTTGTGCTTTAATCCTCTGCTTAAGACTCTCCAGTAGCTGTGATTACAGGTCTATGCCACTACACCTGAAAAAAGTTCAAGGTTTATAGAACTTTAGACAATTCGTTCTGAAAATACATCAGCTCACCAACAAAATGCCTTTTAATCATCCATCAGTAATGAATTCTTGATCTCTGACTACTGACCACTGTGACAGAGGAATACATTTTTTTTTTTTTTTTAGTTTTATTTAAAGAGATCAGGCTAGAGGCCACCACATTGAACAGTTAATTTTAAAATTATTTTAGCTACTTAAAATTATTGGGTTTTGGGGATTCAAATCCTCCTAATTTCAAAATTTGTACATGACAATCGATAGTTTTGATGGTCACAATTGGAGACGTACACTTTGTTAGTACCAAATTTGTATTATATTTACTTTATCCTTTAGATTAACTTTATTCCTATTGCTTAAATGTACTCATCCAATAACCATGTGTAATTATTATTGAGGTAGTTAAATGCCGTTGTCTTCATCAAATTACTTAGAAAATATCATTACATTAATAAATTTTACCCTTAGTGAAGCATTATAAAATGACGAGGAAGAAAAAGCTTAAAACTCAATGGGTATTGTTTGTTTACAAGTTTGTCATCATAATTATTTAAAATCTTGTTTTAACTTAGTCCAAATAGGTCTACAAATAATTTTGATAAGCAAGTTTACTTTGTGTAATTGGTTAGGTATCAAAAGGGATTCTGTCAAAACCGTTTCTCCATCCAGATCATCTTCCTTAGCCTTTAGCAGACATTATTTGTTTTCATCAATTTCTGCCCCTGAGGATGCTTTGACCTTTAGAAGACAGTCTGTGCCTTCTGTTTCACTATGGAGGTATAATTCCTAACTGCATTCAAGATACTCATCCTTATACTAGAGATAAGTGTAGCTCTCAATTCTCACTGAAGGAGCTTCTTTTTGCAATAAATAGGCACTGTTACAGAAACTATTACACAACTGATAAAGATGCAGAGAACAAGTGACCACGGGGTGCCCAAGCCAGCGGATACATCTGTATAGGCACTCGTGAAAGAAGGTGGGGAAGATCATAAAAGCAAGAGGACCAGGGTCCCTGCTGTGAGATAGCAAAAAAGCTCCACCCATGAAATCTCAATGTCATGGTTGCCTACACAAGACTTAAATACTGGCAACACCAATCGACATGCCAACAAGAAGGGGTAAGTTTCAACCCTATAAGAACTACGGGCAATTAATGGTCATTAAGGGAAGCAGAGTTAGTCCTTTCAAATGACATGCCTCTTGATAGGTTTATCAGTCCCAAGAGGTCAGCACTAAAGACATACCGACAATGCTAAATGATCTTAGCCGTTTGCGCGCACGTGTGTGTGTGTGTGTGTGTGTGTGTGTGTGTGTGTGTGAGCACACCCCAAGGGGCCATGAATTTGAGAAGTAAGGGTGTAGGTGTGACACAGGAGGAACTGCAGGGAGAAGAATGATATAAATACGATATTCAAAATATAAAATTCAATTTTTTTCTTTTTTTCCTCATTTTTTTATTAAAAATTTCCATCTCCTCCCCTCCTCCTCCCTCTTCCCTCCCCTCCCTTCCACCAAGTCTAACGAAACCAATACAAAAGACACAGCAATTGCTATTTATCAGCCTCGACATTAAACATTTTTTGTAAACCCAAACACCACTAGCGTTAGAGGTTCTATCTTCACAATGAGAATAATAGATAGTCAGTCGTACCTTCTGGCTGCACTCAGTCATGATACTCAATGACTGGCTGATGGCCCTTGGCAGGTCCACATCTCTATTTCCTGAGCAAGTGTACTTGAAAGTACCTTCTCTGTCTCAAGGAGGTCCCTCCCAACTTCTCATTTTTGTCATTATATATTCGAGGGAATGAGACTTTTCAGTGCGAGTGTATTTAACTAACTTAGTTTCCTCATTATGGCTATCTCAAGACCATGAAATATGTGCCCACATTTTTCTAAAACAATATTTTTTTTCATGTTCCATCACATCGTGAAATTGCGTTGGTCGGATTGGAAATCTAATGGGTGGTTATTAAGGCCATTAAGCTAATTCAACCGTGATAGTATTAAAAGAAAAAAAAAGGTTCTTTTTTTTTCTCTTAAGGGAAAGTATGGAAATGCCAAAGTTTTAAAGCATATTTACTTTTAATCGCGTTTCAGAAACTTTGCTATTTAAGTGAAATATCTCGAAAGCATAATTAATTGGCTCTTTACCAGCAGGTGAGTAGCTTAGTGAACGAACCCATGCATTCTGTGGTGAGCGTGTGCTTTTACGACTTAGTATATCCTTCAACACTCCACACTGACTTATTTGAAAATTCTTGCTTTATGGAACAAAAAATTCCTGATTTCAGTAACACTGGACCATATGTTTTCCTTTCAGCTCTTCTTGGTCCTGATGTGATTTCAGCTTTCCATTATAAAAAAAAAATGATCTGACTGACAAGGAGAAGGTTAATCAGCAAACGTCATGCTCTGTGAATTTTAGGACTGTGTGAGCTCTTGGGGTTCCTGAGGAGTTTTATTGAAAGTTCTTCAGATTTCGCCTTAGTTATCAAATAGTGACACTTCTCTGAGATTGTTCAGCTATAGTAGAATTTATTTTAGGACTCTAATCCTGTAGTTCTTACTTAATGGTGGCATCCTCTAAGACAGTGATTCTCAAACTGAGGGTCAAATGACCTTTTCACAGAGGTCACGTATCAGATGTCCTGAATATCAGATTATTTACCTTAACGAGTCATAACAACAGTTTGTCAAGTTTTCTCTTTTAAAATGGATATAGTATTTTAGAACGCATATGTTCATCTTGTCATTTGATACCATTTCCTCTGATCATTCCTCATGTCAGAAGATGGAGAAGGCTGTATTCAAGTTGTATTTGGGAGGCTTTGTGGGTCACTGCAGAACTACACAGAGGAACTGGATTTCTTTCATTGTACAAACCTCGAGGAATATCTGCGGCTGCCTGCTTTCTGGTGCTGTAACAAAAATAAGTGAGAAAATCAACTTAACATGAAGAAAGGTGAACTCTGGCCCATGGCTTCAGAAATCTTTTGCATCCATTATTTCGCTCCCATGGCAAGGAGGGTACAGGAGAAGCAAATTTCTCAGATTATCGTAGCTAGTATTTGAAAGAAAAGAAAGGTCCTGGAACCCTGTTTGTCCTTCACCAACACATCTTCCATGATGACGCTGAGCCCCACCTCCTAATGCTCCCATCACCTTAGAACAGTATGCCCACTGGGACCGCACCTTCCACACACAGAATTGGGAGAATATTTGCCAATCCAAACTATAGCAGTATATTTGGTCATGCGTGTGACCACGGAATTATCAGCGATGGCAGCTCCGCTTGAGTTAGTAATTCCAAGCACCCCTTTCTATGACCGATGCACTGCTTTATCATGTAATGTATCTTACCATCATCATCCCAAAACCATTTGGCTTCATTTGAGATTACCAGTCCACTTACCCTATCATTTTCTTTGCCTATGGAGCCATCGCATCCTTGCCCCTACTATCACGGTCTCTACACTCTGAAACGTAATAATGACCACTCTCTGTAATCGGTGCCAATTCAATTGCATCTAGAGTCTAAGTAGTCTAAATATGCGTTCCCACTCCCAACCAATCCCCATGTTTAAATCCCAGTGCAATTGTGGCAATGGGTGGGGCTTTGGAGGTGATTGCTTCTGAGGGTTCTGTTCTCATAAATGGGAATATGGTTCTTATTAAAGAGGTGCAAAAGAGCCCATTACCGCCTTTTTTTTTCCAGGAAGTGTACATCTAAGGAGAAGATCCTTTCTGGGAGGAATGGTTCCTCATCTTCTAACTTAGAATCTTTTAGCGATTTAGCCTTGGTCCTCACAGCCTACTGAACCACTTTTATGTTATTTTAAGTGTTGTCTTAGTGTTTTTTTTTTGTTTTTGTTTTTTTTTTTTTTCTATTTCTGTGATAGAGACAATGGCCAAAAATAAAAGCAACCGGGAGGAAGGAGAGTTAATTTGGCTTTAGGTCTCATAGTCCGTCATGGAAGAAATTCAGGGCAGGAATTCAAGCAAGAGCATGGAGGGACATACTGAATCAGAGATCATAGAGGCATGCTGCCTACTGACGTGTTCTCCCCTGGTTGTTCAGCTTGTTTTGTTTTATGACACTTAGGCCCACCAGCCCACAAATGACATCGTACCCAGTGGGCTGGGTCCTCCCATATCACGTTAACCATTAATAAAGAAAATGTTCCACATGTTTACCTAAATGCCAGTCTGATGGAGGCTTTTGCTCAACGGAGATCTCTCTTCCCCATTGACTCTAGCTTGTGGCAAGTTGACAAACAAAACAAAACAAACAAAATCCAAATCAAACTGATAACAGCAACAACAAATAATTCAGAACAGTTATGAGGTCTAAACTTCTGTTCTAATACAGCCTGAATAGACGGAGAGAGAAACATTGACTCGAGAGTAAGCAGACATATTACAAGTATTTTCAAAGAGAAAAGTGAATGGTTGAGCATATGTGTATTTAAGGTCAACTGTGCACAGCTACAATGAATTCCAAGCTTGTTCAAAGAAATGGGTTTTGAAGCTGTGTCTAATATAACACAGGCTGGTCTTGAGATTGCCATCCAGCGGAGGATAGCCTTGAACTTCTGAATGTGGTACATTATCAAATGCAATTTAAGCTTCAGATTCATAAATGGATCGGCTTTACAGATAGGCAGTGAATAGAAGCAGGATTTTGAGATCCTTAAGAAGTAAAGAAAAATGAAGCAAATAAAATGACAAAGAAATTACCAACAAGGGAGAGAATGAAAAATCTCATCGTGGAAGCTGCGGTGTGCCCCATCAAGTTACAACATATATGCCTGGGTCCGTTCATCTCTGCTTCCAAGTGTGCCTTGCAAAGAGTCATTGGTCTGGTTCGACGCCCCTGGTCTCCACTAGGGCTATTCGTGGTCATCCCGTTGCATCCCCAGCTGGCAGAGTCTAATGGCTGTGATGAAATTAGGACGGCAAGATCAAGGGTAAAAGAGGTGATTGGCTTTCGCAGGACTCTGGAGTAAAATCTCAGGAGTACTAATGTTGGGGGGGAGTAACATCTGGTTCTTCACTGGCAACGCCCTTGTATCATCCTGTTTTAAATTAACTACACCGGTTCCAATGATTTCAGATGATGCTTAAGGACAAAAGGGAGAAAGTTTCATTACAAAGGCGTTCTTGTGGTGGAACAGAGTTTCTGAAAGGGGATTGTTTCAATTGTGTTAACATCCCACAGATATTTTTAAGGGGTTATGCCTGTACAGAATCATTATGATCTGTTAGGATAGTTGTGGAGTTGATTCTGAAAGGCACCCTTTTTCCAGAGCTTGTTTGATTTGTTCATTGTTTTTTGTCATCTAGTACTATCTAGGATGTGATTTTATTTCTTTCTGGCCCCAGACAAACAGGGCTTACTCAGTTTGTAATCACATTTGATTCTGAGGGTGGTGATATTGCCAGGACATTTACAGCTTAATATAATGATATGCACATTTCATCTACTGGAATCAAATGAGATAATGTATATAAAAATGTTTTGGAAAGTGCCAATCACTCTATAAACACAAAGGATTGAGCCATATATTAGGAAGATTGTCGTCTGAAGCTGTTTGAAATAATCTGCTCGTATCTCACTTACATTTTCCAATCATTTAATGGAACTACATACGCTTCTACTATAGTTAAAGCACAGGACTTGCTTTCATTTTGTAAAATTAAATTTTTGGAGAAGGGTTAACAGGCAATTTTCTACATAGTGTAAAGATTGTTCTTCTGATATTGGCACTTGTGGACTGTTTAGAATTTTCCTGCCAAATGTGCAGTTTCTTGAATGTTTTGAGCTGGGAGAGAATTAATTTTCTTTGCTCCTACTTGTTTTCAACTTTAGACTTCAAATTGCAAGCATGAAAATAAGTTCTTTCCCCCTACCTAAGATGCTAACTGCAAGCACTCATTCTCTGGACCAGGTTGTTGGCAATTATAAGGTTGGCTCCAAATTTCTGTGTGCGTTCTTCTCAGCCAGACAATGATGTCATTGTAAATGTGTCTCTTTAGGAAGACTGGGGTTTTTGCAGAGGCCCAGTCCTCCCTCACTGCTGTGAATCTCAGCTTCAGACTATGAGTGTGACTTCTTACCTAGATCTCTCTTGCTAGGCTTTTCTGAATTTCCCAATGAGACCACACCCGGTTCCTGACCTCCACTCTCTTCCTCTGACATATTGGATTGATGTAGTTTTTATCTGTTAGCTGGCTATCTAAGAAATTCTAAACTAGGTTGGAATGGAGCCCATGCCTCTTTGCAGCCACCGTCCTATTACATTCCTTGGAAGATAGTAGATATTCTGTGAATTAAATAATTAACAGTATACCGGCAGTCTTGAGGGGGGATGGTTGAGCTAAACATTTTGAAATAAAATGAGAAAGACATTAGCAACTATGTAATTAATAGTGATAAGGGAACACAATTTACTGTGCATGGTCCACAAACAAGACCTAATTTCATGGTTTTCAATTAGTCAGCATGGTTAGCTAAGCTAAAATTTCATAAATATTCATACATATCTGCAACATCCGTGGGGACCATTACTGCAGGAACTCAACTAAGGATATCCACCAAACTCGGGTTCTACTATGTTTGAAACTGTGAGTGGTGTCCATGCTACTCAGGGTCACTCCAGTAGGGGAAGGGAGGCCACCGGGAACCCAACTTGCTCCCAAAAGGTGCAGATTATAAGTGTCAAGTGTTACCTCTATGTACAGTCATTTATCTTATACCTGTACTATACATATTGTATGTGTTTTGCACACACAGTGGCCTTCAGGGGTTGGCACCAAAAAAGAAATAAAGGTAAATATGTGTAACAAAAACTAAAGCAAAACAAAACCTATAAAGTAAATTTATGAAAATAGTTTCAGGTGTTTGAATAAGCAATTCTAAGTCAGACAAAATTGTAAAAAAGGAAAAAAAATCATTCTTGTTTAATGACAAGTCTTTATCAGGTAATATCCAAAAAATCAGGGCCATTGAATTATTTTATTAACTAAGACACAAGGGCCATTGGAGAGTAATGTGGTTAAATTATTTAATATCTAGCCTTCTTTTTAATCCCAACCATTACTCACACAATAAACCTGAAAGATGCAATTTATAAGATGTATGAAACTAAACCACAAAAATATCAGAAAACAGAAACAAAAAAAATGTTGAAGAATGCCACTTGTTGGTTCTTGGCTGCTTAGCCCCGAAATAATCACACAGAAACTGTATTAATTAAATCACTGCTTGGCCCATTATCTCTAGCTTCTTATTGGCTAACTCTTACATATTAATTTAACCCATCTCCATTAATCTGTGTATCACCACGTGGCTGTGGTTTACAGGGTAAAGTTCCCAGCGTCTGTCTCTGGTGGGCTACATGGCTTGTCTCCTCCGCTGCCCCAATTCTCCCAGCATTCAGTTTAGTTTTTCCCCACCTACTTCTATTCCCTGCACAGGCCCAAGACAGCTTCTTTATTCACTAATGGTAATCACAGCATACAAAGGGAAATCCCACATCAAAATAATGTATTTATACTTTTAGGGGATAAAATAAACAAGTAGGGCTGGAGAGATGGCTCAGTGGTTAAGAGCATTGCCTGCTCTTCCAAAGGTCCTGAGTTCAATTCCCAGCAACCACATGGTGGCTCACAACCATCTGTAATGGGGTCTGGTGCCCTCTTCTGGTGTGCAGGCATACACACAGACAGAATATTGTATACATAATAAATAAATAAACAAATAAATAAATATTAAAAAAATAAAATAAAATGAACAAGTATACAAAAGGCCATGAATGCACAGCTGTGATGGGATTATTCAATTCCTCGGCCTTTGCAGCAGGTTGAACTTGAGCATGGTGAGCGACAAAGTTGAGGCTGTGGGTGGAGAAGCAGGGCAGCAATCAGATGCCATCCCGAGGGAAATGAATCGAGCATTCTCAGAAAGGGGAACACAGATTTTTTTATAGAGAGCTTGCACTGACTCTACGTAATCAGTTTTGACGTTTTAACTCATTTTAGAGTTTACAAACTACTCATTTTTCAATTTAGTCAAAAACTAATAGCAAGTGTGCTTAGCCAAAGTAGTAAAACTACGAAAAGTAGTCAAATTGATAAAACATATAGTTATGGCCTCAACCACACCCAAAAGTCTGACAGAGTTGAATACGGCCAAAAGTTTTGGTTTAGAAAATCCTGACCCCATTTCTGTGTAATTGTTAGAAACCTACATATGCCATATCAGCTTCTCACAGTGATGTCTCACTGAATCAGACACACTGACTCTGCTAACCACAACCACTTCCCTCCACTTAACACATATACAGATTAGGCATAAAAGCCACAATTTAAACCTCACATAAAAAAAAAAGCCGAAACTAAATGGCAGTCTGCATATGTCTTTATGTGACAAATAAATTTGTGTCACAGAAGTACATATGTTGGGAAACTGAGTTTGTCTGTCACAATCTTCTGGCTCAGCTTCTGCCATCGTCTCCAGGGTAAGAACAATATCAGATTATAGCAGACTATGACCAGTGGGGTCGTAAGCTTGAAAAGTGCCTATTTTTCCTACTCTGAGCACATGCCAATTATGTAGTAGCATTGATGTCTTATTTAATTTTTTCCTTATTCTATGTACAGAGACTTCTGTAAATCACACACCCAATTTGTTTGCTTCAAACATTATTTATTAATAGTTAGAATAATTTCTCCATTTGATAGATATTATCCACTGTTCTAGACCTATGATTGGAATTTCTTATTCAAATAAGATCTCTGATCTCATGGAATGCAGAGACACATATATGAGTGATTATTATTAAATCCTCTGCAATATTGGCATACAGGCACTAAGGTGTGGGTAGAAAGTGTTAGAACTCAACAAAAGAAGATACATTTGAAAAAGAGGTGAAGATGGCATGGCAGATGTCTTGGTGAACAAGATTAAAACTAGCAAAGGCAAGACCTGGAGGAGAAATATACTTCTTATTGTGTTTTCAGACAATCAAACAGGCTTCTGGCATGCACGGAGGAAACGGGAATGATGATAGTTGCGGGTGGAGGAAGAAGAGAGTCTATGTCCCCAATTTATACTCTGAATGAGACAGAGATTTGGAGACATAAGTTCTTCAAGGACAAAGCAAGCAAACTGTGTCTGGAGCAGGTTTGGGAGCAGCTGAGACGACGGTTCATCCTGTTTCTGTCAGGAACTCATGTTTGGATACACTTGAGTCTGAGAAGACTGTTGCTGGTTTATGAGGAAACTACTTTGTAGGATATGACACAGAACCTTTAAAAGTAGATGAATGCTCTAAGAAAAAAGTACTTGGAGTCAGACATAAAGATGTATTAGGTTTATATGAGTCTAATTCATTTATAAAATAGTTCTATTTTGTCCTATCTGCTATTATGACAATAAAGTATTACTAAACAAATTATTAATCTAAGAGTATTTGAAGAAGATAGACAAGGAGAACAATAAACTTTTGTGAATCTAATTCATATAGAAAAATATTTACCTTTTGTCCCATAAACTGCATTTTATAGTTTCATATTCATCCCACAGATCAGTTTATAGGCCTGCTGGTAGGGAAATAGCACCATCTTGTGGATAGGAATATAAAATGTTATCTAAAATGATTTATAAATATGACATTGCAGCACATTTTGCTGCATTATATAATTCGTTTATATAATTTGATAGATATAAATTCTTTATATTTATTTAAATTTTCAAGAAAATAAGATCTTTATTTTTAGTGATGTATAGTAGTTATGTGCATGTATGTTGTGAAATGTAAGGTTTTACCCTTTGTAAATTGCAGAGATTTATACCAAAGCAGTGAAAATAACCATGAATTTATCAACTTAACCTTCTTTGTGGTGAAAGTTATATCATCTATCTATCTATCTATCTATCTATCTATCTATCTATCTATCTATCTATCATCTATCTATCTATCTATCTATCATATATCTGTCTCTCTATCATCTATCTATCTATCATCTATCTATCTTCTATCTATCTATCTATCTATCATCTATCTAACATCTATATCTATCTATCTATCTATCTATCATCTATCTATCTATCTATCTATCTATCTATCTATCTATCTATCTATCATCTATTTTTGCTTGTTTTTTCGAGAGCTCACTCTGTGAGCTGTCCTCAAACTCACAGAGATCAGCTTGCCTCTGTCTCCTGAGTGCTGCTCTTAACACATGTGCTACCACCTAATTTGTCTTAAGGGAGGAAAGAAGAGAGAGAACAAAACAGAGCATCAATGTCCTCCTCGCGCTTCCATGCTGTGCAGAGGGGCACAGGTGTACTCTCACACACACACACTCACACACATACATACACCAAGCAGACAAGGCTCATACTCTCTCGTATATGAAATAAGTAATTAAGAAATAGCACAACCTCTTTTCTGTGTTCAAGGTAGAAACTGGACAATAGAAAACAGGAGGCTTATTAGCAGGAGGAACCACAATTCCATTCTGGAAACCGACTATTGAGGAGCAGAGGCTCAGACAAATGAGGGCATTCATGCATTCCTTCGTTTTGAAGTGGTGCCACCCAGATGCAAACCCAATCATTAAAAGCACTAAGTGTGTCAGGCAGCTGAGTAAAGCAATTAAATGTCAAGTCAGCAAGTGAGATGACAGCAACCTCAGGATTCTGAATGAATTAGGATCCAAACCACTGGGAATTCCTGAAAAGATGGAATGACGACAAACTTATAGACATGATTGAAGTACGTGAATTCCATTTCGTAGGCTCTTTTCTAGAATTTGTTAATTTACGTATTTCTAAGTATTAAAACATTATATTTGTAGAATTTTGCTATTCCAAGTAGAAAATTAAATAAACTGTGTCAAATCCATATCTCTATCCTGAAGAAACTTATTTCCAGAATGAATTTGTGTTTTGAAACTCAAGGACCATTTTTTTAAAATGTGAAAGCTTAGATATAACACGTTAAATATAGGAACAGTACTAACAAACCAAACTATTTTTTTTCCATGCTGGGATTGATGAGGGCGCTGAAGGTGCTTGATAGCTCCTTCGCAGCTAGAGAACTGGCTGGATAAGAGGGACATAGTGTCTAAACGCTGTACATTTTTATGATGGTTAATATTGAATGTCAACTTGACAGAATCTAGTGTCATCTGGGAAACCAATCCCATATTTGTGAAAAGTTTTTGAATTGGCTGTTGATTTAGGAAGACCCACCTTAACTGTGGGTGCCACCATTCCGTGGTGTGTGATCCTGGACTAAATATTAAAGAGGTAGTGAACTGAACTCCAGCATTCTCTTTGTACTTCCTGTTAGTAGATGGATCATCAGGATTAGGAAACTTGCCACCTGGTCTGATGACCTAAATTTCATTCCCTGAATCCCTATGGTAGAAGAAGACAGATTTCCACATGTTGTCCTCTAACCTTCATACATGCACATGAGGTCAAATCATTTAGAATCCTAAAAAGGCTGGATGTCATATGACTTCAGAATATAAGAGTTGGGCATCTATTTCCCCTTAGCATTATTCACAGAATGATATAAGAGAAATGTGTAACCCACGTAATATCTGAGTAGCCTGAGTTCAAGATGTTGCTGTATAAAAACATGACCACCTTCAAGAAAAACTTGCAAACCTCAAGGTTTACAGATTGGGGACAAACACAAAAATTGAACCTGAAAGATCTTTGAGTGACAAAAATCGCTGACGAGCACACAAAGTAATGGGGTCATACTAAATTTAGAAAAATAGCCAGACTGTTGCCCTCTGCTATAAATGGAAGACAACTTAAAAATCAATAAAATAATGTAAACAACAGATTGAATAATAATAATATTATCAAATGAATAGGATGATAAGAATTAGGGAAGCAAAAATCCTCAGTTTTAAACACTACTGTGATAACTTAGCCGCAGGCCATCTGTGTGCAAAGAAATCATCGATGAAAAAGAAAAGTAAGTGGCTTGGAAATTTAGAGTTAAACTGGTCACACCTGCTATTACAAATTCCAAAGTAATTAGAAAAGGTAAAAGTGCATCAGTGTGGGGAAAAGGAGGGTACGCCACCATTCCTTCTTCAAAGGCATAGGAGGAGCTTCACCAGTAATGTGACAGACTCAAATAGATGATATAATAGAAGCCACACAGCATCACCTGAAAACAACATGGATAGCCCAGTTATATAACCTGAATATATCAGTAAAAATACATTTAGATAAAGCTACAGACATTTCCTAATACAACCGACTTCTGGTGTGAAATTCAATGTCACAAAATCTGAAAAGTTCTAGGGGCAAGATGCCGGCAGGAAAAGAGAATAGTCGAAATATTTTTTATTTAATACTTGATGGAAGGGAAAATACAAAGCTGAGTTATCTGGAAAGATTTCTTATACGTTAATAGTATGACCATTCTTGGGTTGGTTTTAAATTATGGAAGCATCATGATGTTACTATGGTTTATAGGAAAATGTTCTTGTTCTAGGAAACTGCGTGTTAAAGTTTTAGGGCACATAATTAGGGATAAAACATCATGTTTACTAGTTATTATTGGATGTTTTTTCTGAAACCGATAGAAAGTCAAATCCACATGCGTTACGTCTGTATGTATATATTACCTCTACCTGTGTGAATGTTTGAAGAAATGGTGACAGTTGGCAAATCTGTATGAAAGGTATATGGGAATTTTAGGAACTACTTTCATAAACTTGAAAAATTTAAACAAAGAAATAGTTTGAATATAGCTTCATCTCTATTTGTTCAGTCTTTTAATTTGTTTTTCTTCTTGTTAATTTTGAAATTGTAATTTAATTGTGACACTTCTCCCACCCTTTCTTCCATTCAACTGCTTCCATACCCCTTCTCTGCCACCCTCAAATTCATGGCTTCTTTGTGCATGAATTATAATCATATGAATACATGTGTTGTACATTCCTAAACATGCATATTATTAAACTTATATATTCCTAACATTACCTGTTGGTGCCTAGCATTATACGTATAAGACGCTTTTCAGGGATGACTGTTTAACACTGGACAATCAGCTCGTGTGCCCTTCCCTGGGGATGATAACCTCTTCCGCTCCCAGCTTTCCGCAGTTACCCTAGTTAATCGTGCTGGGTTGCACCCCCATGGGCTTCTTCTGGTGCAGTTTGGCATGTTCTTTGGTGTACCCCTTGTTCAGCTCACATTGGGTGGTCCGGTCATTAAGATATCATATAGTTTCCAAACACAGAAAATATTCACCATGTGCCATGCGATCCACCTGAGCACAGAGTTAAAATATGATGGGGATATCACACCATCCCAGATGAGCATGAAATTTCTGTCCTTGGCACATTGCTAGGTTGCTTTCACAGCACAGCACAGCTAATCTGTTTGCCAGATCATTTGGTGACTACTCTCAATTCCCTGATCACTTGTCTCTTCTCTTAAAAAGTTCTAACTTACTGAGCAACTGGATTTTTAATTTTATTTTGACTACCATATAATTATCTATACACACAATTTGCATATAATTGTAATTGTATATAATTTATACAATTAATGAATTGCTTATATATAAAATATACATTGAAAATTATAAATTACACATAAATATATATTATTTTGAGATGAGGCCTTATGTAGCCCAGGTTATTCTTACACTTGCTGTGCAGCTAGGGTTCTCTTCAAATCCTGACCCTCTTCCCAGTGCTGGTGGATTGTGTGCTGTGTGCCAAGATTTCCATAATTTTTCAAGTTTTAAAAATACACAAAGATGTTTACACCAGTTGGATCTTTAGCCTTCAGTGAAAACCTAAGATTCGTGCTTTGTGTACATTTTTCATGTTCTGTTTTTAATGTCTTTTTTCTTGATATTATAAACCTATGTGTTCCAGGCTCTCCTCAAACTTGAGATTCTCTTGCTGTGGCATTTTACAGCCAAGGATTATAATAGAACACCACTCTGCGTAGCAAGATTTTACACATTCTTTATGTTCAGCTCTGAAGAATAAAATCTGTTAGTCAAACGTAAAACACCATTATAATACTTCCTAGGCTACCATTAATATATTAGATCATTTCTCAGGAATACAATGTGATGGTAAATTCTGTGAGTTTGCATATATTCTCCTTTTTAGTGTACTTAAACATTTCACCTTTTCATAAATTTTCCTTTCTGCTATATTTTAAATTTTGGCTATCAAAATATAAATATGACTGAACATTGGTTATAAATAGAGTTCATTTTTTAAAAAATGATTCAATAAATTTGGAATTATTTCAGTTTATATATCTGTTTCTTTTCTTCTTTGATTATTTTTAGCCCCTATCTATACATGGCAATAAAAGTCTCATTCACTGGCAGAGGGAATTCTGAGACTGTTTACTTTGCTTTTCTTGTTAGGATAGTCATTTCCTTGGCATTAATTAAATTAAGCAAAAGTCCTTTACAGTCTACCTGGCTCAAACAGAGGATTCATTGAGGGACACTATAAGGAGAGGAAAGGGAGATATAAACAATGAAAACATTCAACAAATGCAATGAAGACTGGGCATAATGTTTAGGGCCATAAACTGAAAAACTTTGACTGAGGAAATTTTATGGACTTTTTAAAGACACTCTGATTTATGGGACTATATTGGCTAAAGTCCAGTATCATATCCTCAGTATACAAAGGTCTAATCCAGTTAAACTCCATGCAGCAAGGATTCAAGAAAATAAGAATGTACTTGGTTTCTACTGGGAAGTAATTATGTGATAAAATTGCTATCCCTGTTGACACATATCTGTGCTATATGCACCAGAGAAGAACTTCACAAAATATTCTCTATTAAATGGTTATGCCAAGCTTAGTTAATGAGGGTTTTAGCATAATTCATATAATATAGTAAGAATATTTTTCAAAATAGTCTGTGTAACAAGCATGTTGCTATCTATACAAATGCATATAATATATCTGAAATGATTCAGTATAGCTGGAAATAAATAAATATATATATATTTCTTTAATATATATATATATTTATCTGTGTGTATGTGTGCATGCATGTGTGTGGGTGTGCATGTGTGTATGTGTGTGTGTATTATTAACTTGTTCATATTTTTACTTCACCACCCACCATGGTATAGGTTCTCCCAAACTCTCTCCTAATCAACCTAAGTTCTCTCTAGAGGCTGGTGAAAAATACCAGTTTGAGTAGGAAAGTCTTTACCCTCATGCTGGAGCAAAACCAGAATTTAGACATACTGATTATTATGACCTCTCGTTCAACAGAGGTTTACTATTTTCGGCTATTTCATGGGAATCTGTAATTATGTGTGTGTTTAATCACATGTTTAGAGAGAAGCGGCAGAGTTCTTAGATGGCAGCTTTGCTCTTTCTGTCCCCAGATGTCACCTCCCACCTTCATTCCTAGGTGACAAGCCACGTGGTACTTCTGCTGCATTGCTATAATGGAATCTACTTTCTTCTACTTTCCTAAGAAAGACATACTCAGTGCTAGAAAAAGAAAAAAATTAATAACAAGATGAGCAATCAATACATAGAGCATGGGTTATCAAGGAAGCTAAAAGAAAAAATTATTTGAGGGCAGGCTTGCCATAGCCCTCAACACCATTCTGTCTTAAGGGCAATGACCCAGCAAGATGGTAAAGCATTAATAGACCAATGAATGTTATTATGATTCCTTTCTAAAAAGAAAAAAACACTGCATTACTTATTGTAATCTGCTTATTTTTAATTTCCATAATGTTTTCCATGCTGTTTTAAAATTCACAATAACTTTATAACATGATTCTATATTTCTGCGATCATTTTTTTTTACTCTAGTACACTAATGGATTAAGGTAAAGAAAAAACAAAGCAAAATATTGATGAAGCTGTGTGCTCAAGGGATTTCAAAGAAATCTTACAAAAGATTTAAAACTATCATGCTATTTTCTCAGTTCTTAGTCTTATATATGAAGTTTCCTGGAATCTCATCCAAAGAGAAAATTTAAGCACTCATCACTTGCTCAGTGACACATAGAACAAATTAAAAGTAATCTAAAAGTTCTTGAATGGTAAGAGGAACTTGCCTTCTATTTTCTTCAAAGATATTCTTTCTATGTGAGTGTGTGGCCCTACTTTATTTTGAGAATAGACATTTATAAATTCCATCCTCTTTGCTCCATGAAGAGGATGAGGAGACCTGCAAGAATCTCTCCCTTAGCACTGGAGAGATGGCTAAGATGCTATAACGCTTTCTCAACAACTCTGAGGAACGGAATTTGATCCCGAAAAGCCAGGCACAGCCTGTCACCCTGACACTGGAGGGATTAGATGAAGATAGATCCCAAGAAATAATTGGCCAACTAGTTAAGCTAAGCCTGTGAGGTCCATATTCAACGAGACATCCTATCTCAAAAATATGGAATATAGCTGATGTCAATCTCTAACTTCCACTTTCACATACACAAATTACAGTGGGGTTCTGCCAGCATTTTATTGTGCTTGTAGTTTCCTTTACTCTGTGGATCTGACTTCCATTCTTCCCCATCCAACTTCTTTTAAGCTTTCTTTTTTATTAGCCTTTTCATATGATTTATTTTTGCATATTCTTTTCTTTCCCAAACCTCTTCCATATCCATCTAACTTCATGTTCTTTCTCTCAGAAATACAAAACAAACAAACAGAACCTTCCCAAATTAAAAAAATACCAAAACAAAAAGCACACGCAAAACAATGGAATTAATATTGGGTGAGCCAACTACTTCTGAGCATGGTGCCTGTCCTGGAGTATGATTGATATATCCAATTTTACTCCAATGAATAAAAATAATTTTTTTTCCTTTCCAAGATACTATATGTTGCAAATAGCTTCTTGGTTAGGTGTGGGACATTCTGTTTTCATAGGACTTGAACCTATGCAGGTCTTTTATCTGCTGTCACGGTCTCTGTGACATATAATATAACATATAACATACTGTTATCATATGATAACCAGTCCTATTGTGTCTGTAAGATTTTATTTATTCTAGTCATCCATAACTTTTGACTTTTACATTCTTTCTGCTTCCCCTTCCACATAGATTCCTGAGTCTTGAGGGACGTCTCACTTAGCAATGAGTGAGTGCTCCAAAGTCTCTCGTTCGTTGCACATTTTTCAATTGTGGGTATCTGTGTTAAGTATCTACTGCAAGAAGAAGCTTCTCTGGTGAGACCTAAGTGATAAAACTGATTATGGATACGGCAATATGTCACTAGGAGCAATTTTATTGCTATTTTCATTTGGCAGAATAAAAGAATAAAAGGTTTGCTCATAGGGCTTCTGACCTGTCTCCTCAGGTTCTTGACCATTTTCAGTGAGAGGTATGGGATCCGTCTTATTGAGTGGACCAGAAATCCAATGAAAGTGCTTGTCTACTCTTGTAACATGCTCAAGTATATAAATATTATTTTACAGAGTTAATGGAAAATGTAACTCATATATGCATATATATAACTAAGAAGAGAGCAGAAGGTATATAGAATGGTTTCCACTGGTACTCTATATGATGAATATATGAAAGATTCCATTATTATAATTTAATAGATATTTGTGAGCTACCATGTGGTATCATTCCATTTCCAGGGGAAATACAAATAACAATGAACATAAAATACAAATAAATAAAGAAAAACAGTTTAATAGATATTAACATCTTGAATAGAACATTTATTCTCTCTATTTTTACCTTTAATCCCATGGTTTTAGTCACTTTAATAACACCTTTATTTGAACAGGAAGTTTCTAGTAGTCATGGAATGGTCAATGAAGTAGCTAGGTGGGTAGGTTCCAGCAGTGCAAGTCCTTTTAATCCTCAAAAGGAACTCTTCACTATAGCCTGTAAGCTTGCATCTTCTCACCAGTGAAACCACCTTATTACGGCCTCTTTATCAAGTAATTGTCGAGCATACAAAGGCTAGAGACAACGCCTGACACCTGTTAAACACATAAAGAGATGAAATTCTTTGCTATATATTAACCCAAAATGCCAATTCTGTAAATATTTCAAAACTGTGAAAAAGTAGATGGAGTCATATAGTTCAACCCTTAGCCCCCGAGTTCGCTCTTTTATTCTTTGACAGTTAGTATAAAGGTATCAACTAGAGAAAGGTTGCAAGTGTTGAAATCACACCGCTGTGGAATTCAGAAGTAGGTAAGAGATAAGAAAGCCGAAAGCTGAACTTACGATTTTTAACAAATCTTCTCATTGTGTGATCAATGACAGAAGTGCCAGAGAGAAGAGGAAGTGAGCTGGGAAGGGGAGGCATAAGAAAGCAGATGGACCGTTCCAAACCCATGACTTACAATAGTAACTTGCTTTCGAGATTTACTGGTACAAAAATGGCACAAATGTAATGGGAATTAAAATATCACTAGACAATTAAATACTCTAGGATCAACTGTGTATGTGCTATATTTTGCTGACTGAAATATCATTATTGGGCATATGACCATATGAATAAACTTATAGGGGAGTGTTTTCTTTTTAATCTGGATAATTAGAATATACACCCCAATTGATTTTTTGTACACTATAATTTTCTTAAGAATATAGAATTAAACCTACTCCTAAAAACTACCATTACACCCATACATTAGTGTATCTCTCAGTGTTCATCTTAGAAGCTTCTTGCAGTAGTTGGCAATTAACACTGGGATTTGGAACTGGTCAAAGTGCACAAGGTAACAGATGGTTGAGTGTACCACTCCAAATGGAACATTTATAACACAAGCCCATCTTCCAGGACTCAGGGCTCATGACAGAAGATGGGGTAGAAACACTGTAAAAGCCAGAGCAGTGGATGACTTCACTAAGACATCAATAAGCCTACAATAAGACATTACACATACAATAAGCATACAATAAGGCATTTCCATGTATAAACTGACAGCATCTGGGACTGCATACCAAAGACTAGCACATGATCAAGCCTGGCAAAAGTCCCAGCATGGAATGAGGAGTAGGTAAGGAATTTCTAATTCTATATGAGGAGCTATCAGCAACTGATGACTTTTGGGAGAAGGAGAATCATTTTTCTTCCCAGAGACTGCTTGTGCTCTGTCACATGGTCCTATAACCATGCATATACTATCAGATATACTAGATCTAATTATATGCATTCACTGTATTAAGATAGCATCTCCCCCCCCCCCCACTGGTAAAGAAGCCCTTTATTGAATAGTACCATGGAGGCTTATAAACTCAACACAGTCAGGTGGGCCAGCAGGTGAAAACCTCATCTCCTGATCCTCAATCAAGGACAAGGCAACACGTGCTCAGGAAGCAGAGCTGGACACAGCTTTCAGTAGTACAAATCAGAAGACCAAGTAAAGGTCACTAGCAGGGGTGAGCAGCTGGAAGCCAGGACTCCAAATGGTCCCAACACCTGGGCCATGCCACCAGATGGCAGACAAGTTGTGGGACAAGCTCTGGCATGCTCTCCTCCAGGCTAGTTCCCATCTGTAGAGTGGTGTCCAGGAGAGATGCAAGGCCCACTCTCTGTGCAGTCCTGTCCTCTTGGACTTTTGTGGTATGATAGCATCTTCAATAAATGGTTTTGGGAAAATTGAATATGATCTCAAACCCAAACAGCCCAAGGACTTAAAAAGAAGAGCTGATACCCTGAACGTCTAGATGAAAAGGAGGATGCGTATTCCAACTTGTAAACACTGCTAAGTAATTCTGAAGAGGACTTTCAGAAAATCAGACCAGCAATTGACAAGTAGAACTTCATCAAGCTCAAAAGTTTTGTAGAGCATGTGAGACCATCAGTAAAATGAAGAGAAGAGCAGCCTACAGGACAGAGGGAAATCTATGCTGTTGCCCTTGGTCGCCCACAAGCACTTGAAGATGAGATTCCTTTGCCAGAAGATAACACATCAATCACAACACGTGGAGAATCCAATTGGTACTGAGAAGGAAGCTTGTTTCTGATATCTCAGCACAGAGCCTGACTTCCCGAACATTCCAAACGAGGGAGGATTGGACTTCCTTTCTTACTCTGCCTGGAAGCTTTTAGAGCTTCCACGGTGTACTCGAGTTGGAATTAAGCTTTCTTCCTCTTTAAGTGTTTAACTCTTCATGAAACCACTCATAAAAAGGTTTAGAAAAAACCATGATTATCTGAAAATTACTTTGAACACAGTGAAGTAGTTTCTTCCCCTGAAAAGACATTGAGTTCTCTCTACAACAATATAGTCACTGAGCTAGAATAATAATCAAAAACCCAGTACCAGAGTTTGTTTCTTTTTTTTTTCAAATTAAGGTTTCATATTGTCACAGTTTTACCCCAGCTAAATGCACAGAAAACCATACTTTAATTTATTTATGTTTTTCAATTACAAATTCGTACTCTTGAGGGTGGAGAGTAACGGAAGTCTTCTTAGTTGTGTCAAACTCACATGAGCTCTTCTCCTTGACACTTCTCCCAACATTTTGAGTTTATGGTTCCTGCTAACGTTCAAAAAAATTTCTACATCTCTTCTTACTATGTCATGGGAAATAGGACTTGGTACATGACCTGCATTACAATAGAGAAACATGGCTTGCTTTCCATTGAATCTTCTCTCAGACGAGATTACTACTTAGTCTCTCTCTTTAGCAGAACATTCCTTGGGAGTATTTAGTCATCAAAGTGCTTGGAGCAATCGCATTTTATGTACTCTATATTATAAAAATACCAATTGTAGAAACAATCACTTTTCACTGTTCTCTGTCAAAAGGAATGGAATTGGACCTTTACCATCATTAAAAACCATCTTTACTATGAGACTAAAGAGAAAGTTATCAGAGCCAACTTTTGCTTCGTCTCTTGTCTCCTCATTCTAGTAAGTAGATATACAATGCTAAAACCAGGTTATTTTGTTTTTTATTTTGAATGTTTCCTGGAAAGATTAAGTGATAAGGTGACATTCTACGAGAGTGGGAGCCACCTTCAGATGGCAAGCCACTTATAGTGAGATCTGTCTGCCTTTTTTATTTAAATGAAGAATTCATCTAACTCCTTGTTGCTGCTTCTGTTGCTATCATCATTTACAGACACTGGAACTTGGAACTCTCCAAGAATTCCAAAGGTCTTCATCATCAGTTTGAAAATGATGAACTCTTGAGCCTGGTGGACTAAGAGCCTACAAGATTCTCAACAGGGTGTTAGGAGCCGTCATCAAGACTTGGTGTCCACTTCTATGTGCTTCACTAAAGGGAGTTGCATGCTTTCTTTGCTCCCATGTTTCCAAGAAGTTCTTGGCTATGGTCTACCAGATATGGTTTTAATATGCTCATGTGTCCTTACAGTACAAATTCATGCCAATAATTTATGTATATATGCACCTTTCCCACTAAGTCATAGCCAATGTATGCTACATGGCATTGCTGACTAGATGGTACTGCTTAGTGTCCACCTTGGTGCATAGTAACCCTCCAACTTCCAAAGGTTGTTTGTAAAATGGAGTCTCTTAGAATAAGACACAGTCTACAAAGCATTGCTCTACACAATGCAGAGTAACTTGGAGCATGACATAGTCAGATCTCTATATTCCCTTGGATTCAAAATTCCCAGTGACCTCAACCAACTTGGAAGTGTTAATTCCCAGCTTTATGATGTTCATCTCTCTCATAGTCAGCCCCCAGAGAACAGAAAAAGAACTTCTTTGAGGTGGCAATTTGCCCAGGAAGTCTCATAGGAGGCTTCTACATTCTGGTTAGATAATATTTTACCTCTAATTCTTAAGGGGCACTAAACAAACCAAATTAGGGTCAAGGTTTCCTTTTATCACATTAACTGCTTATAGGAATTTATTTTTTAAATTTACAGGGATCTTGTTGAAATAATATCTGTAGCAATGAAGAAGGATTTATTTAAAGTTCAGTAATTCCTTCATTTTCACCTCTGTTTATGTATTTTATTAAGTCCAAGTAAAATAAAATTTGCTACTTTTAATTTAAACATGTAATCTTTTAAGTGTGATTTTGTTTCTGTAAAAGAAATTCTATCTCCATATGGTACTACCATCGTTATGTAGAAAGAACAATATATTTAAATGAATGATTTATATTCTGAAATGCCTTGGTTCAAAATCAGATTGACATTAACTAGCTGAATGGCCTTGAGCAGCTTACTTAACTGACTTAACACCATTATTTTCTTAAAGGAAGGTAGATTAACACCTACCTTATTCATTTCTTAGAAAGACTGAGCAAGTCAGCACTTATTAATTAATGGTTTTATGTCAGTAATTACATAGTGAAAGAGATGATGGTCTCTATTAAGCCCAGTGTTCCCTCTCATTCTTTGTGTTGATGGTTTCATGGGTACAACACAGATCATATCCATCATTCTGTGTTTGGAATATGTGCAACATATTGCTGGTCATATCTCAATAAGGCTGAAAGGAGTTGATTAGGAAGTGAATAAAATCTATCTGCAGTGTGCTGTTTATCTAAACATAGAATGGCTCTGGATAATGGTAGACTGATTTATTGATTTATGACTACAATATGTTACAGTGAGTGTAATTAAACTCTTTACTTGAGTGCAGCTTTATATTTAAGAATGATGAATATGGAAGACAAACACAAACCATTTATCATAGTTTCTTGGAGGGAAGTCTTTTGAATATACAATGCATTCAATATTAATATCTAATGCTGTCGTTTGTAGCTCTTCATTAGACAGGCTTTAGATATAATATTTCCCATCCAAAGGGCTGAGTTCTATTATTCCACCATTTTGCATTGATGGGTCTGTTCCTGAGCTATGTGAACAACTCTGCAATTTCTCACCATGATGATGAAAACTCCTCCTTTAACTTCCCCAAGCTTGTTTCTTTTGTTCAGACACAATTCATACAGTAAATATCTCTTAAGAGTTCTATGGCTTCCTGTCTATAGAAAACAACCACTCCTGTACACATCCTGCTCGAGTAATTTTTTCACATAGAGGTGATATTAGACATCCTCTTCACTTGTCTTAGTCAGAATTTTCTCATCTCTTGAATATTTCTATTTGTTTTTATGCACTGGACCTGAGCATGGCATTTTGCAGTGAACTGTTTCTGAATTGCACGAATTTGATTAAGAACATTCTCTCCCTTTCCCTGAAACAGTCACTGCACCCCTTTCATGTTTAAACCTATGGGCAGATTATGAGTTACATTGTAAAAGCTGTCTTACTTATAATGATACAGCTAGACTATTGTATCACATGTGCCAACATTTTCATTGTGCTTGTGCTAAACACTCTATAATATCATTTGTTGGTTACTTATTAAAAATGTTTAGAAAACTCAAGTGGCCATTTTTACTGTTTCTCCATGGTATTAAAAACCAGGGTTGCTTTGTGTGTGCAGACACAGGTGACAGACACAACTGAATATATATTTTCGCTTGACTTGTTTTGTCCTATAGCATCCTAGACTCAAGGCAATCATTCTGCCTCAGTCTCCTAAGTAATAGGGTCATAAGTGTGCCATATTATGCCCAATGAGGGTTTGTTCTTTATTCATGAAATGAACTAATGAAAAATAACCATGTTCCCATTGCTATTATCCCCTTGACTAGCCATAACCTAAAACTTGTATATCTATATCCATTTTATAGAATTATATTCTCATTCAAAACAACTGTTTAACTAACCAGTCTTTAGAACAGTAGACCTGATACATAAAGGTACCATTTTATTCTTTAAATAATTTTATTCTTTTTATTTGTGTAACTACTTCTTCAGCCCTCAATCCTTTCTGATATTCTCTAACTATACTGGCCCTGTGTGTTCACAAACACGTTCATTGTTCCCATCCCGACTTGCTAACCATCTCCTCTGATACAACTTCTGCTTCTGTTGAGGATCTTCTGTTAATTCATATGACATCTCAGTGTTAGCTGGACATGGTACTTCATTCAACACACCAGGTTTCAACTCATGTTCACACTTTCATGTTTTAATGCTTCTTCCTTTCTAGAACCCACCCTTTTGATTCCTGTTCACTCCACACACCCGCTGAGAATATAACCACTCTCTTCCTGTTTTGCTTATGTTTAAAATTAAATCCATGAATTTAGAAGTGGAAGGCATTTTAGAGATTTTTATATGCCCTTCCCTTTGTGAGGCAAGTGAAAATGCAGAGAGTTCATTAGTGCAACCCGACCTCTACAGATCTGAGACTGAACTTACTGTGTTCAGATTTCATTATCACATGAGATCACTTCTCCTTTAGTACAATGTGGTTTTGTTTTGATATTAAACACATATTGTCTTGTTGCATCGTTTTGTGTTTCATTTCATTAATATTGTTTCATAATTTTGTAGCATCCAATCACATTTATGGGGGCAAGGCATTGGTTGTCTCTATTTCTTTCTCATTTTTCCCCTTCCTTACTCTACAAAATCATAAAGTACAGTTATGACTTGTGTAAAAATAACAATGTTTACATCCACAACAGATTATATATAATAGTAGCCTCATAAGATGCCAACATAGGCTGAGTGTGCAGTAAGCTATTCCATCTAGATAGATAAGTGCACTCTGGAAAGTCTGCTCAAAGATAAAATCACCTAATTGCTCATTTCTCAGAGCACGTCACCATCATTAAGTGACTCATGACTCTGTATGTGGTGTGTATGTATGTAAACAAGAGCTACTCAACTAACAATTACAGGCTTAGGTGAATTCTATTTATAGAATTTTATACAGTTTGTGTCAGTTCTGTGTAGGTTCTCTTAATGAATTTCGTGATTCTATAACTGCTTAGCTTGGAGAAATATTAATTATGAAGTGTATTGGATGTTCTACAATTTCCTCTCAGTTTTGCTATCCTCAATTATTATTATTGATAGGCCCTATTACTCTCTTTTATTTTGCTTTCCATTTTGTAGCAAATGTTGCCATCTCTCTGAGACACACATTTTCACTTGGCTTCCTCGTGACAACCAAATGGAAATACAAGGCTGAAGTTTATATAATAAGGCTTTTCCGTCCCTGGTTCAGGACCTACCTATCATTGCCTAGTGCACCATATATTATCCTTACTTGTTTTGGTTTCTTATTTCATGGGACTATGAACAGATGTCAACACTGTGATCACTTGAGCCACTACACTTCTATAGATTTCTATGTGTAAGTCCTCTTTCCCGTAATCTTGGCACAAATATGCATGGCTATATTCATAGGGGAGAGAACGTGTGTGTGTGTGTGTTGAAGAGGCAGCAGCTGCTCTAACACAGCTGCGTGGGAATGACATGACTGAGTCATGAAATGCCTTGCATGAAATGAGAACAAGTTTGAGCACTGGGAAGTCTCCCAGTGAATTGCCCTTTCACAAGAGATCAGTCCCACTGGGACATCGTTAGTAATCAAAGCTATACTTTACTATTAAAACGACTCAGGCCTAGAATAAGTTGTCTTAGTCAGTAATTAAATCATAAAACCACTGAATAAACTAACTGACATCTCTGTAAAATGGGGATTTAATTATAAACTTTAATCTTGGCAATGCTGCTTGAAACCCAAAACTGTGACCAGGAGTGTGTATACTCAACGAAAACTAAACTTTCTACTTCTTAGCAACACTTCCCTCACTTAGGGTTTTCCTTACTCAAGCTGTTGGCATGTTTGAGCCACTCTTCCTTCTATGAGACCTTAGGACATAAGAACTTCTTCAAATATGAACACTGAATTCAGAGACCTTTCAAACGATTGACAGTTTGAAAAACTACCGTTAAGCAGAATTTTACATTGAAGAAATGTTATACAGAAGCAAAATGAAAATTTCCATGTAATGAAAATTTTACTATAAGACTATATTTTTTAATACCTGTAGTAGAAATAAATTAAAAAGAAATGTCATTTACCTGTTGCAGAATAAATTCCTACATAAGTGTGTCCCTCTGGGAAATGAACAAGCTTAGGAAAGGTACTTTTCATTGAAGGGACACGAATCTAAAGCAAAGTTTTTACTCATTTTCTTGATAACTCCTACCATAGAAAAATGTAGAAGGAAGGAATCTTTCCACAATTTAATCTAACCTAGGATTTGGTTTAAATTAGTAAATATTGCCTAACTACTTTAGCTATGCAACATTCCCACAAACTATTGCTTGATGGAAATTTTCTTTCTCACATAGATGGCAGTCAGATGAATATTTTATCTCAATACCCCTCTCCCCTCCTTTTTAAAAAACTGTCATTCATCTCTTGGGGAAAGGGGTGGTGCTGAGCTTTTATCTTTGAAAAAGAATTCTGATAATACCTTCTGCACTGTGGTCCTGGATGCCATGAAAATCAATGTTTGTGGAAGAGAATGTGTGGTAAACTGCTGTTGGGGGAGACCGCTTGTTCATTCCTGGTTGCTCAGAACTAAAATAATTACACAGAAAGTATATTAACTGCAATACTGTCTGACCAATAGCTTAAGTATATTCCTGGCTAATTCTTATATCTTAAATTAACCCATTTCTATTATTCTGTGTATTGAATGTGGCTGTGGCTTACTGGAAATATTCCAGGGTGTCTATCTCCTGTGGGTGGCTACATGGCTTCTTTCTGATTCCACCTACTTTCTCTATGTATCTGTCTATATTGTTAAGCCATTTGCCAAACAGCTTCTTTATTAACCAATGGCAATAAAACATATTCACAGCATACATCAACTCCCACATCACCACCCCTTTTCTGTCTAAATAAAAAGGAAGGTTTTAACTTTAACATAGCAGGATTACAAATAACAAAACAGGTATCAAGCAAAAATTACACTTACAACATTTATATCTACTTTATTTTTAACATAACTAAGGAAAACTATAACTATCTATTCTCCAATCTCATCAAAGACTCCAGAAGGATATAATATTACCTAAGTAAACAGAAAGTGCATTGCAAGCAACTTCCAAAACTCTGGAATTGACAGAGACATCTTGTTGCCTGGACAGTCACCTAAACCTCTTCTGTAACATTGTGGGCATCCATCTTCAGCCTCCTTGTCTACTTGGGTTTCAGTAGAAACCCAAAGGTCTTGTCTCACCTTCCTTAGAAAGCTTAAGCAGTCATTTTTCTATGGGTCCAGCAAGTCTGGTCAAACAGTTCAGGCAAGAGTAGTTCCTTGCCCAAATGGCTAACCAACTCCACAAGGAGCCTCTCTGATGCCCATTGAAGTAGATTGAAGTAGAGTTGGTGCTACCAGGAGTAGATTGTCTCACTGTCATGAAAAGCCCTAAGTTCTTAAAACATTTTAAATGCCATATTTTTGAAAGAGTTGAAGAACACCTATCTAACTAAAATATATATCTATATATCTAGAAAACCTAATTAATATGACTACAAGCTTGAATATTATAGATGATTATCTATTAGCCTGTTATTTCTTAATTATACATTATATTTTTAAATGAGCTGCACAAACACAAAACCTTAATCAAGAGCAGAAATATACATATTGCAAAATTGACATAAAATTTGTTTTAGAATACCAAGATCCACACCAATGCAAAGTATTAATATCTATTGCATATACCCTTTTAAATATAAACAAACATTTCTAAGCAATATTTGGGTATTTAGGTGTAGTTTCCTCCAAACTGCTTCTTGCTTTTTGATGGGCAAATTATTCTCTTTTTGGGAATTATCACAGAGACCTATTGGGTGATCTTGGTCCACCAAACCACATTATCCCAGAAGGAAGGAATTCACAGGTTCTCATCTTCTGTGGAAACAAAAGAAGAGCCTGTTTTCCAAAGCAAGAAATCTTTAGACCCATATTTTGAAGTCAAGATACCTTTAAAATGTATATGTCAGTTTAGCTTAGCAGCCTCTATAATGAAATGTCTCTCTGTACTTAGCACATTCACAGTCAAAAATTTCAAAGAAAATACAATAATGTACATAATCAAGACTCTCTGTGTATATTCCATCTTTATATGGCTCATTTTTAATCCTATTCCTTTTTCTACAAGTTTACTCTGTTTTTTTTTTTATTTTTTTTTATTTATTTTTTTTTCTTGGTACTTCTTTTTTTTTTCTCATGGTTTATTTTTTTTATATTTAAAAATTTCCATCTCCTCCCCTCCTCCTCCCCCTTCCCTCCCCTCCTTCTCCCCCTTCCCTCCCCTCCCCTCCACCCATATCTCCCCTCCCTCCCTCTCAAGGCCAAGGAGCCATCAGGGTTCCCCACTCTATGCTAAGACCAAGGTCCTCCCAACTCCCCCCAGGTCCAGGAAGGTGATCGACCAAGCTGAGAAGGCTCCCACAGAGCCCGTCCATGAAGAACAATCAGAGCCCAGAGCCATTGTCCTTTGCTTCTCAGTCAGCCCCCGCTGTTGGCCACACTCAGAGAGACGGGTTTGGTCGCATGATCCATCAGTCCCATTCCAACTGGAGTTGGTGATCTCCCATTAGTTCTGTCCCACCGTTTCCATGAGTGAACGCACCCCTCTCGTTCCTGACTTTCTCCCTCATGTTCTCGCTCCTTCTGCTCCTCATCGGGACCTTGGGAGCTCAGTCCAGTGCTCCAATGTGGGGCTCAGTCACCTTCCCCATCTGTCGCCAGCTGGAGGTTCCCTCACGGTCCTGACTTTCTTTCTCATGTTCTCTCTCCTTCTGCTCCTCATCAGGACCTTGGGAGCTCAGTCCGGTGCTCCAATGTGGGGCTCTGTCATTTTCTTCATCTATCGTCAGGTGGAGGTTCTATGGTGATATGCAAGAAATTCATCAGTATGGCTATAGGAACTGGCCTTTTCAGGCTCCCTCTCCTCAGCTGCCCAAGGAACTAACTGGGGGCGTCTCCCTGGAAACCTGGGAACCCCTCTAGGGTCAAGTCTCTTGACAACCCTCAGGTAGCTCCTTAAATTAAGATGTATGCTTCCCTGCTCTCATATCCACCCTTCCTATATCCCAAGCACCCCATTCCTCCGAGCTCCCCCCGCTCTCCCCTTCACACTTTTCTCTCCCCATCTTCCCTTGGCCCAGTCTTGCCCAACCCTCAAGTTCCCAATTTTGCCTGGCGATCGTGTCTACTTCCAATATCCAGGAGGATTACTATAAAGACTGTTTTAGTTTTTAAAAACCAAAACTACTTCTCTTCATATCTCTCTATTCTCTTTTTCTTCTCTCTCCCAAGCTTACGCACATATTTAAAACACACTGTGACCCATTTAGAGGGCTTTTTCTTCTGAATTTGTCTTTACTGTATAGCTGTAAAGGGCCACTTCTTAAAATGCAAAGTGTCATGGCTAGGATTGAGACTTTTTTTCCTTTTAGCTCTGCCAGTCCAAGATGGCAGAAATCTGTTCACTGCCTCTGAAACTGCCAGGTGGGAGCCATGCTCACCACCCCAACTCTGGTGATCAGTTGGTCCATGCTGTCACCAAATAACATGCAGCACTTACAGCATGCACCCCACAAACTACATTCAAGTGCTAGGCCTCCTGAGAGTGCCAGAGTTCATGCTGGTGGCATGGCCCAGAAAACCGTCATTTCAAAACCAAGAAGGTTTTCTTGTGTGTCTGTATTTGAGAAAATGCTGCTAATAAAAAGCCATGCTTAACATGCTTCTTTTGTGTCAAGAATTTCTTTTAATGCTGTCTCAGGTTTTATATGGATATAGTTGACCACATTGGTGTGCCAATTTTTTTTTGGGGGGGGAGTAGGCTGAAGTGAACTGATCTATTCCTGAGAGAATATTGAGCACTGAAGATACTCTACTTGGAACTTGTTTTCTTTTTTGGGGGAGGGGGAATATAAAGCAGTTTAATGATGACTTGCTTTACCTGGGAAGGTAAGAGGGGTCACTAGACAAGGGGGGCAGGAGAGGGTGCTGGGAAACCCTAACTTCACAAATGTGCAAACAGGCTGAGGGGCAGATAATCACTACTACTGCTTTCTCTGTGTGACCCCGTTTTGGGGAGGCAGGCCTAGCAGTCTTGGGGAAGTGGTGTGCCTTAGGTTACACACCACATAAATCATTCTCTCAGTACCACCTCGCTGCAGAGGAAGAACAGAATTAGCCAGGTGAGAGGGGTGGGTGGCCTTGTTTTCTTATTGGCAAAACTGGCCTTTGGGCAAGGAACTGCCTATGCCTCGACCACTGACAAAATGCATGGTTTCTAGACAGAATAAGCAGGATACAAGAAAAAAGACTGTCAAATCTTGCCAATAAACAGTAAGACAATTTTGAAAAAATTCCTGCCTCTAAAAATGGTCTGTCGGTTATTCTAGGCATTAGCCGAAGTTGGTTGCTCCAATGTTGCAAATGAGATTTTGGGTGATTGTCCAGGTAACCAGTTGTCTCTGTCATTTATTGCACATTTTGGAAGTTGCTTGATTGCACTTCCTGTTTACTCAAGTAACATTATTTCCCTTCTCAGGTCTTTAATGGAGTTGAACAATTGATAGTCATAGTTACTTTCCTCTCATGACTTGGCTAAATTATTTCTAAAAAAGACTTAGACTTCTTAGGATATGATAATTATTGAAACATTTAGCATACATTTCTTGCATGATATTGTTTATTCTGGTTAAAATTTTAATTTTTATACTTGATATTTGTTCTTCTTGTATATAGTTTTGTGTTAAGCTTAGAACTCTCTTATTTAGACAAAAGGGGAAGGTGCTATGGGAACTCCTTCAGCCAATAGCCTTTAAGAAACCAGCCCTTTTGGGCATGGTCTCTTATACTATAGATGCTGAGGTAGAGTGTGTGCATGCTCATTTTCTCTTCTGACAGACTGCCAGATTCAGTTCCTGTTCCCTGTTCATGCAGAGGACTATAATCTGTGAGTCTACTCCTAAGTAAATAACCCTTGATTATACTCAATTCTGAGTTAGTGTGGGATTTCTTTTTAGCATCTTCAGATTGCCATGGACTAATGTTGGTGATAGCACCATGTCCTCTTCCCCTCATTGGCTGAAAATCTGTCAAGAGGCTACAGGTAAGTAAGAGAAAATGGCTGACTATGTACCTACTAAGAAAGCACACTTGTAGTGGCCACTGGCTGTTTCATGCCTTTGCTATTGCCCACATTCTTCAACAATGTAGAAAAGGGATCTCCTATTCTTCCATAGCACATATCAAGAAATCATTCAATGTCAGAGAACAGAGAAATTGGGCAATTTCCTGCTGATCAGTTTTTATTTGTCATTGAAATTGGTCATTTCTATCAAACACAGAAACATATAAGTGCATATAATATAGGACAGATTTGATACCTGTAGCCTCATTGTGTATATTTAGAGTGACACCTGCTCCCTAAGCTTGACTTTTATTACATATTTATTGATCATTTTAGTAATAAATTAAAACACCAATGCTTAGAACTGGTCTCTTGAGTCTCAAAATATATTAATTTTTTTTTTATTTTGGAAATACTGTGCTGAAAATGCACACTATGTATCCAAGGGATGTATCTTCATAGGACGCTGTAAGTTTTAGTTACACAAACAGAGGCTTAAAATCTCCCCCCACCACCCTCCCTCAAGTAGGAATCTTAGGTGTCTGTGTGTCTCGTGCTCCACACATCTTTATCTTAGTGTGTGCCTCCCTGGGGCCACAATTGTCTCTCTCATCTCTGTCAGACTTTTCTTTCTCTTGCTTATTTATTTTTAGCAGTAATTTTAAAATTCTTTACATTTCAAATGTAAAGGAATCTGTGCACTCAGAGATAACCCCCCCGCAGCCTAATCAGTCACTCCACATACGGGGCTTCCATGGCCCCTTTACCGCCAGATTTCCCTCAAGGCCGGGGAGTTTTGGTAAAAGGAGAAAGAAGAAACTATGGCCATCATTGCCTCCTACATCTGACTCTAGGTTTAAACTGCCTCCTGTAATTTCCAGGTATTAGCCAGCACATATCATTTTCTCAACAGAACCCTCTCTCAAATCTAATGTGCATGGTCTTTTTAAAGAAAAGCCCGAGGGGAATAATGTGCTGGTGCTGTACTACAAATTTCCACTAGAAGACACCCGTGAGTCAGTAAAACAAGACCAGAAAGAGACAAATATTTTGCGTTTCCTCACAAATTCATAACCTAGATTTAAAATTAAATGTGTGTGTGTGTGTGTGTGTGTGTGTGTGTGTGTGTGTGTGTAAATCCTGAGGGAGGAGGAAGAGTAAGAGAAAACTGTAAAAAAAGGAATACATGGCCTATGAGGAAAGCATAACTTTGGAATAACTGAGAAAAGGAAGAAAACCAGAAAGAAGGAGGCTGGGGAGGGAACAATGAATGATACAATATTCATGGACCCATGTAGGAAGATTTTGTATGAAATCCCTTACTTTGTATGATAATCTATACATATAACCACCTGATTTTATTTTTTAAAGATTTATTTTAACTTATTTACTTTTAATATTTTTTTCCAGAATTTTATACACAGTACTTACATTATTTCAAGACCCTTTCCCCACTTCCAACCCCCTTTGTGTCCGTTTTATGTCTAGAGCACCGAGGGGATCTTGTAGAATTCATGACCTCATCCATAATTAGATATGTAAAACCTTCCTGGTCTGTATACACGTGTGTTTGTGACTGACCACTTAGATCTGGATAACTTACTGAAAGGTTTGTCCCTGGAGAAACTGATTCTCTCTCACTTAAGTTACAGATTCACTTGGATGATTGTAAACTGGGTAATTCATTTTTCCAAGTTGTTTTAGAAATTAAAACTGGAGTTTATTGCTGAATCTGAGCTAATTATATTGGTATACATATAGGAGCTCATGTAATTTAAGTACTCAGCAGTAAACAGGTGAATTTTTCCATTGGGTACCTCAACTATATATTGTTGAATAATAATGAATCTAGCCAAGCGTTACCCTCCAAATGTAACCTGGTCCTTATTGTACTTCTATCTGGCACATTCCCTGTCAACTGTACCTTTGCTTCTCTACCACGGCAAGTTCCCATATGATGTCACAGGTTGTTTTCCATCTGATGATGCAAGTTGGTTTCCCTCTTTGCTGTCACAGATTGGTCCTCCATCTGATGTCACAGGCTAGCACCCCATCTGACATCACAGGTTGTCCCCGCTCCCAATTTGCCTGTCATTGGTTCATTTTCTTCACTGCTTTCTGGTGCAAAGCAGTGTTGGCTCAAGGCAGTTATTTCTGAACTATATTTATTTCCCCTAATACCTGAGTACTCTACTTTTTAAGTGAGTTCTGGTAAAGACTAGACTTGGTTTCCTCTTATTACCAGGCTCTCCAACTTAAGATTTGTTATTTGGAGAATGTGAAAGAAATTTCACTAACTCCAAACATACCCCCTGCTAATAGGGAAATAGAGAGGTGGCCGCGGAATCTTGGGGTCAAACAATAAGTCATTTTTCAAATCACAAATTGGCAAAAGGCCACAATATTATTTAAATGGCCACAGTATTATTTCAGCCATTGGGGATTTTCCAACTGTGCTGTCAGAGAATTAAATGAAGTTTCCTACATGGACGCTAAAGGATTAATAAGTTGAATTCTTTTATGAAACACCAGAAACTAAAACACAGAGGAAAGACTAGAAGCACAGGACAAAGAGGTTTCCAGGGAGAGAATTAAGACACAAATGCAAGAAGGCAAAGAAACAGTCCTTGAGACCAATCTCCACGTTTAACAGTAAGGACCCTGGTCCCTATTTGTCTAGGCAACAGGTGACTAGAAATATCGCTAATATAAATGAGAACAGCGAGAAAGTGTTCTCGTCTAGATGTGGATCTGGGGTTTGCTCTTAAGTAAATGAGTCGAAAAGGAAGGAAGATATTTGGGATATTTTTGACTAACATTAGTGCCAGCAGAGATGGTATCATACAATGTATATACAAACCTATTTATCTGCTTTGATTTTTGCCATTTAAAATTTATGTTTGTAGCAAAAGGGAGGATTTTCAAAAGAAGTAGTAAAAGAAAATCTAATGAAACTAAAATAACATATATATATATATATACCTGTTTATCTATATATTATGTACATGCTTACACTCAGAAAATATACATAATTAAGAACTAATTTCACACTAACAATATAAGTAACCCTGCCCCCCAAGGCAGATTGCACATATTACAAGAGAGCTCCTTGATTAATTAATCATTGTTTATTAAAATAAAGATCTTATCAATGCTCAGTACTCTTTGTTCAGAAATTAAAAAAGATGGGCACTCACTTTTAGTTCACCAAAGAGAGATATTTTTTCTTTGTTTTGACTTTCATTTTATATAATGATACATTTTTTAATTGGAAATCAATTTTTTAATATATAATGGATTCTGATTTTGGATCCCTCTTCACAATTTTCAAAAAATAAAAACCCAAAGGCCTTTTTTATTTAGTAAGATACACTAAATAAGATTCATAAGAATTTCACAAAAATAAAAATAATTTTAGGTGATTTGCACAAACTCCCACACCGAGTACCAGAAAGTAAAACTACTGAGGAATTTTTCATGTGCAGTGATGCTCAAGAAGTATTTAACACAGCAGTCTACTAATTTCTCATGGATCACTGTACAAAATAATTCCTGGTTGTTATTATAAGAGAAGGATGTGACTGTCAAGCACCTTTCAGAAGAGTTTTCTGTTATTAAGTGTCAGAACGTCACGCTGTGAACACCTAGCATAAATGAACCCTGAGGTACCTTAGCTGAACACTGGTCTGGTGCTTGTAGCTAAAGATTCACTCACTCCAGTGGTGTAACTAGTAATTTCAGGCTCTAAAGGGAAAGTGAAGGATAATTACAGTTCCTGTATCAGCATTCATGCTAAGTTCCTTACATACTCACTCCCAAAGTGGCCCCCAGAATTGAGATGTGATGTGGGTCCTGAGAACTTTAATAACTTTTGGCTCACAACTTTTAAATGGAAAATGTAATTTTACCTTTTACTTGAATTTGAAAGATATATTTATATATATCTTTCAATTTATATATATATCAATAATATATGGGAAAATATACTGAAAATTGTAGCTTCAGACTCAGTGAATTTTGTAGATAATCTGTCCTCCCCCAAACCTTCAATAATAGCTAGTGATTCCAAAAATATGTAAATGGGGCTAGAGGGATAACTCAGCTGTTGAAGGCTAAGCTTAAAACTAAAATGTCAAAAATAGGTGACCAATATCATTGTAATTGGCATCAAAGTGTTGCTTAAGTTCAGGTGAAAATGATCAGTCTGGTATATACACACGGCTAGGAAAGTGGCTATTCACAAATGCTTTCTTCCTATGAGCCTGTGCCTCTACAATACAACCTTTTAATATAGGACTCTAAAGTATATTATCTATCAGATTTGCTGTATGCAGTTATTCAATCTGAAGCTTGAATATTTGTGTCTTAACTATGTAGATGAAGGTGTCAGCCAGTGAAATTCCCCCAAATAAATGTGGTGTGCTTTCTAGTCTCATCTTGGCCATATTCTGTCTGGTTTTAATAAGATGGCTATTGTTGGGACTAATGAGTCCTGGCCTTCAGCTGCTCTTCCCTGCTAGAACCTTCTAATTGAAGTTACTAGAAGCTGTGCCTAGCTTAGAGGATCAGAGGATGGGATTTTCACCTGTTGGCCATTGACTGCAGTGTATTTAAGCCTACATGGTGCTAATAAAGAGGGGCTTTTGGTATCAGTGTTTGCAGGTCTGCATGTCGGTCTGTCTCTGCGTGTGTATTCTCAACCTCCAGCCCCTTGCCTGAAGCTCGCGAACTGGGGTCTAACGCATAGAGCACAGACTGGGGCCGCATTGCGCGGCAGGTCTTTTGTTGAATGAGCTCCCCCTCTGCAGACCATATGCAATCTATAACGACAGCCTTTCCTCAACTACCCTCCAAAGGAATGGTAGGAATTGTACCAGCTTCCCATGATGTTTTAATCAGGTCTTGTTATTGACATATTGAATGAAAGTGTACTGTAATTTCCTTCTGATCCTTAGTTCTAAATCCTGACTCTCTGCTTCCTAAGGCTTCTGTGTCTCTAAGTACAGAGTTTTCAGTATGAGACTCAAGAACCGAACTATCCTACTACTGTAGTTACTGGTTCTCATCCCCAAACAGACATTAAAATTATTTGTGGTATTGTAAAAACAAAATTCAATGTTCACAGTCACTCTGCATACAGTAACCAATACTCTCTACTGTGTAACTAGAAAATCCACATCTGAAAATTCTCCACAGTGATATATATATGAAGAGTAACTATAAGACACTTGTATCCATATTTTCTATATGGCAGTGCATTTTAATCAGATCGCCATTTATTCAGAGAGTGAACTAGAATGGAGAAGTAGGTGACTGTAGAGCTCAGGAATGGGGTTAAAAAAAGTGTGAATTCGGGGTCAGCATAAAGCATGTAGTAAGAGCTCGTCTTCTTAAAATAACCTAACAAGCAATAAAAAAAATTACTTGGCTATTATGCTATACCATAAAGGAGATATGGGGAACAGGCAAGTGTCTTGTTATATTGCAATTACATGGCTCTTAATCTAAATCTCTCTCTTTTCCGTAAAAGACACACAAATTACCTATACAGGCACGAAGAAGAGCCTCCTTTAATACAGCTGTATTGTTGAAATGCTAGGGCCATTGTAGTCAAAACTGTCAAAACATGGGGGTAATGTATCAGTAACAGGTTCAACATCTTCATTATTAGTAATACTCCACTGTGACTCAACTCAGCTTGTGATTTTGGTGGATATTTTACCATCAGAAAACATCGGAAACTGAAGCCTAGGTTTATCATTTTGTGTGCTATCCTGACAGCACTATTCGTGGCTGTGCACAGGACTTCATCAGAGTTTCACTAATTACCCTTTGGACAGCTAGAGACAGTCACAGTGTCTCTGACTCTTCCACAGATAATACAATCTTAATCATCTCAGTGATTCCCCTTAGATGCCTGGTGGTTTGAAAAGATGGTTGAAGATCCATTGTTCATCCAGAGGTGAAAGTATTTGCCTAAGTGGCTCTGTATGGGCTTGCAGCTGAGAGTGCTGCTCTAGAACAAAAAGAAAAATTAATACCCTAAAGTAGAAAGCAAGAAATAAAACTCAGGGTAGAAACTAATATAATAGAAATAATAAAACACCAAAACAAAATAGAACACCAGCAACAAAACAATACAATGAATCAATGAGAGAAAGCATTGGTTCTTTTAGAAAAATCAATGTTTGAGTAATCCTTAGCCAAACTAAGTGAACAGCATAGAAAAAAGATTCAAAAATAAACAAAATTAAATATGAAATTAGAAACATAACAGCAGACAGTGAGGAAACAAACCGAGGATGGTAAGGATATACTTTACTTTAAAAACCATTACTCCAAATTTAAAAGAATTGGATAATATTCTCAATATATGCACTCTATGTTGGGGACCAGGCTCTACAAAATTCATACATTCCAGGGTAGGAACATAAAGGATTAGAATTATTAAGTAAAAGGAACAGAGATATGAGAGAAATAAAAAGCATAAACACTGAACAGCATCAGGAGGGAAATTCAGTGAATATTGAAGCACCCATATTCATTTTACACATGCTTATATACTTCACTCCCAAAGGGGAGGGTGAGGCAACAGGCTTCACCAAAATTATATAAGGAATAGACTTGAATCCTCTGACCTTTGGTCCAGGTGGAGTGGATTCACCTCTATACCCCAAATACTAATTAACCACACCCTAGGTCAGGATCTCTTGTTTGTAGACACCCCTGTTGTCAACAACTTTGAAAAAGCAAGAATTAGCTCAAACATTCTGACCTTTAGTCAAGGTGGAACATCTGTGTGCTCTGACAAGTTTAGCAAAGTTAAACCAAGATCAAATGAGCAATTTATATAAACCTATAACACAAGGAGGAGTAGAAGCAGTAGTTAAAAGTCTTCCAACCAAAAAAGGTCCATTGCCAAATAGTTTTAGCACAGAAATCTACCTGACTTTCAAAGAAGGATTAATGTCAATACTTCTCAACTCATCACGCTAAATAGAAACAGAATGAAAATTGCCTAATCCATTTTATGAGAACAATTACCTTGAAACCTAAATCACATAAAAACTGAACAAGAAAGAAATTACAGACCAATTTCCCTTAAGAACATAATTGCAGAAAATTTCATTAAAATACTTTAAACCAAATTCAAAATGCATCAAAAATATTATCTACCACGATCAAGTAGGCTTTAACATAGATATATATGAATGATTTAATATATGGAAATCAACAAATTTAATATGCCATATAAATCAAAAGGAAGACAAAACCACATAAGAGTCTTAAAAGAAGCAGAAAATACCTGTATCAAAATCCAACACCTCTTCATGTAAAAGTCCTGGATAGTTTAAGGGGACAAGTAACATACTTCAACATAATAAAGGCAATTTATAGCAAGACAATAGTCAACCTCAAATTAAGTGGAGACAAACTTAAAGCAGTTCCACTAAAACCAGACTAGGATGTGAATCTTTATGTACCTATGTAAAATAGTAGAACAATAAGGCCATTGAAGAAGATCAAAGGGCTATAAAAAGGGAAAAGGTCAAAGTATCTTTGTTTGCACATTATATGATAGAGTAAATACGTAACCCGAAAATGTCCATTGAGAAATTTCCATAGCTGATAAACACTTTCAGCAAGGGAGCTAGATAGAAAATAAACCCGCCAAAATCTGTAGTCCTTCTACATAATAATGGCAAATGGACTGAGAAAGAAATCACAATAACCACAAAAATATATATAAAATATCTTGGGGGCAACTTTGACTGAAAAAGTAAAAGACTTGCATGATAAATCTATTGAGGCATTGAAGAGAGAAATTGAAGAAGATAGCAAATGATGGAAAGACCTCCCAAACTCAGGGATCAATAGAATAAATATAGTAAAAATGGTTATCCTACAAAAAGCAACCTACAGATTCAATGCAATCCCATTAAAATTCAACACAATTTTTCACATATTTTGGCAGGGCATTTTCAGCTTCATATGGAAACGGAACAATTCCTGAATATCTAAAGCAATCCCTAATAACAAAAGAAACGTCAGAAGTATCACCATCCTTGATCTTTAATTGTAGTACCTCCAGAGAACTAGTGATAAAGACAGCAAGTTATTGGCACAAAACAGACACGATGCTGATGAATGAAATCGAACTAAGACCCAGACATAATTTCACACACCTATGGACACCAGAATTTTTTTTAACACAAGAACCTTGTTTAACCATCTTCATTGATGCTTTATTCATAATAGCAAGAAACAGGATACATCCTCGATGTCCCTCAACATACATATGGATATAGAAAATGTGATCGTGAAACCATGGGATATTACTCAGCCATCTGAAAAGCAACATCACAAAATTACCATGTAAATCGAAGAAACTAGAAAAAGAAATCATCCTAAGTTAGGTAACCCAGACAGAAAGGTAAATATGGTATGTATTCACTTATCTGCAGATATTGTGTTTTAAGTTAGTGATAAGCATGCTACAATTCACAGAACTATGGAAGTTAGGTTTAAGGGACTGGGGGCAAAACATACATCACATTAGGAAAGGAAAATAGAATAGATAGCTATGAGTGGATGACAGCTGAGTCCGGAAGAGGAGAAGCAATCGGTAATGAAGAGGAACAGGGGTACAGGGAGGGCATACAGAGAGGGAGAACTGAAATGGAGGGTCATTTAAGTAGTACAATTGAAGCCTAGTGCAGTAGAATCCTCCCAAAATATGCACACACATGAAAGCAACCTAAATGAAATTGCAAATAATGAGGAGGCAGAGCCCCAAATGGAAATCTCTCAATACCAATAGAAGCTTCTAGTACTTGGAATGAGTTACATCAAGTTGAGTGGCTGCTCAAGGTTAACCTTCAAACCACCCATGTTGTTGCCAAGGCTATGGGTTGTGCTCTACAAGCTGAAATCATCACTCTATTGCTGCAGGCAACACCCACACAACATGGAAAACTTGAGCTGGTGCCTGCAGAGAGATTTCACCCCTCCTGACTAGTTTTGGTGGTACTTCAAGTACTCTGCGTGCTACCAAAGGAGAACATAACCATCAACCCAGCTAAAAACTCATTCAATCTACCATGTCTCGTCCTCTTTGCAAAATACGATAGTGTAATAGTGGCACAAAACTGTGGACGTCACCAAGCAATATCTGATTGGATTTAAAGCCCACTCCTTGAAGTAGATTCCATACCCAAACACCGTGTAACCAAGGACGTGATACTTCAGCTCTAATAAAATACATAGCAATAATATGACTTCATATGACATTCTGTTATACTCATCTTTCAGTGCCTTGCTCAGCCATCATCAGTGAAGCTTTGGCCTGCAGCAGATGAGAACAAATACCGAGACCCACAGCCAGACAATGTGCAGATCTTAGAACACTCAGCTCTACATAGGATGTCTGCATCAGATCTCTCCCTTCAGGAAACCCTGAGAAGAGGAGTCCGAAAGAGTCTAAGTGCTACAGTGAAAGACACCGAGGAAACAAGGACTTTGGAACAGAGCAGGAGTCACGCACATACGGGCTCAAAGAAACCGGGGCAGCATGCACAGGCCCTTCACCAGATGGCATTTCAGAGCTGGAAGGATAAGTGCACACATGCCCCCATCTAAAGTCGAAGACATTGACAATTGACAACTACTACTTGTAATTAACATTTACATTTCTTCAAAGAAGTCTTAGAAGGGAAGCAAACTACTCTTGCGTGCCCAGCAAGGGATGGCTAACAGAAAATGAAACCAATGGCATCTTTGGACTGTGTTGAGTCATGTCAGGACTCATTTTTTAAAGTTTAGTTTAATTTTTTATTTACTTGCTTGATTTTGCCCTATAGACTATAGATCCTTTGTATAGATATTATGACATCCAATTTTGTGTTTCTGTAAGATTCCTGGGTGTGTGATCAAGTGTATCTCTGTGGCTTTATCTGTTTCTTGTGTCTTTCCTTGACCTCTCTTCTTTATTCTTCTTTTGTTCTATCCCAATTTGTTTGCATTTGTTTCACCTCATTATATTATATTACACATTACATTATCTTTTTATCCCTTAAAAGCCTTTTGTTTTCTCACAATAGACATAAATGTGGGTGGATCCAGATGGGAGGTGAGGATGGGAGAGAGGGAAAAGAGTTTGGGGGAGAAAATACATATTATGAAAAAATTATATATTCAGTAAAAAAAAATAGAAGCTTAAAACTTGTTACCATTTAACTCAGTAGTGATAAACATGAAATAGCGACCAAGTTTGCATATATATATAAAACTCATATATTTTATTATCTCTTATATTTTATTTTACAGTTCAATCTTAGAAACACAGGAAAGTATGGAAAGGAGATTGTGAGCACCTTTGTGGGCCTATCTGAAAGATAATCTCTTCTCAACTATTGACTTAGTTAACCTAGCCTCAAAACCAGATATTCTCTTCCAGTTAAAGACAAATGTCCATTAAATTTACATTTGTATCTTTAATAATGAAATGTCTTACACATACATATACAAAGGAATATAATATATAATTAAAAAAATAACTGAACAAAATGTTGAATTTTGTAAGTTTTGAAATCTCAAAAAAATTAATGTTTAAATATTGAGTGTAACCATTTTATAATCTGGGAAAATCCATAAGTTCATACACATATATGGAAAATACATAACACACAAATACAATAATTTGTAGTAGTGATTTGAAGGAAAAATGTTTCTTGATATATTTCTAGTTTTACCACTAGATGGCACACCTTGCTAGAGATTTAGATGCCTCCACCTGAAGAACTGGTGAGAGAGTGGAAGCAACATTTTCCATTATACATTTTTTGATATATGAAATAAAATAAATTGAATTTCAGAGAATAAATAAAAATCGAATAAAAGCTTCTGCAAAGCTCATTACTATTAATAAGTTTCAAAAGCTGGTTTTTTTTTTTTTTTTCCTTTTTTGCTCTTAAATGAAATCCATGGATAAATACTCAAAAATGTAGTCAGGAAAAAAAAATCTGGTTCCTTAGAACACACATTTTTTAGTAGTCTATAGGCATATTATTGTGCATACCCAGAGCCCAGGCATTCCATTCTTGCAAGAACATAGTTTAAAACTTACAAAATTGTGGTGATAAATCCCTAAAAACCAGGAAGGTGCTGTCCTTTGGTATCTATAAAAGGCATCAGTTGTACATTTTTGAGCAGCAAGATACCGATTCTCAAGCACTAAGCAGTCTGGAAGGCACATACATGTTGAGCATTATTCCTGGTAATTTGCATATAGTTATTCTATTTTTCATGTGTTCAAGAGAGGCACTCAAAAATGCAACACAATAAAAGGAGATAATGAATCAAACCAGACTGTATGGTTAGAGTGCCCGTCCTTTGTGTGCCGACGTTCATTCAGAAATTGCCTATAGGTGAGAAGCTTTCCCCTCAATGGTTCAGAGTAATTTCAACCCTAACATAGAGGGAAAAGAGGTCTGTCTAACTAACTAGCTATCCATTTACTCATTCAGTTTTGCAATCCTATCATGAATATTTATGAAAGCTCTACTAAAGTCAAGTCCTAATATCAGCTTATGGAAAGAAACAGATTATATATATATATATATATATATATACATATATATATGTATATATATATATATATAAAGTTTGACTGCCATCTGATGAAGCAAGAAAAGAAACAGAAAAGCCATGGCTAGGCTGGTAATAAAATGCCTACCTGTGGAGGTGATAGCCAAACAGGCACTGAAAAGTGAGGGATCATAAGAACGGGGACAACATTGCTCTATAGAGTCACATATAGATAATGAGTCTTACTAAAGTGAGAATTGAAATTAAAGGCTTAACAATCAATTGGTTTGATTGCCTACGGAAATCATAGCCTGAGTCCAAGGAGGGAGAGAGTCGGTGCCAGAGTTCTAGGGTGAACCTTCTCTTGATTGTCGGCCCTTGAATTGGTATATGGTTTCCATAAGTACCCAAGACTACAGCTTGGAAAGCTGGAATGATTTTCTCAAAAAAATGACAGACACCAAACTCCCAGGATATTGTCAAAACATCAGAAAGAAATTAAATTAGTGTATGAAAATTATTTGAGACCATATATTCCCAGACAAACTAGAGGAGTGGCCATGAGTGGGTGTATCACAGTGATTAGGAGAAATGCTGAGTCATTTTTATATTTATTTATTTATTTATTTATTTATTTATTTATTTATTTGTCTTTGAGAACCCAGGTCACAAAGTCACAAAGAGCTCTGCTAGTCCCTTATCGAACAGAACATTGTGACATTTAACAAATTAACTAACCTGATTTGAAATGATTTCCTCTGTTTATTAATGCTGGGAAACAGATTATCTAGAGATGTTCTGGTAGAGTAATTTGCTTAGACAGAAGTGCTCATGTATCTAAAAAAAAGGCTCCTTACTCCCCTACTGCAGAGAGAATTTGGCATAGAGTTACTGCGGCTCCCAGCTTTGGATGGAAAGGAAATGCCCAGAAAAGAGAGACTGGAGAGAGAAACAAAAAGCAATATTTAGAAGTGAAACGAGAGAAAAACAGTGTCTTGCAACGCTAGTTATCTTCCTCCTTATTCCTTTGCCTGAATTCCAATTATTAAATGTCATATAGTATTTGGTTTTTTTTTTTTTTTTTGGTTCCAAAATCAAAGACATTATTTATTACACAGGGTGGAAAAAAACATAATTCCAATTGAAGGAAGAGAAAGAACAAAGATATATTTTAAATATTCTCTATCGGAACAAAGCCTCATCATGGTATTACTTCAGATTGGAGCAAGAAAATATTCAAAATAAAACTAAACCTTTTCCTTTTTATCCTGTAGGAGCTCTCCAGATATTTGTTAAGTTGTCCTAATCAGCTATTACACAAAGTTCATTGATGCCTAAAGTAAACTTCTTGAGGCACCCAGTCAGGATTTCCTTGCTTATAGGTAATTCTGAAAATGAGTTACCATTGTGCTTGTCTACAGGATGCACATGGACTCTTCCATTATTTATTGTCCTGTGTTAATCCCTCATTTCCAGTACTCTCAAGTGAAGGCCTAGAGTCTATAATTTTGAAAGTCATGCATGTAACCACCCTTAATCATGCCTTCCCTATAGAGCAATAAGCATGTTATTGGAATATGCATCTTACAAAAACCATGAAAATCTACTTTCCAATCCATTACTTCTTATAATTTTTTAAGAGAAGAAAATAATATTGCTTTGAAGCCATGTTTGTTTATATTTGTGAAGTGTGGGTTCCTGCTTGCTCCTAAAACTTTCGCCTGTGAAAATAGAATAGGAATGTGGGAGATTACCTGGTTCGGTCCATGCTATATGAGGTAAGACAAATAAATCTTAGTAAGAGGACTGGGGGGGGGGGCTGTGGCTAGAGCTCAGGTGGTAGTGATTGCCTGTCAATCCCCAGTACTGTGTAAACTAGATTTGGTGGGGCATCTTTATAATCTCAGGAGATAGGGGCAGAGAGACTGCACGTTTAAAATCATTGTTGATTCCATAGGAAGTTAAAAGCTAGCCAGGAATATAGAACATTCCGGTTGGAGTGTGAGAGAAGAAGAGAGGGATGGAGGAAAGGATGGAAGAAGGAACATAAGTTGTCATTTTGGCAAGTTCTTGCAAGAACTTGAAGCATTTCCCCATACGGAAACTAAAGGTAAATGAAGGGGAGGCCCAGAGATTTTATAAGATTTACTGGTCACTCTAAATCTAACAAGCTTGATAAAACTAGTTTTGTGGTCTTAAAGAATCTACAGAAAGAGAGTTGACAAATGAATCTTTGGAATTCCTATTTGATACTGCTTTGAGTTTTGAGAACACTCTGCTAATCTGATATATGAGAATAATGGTTAAGGCAAGCACCTCAGGAACTGAGAATATTTGTTATTGATAGGGGAAACAGAATATATGTGTATTAGGTGAGAGAAAATGTCCCATCAATGCCACAGTCATCATGATAACAACTTTTTGGCAAAGTAAAGTGATTATTTATACTCACGTCATTGCCTTGGGTGTCAAATTAATAGATTCAAACAGCCATCTACTTAGGAGGAATATGAAAAAATGAGATGCCATTTTTCTGCCTTTTCCAATACCGTTTAAAACCATGAACGTTAAATTAAACATCAGAATTAAAACACATTGTGTAAATGTGTTTAATAGAGTCTAAACTAGGCAAGGGGAGCGAACAGAGAACAGCATCCCGAGAATGTGATGCAGCGGGTGACTGCTGCACAAAATTGGGAAGTGACATTCTTAATACCAGCAAAGGACGTGACACATATATCTGTCTTTTAGAAAGACCAGAAAGAGACTATTCACCTTGGAAACCCCACCCGATTTCAGACACAGGTATATGTATTTGCATTCCAGAGAAAAAACATAGGAGATCGCAATTTTCCCTGCAAAATGTTAAAAAGGCAATGTGACTACCTCTATTTCTTACTGTACGTTTAGCAAAAGTTTGAGTGGATGTAATATACTAGGAAATAAGCAATGTAGTAGAAATCTCTGGGTTTGTAATAGTGTCCTCAGCAGATAGAAGGAGGAAACACAAAGCACATATTGCATCTCATTTTTTCTGTGGATATTTCAAATCTAAGATGCGAGCATTGTGGGATACAAAGCATTTCACATTACCACCAGAAAAAAAGCATGCCAGCTAAAAGTACAGAAAGTTACTTACTCATTAAGCACTGATATTTGGGGAAAAAAAATGGTACCAATCCAAGGTGAAAAAAATTACACATTTTTCTCACAATGATGAGGTGAAGAGTATATTGACTAAATCCCATGACCAGAACTTTCTATCAAGTGTTCACAGAGCAATTAGGCTTCAACCAAAATTCCAATAACTATATCTAAGAAGCAGCAATTAAGCAAACCTGTAGAAAACATACCCCGAAAAGTTTGGGAAAGAATAAATTAACACAGACCTGTTAACATTTGAGATGAAGTGATGACCTTCAGAAAATGGAGGGGTACCCACTAGCTCCTAATTTTGATAGATCAAATTCATCCCTCCTTTTATTTTCAGGAGGTACGCCCATAGTATTAGGGCTCATAAAAATTAACTTTTTCAGAATTCAGATGAAAATAAGTAAGTGCAAATCTAGATAACTTGCTTCTTTAATTTTTCTAGTTTCTAAGAAAGTTTAGGTGTATTCGAAATGAACATTATTCTTTCCTTTGAATGAATAACCACTAATTAAATTTGCTTTTAACATTGTAGCATTACCTTTTCTATCATTTGCTTTTGGACGTCATTGAGTGGGAATACAGGTAGGCTTGCATCTTGGCTCAACTATCTACCAAGTGTTTGTAATCTTCAGGAAATGATTTAATGTTTCTGTGCCTGTTTTCACTTCACTTGTGAAAATAAGAATTCTAACATAGCAGCCTCATCAGGTACCATGGAGTTTTCAGCTGTGTTTGTGCATATGTAGCGGTAGCATGTGCCACCACTGTCCAACAAACTCATGTTTTGTTTTGTTTTTTTTTTTCCTTAGAAAACCCATCACTACAATAACTTACCATACTCATTGACTGGGCTGATGGTCCAAGTTCTGGTCTGAATATGTGTGGAGAAAGAGCTAGCAAACCCATTCGGACACAATTAAATGATACATGTAGTCTAGCTTTTATCTGCAAAAGATTTCAAATCTAATCTATTAAGGCTATACCCCATAATCCTTTCCAAACAGTTCCACCGAGGGAAGACAGAGCATCCAAAAGTAACCTAGGGAGCTATTCTTATTCAAATTTACCACACTGCTAAGGAACCACTCAGGTTAAATCCTCCCTGAGAGAAATGAAAGAGTGGTGTTCACACAACAGGTCCTGTTGCCTTCCTTGAGAGGTGCCAGCAATTTAGGACAAATGAGGCCACCGTCTTCAGATTGTTGCTGTTGGCCTCGAAAAGTCTAAAAGCTTCAAAAATGTTATGAAGACGTCTTGTACCACAACCTTGTGAGAATCGACATGCACAGCTATTGTGTGTTTTGCCTTTCCTGCATTCCTTGCTTTTCAGTCCACAGTGTGCCTTATGGAAAATCTGTAAAAGAATTACAAAAGGAATTTAAAAATATCTGGGCTTTTCATAATCTGGACAGAAGCCTAATGTAATTTCTTTATTCTTTCCTTTGCTTCTTCCTTTTGTTTTTCCTCTGAAGCTGGCCTTGAGGTTTTAGAGAGAATTTCAGGGTAAATTCCAGTATCACAACAAAATCTAATGATAAATTCAATGATAATTACCTTTACAGGGAAACAAAAAAAAAAATGCAAACCTAAACTCCTATATGACATTCAATACACACTGTGTCTTCCAGAAGCTGGGCTGTGCTTTGGAAATACTCTTGGACAGGTTATTGAAGTTCCTAGTATTGGAAATTTATTGGAGAGGAAATGTTGTAAGCCGCTGACATTTCCTCTTGGGGATTTTGCCCAGGATTTAGTAAAATGAATGAACCCTCTGTGAGAAAAATTACCAGTCAGCGTCAGCGTATGATAGAAACATAACAGTGCCTTATCACCTAGAGTGGTCCAATGTATTTTAGAAGGTGAATATTCAGAAAGACAAGCTGAGCATAGCATCAAAGGTGGCAAAAACACGCTACAGAACTCAGTGCCGGCTAAGGAGCAGAAGGGAGTGAGTGTCTCTCCTCTTAGAGGGAAAAGTGGGCTATTAGTGCCCATCAGCTCTGCTTCCACGTCCTCATTTGCCTCTCAACCTGTGCTTCTCTCTCCCTATGGTGGGAACTGAATTGGAGCGTTATTTTTCAGGTAATGTAACAACCTACATTATTCCCTCTAGGGCCAGGTCTTTGTGAGAGCTCAGGCAAAGGCTTTTCCGCTAGCAATTTTTGAGTCATCGATCATGCCCTTATCTCTGACCTGCTCGGTGAGACAGCTCCTGAGAATGATGGAATGAGAGCCTATTATTAAGCCCCTAGTGCATCCTATGTTGTGTTACTTGGATTTGAGTTACAAAAAAAAAAAAAGCTAGTCCCTGAACGTAAACTAGAGAGCAGCATCATGGCTGTTTCTTGTTATACTGCAATGAAAGCCAGTGTCGCACTTCTGAAGCGGAAAAGCAAAGCTGAAGAAGAGAAGATAGGATAATCCTTCAAAAATTGTTTTCTTTTTTTAAGCATAATTTTGGTTGCGATAAATATATTCTTTGTATAATATTCAGTACAAAAATTTAAATAGTTTGGTTTTTGTTGGGTTTAACATTGAGCTAGAGGATTCATGAATTTGTGGTCTTGTCATACTGGAGACTCTGTTTCAACTATTAAATAAGTGGTTATGATGCCTTATTTATCATTTTTTATTTATTTATATCAAAATTCGTTCATATTTATCTGAATCAAAGTGTTGTTCATGACTGGAAGTTGGCTGCATTCGGTCCAGAAGACAATCACAGTGGTCATGAAGATATAGATGGGTCTTATAATAATGTACAGAGTACTGAAACCCAAAGATATTTATTTATTTATCATAAAAAATCTTGAAAAGAACCCCTCGTATGCTATGTAGACTATGGAATAAAGCTGACTTATTACAGAGTTGAAAAAGTAACTCCTCATTTTTCTATTCTTTCTTTGAAGTGTATTCTCATGTATCAGGAAATATTTATAGTTATTTTTTTTTACCTAATGATGTGAAATATAAGCCACAAAATGAACTAGCTCCCCTGCCTTGGGACAATAATAAAAAAATATAGAAAATGGGTTCTCCTTTTTTATTTTACTTTGAGCTACTACAAAATTCATGTAATTAAGAAGCTATAAAATGGGTATTGTTGTAATTTTAAAAAAGTATTATGGAGAAAGATGCCATGTGACAGAGTTCACATGGAGAGTTTTTGTTTGTTTTTTATTTTTTATTTTGTAGGGGAATGTAAAAAAAAAGGAGAGGGGAGATGAGCCTTTGGGGAGAAGAGGAACAAAATAGGACAGGGGTGAGGGAACTTTTAAAAGAGAACATAATGAATGTCCAGGAGGCGCTCTTAGTGGCTACAGCTGAGGACACAGCCATTCAGAACCCAAAGGGAAGGACAGTATGGATGTCTGAATACTAACATTTCCTCCCTTTTTATTTATTATAAAAAAAGGTGAGGAGTTAGAAAAGGGTAGCAGGTGAGGTGCGCATGAAGATGCAGTGTTGTCACACAAGGGTGGGGCCAAGGGTTCTGAGCCCAAGAGACACACAGTCGCCTGGTACCAGGACTTCGAGAAGAGACAGAAGGTGAGGAGGAGAGGACTGTGCTCGAGAAATGATGCCTCACACCCTGAGGAATGGTCAGAGATGGGAAGATCCTGCAGAGACCCAATTGCCAATATTGAATGGAAGGTGAAACCGCCAGTGAATGAGAAAGCAGATTTGTTGCAGGTGGAAAAAAGAGCGGATTTCCTGAGGGTGAATCAGGTGTGTAGGGTCCCAGCGCGAAGTGATTACCTTTCGGTGGGCTATTCCACTAAGCAAACATGCCACGCGTAAGAGAGTTAGTGTAACGAGTTTATTGGGGAGGAGAAAATCGAAAGGGTAAAGGGGTGAGGTGATAACTCCTTCCAACTATCAGGATCGCCTGCAGAATGTTGCAAAGGTTCTGCAAAAGATCAGGATATAAAGTGCCAGGAAGTGCATTTTTGGTAAGCTTATCCCTTATGAGTGAAGTAGAACAAGATTCGTGGCTTTTATCAAACGGGGATTGAGCAAGAAAGGTGCAAGCTGCCGTGGAGGGCCATCACTCAAGGAGCAGGGGCTGAAGGGCAAAGCCCGAAGGACCCAAGGGTTCAAGTAATGAGAAAGGCTCAGGCTGCCCAGTGAGTCATCGCTCAAAGGATGGAGGCTGAGGGCTGTGGTTGCCTGGTACCAGGGCTTAATGAGGCCTCCCCATGTGGATCGAGTTCCAAGGCCCCGGCATGCCTCAGACTGCCAGTGGGCCAGAGAAAGCACCAGGAGAGCCCTTTTGTTCTGTTCAGGGAACCAATGTTGTTATTGAAAAACAAAACAAAACAAAACAAAACAGTAGCACGAGAGAAAGACACCATACGACAGAATTCAAGTGGAGGGGTTTTTACTAGGGGAGAGGGAAGGTAATAAGAGGAAAAGGGAGACCAGTCTCTAGGAACAGGAGTATCAGAAGAGAAGAGAGAGGCAGAGAGTTTCGGGGAGAGAGAGAGAGAGAGAGAGAGAGAGAGAGAGAGAGAGAGAGAGAGAGAGAGAGAGAGAGAGAGAGAGAGAGAGAGAGAGAGTTTCAGAGAGAGAGAGAGAGTTTCAGAGAGAGAGAGAGGCGGGGAGGAGGGAGGGAGGAAGGGAGGGAGAGAAGGAGGGAGGGAGGGAGGGAGGGAGGAAGGGAGGGAGGGAGAAAGGAACAGATAGGGATGGAAGGTAGGCAGGGTCCTGTTTAAAGGGAACATAGTGCATGTGCACAGGAGGTGCTCTTAAAGGCTACAGCTGAGGATGTATCCTGTCAGAACCCCATGTGCCCTTGTACAGATGTCAGAACCCCAAGGCCAGTACAGATGCCTGAATACTCACAGGATTGAGAAGGCCTAATTGTTTTTGACAACCAGCAGGTAAAAATGCATTTTAAAAATTTTGGAATTCCCGTTGATATATGTAAAGAAGTGAATTTGAAAATACAATGAGTCATGTGAACATATAGACACATGCTAGCTATATCATTTAATAATGTTTTTACATTGTTTTGGCTGAATGGGAGTGAGCAGGACGTATGACAATTACAAAACTTCTTCATTGACTATGGGATATGAACAACATAAAATTGGCTATGCCTTTGGGGTGTAAACCAAAAGGAAAAGAAAGAGAACGCATTAATTTGGAAAATAAACAATAAGATATGTTTTAATTAAATAAAAAGTGAAATTTGCTTTTCCATTTATATTCAAGTATGAACATGAGGGAACTTAATGTGTTGGGTGTTGGAACTTAGTCTGTGAAATATATGTGAAAGATTGTTCTATGGTACCTTTAGCACATGGCTTTTAGGGGGAAACAAAATCATCATCTATATTTAGCGAAGCGATGAGATCATGGCTTGATTTATGTATTTTGCCAAGTTTACATTCTCCTAAATTATAGTTTGCAATGTTTATGTATTAATACAGATACCTCATTAGGCAATTTGGTGTGCCCTGCATGTACTATGACTAATACTGTTATTGCCTTCAAAGTTAAACATAAACACTAGGAGATATTTATCTAAACTGACTTAATCATAATTTAATTACTATATACCATGGCACACCCATTACAAAATTCAGGCTCATATTGGCTGAAGAATAGATTCTAAATACAGTGTGATCACGTAAGAGGGGATTGTAAAGTCATTTGTTAGAATCCCCAGGGAAGATTTTTAAGAATGATTCTTTTGTTAATTGTGAAGAAGAGAAAAAAATCATTTTATGTTCTAGAATGTAACTTTCTGGACTGCTAGCTTCCTGATTTGATAAGCAATTCAGAATTCATTGCAGTACTGCTTTTTAAAATCCCAAACAGTCTTGAAAGCACTTATGCAGTAACATTATACAGACTGATCAGTTTATACACTGCTCAGTTTACATATAATATATATATATATTATATGTACACACATATTCATGTAACAACAAACAATAAAAATATGTCATGAATTTGAAAAAAAACAAGTGAGGTATATGGAAGGGTTTGGAAAAAAGGAAGGTTAGGAGGAAATAATGTAGTTATATTATAATTTCAAAAATTAAAGAAAATTTGTCTCTATTCGAACTGAGCTTCACAACTCTGCATTTTGATTGGATGTAGTTTTTGCAATGGCTTCCATCTGTTGCAAAGAAAAGCTTCCTTGATGAGGGTTGGAGGTGACACTTGTCTGTCAGTACAAGGACAAATGTTTAGACTAATTTTCCCAAGACTCAGGGAACATTGTGGGAAAAGGTGTAGAAAAATACTAAACCCAGAATATTGGGGAGTTTGCTCTGAGATTGTGTATCTTGTGATGCTGGAAGCTGTACCCATCAAGACTCACCATCAGGACTGCCCACAGATGAGCTGAACTAGGAGGACACCAATAGACATGCCACATGCCAAAGGAGATTTGGAAAAGCCTGTGAGGACCCAGTCCCACAGAAAGAACTACGAGCAACTGTGTGATGCTGAAGGAGGGGTGCCCATTGTTTAGGGGAAAGCACACTGTTTGGTTGTTCAGTACCAAATGGAAACACACATACAAAATATACAGACTGAACAGATTATGTTGAGAAATATATATGAATATACATATATGCATTCAGCCATGATTTTTCAGATGAGCAAGGGAAATATGGGAGAATTTTGAGGGAGGAAAGGGGAAAAAGAGTTGATGTCATTTTAAATGCAAACATTTTGAAAATTAAAATAAGTTAATAAATAAATTATGCAAACCAAGATTTAGGACAATGCATTTGGGCATTTGCAGTTTAAACAAGTGTGTCCCTAAGTGTGACCTTCAGTGAGATCAAAATAAATAAAATGGACACAATATTGCTGCCAATCAACACTTTAAAGGATATTTATGATGGAAATTATAACTTACTCCAGAAAAAAAAGCTGTTCCTGTCTTGTCAAAGCTAAAGGATAGACAGTTTTATTGTGACTTAAGGATCCTCTTAGTTGCAAAATGGTATGTATATATATTAAGTTGGGTGTCTTGTAGGAAAATATCTGCTCTTATGAAATCAATTAGAAATATATAAGGCTAGAGCTGCACGTTTTATTTAGCTTTAGAAGTCTTTCTAAAGTTCTTAATATTCTAAAGCATAAGGCAAGGCATAAAATCAGATCCAGATAACAAATTCCTCAGCTCTCGACCTCTGGAACTTGTATCTCTTTTTTTTCCTCTAAACGAAAGGTTTTTATGAGGGTGAAAATCATCACGTTTAAACAGGAAGGACAATTCCTACCTACAACCTCTAGGACAATGTTCCAATAACCCATGCTGCTTTATGTACATAATAGGTCCTTGGTCACAAACATGTTTGACATTCGTTATATAGCTTTTCCTCTCTTTGTATTCCTCTCTGTTGTATCCTGGAATGTTTTATCGCTTCTGTAGCTTGATCAGATTCTTTATATGACTGTTCATACTGGCTTCTGGTAAAAACCCTACGTTAAGATTGAGATAAGTTGATAAGAATTTGGAAACATTTACTTCCTCAGAGAAAGTTTCCCTGTTTTCTAAATCCCTACCTTTACTGCTTATATCATTGAAACTGCGTCTAACCACATTGTATGTGGCATAAATGTATATGATCTGTATTTTCTTACTGGAAACTCGGTATTACTTAGATGTCAAAAGTGAGCCCCAAAATTTGAAAATATCTTGTCCAAGACAGTTTAGCTAGTTATCTATGTGGGACAGAGCTCTTCATGATGAACTGTGATAATGGCACAAGTATGGAATGACTCATGGATAATCTCCGAAGGTAGTTATTTAGAAAGAGTCAACAGCGTTGGATGGGTTCACTATCATGCCTCATCTTCTGGATTTTGGTTCTTCTCCAGCCCTTTCTGTCACCTTAGATCTTCTTAAACAACCCAGTGTTACCATGTTCTCTGAACAGTACTTTCTTTCTACACATTCAGCTGTACATGCCTTGTGCTAGGAATGGTTAGAAATTGGAACACTGGCTACAACTATCCCTCATTCAGGGTCTGCTACTAATTTGCAGTTTGGGATACTGAATTAATTTATGGCCGTTATAGATTTCAAAAGGCATGATTTTTGCAGTTTCAGACAAAGGAAAAGTAGTCCACCTAGAATTTCCACATTATTCAAAATATTTGTTTTTGTGCAACAAGGTTATTTACTGTTTTTTTTTTTTAATCTGGAGTAGCATCATTTTAAATAAATAAGCATGTGATTTTTCTTTAAAGTATTTTTATGAGTTCTTTGACACTTTCATACACGTTTTGATCATATTTACTCCTCTCCTGAAGCTAAAACTCTTACCAGAACCCTCCCTTCCCTACCCATCTTACTTTGTGGCCTTTTAATTACCCATCAAGGACAATTTGCACTTTGTGCAATCAGAGTGTCGGGAACTTATCAGGTACTAAGAGAAAACTGCTTTCTCTCTCTTCTTCCCTCCCTCTCTTTACTGTCTCTTTCTCTCTCTCCTAGAATCTGAGGATTGCTGAGAGCTTCTTGACTAGGAATAGGATATTGTGCCTGACTCCCCTCCCTCACTGTGTCATCATTTTGAAGGAACTGTGGAACTGTTTTTCCATTGTATTCAGTCTGTTGGTTGAAGGGTGTTTTTTTTAATAAATAAATAAGCATTGCACTTTCACACTCATTTCCTATATAAACTACTCTGTCTTATGGTCTGTTGTTGGGAGCAGTGAGCCCCCAGATCCTGAACTTCTTGTAGTCCCCGATCTGAGTGCCTACAGCTGCTCTGAGCACGAGACCTTCTGGAGTTCCTGATGGCAGCAGAGTGGTTTCTGGTGGGTTTGGCTGGGGCATGGCTATCTCTATATAATCTGCCCCTGAACACAATAAAGGGGGCATTCTTGGGGAATTCAAGGATGACCCTTGTCGCTGTCTCTCTGTCTGTGTGTGTCTGTGTATTTTAACCTCCTGCCCCTTGCCCGAAGCTTGGTAACTGGGTAAAAGCGCATCGAACGCAGATACCAGATACGGGGGCGCGGTGCGCGGCAGTATGTAGTAGCTTTTCAATTGTATTTTAATAAATAAAGACTCCCTGAAGATTTGAGAGTAAAACAGTCCCAGTGGTCAGCCGTACAGACAAGATTATGGTAACACACACCTTTAACCCCAGTCGCCACACTAGTTGTCACAGAAATTGTGCAGTGCATTACTTTAATATCAGTGGTGCATGCCTTTAGTCCCAGCACTAGAGAGAAATATAAAATGGAGGAGGGGGACAACTCTCAGACACGTTCTCATTTGAGATTCTGGGATGCAGGATTGCTATTTCAGACTTTGGTCAAGGTAAGAGCCAGTGGCTGTTTGTTTTACTTTTCAAATCTTCAGGTTTAACCTCAATTTCTGACTCTGAGGTTTTATTAATTGTGCTTCAGTACTTATATATTTTTATGCACAAAACCATTTACAAAAAAAGTATCTATAGTCATTGGCTTATTTATCATGTCTGTTTCTCTGAGTTTAAGTACCTTCAAGAGTAATTCCCTGGTGAGTTGTGATTAAATGGTTGTAGTAAAGAGGCTGCTTGTACATTTCCTGGCTACCCAGACTACCGAAATAACCACACAGAAATTGTATTACTTAAATATATGCTTATCCTATTAGCTCTAACTCCTTGTTGGCTAAATTTTGCATCTTAATTTAACCGAATTCCATTATTATATATTTTTCCATGAGGCTTGTGGCCTACTGGCAAGGTTCTGGATTATCTGTCTCCAGTGGCAGCTCCATGGCTTCTCTCTGACTCTGCCTCCTTTCTCCCAGCATTCAGTTTAGTTTTCCCCACTTAGCTCCATCTCCTACAACAAATGGTAATCTGTTTTCCTATTTTTGTAAGCTTATGATCTGCTCAGCCAATAGCTGTCAAAGTTATGTTATTAAAGAGTAGTATACTGCCGGGCCGTGGTGGCGGACGCCTTTAATCCCAGCACTCGGGAGGCAGAGGCAGGCGGATCTCTGTGAGTTCGAGGCCATCCTGGTCTACAAGAGCTAGGTCCAGGACAGGCTCTAAAAAAGCTGCAGAGAAACTCTGTCTCGAAAAACCAAAAAAAAAAAAAAAAAAAAAAAAAAAAAAAAAAAAAAAAAAAAAAGAGTAGTATACTTTTTCTATTTCTTCTCTTTTTTCTGCTCAAATTTAAAGAGATTCACAAAATTATAATAACAAATATCTCAAACAATGCAAAAATGAACCAATAGGTTCACAGAAAAAGAAGAATTCATTTTGGCAGGTGATTTGAGGAAATTGTCTGTCATTGGCTGGAATGACATGGTGAGTGGCTAAGTTGGTCCTCCATGTGGTGATGTGAGCTTGCTGATCTGGAAAAGGAGGCAGAGACAGCAATACTGGCACTCAGCTTGCTTCTTCCTTTTGCTGTTATATTTCAGTACAGGATCTCATTCCATTGTTGGCACCACCCTTATTCAAGAAGGAACTCCCCCCTCCCCATTTAATCCTGTTTGGAAAATCCCTCAAAGGCACACCCAGAGGCATGCTTCATTAATGCTCTAAATATCGATAATTCAATCAAGTTGAAAATTGAAATTAACCATCCAAACTATGTATTAGTCCACAATTTTTCATGACAACAATCCACCTAGATATGTAAGCTGCTTTGCTCAGATTACAGAGCCAAATACAGGTATTATCCATCTTTGCGTGGATATACAGAGGAACTAGGGAAGATCTTGTACAGAGTTCATTCAGCAAATTGGCACACATCAGTTTCTGGCAGACACAATATTGAGATCTTTGACTACTTGCTACTAAAGAATTCTTTGAGGACCCAGGCTTATCATTCTCATCAATTTCCCAGTACCTTCAAAACAGTAAGGTTATGAACTAGGCTTCTTCTCTTTTATATTTTTCTAATTCTGCAAATATCAAGGACCACCTTGTCCTTTGAAATAGCCTATGCGATGGGTGGGAGAACTTGGATGGCGTCCTTGTCTTAAGTCTCTTGTGTTCCGGGGCTTAAGTCCTAGGGATTGGGGCAGTTTATCTTGGTCACCAGTCAGTCACCTCTTCCTCCAATTGGTACAGGAATTGCCTATAACCAGCCAGGGGACTCATGATGGAGGCCAATACAGAGACTGCTGACCTGAGCTTGCAGAGCTCATGGATGCTAGGCCTACAGTAAGGGAGCCTGCATGGGACCAACCTAGGTCCTCTGCATGTGTATGATGACCTTGTAGCTTGGTGTTTTAGTAAGGCTCTAACAGTAAGAACAGGACTTTTCCCTGACACTTAGCTGGCTTTTGGTAACCTATTCCCCATGCTGGATTACCTAGCTACTCCTCCATGTAAGGGGAAGAGGTCAGTCTGCTTCAGTTTGATGTGCCATGCTTTGTGCAAGCCCATGGGATGCCAATCTTTTCTGAATGCAGACGTAGGAGGAGTAGATGGGGAGAGGGTAGGTAGGAAAGGGACAGGAATGGTAGGAGAGAATGGAGGGGAAACTGTTGTTATATAAGATAAATTTTACTATTTATTCCATGCTACTATTACGTGGAAAGACAAATGGTAGGAATTCCTTTGGAGAATCTGGATGGAATCAACCTTGCTGATACCACTATCTCAAGCTCACATGAGTGTAATTATGTCAAGAAAGCCTCTGAAATCACAGGATTGTCTTCTATCTGTATTGTCTTAGGTCTCTAAATTTATGATGGTGTATTACAGTGGCAAGAAGAAAGCAAATATTACTGAATATATAGAGTAGCTACATACTAATCGCTGAATTAACTTTGGATACCTTTAAAGTAGTTCTTCCCACCTAAACGAACAACCCTGATAAACACCTCCTCCCAAACGGACACGAACATGAGCCAAACTGATCTTGATATTTCCTCAATTGAGACTATTGTCCCAGGTGATTCTAAATTATTGAAAGTTAAAACTAACCTTCACAATCCACCCTTTGTCAAGCTGAACCCACAAACACTTCATTAGAAAACCATAACCTTTTATCTCTTACTCCCAAAGTCTTATGTCAATACCATAACATAAAATAGAGCCCATCCCTAAATATTCCCCCAGCTACTCACATATTTCAACACTTCAAAAGTTCAAAGTTTCTTTGAAAGTTCAAAATCTTTTAACTGTAGAATCTTATGAAATAAAAAATAACACAAGTTATATTATTAAACATTCTTATCCCCACAAAGAAGACTTGAGGCATAAAACAATTATGTCAGAACAAACACAAAATCTAACACTGTAAGTTCAAATCCTATAGCTCAACATCTGACATCTGAGACTCTGAATGATCCGTTGGGTTCCTAAAGGCATAGTGAGCTTTGCTTCAGCACTACCATCCAGAGTATGCATAGATTCTTTGGTATCAGAGTTCAAATCCTCTCCACAACTGAATCTCTCCGTGATGCATCTCCACAGGGCCTAACATCTCCAATGTCTTGGGACCTCCATTGCAACTGTTGCTGCAGCATCACCAACAGCCCCTCCAAGGTATCATGCCTTAGCTGCTCTCCAAGAACCCTTCAGATCTTCCACTTTTCATGCCTTGGCAAATAAGCAACCATGTAGAGGATGCTTGCCCACTGCAAAATTCTGTAGGGAACGAGATATAGCATGTCCTCTTAGACAACTTCCTTTGTTTTGAGATTGAAATAAGACTTTCCTGCTTTTCTAATGGAGCATAGACGGTTTCGTTCATTGCTACTGATTCTTTGTCACAGCTGATTTTTAAGCATCAGTCTGACCAGCACCCTTTGTAACTTTAGGCATGCCGATCCCTTAGTAAACATAGTTTTTCAGTCTCTGCCTGACAAGTGCACAGAAATTTTTAGTCAAAGTGTCACATGATTAGCTTCTGGCCAAATTCAGTAGAATTCTTGTTCCTTTCTAAAATGTCAGAAGCTGACCCTATTCAAACTACATTTTCACTGCGTTGCTGTCTTCCAAACCTCCACACAAATGACCCACCAAGCTCTACCCCTAGCATATCAGTGCTTATCTAACCCAAAGTGTCAAAGTCTTCCACATTCCTCCCACAAAACAACGTGGTCAAACTCTATAGTAACAACCCCCCTTCTCCAGTACCAAATTTTGTTTTTGTTTCATTTCTGTTACTGTGTTAAAACACAGTAGCAAAAGCAGCCTTTGGAGAGCAAGCTTATATTTCTAGGCATGGACTGTCATAGAGGGGAAGCCAAGGAAGGAATTCAGGTGGCTAGTCATAGCACATTTATCCCCATGAGTTTAGACAGATGGAAGAATCCAAGCTCACTCTCTGCTGCTTATACTTATGCAGCTTTCTTCACACTTACGCACTTCAGGGCTCTATCCATGAAGTGATCCATAGTCATAAACTGTTCATTATTGCTATTTCCTGGCCCCAGAATTCATATGTAAACACACAAATGGCTGTTGCTTACAATTTAAAAGTTGAGTCTAATGCATGTTATACTAGCATACATATATACATTTATACATCAAGTGAATATAACTACACAAAATAATGTACATTTGTTTGGCTGAAATGGGAACGAATAAACATATGAATAAAAGGAGCACTAGATTTCAGTTGGAAACTGAGGAAAATAAATTAAATTTGAAGAAAAAACTATATATTTTTGAGCAAGACTGGGCATTTGTATAGTGGCATTTTAATTGAATAAACAGTACACACAAGATTTCAGAATATGTTTTTCTTTTAATCTCCCTATTTTTCTGCAATTGGTTCAACAATATGTGTACCCTCCTGAAATGCCCTTTCTATACAGAGTGGAAAGAATTAGTCAGTGGCACACTATCATGATTGTTATTATCCTCAGCACTAATTAGTCCATAGTCGTCCCTTGAGTTGCAATGTCTATGAGCATTTCTAACAAGGAACTCTAGCTCAGGGCTTTTGAACATGCTCAGGTTTTACTGAAAGCTTTGAGGATATGGTAAAATTATGAAACAAGGAAAAATGTCAGCTATATTCTCTGCTAGAAGCCTATGTGCTTCTTGCTAAAAGAAGTTTTGTGTTGAGCTTTCCACTCCATGATTTATCTCTCCCACTTTCTTACAGAGTCTTTCTATATCGTTCTCTCTCCTTCAGACCCATCATTATCTACTTGCCTTGGGAGCTTGCCAAAATTTTATTCAGAGCAAACACAAAAGTGTTCCTTTATTTGATTCTTCTTAATCTCTGGTGCGCAGAGTTACTTTATTTTTCTCAAATAATTCAGACCCTCAACTCAAACACTGAATTGTCGATTTCTCCCTGAGAAAACTTTGACAGTTACTAGTTTGTCTTTACTTAGCTCTTCCTTTAACAGAAGAAAGTTAAACCTGCAAACTTTGCTGGGAGTTATACGCAAGATCCTTTGATAAGGAGATTACTCTTAGCACAAAGAACCAAGTTATAATCTGTACTTTTGTTATGAAATACTATTCTACAATGGGAAAACCTCAGGCGTCTTGCTCACTTCTGAAAGTGATGGAGGAGTGTCATGTGTTACTTTCATTGGTTAATAAAGAAACTGCCTTGGCCCTTTAATAGAACAGAAAATTAGGTAGGCAGAGTAAACAGAACAGAATTCTGGGAAAGAGAAGGCAGAAGCTTCAGGCAGTCGCCATAGTAAGTCGCCATGCTTCTCTCCAAGACAGATGCAGGTTAAGATCTCTCCTGGTAAGCGACCACCTCGTGGTGCTACCCAGATTACTAAATATGGGTTAAAGGAAGATGTGAGAATTAACCAATAAGTGGCTAAAACTAATGGGCCAGGCAGTGTTTAAAAGAATACAGTTTCCGTGATATTATTTTGGGTGTAATGCTAGCCAGGTGACGGGACGCCCTCCGCTCCATCTACATGAAAGGAAGACAATAGGCTTGCTCTGAGGATTTAACATACTGTTTGGGGGAAATAGTAGTTGTTCATTTGACATTAATAAGGAGCCATGGTGGTCAGCTCTGTATCCACTATGTATGAGACAACTGGAAGCCAGTTGAGAGATAGGAGAAAGAAGTAGAAAAAAAAACCACAGGAAACTGTCATTTGGGCAAAATGGAAGAAGCTTGTAACACGTTCGAAACAGAGGAAGTGTCTGTATCAAAGGATAATGATAATATAGTAACGTAGTCAGTGGGTGTTGAAGATAAAATTTATTTACTTTTTGTAAAAGGAAAAGGGAGAAACCAGCCCAGCTTTTGCCACAGGATTGTGAAGAAATAATAATTTATAAATTAAAGAAGGTAAGAGAAATAGAAAAATAGAGGCTCACTTGCTGTGGATAGGGTTTGCGACAAGCACCCCCCCCCCAAAAAAAGACCAAAAGTCATGTATGCAATAAACAAGAGAGCTTTATTAAATCCAACGTTGGGGTGGCATGTGGTGAACCCCAAAGAAGGTCACAAGCTTCTTTTAAGTGGAGTTAGGGGAATTCCAGGGAGGAAGGATTGATCTGGGTCTGATTGGTGGAGGAAGGATTACTCTGGGGGCTGCACAGTGATTGGTGGGATGCATAGTGATTAGGAACTTTCCAATGACAGGGTCCTGATATACAAACGTCATTTAATTTTTAGATAACTTGATGAGCTATACAAAAATCATTGTATCTTAAATCTTGGACATCCAGGTAATGATCAAACAAGGGCAAAAATCTTAGATAAACCACTCTAATATTCTGAAAAAATGGTCAGGCGGTGGTGGCGCACACCTTTAAGCCCAGCACTCAGGAGGCAAAGGCAGGCAGATCTCTGTGAGTTCAAACCCAGCCTGGACTACAAGAGCTAGTTCCAGGACAGGTCCCAAAGCTACAGGGAAACCTTGTCTGAGAAAACAAAACAAAATAAACAAACAAAAAAATAGACAAAAAATGAACTAGCCTTAGGTGCTTTAGGACATTTTATACATGTTTAAATCTGTACTATGGCATTCTTAAATTGTCTTTACTTTTAAATATACTCATTACTAAAAGAAAAAAAATCTGCTCTTTAAAAAGCTGGAATTAAACTGCGGTCACTTCATATCACCTTTTCTGTTCCTCCCTTTAACCTCCCCAGTGTACCCTGCTCCTCCACACCTTTTTCCCCCTTCTTTTGCTCCCTTTCAAATTCATGGCTTCTGGTCTCGTTTTTGTTAATTATTGTTAAGTATATAAATTTAATCTGCTAAATCTATACAATGTTACTTTGTGTACACAAATTTAAGACTGACCTTTTGGTATTAGATACAAAGTTATAAATGCTTTTCCCCTGGAACAATGATTTTCTCCTACTCCCAGCATTCCTTAGTTCTTTGTCTGGAGTTGAACTGTGAAACACCTCCCATCCATTACAGCATGTCCGTTGGTATCATCCTTGTTCTGGTCTTGTTTAGACAGCCATATTGTTGAGGCTTCATGAATGTAGTAACCTCCCTTATGTTAGGAGATTCAGTCTCACCGCAGATATACCGTTTCTCTTTTTCTGACAATCTTTCTACCTTCTCTTATATACCATGCTCTCTGAGCTTTAGATCATATGCAGCCCCAACTGAACCAGGGTCTGCTCTTCTCACAAGTTAGAGAAAGGATGGTCTAAGGTAGGGAAGACAATGAAAACAAGCACTGTTAACATAAAATTTTATTAAAAAAAATGTGACACTGCTTGTAAAATGTAGAAACAGATCATAGTTTTCAAAATCATTAGGATTTGTTCAGAAAAAAGATACTGCTAATTAGTTTTAGAAGATATTGGTAGATAGGAAATGACAAATATTTGATTATTATATATTGAATATGTATGTGCGTACATAGAATGCATGCATTATGTTTTAAAGTTTTACCAATAATAATCATAATCATGTGCATAGATATGCAAAGCCTTCTTTCTGTTTCACTTAATATGCTAATACTTTTCAATGTTTATTCTTAGAAGTTATATGCCTTCAGAAAATATGCACCTACATAAAATGGTCATATAGTTAAAATTAAAATTTTTCACATTTTCTATATCTTAATCACTAATTTAAAATCAAGATATTTACTCCGAAATTTCCTTTACAAGAAATGATCACCAGATTGGAGATGCGATTTGCATTGCGGATCCAAACATTCTCACCGATTGTATTCAGAGAAACTTTGTCCCGCATTTATAATTGTTTCTATGTTCAGCTACTTAGGTTCTTTAAACAAGGCATAATCATACCAGGCGGCGGTGGCACATGCTTTTAATCCCAGCACTGGGGAGACAGAGGCAGGCAGATCTCTGTGAGTTTGAGGCCAGCCTTTTCTACAAAAGCTAGTTCTAGGGCAGCCAGGGCTGTTTCATAGAGAACCTTATCTTGAAAACCCAAAAACAAGCAAACAAAAAAACCAAAAAAAAAAAAAAAAAAAACAATCAAGCAAACAAACCGAAAAAAAAAAAAACAAGGCGCAATCAGGTTTTACATTCAGTTTCAGACTAAAGATTATAGCTTATTAGCTGTGGAATATGAAACACTGTTATGTTATTTCCAAGCAGTTGTTTTCTCATAGTAATATTTATTCTCCAAGGAAGTGGAGCAGAAGCTTGAGTCAGCTTGGAGGCGTTCTCTAATGATCTCTTGAATCATCTGCTCCCCCATAACCTTTATTCCTCTACATTAAAAAGCATACAACATTATTGCCAAATTTTCACTAATGATGCATAAAATGTAATGAGTTGCGTGAGCTTACAGACTATTATATGAATGGTATTCAGTCTGATGTTTCACTGTGTACTGCAAACTCATAATCCATAATTGCATGGGGATAATTTTTTTAAATTCTATGTCTCAATGGGATGGTGTACTAAAATTGCACTACCTACTATTGCAACATGAGTAATGAACTTTGAGAAACATGTAATCGCAAGTACTTTCTAGCTGTATATTACACAGGTGGTAAGAAAAATTAGATTTATTTCAATTAACATGTAAATCTTATTCCAAAAACAAAACCAGACAAACCAAAAAAAGACTGTTAGTGAAAATAATCTATCTCAACATGGGTACATATGTTTATCCTTTCAACTCATTTTTTTCATGGTTTATTTTTTTATATTTAAAAATTTCCATCTCTTCCTCTCCTCCTCCCCCTTCCCTACCCTCCTCCTCCCCCTTCCCTCCCCTCCACCCATACCTCCCCTCCATCCCTCTTCAACTCATTTTATATGATGTAATTTTTCTAATTGTATTTTATATCCTTTATAGAATTTATTATGGTTCTGAAATGACCATCTTTCCTGTTTGTTGATGTATTCCTTGCTTTATGCAGCTGAGTTACTCCTTCTTTGGTGCAAAGGATGTGTATGTAATGTGGTGTTTGTTCCTCTTTTTTTTTTTTTTTTTTTTTTTGGTTTTTCGAGACAGGGTTTCTCTGCGGCTTGGGAGCCTGTCCTGGAACTAGCTCTTGTAGACCAGGCTGGTCTCAAACTCACAGAGATCCGCCTGCCTCTGCCTCCCGAGTGCTGGGATTAAAGGCGTGCGCCACCACCGCCCGGCTGTGTTTGTTCCTCTTTAACACATCATACAGATAATAGGTTCTAAAGTCAGAAATTTCAATCTAAATTGTTTAAATGATATTAATAAATGAGAGTTTTATGTATTCTACTATTGAGTTACTAGTATTAAATCTTACATACTTTATCACCGGTATAGTTATAGAATATAGTTATAGAATAGCTGTAGAACAGTTTAGAATTTAATAGTAGCTGAACACAAAAAGTATTAAAATGTGAAATTAATAAGTTAATCAAATGAGTATCATATATCTAGTAATTATCTAAATCAGAAGGAGTTTCAAGCCGTCATCTAATTAAGAATATTTGTTTAATATTTTATTTTCCTGTGGTTAGGATAAGGTGGTGGTTCTGCCTGCATGGCATACTTGCGAAGGGAAGATAAGACAGGGTACAGTTAGTTATGAATCAAAACATTGTAATTAGTTATGATTATGAAGTGTTAAATGAGTGTCCAAATTAGGAACCATAAATCGTGATTTAGGAGAGAGGCATCTTGATGACTGTAACGTCATGAGCTTGAAGATACCTCAGGACGTGCAAATGACATGGAAACGAGACAAAAGTAGGACGTGAAAAAAGATGTCAGAAGTGGTTGTATTTGTTTGACGGGAGAGTGTAACAGAGTGAATCAAGAGAAATAGTGAGTGTGGTTTTTTGCGGTTAAATCTAAAATTCCAGGTTCAGGGATTATGTTTAGTTTATAGGAAATGGAAAGTCATGTAATATTTTCAAACATAAGAGTGAAGTTTCAAATTCTGCTTCGATTGTTCAGTAAAGCCATATTGACATTGTATACAAAACTGAAATATAATCAAATAAGGTCAAAGGTAGGCAGTGGCTGAATTGTTTTGATTTTTTGGGTTTTTTTTTTGAGACAGGGTTTCTCTGTGGCTTTGGAGCCTGTCCTGGAACTCACTCTTGTAGACCAGGCTGGTCTCGAACTCACAGAGATACACCTGCCTCTGCCTCCCAAGTGCTGGGATTAAAGACGTGCACTACCACCGCCCGTCTTGAATTGTTTGGGTAAGGTACAAATAGACCAGTAGTTTAGTGAATTGAAAGAAAGTTATATGGAGGAGATAAAACATTAAAATTCCCCATGACTGATGCGCTTAAATTCTTTATTATTAATGAGCACATTTTGAAATTTATGTTAGCAATATTTCAGATGCACACTTCAGTATTATTAACTATTGTGACAGCATTGAACAGTAGATCTCTAGGAATTCATCTTGCCTTACTGGGACTTTGTCCTTGTTGAACAGTGACAATTATACTTTTTATAAACTGTGAACTTGATGCTGTTTTTGATTAATGGAATCACCAAGTGTCTTAGACTACCTAGTAACTTAAAACCCAAAAGTAAAGGTAGTAACCCATTGAGAGTTAATTTTTGTCCACCATTGCTGTCATTTAAATGGTTTAAACTGTTAAGAAAAATGATCAAGTGTCTTTGGTGGCTTAGATTTTATAGGGTTGAGAACAGAAAAGACCTGTGGACATTTTCCATCCAGTTGACTGATTTTCTTCACAAGTACCTAAAAAATTCAAAATCCCAATTTAAATTCTGAGTGAATATTCTCATTTTGTTCTATCTGTATGTTAAACATTGGGATCACAACACTGAGTAATCTATTCTATATTATACCCATTTTACACGCATGAATTTTAGTATCGAGTTAGGACTTCAATGATCATCAAAGATAGACTTTCTAGGATTTGAATAGTGTGATAACTTTGCAGACATTCTTCTTTCCATATAGCTTCTTTACCATATAGCATTTTGACACATGCATCTTCTTATTCATAATTCCTATGGGTAAGGAAATCATTTCTGAGAACTTTACCATAGAAGGTAGAATGCCTGCACTCCTCATACTGAAGTCCATGGCAAGTGAGTGTACTCTGGTAGTGGTGTCTATCACACAAAGTCCAATTTGGTCTTTGCTAATTTGACTCATAATGCTTAATTTACTTGACAACTTTCAGATATAGAAAGTTTTGCTTTGGGACTGAGAACATACTTTTATCTTATTTGGAATGTCCAAGTTACTTTTGTTAAAATTTGTTTAATTCTATCCTTTCCTCTTTGTAAAATGAAAGAAGCTTCCTAATTCCCATAATACGTACATACACATATACAAATTACTAGTCATCTCTAGAAAAATGAAGTGTAAAACTCTCAAGAAAAGGGATAGACTTATAAAGAATAAAGGCACGTAATCTCAGAAAGAAAAACAATGCATGTTCTCTCTAATATGTTGAGTCCAGACAAGAACATATATATATATGTATATATATATATATGTGTGTGTGTGTGTGTGTGTGTGTGTGTGTTGTGTGTGTGTGCATGTACATGTACACAATGTACATATAAGTATTATATAACTTGGAGAACAGAGACCAAAGGAAGCTTAATATAAGGCATAGGGATGATTGAAGGCAGGTAGTTGAAATAAGGTATGATAATAAATACAAAGTAACTGTTTTTTAATTCTAATTCTGCCATAAAATGTTTGGTTTTGGTGGTGGATAAGTACACAAAATATGTTAGCACTAAAAGAATATGCTGTGTGACAATGGTTTGTACTCTGTCAATTGTACTTTAATAAAATGCTGATTGGCCGGTAGCCTGGCAGTAAGTATAGGCAGGACAACCAGGCAAAAAGTAGAGACAGGGCAACAAGAATTCTGGGAAGAGGAAAGCTCTTTCTGCAGTCCTGACCCAGTCACAGAAGAAGCAAGATGTGACTGCCTTGCCAAATAAGGTACCGAGCTATGTGGCTAACATAGATAAGAATAATGGGGTAATATAAGTTGTAAGAGTTAATAAGAAGCCTGAGATACTAGGTCAATCAGTTTATAACTAATGTAGACCTTTGTGTAATTTCTTTGGGACTTAAAGATTACAGAACCCTGGCAGTACAGAAAACCTCATACAACAAAAATATAATTTATTGTGAATTTTCACAGCTTCTATTTTGAATAAGTCTTTTTTATGCAAATTAATTAAGTTGTATGGAATTTGGGTCTGTTTGAGTGTGTGATGTTTCTATTTGTTTGCAATTATTTACAGTACAGTCTATTGCAGTTTTAACAAGACAGGATTAAGGGGAGGAATGAGCAAGAAACCACTGAATGCAAATATTTCAACCTGAAGAAATAGTAAAGTGACTCAAAACTTACCACAACATACCTTAATAATTTTTTAATTAAAAATAATGTATTGAGCACTAGACAAAATAGTCTAACAAAAACAACTTGTAAAAAGAAAAAGATAGGTCTGTGTTACCTCACTCAGGATAGTGTTTTCTATTTCCATCCATTTGCATGTAAAATTCAAGCTTTGTTTTTTACCACTGAGTAATACTCTAATGTGTATATATTCCACATTTTTTTAAAATCCATTCTTCCATTGAGGGGCATCTAGGTGGTTTCCAGGTTTTGGCTATTACAAATAATGCTGCTATGAACATAGTTGAACAAATGCTTTTGTAGTATGATAGGGCATCTCTTGGGTATATTCCCAAAAGTGGTATTGCTGGATCCTGGGGTAGGTTGATCCCGAATTTCCTGAGAAACCGCCACACTGCTTTCCAAAGTGGTTGCACATGTTTGCATTCCCAACAGCAATGGATGAGTGTTCCCTTTATTCCACATCCTCTCCAGCAAAGGCTATCATTGGTGTTTTTGATTTTAGCCATTCTGACAGGTGTAAGATGGTATCTCAATGTTGTTTTGATTTGCATTTCCCTGATCGCTAAGGAGGTTGAACATGACCTTAAGTGTCTTTTGGCCATTTGAACTTCTGTTGAGAATTCTCTGTTCAGTTCAATGCCGCATTAATTGGGTTAATTAGCATTTTAAATGAGGAGCAGAAGGAGGGAGAACATGAACTAGGAAGTCAGGACCGCGAGGGGTGCACCCACCCACTGAGACAGTCAGGCTGATCTAATGGGAGCTCACCAAGGCCAGCTGAACTGGGACTGATGGAGCATGTGATCAAACCAGACTCTCTGAACGTGGTGGACAATGAGGGCTGACTGAGAAGCCAAGGACAATGACACTGGGTTTTGATCATACTGCATGTACTGGCTTTGGGGGAGCCTAGTCTGTTTCGATCCTCACCTTCCTAGACCTAGATGGAGGGGGGAGGACCTTGGACTTCCCTAGGGCAGGAAACCCTGACTGCACTTTGGACTGAAGAGAGAGGGGGAGAGGGTTGGGGAAGGGAAAGGGAAATGGGAGGAGGGGAGGAGGTGGAAATTTTTAATAATAATAATAATAATAATAATAATAATAATAATAATAATAATAATGATCAAAGTATTTTTGGAGCAACAGTAACACTATTTTGATAGGGACAGCATTTTGTAGGTTGAATTTTTAGAGCTGAGAGCAGAAAAGACCTCGGAATATTTTCCTTTCAGCTCACTGGCTTTCTACAGAAAGTGCCTTAATTTTTAGTGTTTACCAATTCCCACAGAGAGGATTTGCCCACCACATGGTGACTGCACAATCAACATGGCCTCACTGAGCAGGGAACTGGAAAAGAGACACCAGGTACTCTCTGGCCTTCTCATGGGAATGACAGCTTTCTGGGAAATCAGGGAGGAGAGAAAAATGTTGACTAATAGCAGTGTTCTCTTTCACGGCCTCTTTCTTCTGACTTAGACAGTCTTTGGCGCAGAAAATCTCTTTGAATCCTTTTTTTTTTTAACTTTTATTTTGTCTTTTTACTTCTTATACAGTCCAACAGGGTGGAAGAAAAATAATTCCAGATCTAGGAGAGAAGACAGAGTCAAAAGAAACACACATGAGAATGGGCTGTAAAGCAGACCCAATAAATTCCCACAACCATTGAGAAAAGTACTAAAAAATATAATTCTAGATGATATCATCTAAATCCCTTTTAGTGAAAAGGTAGAATTTGGCAATGTGATTATTAAACTATTATGGGATAATATAGTTTAGGAGGGTTATGATGTACAAAAGGAATCATAGATTTGTCTAAGATCACAGGGCCATTAAAACTGTATTGCTCAATCAAATTTTTGTTGTCTCCAAACATGTTTTATTGTGTTATTTTCTATTATGAATATTTTACTTATTTATGAAATTTATTGTTTGATCGTACACATTTTTTGCCTAAATATTGCAAAGTGATCAAACATATGAATTATTTGTAGCAATAATCTAAAACCACCAATGATGTAGGAGTTTTAAATGATAAAAGTACAGGACTTTTTAAGATAAGGCATGGTATGAGTTGCATGTAACTACTTTTGCTATTTTCTCCTTATATGTTGACCACAATGTTTTGATTTTTTGTTTGTTTATTAGTTTGTTTGTTTTGTGACTTTCAAAGGTTCAGAATAACATGCCTGGACATTGCTTTTTTGTGAGAAAATTCAGAAATGGTTCACTGTAACTTGTTGGATAAATTCCCTAGTCTTGGCAATCAAATGACGTTTTTTTATTACAACAGAAGATAGTGATTCCAATACAAATAGCCTTATGAGCGAAATCTGATCATTTTTACAAAAACATACTTATAAAAAGTGTTACAGAAGTGTGTTTTCTGTCAGAGATAGATATGAGGTCAGTAGATATTAGAAATATATTGTCTAAATAGGTTCTTTAAATTTTTTTCTGGCAATAAATTGAAATAATAGATGTACATCAAAATAGTCTTAAAATAGCAACATATGTGGAGTCATGGCTTTAACTCAGTGCATATCTTTGCTGTGTGGTTGTTTGTAAATCTTCACTTCCAACAGACACCGGAATGCTATTGTGTGAAATGGGTTACTTGGCGGTGATTTGCATGAGCTCCTGTGTGTGGAAGATGCACAATGAACCTGGTATCCTTCCAATTTGTCTCATTTCTGATTAACAACAGTGTACCGTGTTCTGCCTTGACAGTCTTCTATAACACTACTTACTTTCAGCCATTCTTAAAATGCTACTCTATAGATTGCTCTATATGCCTTACACACTGATGATTTTCCCATATTAGACACAAGCATTTATGCAGCAAGTTTTTATTATATATAATATATACATATGTCATATGTAGATGCCTGGCAGATGTCTTAGCCACCATGCTAAGCTCAAGAAAAACTAAGACCTAGCCATGCGTCACTGCACTATGAGGAAGAGTGAAAGGATATTTCACCTGCTCTCACTTTTGCCTTCCCTTTTATTTATTTTGTCTTTATTGATAATTCCCTTTCCGTTTTGGAGGACAGATAACCATTTAGTAACAGGCCACATTTCCAAGTTCCCCTTGTTATATGATGAGACCCTATCTCATCATATTGAATTGAAGCCAGTGAAAACATTTTAAAATCCCAAGGGATCCATGCACAATCATGTCACCACTTAGAACTTTTTGCTATGGTCCCTCGCTACTGGACAGGAAAAGCTATGCCGTAGATGAGAAAGCATCATTGAGAATCTGAGCCTTTTGACTTTGAAGAAACAGAGAGTAGGAGGCTGTTCTTGCCACTGCTAAACTCGGTTGTCATAGCAACTTGCTTCTTTCTCAAATGCACTATCTACTTAATCAAATCACTTATAAATAAAACATAGTGCATTGTTATAGTGTTCCCTGGCATATTACTTTAGTTTTCTGAACAAAACTCTTATCTATAGATTGGGGTGATTACAAAAAGAGTAAGTATTGGTGATTAAATAAATGAATGGATGAACTTAAGTTTTGGAAAATGTTTTTAACTTTGCTTTCTCATTTTTTCTTGTTTGGACTGAGGTATTGGCAACAGTTGGTAAAATAAAGCTCCTTTCATACATGCATAAACACAGAGGTAATGGGTTTGGATAAACACTGATTGTGTTATGGAAGGTGTTTTTAAAATTTTTTATCAAGATAGAAAAAATTGGTTCACTCAGCATGTCTCTGTTTCTTTTGATGTACTGGGGATTGAACTGAGGGTCTCAACCTTTCTATGCAAGAACTCTACAACAGAGCCATCTAGCTCCAGGTATACTTTAAATTATCAAGACCAATATCCAAACTTTTACTCTTATAACTTCTCCAAACCCTTTTATATGCCATTAAACATTTTTATGCATGTCAGCTGCATATCACGTAAGAATTTAATCAATTTCGATATTCAATTTCAATTTGTTTCAATATGAACAATATTAAATGTTTGTTTGAATACACAAACCCTTAAATACACACCTCTTAGCAATTGTATATATAAATTATGTATATATATATTGTATGCCTCTTAGCAATTATATATTTACATATGTATATATCATTATATATGTATATATATGGAAATTAACTTCTAATTCTGTTATCTAAATATCAGTCAATCGATATTTCAAGTACAGTTCCACTACTACTGAAGAGTTCTTAAAAGAAATTGCTTTGAAGTAATGAATCCAAACAAGCACTGTGTCTTTTCAAATCACTAGCTATAGACCTTTATGAATGCATAGTGCTACTAACAGCAAAAAAAAAAAAAAAAATGCATTTTGGTAGCCTGTTCCAAGACTGTTTTGAAGCTGTTAATTTAGCAAGTTAACTTGTTAGCTCACATTTGAGTGTATTGATGACTACTTTACATTTCCTCATGGTTTACCATTTGTAAACTTAGAATATAGAGATGGGGAGGGCACATAAGAGAAAAAAGAGAGCTGCTCACTAAATTTAACAATAGGTACATCTTTCATTTCATGCAACTATATGGTGGAGTTAATTCATATTGCCCATTGCTATAATTCTTAACTATAGATAACAGCAAATGTAGTGGTATTACTTTGTATTCATGGGGGTATATCATTCCTCTTTTCAGTGTTAAAATTAACATGTAGTTGACCATTAAGTATATTTTAAAAACAATATGACTAAATTTTTGTTAAATCAAATGATCCACTTATATTTTTCTACATTATTTGCCATTTATTTTATTTTTTATTTTTTCCATTTATTTTATTTGCCTATTAAATTTCCTTTAAACTTTATTCACTGTAGGTTTATTAAGATGCAAATTATAATAATTTTCTGAGTAGGCATGTTAGAGGATAAGTTTGTAAAATATTTTGCCTTATTATATAAGTGGTTACTCTCAGTCACATAATTTTTAATATTTCATTTATTTGAGTTATTAACCTGCTAAGTCACATTCATCTTTTCTTCACTTTCAGGAGTTATTGCTTTATATATCATGTGATGAAGGCAGTGAAATAAAAATAACAATAATTCTGTTTTTGATTTCTCAAGATGAAAACATGATCCATATTTAAGAAGAAACTGTGCATACCTCTAGAGAAGATAAAACATTTGCTAAATTACATACAGAAATTCAATTTCATTTAAAACTAAGAGGGAAGAACAGAGCTTTGTGTTTCATGGGCTTATTGTTTCATTATGAATAAAATAACGAAGGCACTGAATTCTGCTTTCAAAATGGCTCTACCCTTTTCTCATGTGCTGCTTACCAATAAGACCACCATTCACTAAATCACACCCTTATTTTTGTTGAGTTTAGCATATAGCTATTTTGTGTCACTTGGAGCACCAAAACCTGGGGACATTTATGCTCATTTCAGAGATGGACCTAAGACTCAGACCAAGTGAGGGCATTGTTAGCCACCACCCTGCACTTATTAAATGTGATGACATTCCTGAAGAACTGCTGAGTAACTTGCTTTCTAAAAGTACATACAGAATTTGTCAATTAAAATGTTTTACAGTGAAAACTAGGGCTGGGAATCTAAGTGAAGGGGTGCAAGAAGAGAAAAGAGCGTGGCTCTGTCATTCATGTGACTACAGAGCAAGACCTATGCTTTAGAGACCTGAGATATACCTGAAATAAGTAAGAATTGAGACCTGAAAAAGAGAAGCAAAAACAAAAACAAAAAAAAACTTAATTTACTAAATGAAACTTCTGAGGCAGCAAAAAGAATGGGATAGAAAAGACAAGGTGCAACTTTGGGCTTAACAAACTGGGGAAAGAGCTGGAAGGAAGGGCCCGTGGGAGGTGAGATATATATATATATATATATATATATATATATATATATATATATATATATATATATGTATATATACTATATATGTATATATAGTAGAGAACAGGTGCTTGGTGCAGAATCAGGAGGCCACTGTGGGTAACATCAGGGAGGTAATGTTAAATGCTATATATCTCATTTAGATGAAGCAAGTACAGGATCTTGTCAAAGAAGTAGTGTAGTCTACTTTATGTTTGATGCTTTTAAAGAAAATTTATTAGGTTGAGGTTGATAGGGAACTTAATGCAATAAAATTATTTTAGAAGTGTTCCTCATCGCTTGAATAAGTGGTGAGTTGGGGAAATAACAAGACATAACCAATTTGGGGGAACATTGTAGTTATATGGATGTTACTGTGGGCTATTCTGCCTCTGCTTTTGGGTTCTTCATTGGATAGACAAATGGATTAAAAAACGGGCACATTAAGCAACTTGAAAATGTATTAGAGAGTAGGAGTAGGAGCTCTGTATTTCAGCAGCTGCTAGGAGGAAAAAGTCAGAAAGAGGAAGAAGAGGGAAAGGTAGGCTTGCTGAGTTTATACTCAAGAAGTAGACAGGCTCATCTCTTATTGTTAGACAAATAGCTTTTCAAGCGAAGAGAAGATGGTGTGGTGTAGAAATACCTATCTCACTAAGTGGTCTGGGAGTTCTCTGATTTTCTTATTTCGTTCACCAGATTATCTTGCTTCTCTTCATCTTCCAGATTTATGCTGATTTCAGGATTACAGAGCATAATTTCCTCTGTAATGCAGAGGGTTCCTATGCATGTCTGAACAAAGAAAAAAATATCATTCTGTATAAAAAGCATAACACTCTAAGCATTGCAGTTTTGAGCATAGGCGATAACCTTTTCTGATTGAATTTGGAGCATCCTTTACAGGAAGGAATTCAGACATGGTATTATAAACCATGTCAAAAACAAACCCTTTCCAGAAAAAGTAATAGATTCTCATGGGAAAGCTAATCCTATTGCTTTTATAAATAGGCATGCTTTTTCCATCAGTCCTTCCACTATTTATTTTTCTGCTCATAGATTAGAGAGTTTCTGCTGTCATGTTTGGTCAGAGGGCCTTCTTTCTATATTGGACAGAGACCATAAGTTATCAAAGTGCTGAGAATGAGTACTGTTGTGTGACAATATTTTTCTGTAGAAACACAATGCACACATTTTCTCACCCAAAATAAGGAGCCCACAACAGGTCAAAATATTGATATCATCAAAGTCTAACTTGATAAACCATGAGTTTTATTGTGTTACTTAAGAGGAATATTTGTGAGGCATTACCTACAGGACCAACAATGACTCAAAGACTAATTACTAATTGAATTACTAATATCCATCCCAGCATAAGTAACAACTCACAGATAGAAACCTGGATCACACTGTATAATTTGCAGACAGATTGACGGGTTGGAGATTGTCCCTTCCAAATGACTCCATTGGTTTAAACCTCTTCCAGGAAGCCCAGCTAGCCTTTGCTTCTTCAAAGCAGCTGATGTGGTCTGTGAGTCTTATTTGCAACTTGGCTTGTCTGTTAATGACTTTCAACAGTTTAACTTGCTTATTCTGGGAGGGAGAAGGCTAGTGAGTTTGTTCGGTTTTAGGGACTTCCTGAAACTTTTTTTAACATTCCTATTTAAGGAGGTTCCCTGAAGGAAATGTTTCAACAACTGAGGAAATCCTTTCCATAACTCTGCTTTTTGTATAGGAGTGGAGTAGAGTGGAGTGGGGTGAATATTCACTCCTATATTAGAAGAGAGGCAGAAAGGATGTAAAAAACAGGAGGAACAGGCATAGTATTGTGGAATACTATGTTCCTGCCATGCCATGCCACTGCATGAATAAACTCACAGCAGCTCAATTACTTGCATAAGACCCAAAGATGATCAGGTTGAAATTACCAACATTTTGTCATGAAGCCTCTAATCCTTGCTGGAGGAGGAGCACAAGTTGTAAATAACTTCTCATCTATGCTCCTGTAAGCCAGTCAATTAAATTCTCTGTCAAAATCAAACAAATATACATACTGGCAATGGAAGTGGAAAGAAGACTAGTTGGGAAGTGGATGGGAATCAATGAGAATAGGTATGGGATGAATAAGATGAGCAATAAATATGAGAAAAAGACATTATGCACAGCTTTCAAAATGTCACAAAAATGTAAGTTTATGTATAATTATTACATGCTTTAAAAATTCGTTGAGAGGCCAGCAACCTGACTTAGTAGTAAAGACTTGATACCAAGTTCAATGACCTTAGTTGGACTCAGATGTTCATGGTTTAAGAAGACAATAGATTCCTGAAAACTATCTTCTAACCACCCTATTCATGTTGTGGCATGTGTACACCCACACCTATACACAGACACACAAATACACTAAATAAATTAATGCAATTTAAAAGTTTTTAGAAAGCTTTGAGTTGAAATCTGGAACATTCTACTTACCACATAGGGAGAAAAGAGAAAAGCTTATCAAGGAAACAGATTGCTTTCTGTTCTTGACTGTGGATATAAGCTTTTTCCCCACATGATGTACTAACACATGTAATTGTGAGGCAAATAAACACTCTCACCTTTAATCTGTCTTTTTCAAGCATGGTAAGACACCACCGTGAGCGATTATCAAGAAACCAGAAATAGAACAGTTGATGTAAGTGGCATACTCACAGCAGGGGACACCACAGAACTTCACTGGAGAAAGATGTGGTTGCCCAGGTTGAGCTCTCAATGCTGCGAGGTCCTGCAAAGATGGAGTTAAATACTGCTGTTGAGATAATCAAAAAAGTTGTCACTGATGGCATATTTTGTTGAAATGCTAGTGTTCAGTATCATTTGGGATGGTTCGAAGGAAAGCAAGACCCCTGTCACTGACCCTGTGTTGTAAGTTACCGTGAGCAGTGGTTGAAAGCGGATGTTTCTTTAGTGTACAATGTGTCTGGCATGGTATGACTGTCAAGCAGCACACATTTTTGTCTGATATTTCACTTGGCCACGGTACACTTAACTTCTTTGTGATTGTGTGACTGGGTTCCTAGCAGACTCTGTCCTGACAATAACTAAATTAAACTATGGAGACCTTTATTCTTTCAAATCACTCTTATATTATGAATTTCAAATTTTCTTTATAATTAGCAGCTAAGACAAATGCTGCATTTAAAGGGTTCATGTGTTTAGTGTTGGACCATATACATACTATGAAATAGGCTGTATGACATACCCACCCCCACAGAAACAAATCTGTTCTATCAGTAGTTGAAGGGATTCTAGAGATTTTATGTGGTGGGGGCCAATGCCTGCCATTGTGCTTCTAAGACCCTGATTTCAAAGGCATGTGGGCTATCTGTATTTGTCAGGGTTTTCTGAAGGAACAGGCTGATATAATGAATATATACATACACAAATATAAACACATAATTAATATATGGGGATATATTAGGCTGCTTATAGACTGCTACCTGAGATGTAGTACAAAAATGGCCATATCCCAGTGTAAAAGGCCAAAGATTCTGGAAGTTGCTCAGGCCGAAAGTCTTTCTTAAAAGCTGCAGGTATCAGTTCACATTGGAAATCTAAAGAATTCAGATTTAATACTGGCTGCCACAACAGGATAGACAAACTTGCTCTTGAGAGTGAGGGCTTATTATTCAGGGAATATTTGAAGCAGCTTTACTCTTAAGTATTTTTCTTTTCTTAAACTGAATTATTCAGTAAGCAAAATGTTTTTACCCCCCTAAACTATAGGAAATGTCTTCCTCATAAGATGCAGAGGTGTAAATTGCCAGGAAAGAGTCTTTTATCAGGAAAAAAAATCCTTTAAACTTTCTCTATATTTTCAGAAATTCAAAAAAATACTATTCTTTATTTATGAAACCTTTATTTTTTTCTAACCTGGTTTTGTAAATTGTTATATTTGTTTGAGTCTGAGATGAACAGAATGCATTTTCCCCCCAACGGAGACTTCTTTAAATGAAATGGATCAACACACCAATGAGTCTGCATGGAGAGTATAGAAATTAACCAAATAGGCCTCATTAAGTACAAGACTTCTAAGTAGTGCAGTCCTTGGAAAAGACCTTATAAAGCTTGGCTGACTTTCAGAGAAACTTAACCTGATATTCAGTTTCTCTGTGCAAGTGTCAGAGTTCTTTCTGTCTTCGTAAATGGAGTTGTCAGACATTCTGTGAAAGGAAAAACACTTCAAGAATTTGAGTTTCAGCAGACATATCATGAACTAGAAATAGGTGGCACACTGGGAATAAGCTATTTCTTACTGTCAATTATAGTTGAATCCAATCCTTTGGTATCGGCTGACAGAGGTAAAAAGGAGGGACTTGAAATATGATTCATTAGCTACATCTTCAAGGATGACTCATGCATGTGTCTCTGTGTGTATTAAGCTCCTTCTCTTCTCTACCCAAGCAGAATTGGAGTTACACACAGTTGTGAGCTGCCATGTAGGTGCTGTGAATTGAACCTGGGTCCTCTGAAAGAGCAACCAGTGCTGGGTCATCTCTCTAGCCTCCCTATGAATCATTTCTTATTCTTTTTTTAAAAGATTATTAACCTTTATTTTGATTGTACATTATATAAGTATATAAGTCATATTATATAAGTATATAAGTTATATATAAATTTACATAATATAAATATATTTTAGAGTAGCTATTTCAAATTTAAAATGACATAGGAAGTTTAAAGAAGTTGTGTGTACCATTGAGTTTGTTTCATGAACATCTGAAACTTTCAATGGAATATTGAGATTGATACAGAGGCCCTTGGGACTTCTAGAAAAACCACATATTATCTTAGCACAGTTTCCACGGGGAATAAACTTTTTGTTAAACAATAAGCCATTATTTATTTTAATAGCCTCCCACTTTTTCATAGAAGATATCACTCCATGATAAAATATCATTTAGAGACAGAAGAATATATTTACTTTCTTTTGGGAATTTTAGAAGAAAAATTACCTATGCTGCATTTTGTCACTTGTAGCTTCTAAAGTTGAAATTCAATGTAAATTTGCATCTTAATTTGAAATCAATTATGGGAAGCTGGGATTAGGACTAAGTGGAAGACATCAGCCATCTTTAGGAAAAGAGGCTTGATATAGTCTAATATAATTGTGTGCTTATGCTCTGATTTTACCATCCTCTCAGTTTTAAAACAGAAATACTTGTACAACACAGGAATCTGAGCATGACACAAAGTTTGACTTTTTACTATCACTGTCCCAGTGCCTGTTTTAAACTCCCAGCCACTGCCAGGTATCATAAGTCCTAACCAATGTCATATACAACAAGCACATATGGTGTTTTCTTAGTGGATACATTATTGTTCTTTTCAATGGATAACATCTAAATAAGAAAAACAAAATTACAAAAACCTTTGCTTTACCTATGTCTATAGTCTTGCTTCCTCTGTTTAATTTGTAATGGACGCTTTGGTACTTATATCTGTGTGAGAATACAAAATAGAATTTCTACAGAACTGTGATGTCTCTGACGATGTGGGATTCCCCTTTGCATGCTGTGAATATGACTGATTACTTAATAAAAAAAACTGGCTCGGCCTGGTAGGGCAAAAGAATAGAGGTAGGCAGGGGAAAGTAAACAGATTGTGGGGAGAAAAAAGGGCAGAGTCAGATAGAAGCTACGTAGCCCTGCTGGAGCCAGTTGGAATTTAGCTGGTAAGCCACAGCCACATGCCAAATCCACAGATTAATAGAAATGGGCTAAATTAATATGTAAGAGTTAGCCAATAAGAAGCTAGAGATAATGGGCCAAGTGATAACTTAATATAGTTTCTGTGTGATTATTTCGGTTCTGGGCAGCGAAAACCAGCAAGCGGTCCCCTCCCCAACCCTCTGATGACTTTCTTCCTCCACCCTCTGCAGCCAGGCCTACCACACATTCCACAGGCTGGCATACATTAGCAGGGCATCATTCTCAAATTGAAGAGTACAGCGCGGTAGATCCTTTTGTAGTAGAGCGAGTACTGCAGACAACTGTGAGAAGAGGCTTTTTTCAAGGAAGTTTTCACCGGGTAGTGGCGGTGCTCACCTTTGATCCCTCAGGAGGCAGAGGCAGGTGGATCTCTGTGAGGACAAGACCAGTCTTATCTATAAAGCGAATTCCAGGACAACCAGAGCTGTTACACAGAGAAACCCTGTCTCAAAAACACAAAGAGATAAAAGAATAGTTTTCGATCATCTCTACTGGCCCTCGGCAGCTCTTATTATTTCTTCTCCTTTGTTTATTGCACCTGTGGGTTGATTATTCTCTGATTCTTATCACCAGTATAACTGTAAATCACTCTACAAAGACGATTTAATGCCATGAGAAATAACCTGCCGGCCATAAAACAATACAGTGCAAAGGATGAAGGGTCTGTGGATTTGGCAGGAGAAAGGGAGGGTGGGTAGTGCCATAACACTGGGCATTTGGTTAAAATATTCGGAGGGGAGCTGGAAAACAGCTGTGACTATTGTAGCTAATTGAGAGGTGATATTTTATTGATGTAGGAGGTAGTTAAGGATGCCATTAGGTCATTTTTTTTCTGAGAAGTTTTATGTTTTGTTCTGAACTGAATTATTGTTCCCTTCCTCCTCTTCCTTTATTACGTGTGTACACCTGTGAACAATGTAAATCAGAGACAAGGAATAAGTAGTGACACTTTGGGCCCTTCCCACGATGAGCACTATATTGTTACTTTTATGTACACACTTTTATGACAAAGTATGATGAAAATACAGCCGTGTTGCAAGAACATGACATCAGTAACAAAGTCTTTCATGCGCATTTTGACTGAGCCAGCCACACCTCACATACAAAATAGACCAGTACATCTTGTAATTTGTGTTGAGAATATTTTTTCTTCTTCATGTTTATATTTTGTTTTGTAAAGACACATCGAACTAATGTTTTCATAACCGGTGTGCCTAAATCTCCAGTAGACTATCTGAAAAAGCAAATTGACTGCTATGCTTCATTAATACGTGCCCCTCCTCTCGAGGAATTTGACATTTATCATCAAGCCAAGAAGAACATAATATACTAAGATTGATAGTTAATATACTTAGGGTGCTTCCTGTGGCTTTTACGTGTGTTCAGACTTTCAACAAACCTATGGAATTATTTACCTTTTACCATTATGATATATACTGAACGCAATATACAAAAGGCTCAGCCTCTGTCAAGTTGTAAGCACCGTGACGACTCAGTCAGGGTGAGTGTTTTTATTTTATAGAAAAGCAAAGTGAGAATCAAAGATGGTTTAAAAAAACAACAATAAGCCGGGCGGTGGTGGCGCACGCCTTTAATCCCAGCACTCGGGAGGCAGAGGCAGGCGGATCTCTGTGAGTTCGAGGCCAGCCTGGTCTACAAGAGCTAGTTCCAGGACAGGCTCTAAAAAAGCTGCAGAGAAACCCTGTCTCGAAAAACCAAAAAAAAAAAAAAAAAAAAAAAAAAAAACCAATAAATAAAAGTGCCAAATATCCATAAGATGTTGATGGGAAAAGGATTGCTTTGAAAATCTATCTGACTTCAGTTTCTGAGTTCTGTGATATACTGATGCATTTCAGAAGTTGTTCATAAACTGATTTTATATTTTCAGTTCAGTAGAGTTCATGGGTTATATTAATCTTTTCAGGCTACTTTGCCAATATTTAATATGCTAAGCACATCTTCACTTCATTTCCTGTTTTGGACAATTGGTGCTATAGGTCAAATCACATTTCACAGTATTAGATTGACATCAAACAAATTAGTTTCTCTCATTTCCAGGCAAAAATATGTCAGTTCACCTCTGTGTTAACTAGAATACAGAACTTTCCCATTTTCCATTAGTCCATCTTTTATGAGTTTGACTGATAACCCAGTGTCCTGGGCACAATGTTTTTTAGGCATTCACCAATTTATACCAAGAATTGTTTAAGTAAACAAACACAATTTTTAAGAGTCAAGGTTCTAGAATTATGAAATATAAATGAAACTACATAGTGCACCAAAAATACTTTGTCCATGCCTTTCCCTGGCATGCTTCTGCTTTTAATTAGACTTCTAATTTCTGTGCCCTGTGTATTTTATATTCCTTTTCAATTTCTTTAAAATTTTTATTCATACAGATATTGTGCCTTCATTATATGTCAGGTACTCACAAAAGGCAGAATAGCTCATGGAACCTCAAGGAACAGGATTTTTAGAAAGTTGTGAGCAATTAGGGTGCTGGAAACCAGGTCCTCTGGAAGTGTGGCCAGTGTACTTAACCACCAGGATATCTCTCTAGGTCTTTTATGATACCACTAGTTATTGGTTTTGGGGTTCTAATAATTGAGTATAATCTCATTTTAGTTAGTTTGCTTCTGATACTATCCTGTGTTGTAATAAATATACCTCTTGGAGATCTCAACAGATCCATTGATAAGCCAGTAATTTTATTATGCCTTCAAACAGTTGTCCAATGTATAGGTTAAATATGTCATGGTTTTAAAATATTGCTCATTTTTTCCAGAGGACTTAGACAACAATGAGAACACTAAGAGAGACTTACATAGATCTTTTCTACATGGGAAGTAGAAAAAGACAAGATCTCTTGAGTAAATTGGAAGCATGGGGACCTTGGGGGAGGGTTGAGTGGGGGAGGGGAGAGGCAGGGAAGGGAACAGAGAAAAATGTAGAGCTCGATAAAAATCAATAAAAATATTGCTCAATGATCATGATCTTATATGATAATGTTAGTTGTCTAGAATTATTCTTTCCCATCAAGAGCATCTAGTGCACGCTCTTATCCTCACCCATGGCTTAGGTTATCATATCCAAACCATGTTTTATTTGTCATTTCTAAACAGTGCTATGTGCGGATGTGCTATGTGCACTGATTAACTCTTTGATATTTTGACTCGGTAGATCCACGCTTCCCCTCTTCTCAATGACTGTATGCTGCCTCTGAAGTACAGCGTAATTGGAGCTTTGACAGGATCTTAAACTTAAAAGTCTGACTTGATTCTCGAGTCTGACAACCTTCCGGGGCAGTCACTCCTTAAGTATGCTTTTCCTCGGTAGTATACTCCTTAATTCTCATTCTTAAGTGTGTTAGTGTACTTGTTCATTTACCAGTTCATTTACCTTCCAATCTCAAAATCTATAAGCATTATCTGAGAAAACTTTTCCTTTACCCCTGCTTAGCAGATTATTAAGTGTACTCTTAAACACTTTACATATTAAAGCTACCATAAAAGCATAAGGATTAAATTTAATGAATGATCAGCATCTACCCTTTCTCTGCCTACAGTCTTTCTTAGCTCTGTTTAATCTACACTTGTGTGGGAAAAAAAGAAATAAATTGTTTGTATGGTTTCTGTATGTACAGAATAAATATTTTTATAATTATATAAATTTTTATGTAGTAGGAAATTCTGTTTAGGAAGTTAACTATTCATACCAATGAGGGTTCCAAAAATATTTATTTGTGTATGTGTAAATATATTAGAAAATATTAAAAAATTGTTCAATAAAATTCAACTGTTATGTGAGTTTCTCAAGGATTTTACAAAGGTACTTAATTCTGGCTCCTATTTTTGCATAGAACAAATAATTAACCATACAGTTCAGCTCTTTTATATTTTATATTAAGTTTTACTGAGTGATATGTGACAATAACCAATAAAATAAAAAATTAAAATTGTTATTGTTTAAGTACATTTCAGATCTTTTAAAATAAAAAACAGTGTGTAGATTTTCAAACTGTACTGATTTTTACATTTTTATTTATATGCTAATCATCTGAAAGAAGCATGCCTCCTTCAGCTTCAAAGAGGACCACAGTAGGGCTCACCATCTGTGTTGGACCTGTTGTTTCATGGCAGAGAGTTCCTACTAAAAAAAAAAAAAAAAAAAAAAAAAAAAAACAAAAAAAAAACGCTTGATTTTTAAGAAAATTACTTAATGTCTCAAAGATCATTTGCCTTAGGTAAAAAAAAAATCTATTCTAACTATAAATCATAATCTCTTATAAAACCAGATATTGAGAATGAACTTCACAAAACATGTATCCACTTATTGCCAACTATTGCTTTACTGAACTCTAGACTTTTAAGCAAAGTTTAAACTGAAGAGCAATTTATATATTTTAGCAATGGCCCTGGGCAAAGTATGTTCTGGTTAAGTTAGCATAATTTAGCTGAAGAGAAGAAAGTCTGAAAAGAAACATGGTGACTTACAAGGCAATAAAAATGTCACTACTCCGTATGAACAAGATTCGGCTTGAAATTGTATCCAATTTCCTCTGAAAATCGTCTTCAATAGGATAATTTGTCTTAAAATTTTCTGCTTCCTTTTGACTATGAGAGTTGGTAAAAATCAGAAAACCTTTCAACTTCCTTAATAATCATTTTGTAAAACATAAAAGTTATGTTTCTCTTAAATGAATACATTTTCTTTCCTCAGGTTTTGTTCAGATATTTTGTTGGGATTCTGTGTTGGGTACAATTGAATTGATAAAGATTCTTTATTTTCTCAAACAAGAAATTTTAAATAATTCTCTGATAGATTCTTCTTTTATAGAACTTTATCATCTGCATGTATCCAACTTGTAAATGATTTCTATTAACATATTTTCTTAATGCAAAGTCATTTAATGTGTTCGTTAACACCCACTTACCTCTCAAAAAAGAATCAAAGCCATTTAAGAGCACCATTAAAGATAACCTTAAAATGTGACTAATTAGTTTAGCATTTGTGTTTCAGGGTTTCCTTTAAATGACTTTGGAAAAGACCTTCATTGTGCATTTTCCACCCAACTGAACTGTGCAAATAGCGTGGGACTGGCCGTGGGTATAATAAAGTCATTTGCTGGTTAATTTGACCTCACTACGGATAAAGAGGAGGAAGTATGTTCCTTTTTTAGCCCCTGTCACCAGCTCTTCAATTACACTTTTAAGTAATTTCTTACATAGGCTTTTACTGCTCAGCTTTTGGAAAGTAGTTCCCTTGTGGGCTCGAACCAGGTGGAACTCTCAGATGCCAGGTACAAAGTTTCTCAGGGGAGAGTCAAACCAGGATTGAACTAAGCTTCACCTCTCCCGCTTTCCAGCAAAGGAACCCGTCCTCCAGAGCTGTTTTCTGGAGAGGCCTGAATGGAAACAGGTTCTCAGAATCCCACATTCTTTTCCGGTTTCCGCTTGGTGATAATCCTGGGGCCCTGCAAGGCTTCTTCTTCTAAAAGGCTGTCGGTTGAAAACAAACTTTTAGATTACAGACCTTTGATTCTTTTTGAACTGTAGCCCTAGACCTGATAATCAGTCTGCTTTCTGGGTTGCTAGCAGGATTGCACCTTTACCCAAAGCATAGCTTTCTGTCAAGGTCACAGGGTCACATCTCTTTAAAATAAATAATAAACCACAGAGACCCCTGGAGATTGAAAGGGTGAGGATCGGTTCACTGTCACTAAAGTGTTCAGAGTGTAAGGCAGTGCTCTTGGCCCAGCCTTGGCCACACATCTGGGGGACTCGGTGGTACCAAGAGGCAGAGCTTAGAAGCCACTTGTTCAATTTCTTCTTTTATATCACTGAATTTGTTTCATATAGAGATGAAGAATGCAGTCTTGCCCTCTTGGGAACATTCTTCATAAAAGCAAAGGAGCTCAAATAGAGAAATATAATGGAAATATTAGATTCTTTCTTCTTTTTTGAAGTTCTCTATCCTCTCAGAAATGACTAATTCATGAATTCCATTTTTTTCTATGTAGCTAACAGTCCTTGAGTCTTCATTCTTGCCTTATGTAAATTACTACACTACATCCCCATACAATCCTTTTTTGAATCGTATGAGGTGTGAGCACATACATACAAGATCAGTCAATAGTATAAGCTCTATGGGACCAGTACCGAAAAAGTTTTAATCTCCCCGTTTTCTATCTCGTGAATAAAAGCAAGGATACACAAATCATTTAGGACCCCAGAAAGACTGCCTGGATTCTTGCTAATACCATTGCAAACAAGTATCAAAGTCAGTGCATGCAGTAAAACTACATATGTTTTGTCCTGTTGGCAAAAACATCCTAAGGAGCGAAGCATGGCAGTGATTGAAAAGTGACACGTGACTCTCAGATGACAGCGGTGGGCTGTCAGTCACTGAGCTCGTGATCTTCCCCGTCCATCCTTGTTTGGACGTACAAAGCTACAATTCTCTCGTGGGTTAGTGACCTTTAGAGAAAGGAAAGCAATACAATTCCATTAAACCCCGAAGGCTGAGATAAAACAATTGTACCTTTTAGTTTCCCGGAATAAAACAAAAAGGAACTGTGCTTTACTTATCCTTTTATATGAGAAATTGATTGCTCTAGTTTGAAGTTTGAAGAAATAATTGAAAACGTTATTGAGTTACGTCTTCATTCTAAGGGTCCATGGAAAGCAATGTAAAAATTTGTAATCACTCATAGGCCAGGATTTCCCTGTTTGAGGCTTAATTATGCCTAGGTTTTTCTCACATCATATCATATTCTGCATAATTCTTATATTGTTGCCTTTGAAGAAAGATTAATTTGCAATCTAAATTTTCCTATTTTTTTCTTTTAAATATACTGAGGCAATTGCCCAACACCCATATTTAATATTTTATTGAATTGTTAAAAATGGGACTTCTTTCTATCACTGTCTATTGAAAGCAGCAAGTTCCTGGGCCTGTAGAAAGCAATAAAAACAGCTACATTATTCATTTTGTTACTTCCATAGCAGCCTTCTTCTTAAGATCATCAGTGTGGTTGTGAGGCAAAGCCTAAACAGCACATTCGTGAGGGCTTCTGCACCTCCTACACTGCTATTGCTAGGACCAAACTCAGGAACTCTCTCAAATTGTACTGCATCTCTTAACAGGCCCAGGTGATGACTCCTTGGGGCTGTCTACCTCTCTCATAAATGGGAGCAGCAATGCTGTCTGTTTTGACATGCTTCTTTGAGTGTCTGTGCACTCTTCCCTCCAGATGTGTACTCTTCCCTCCAGACCATCAAGTTTGTGCCACCTCTGATGGAGATAGATCCACCACATCTTTTGATTATTGTAATAATTTACACTTTCTCTAGCAAAATTGTCAGTGTTACAAGATTTGAATTAGCAAGTTCAGTACTATACAATTGAGTGACCCCATCTTTAATTATTCAAAACCCACTTCTTGTTATCCTTTAACAAATTTACTCAGACTTGGAATTTTGTTGAGGCTTAATTTTAAATTATTTGTACTTGACAAATAATATCTAGAGTGTACAAAAGCTTTAATAAGATACTTATATCATATACAGATTTTCATTATGCTTAAAATAACCATAGTTTTCAAAATTCTGAGGTTGACTGGCAAGGCTGATTTGTTGTCCCTGAATCTCAAAGAGTAACATGCTATAACTTGAAACTGAGAAAATTGGTTTGTTTCATTTTATGTCAAATTCTAAAATGCATCATTGATGAATAAGCATACTTTTAAAAAATTAAAAATCATGAAAGAAAACATTTAAAAATAGTTTCAATAAATACACTTGTCAATATTTAAGGCAGATCATTTGATTTATTGAGAATTTTCAGGGTAAGGTTGAAGAGATGCTTCAATAGGCAAAATGCCTGCTCTGAAAGGTTCAAGTTCTGAGTTTGCTTCCCCAGATGTGTTAGCATAGGTCTGAATCCCAGAATTTTTACAGCAAGATGACAGGTAGTGTAGGAGAATCTCAAGAAGCTTGTGAGCCAACTAGTCTTGTGTATTTATTTGTAAACAAGAAACACCTTCTCAAATAATGCTGAAGGTGAGGACCAAACTCCAGGGTGTTACTTTAACTTCCACGTCTGTGCAGTTAGTTACAGAAGTGAACCAGAACTTACTCCCTCCCCACACAATGATTAAGTCAAGAACAAAGTATTTCAGCACATTGCTTTCGCAGTCATAGTAGAATCTAAAACTGCCTGTCTCATCCTCCAAATAGCAGTTGTGATATAAAAAGAACCTCCCAAGAGCTAGTGTCATAAAATAATAAAACCCGATTATTCTTGGATCAGAAATTAAAGCATGACAAAAAGAGGTGATTTGTCTCTGTCAGTGTGTTGGGTTTCAGCTGGGAAAGATTGAGTATTTAGGGACACTGTAAGTGACTAGAACCACACTGAGCTATTTTCACCCATATTTCCAGGGCTTAATATAATTTTATCACTCAGAACTTAAACTTGGCTTGGTTTGCAAACTAGAGAACTTACATGCTAGCTTCCAGCGTTATCCTGCTTCCCTAATGATTCAAAAGGAACTAGTTCAAAGAAAGCACCAATGGAATGAGGACACTCGGGCAGGAGGAAAACTGAATGTTTTTATAAGAGCCTTAGGTGTCAGGACGTCACTTGCTTCGCACTCGGGGTCACGCAGATAACAGTGTGTTCCGACCCAAGAGGAAGGCACTCTTTGGGAAGAGGATAAACAAAACTGAAGATATTGTTTATAATTTGCAAAACTCAGATGGGCGTTAGTAACACACACCTTTAATACCAGCACTAGGGAGACAGATGCAGGTGGATCTCTGTGAGTTCGAGGATAGCCTGGTCTACAAGAGCTAGTTCCAGGACAGGCTCCAAAGCTACAGAGAAACCCTGTCTCGGAGAAAAAAAAAAAAGGAAAAAAAGAAAGTAATTTCCATATCTTTATTACACCTACAAAGTATTTATCTTCATGGCATAGGTAAAATCTCTTTGAAGTCCCCCAAGGACTTACAAAAGCCATATTCTCCTCTGGCATCATACTTAAGCTTGAAGTCCAGAGTCTCTTTATCAAAGGGAGACAAGGGAGTTGATAAACCAATTCTAGGTATGCTTCTTGGACACATTTCCCTATTTCTGCTCTCATAAATGAAGATGCGCAGTTCAGAATGTCTGCAAGAGAAACTCAAATTCACAAAATCAAAGAAGAGGCACCATTAGCAAACTCAATCAGTAGCTTTTAAAAATCCTGTCAGGGATTTGCCATTTCCTTACTGGGGGCCCTTTCTGATCTCCGCATCTGATTCTTTCCAGGCAGTTGCTATGCACAATAAAATGATTGCTCTTCTAACATACTTCTCTGTTTCTCTTGATGTTAGACATATAATTTTCTCAATCCATAACTCCAAAGTCCTCTTCATTTTGTATTTCCTGACCAGTTCACTCACAGATGGCGCTTACTTCCTAGACAGCTTATGTGGACCACATTATATATTGATTTGGAAGCTACTCTGTCACACAAAAGTAATGCCTGATCATCTCTTGGAAATGACTTCATCTCTGCCCTTGCTTTCTGTTGGAGTCACAGTAAGCTGATATACTTCTTTATAACTTCATTCTTCTGAAGAATTTATGTACAGTACACTTTTTGATATCCTTAGATGGCCTTTAGCATTTAATATAACCCATACTGAATTTTTGAAAGGTTTTTGTAGCATTCACTTGGTTTTATCCTTAAGACCTTTCCTATATTCTGAGAAGTTAAAAACTAGCAACTTCTGTTTACCTGTGGTTTCTTTTAAGTTGGGCTTGGAAATTGAATGGTTCCTTCCTTTGCTCTCAGAAGGACTCTGTTATGGATTCAATATCTTTACCATTCGAAAATTTGTACAAGCTCCTGTATGCTTTCCTTTGTTCTATGCCACATCAATATACAAAAGAAGACGTTTTGAAGTCAAGGACGCAAGTTCCCATCCATAGCTTCTGCCAGCACCTTGATCTTGAATTACCAAGAAGCTGTAACTATGGGAAATATTATTCTTGTTTCAGGCACACCATCAACTGTATTTATGTGGTAGCTTCCCAAACTAAATATGATGTATAATTGATTGTGATAACTCATAGTGATAGCTACATGCACACACACAAAGATACACACACACACACACACACACACACACACACACGGGACATTTTCTACTCTTCATGACATTAGAGATGATGGCAGTTTTCCATTTCCTTCTATAACTGTATGACAACTCCCTTTCAACATCTAGTAATTCTTCCATTCCTTTTTATAAGTTATTACCGACAGCTTTCTCAAGGCCTACTAGGATTTTCCATACTATCTCTTCAAGTTCATTTGCATTTGTATGGAACTTAATTGTTTAGTAAGTCGCAAAAGCTTTAGGGTTTATTAGGTCAACACCCCACTTCAAATGATAACTTCTTCCCTGGTGACTACCTCAAATATTGGTGATGTAAAACAAACCATTTTGTGATTCTCAAAGTGTAAATTTGGGAAGTTGAGTACGGTGATTTATTTCTACAGTATGATATTAGATCTTGAATGACCCAGAAGGTTCAGAGTGATTTGAGAGGCTGACTGCTAGAATCACAAAGGTGCATCTCTGGTTGCGAATCTGGCATAGAGGTTAGCATGAGCTTTGTCAGACTGAATATAAGAGCTTTTTCTGTGGCGTCTTTCTGGAGAAGGTTGGGAGACTCAAAAGTTGGATTGACGAGACTTCCAAATTTTTTAATAAAACCAACCAAACAAACACCAATGTTATGACTTTACAACTTACTTCCATGAATAGTGTAACAACACTTTCAATGGTTTTTGGGTCATTATCCTAGCAATTTTGCATTCTATTTATTTAAGAAAGAAGTTAGATGCTTCTGCTGGTGAAAATGTAGATACCATGATTACAAGCCTTTTAAGATTTTTCTTGCATAGTCTCACTTTTTGTCACTGAATCTTGAAAATAATAAATTTTATGTAACTAGGAAAAATGTTAATGCCATTTATACCAATCATATCAATTGCCCAAATTATCAAAATTGTTAAAATTGACTAATAGAAGGTTTGAATATAATAGCTTATCACTGAGTTGAAATTATACTTTATGTTTATAGATTAAACGTGATAGAATTTTATGACCTTTCACCCCACATTTTCTGAGAGATAATTATCCTAAAATATCGACCCATACTACATTATCTCTTCAAAATGCGACTCAGTAGCTGATGACCTCAAAATGCCATTTCGGTAATTGATGACTCCAGATACCAGTCATCAGTTACAGTCATTGTATGGGCCCTGATGCAATGTTTGCTTGTGAATTTATCTACACACAGAAATTCAGGTTCCTAAGAAATCCGTGGTACTTTCAGAGTCAATACATTTCTTAGATAGGCGAGCAACATCTTAGCCACATATTCCACTTGTAGTTTTTGCTATAGTTTATATAACTTTATCTTTCTCAAGATTTGCTCCTAAGTTTTCACCTTTAAATTATTTTACAGTAGTTGAAATACATCTTGTGAGTGCTGCCAAGATTTCTCATCTCTGAAGAAATGAAGTTGTTAGAGATCTTTGTTTTTTTGGGCCAAATGATTGCCCAGCCACTCATCCAAACCTCTCCAAGTGACTAGGTCCCAAGACAAAAACAGGGTTTCTCTAACTGATCTCTCTCACTTAATGAGTCTCTTCCTGAGTTTCGAGGACTTTATCAGTTCTGTATTATCTACTTCACTCATGTGAGTTAACTATATCTCCCTACTTATAAAAATTCAGCATTCTGACAAAGAAGTTATTTTTTATTTTTCACAGCAATTATTGCTTTCTGTACATAAAATAGTTAACTTTTAAAAAATTACATGAAATAACTCTATATCTTCCACCTTTAGTGCTAATTATAATTTTCCTTTTTTTTTTTTTTTAAAAGAAAGGTCTTATGTTTGACCATTTTCTGTTATATTCTCTTGCAAGCTATGTCTTAGAGATGCACTTAGCCAATTCAAACAATTTTTAACATTTACATTTTGGAGGTATTTACATGTAGTTTTTATGTATCCATAAGAAAGTACTTTAGGTTTCCTACAATCTGAACTTTGTTGAACTGTTAAAGCAGACCCTTATGTTCTAGGCACCAAAATTCTACTGCTAGTTATATTTGAAACTGAAAGGCAGGGCCAAGCCAATGGGTAATTGACGAGAGCTTAATGACAGAAACTGATGGAATGCTGAAGCAGAAAATCAATCACACGCTAGCTCGGTGACTCTTGGGGGTTTGTGGTTTTAACAGTTTCGGGATTGGTATGATACTGAAGCTTCGAGTATCCTGAACAAGAAGAATGATAGGACTATTTTATGACCTTTTATACTTAAACTCAGCATTTTTACATGAAAAAGTCGCATGCCATTATCAAGATATTTTAATTCCCTAAGATATAAGCTTGGTGCTCTTTTATGTAGAAATACTCTCTGAATGGTCTGTTCATTCAACTTGGGTAAGCTTAATTAAAGATAAAACCGTTTCAGTGTTTTCTATGTGTTATCAATTACCAATCACTATTTCTGAGACAAACTAATTCATAGATTAGTCTTGATTAGATAAAATTGCTCCCAGGAGAACTGTAGCAATAAAAATAAATTATGTCAAAAAATTTCTGTTAAAATTCAAGCTACTGATGAAATAACTAGGCTTACTAGGTTTGACAGACATGGTATTATGACATGGATCTATAAAAAAGAACTCATGTAAGCTTCTGACACTTTCTGCTGACATTTTATCAAGGTTCGCTATAGTTTAACAAAGCACTTTTCTTTTCAGTAACTTCTACATTCCATAAATTCCATCTGAAAATTCACAATAAATGTCAAAGAAGATCCAACTTACTGTTTTTTTTCTTACATGAATGATATAATCAGATATTCTCAAAAAGAAAGGAAAATGTTATAACCAAGCAATAAGTCAATAAACAGTTGCACAGTGGAGACCGTGTCCATAAGGCCTGACGTGTCATGTGAGTTTCTTTAATTCTCTAGAGCACTCAGCACTTAATTGATAGACTGATTTTATTTCTTTGAAAAATAAATAAATTTTATATTTTGATGAATGTTTAGTAGTGTTTGTGTTCATAGTGGGTTTTTTTTGTTCCTTCTCTTAGAAAGATATGCAGGTACCACACTCTAAATATGAACATATCAAGTTCTGTGATACCCGGAGGTCACACTTTATCAGTGACTATATATGCATTAACTGTAGGTGTGTTTGCATAAAACCCTCTTTGTTTGGTTTACTAGATGAGAAAGAAATATACATGTGCATCATAAGATATTCTAGCTCTTAGCTAATGATCCAAATTATAAGCTGAAGAAATAGAGGAGCAATTTTTTTTACTGTTTTGCTTAACTTTTCACAAATTATTATAATTTTACTCATATAATAGCGTTAAAGTATGTATATCAAACAAAATATAGGTTCTTTAGATAAATGAACTCAAAAAATAATTGAACTCTTTAATAATTTAATAACTTTAAATAATTAGTCTTAACCTATCTATTCCAGAATATTCCTGTGGTTCATTCTCAGCCTAAGTAAAATGACTTGGGGACATTTTTCTGAAAATACCTTCATCCTTTTACTAGAAAGTCGTGCTTTCTTTAACTTTACGTAGAGCTATAAAATTCCTTTGACAGACCAATATGATTTTAGTTTTTAATTTAGGTAGTTGGCAAGCATTTATCAAGCATTTCTTACAGACATTTAATTTGGATTTTTCATAAGGAAATTAAACTTTGTCACGGATTTTGAAGAGATCATTTTAAAGAAAGATGGGTTATAAGCGTTTCACAAATAATATAATAAGTTCTCAGATAGTAGTGAATGTCAAGATAATTCTGCTATGTAGCAGACATGTTAATGATACCTTTGATACTAATGATGATGGATAGAAATGAGAAAGGAGCCATATTGGAACCAAGGTTAGAATGATGCTGTTAGAAGCAATTCATGGAGCAAGGAATGTGGGTAGCCTAGCCACTTGAAGCTGGAAGGAAAAGGATTGGATATATTCTCTTTTAGAGTTGCAGAAGCTACCATAGCCTACTTAACCACAACAGCATAGATAATAAATGTATGTAGCTTTAAGGCACTCATTTTGGAATGCAGTGTTACAGCAGAAGTGAAAAGTCAATATAACAACTTTCGATGCTGCTTGTCTTTAGTAGGTTGTGTGCTGGTATCCCCCTGGGACCAGCAACGATACTGGGAGCATGCTTGTGTATCTTCTTCCAGATACTCCCACTTCTCCCTTTCTCGTGATTCTTCTGTGACTCAGTGGAGATAGTAAAAGTAAGATTCCTCTGCAAGTGAGACATGGAGTATTTGTATCAAACACAATATCCCCTTGGCTCTTTCGAAACAAAATAAAATAGCTTAGGAACATTCTTCTGGAATTATCTTCATCCTCAAACTAGCCAATAGTATTTTTTTGACTACCTGACAAAAACGACCTAAATATTTGAAAATTGCAGTATTCAGCTTAAAACTTGATGATAGTTGTAGGCATCGTGCAATACTGGAAGTGAAAACATGATTAGGCCCGAACCACACAATACCAGAATTCCTGATCACTTCTATGACCATGACACCTGCAAATCGTACTATTAAGCTCTCTTGAATCTCTGTCCAGGGCAACTTAGCACAGTAAAAATTAAATTTACGCCCTTATTGAACAGAAATAAACTTTCAAAATAATCTTTTTTATTCACCAGCACAGGAAAAGCAAACAATTCTGCTTCCCATCTTATTCTGCATTGTTAGTGTGTGTTCTTTTCTGACTACATTTTGCACAGCAATCCCAGTTCCCTCCTCTCCTTCCATGTCCTCCACCAATTCCTTCACCCCTTCACTCAGAGAAGGTAAGGCACATTGCTTTGGGGAAAGATCAGTACCCTTCCTACTATATCTAGGCTGAGCAAGGTATACACCCAAAGAGGATAGGTTCCCTAAAAGTCAATGTAAACAGCAGGATAAATCCTAATGCCACTGTCAGTGGCCCCGAAGTCTGTCACAGCCAAACAACTGTCACTCACATTCAGAGGGTCTAGTTTGGACCTATGCTGGTTCCTTCCTTGTCTGGCTGTGCTTCCATTAGCTCATGTAAACTGGTTCAGTGGATGTCCCCATCATGAACAATGACATCTTGATATCTGCATGCAAATGGATGGAACTTGACAAATTTATTGAATTGGATGAACAGTGAAAGTATCAGAAGCTGTGCTTGGAAAAACATATTTTAAAGATCAGTTGGAAGAATCTATAACTTTCTTCTCCCTTTGTCTCCGTGTGTGTGTGTGTGTGTGTGTGTGTGTGTGTGTGTGTGTGCTGGGTGTGGTATATGGGTCTGTGGACAAGTGTGTAAAAGTGTACTTTCCTGTGCGTGTTGGCTCACACCAGAGGCTGATGTGGGGTGATTGGGGTGATTTCCTCTATTGTTCTACACCTTATTAATTTTTATAATACACATTTTTATTTTTATTTACTTTTGAGACTTTAACTTCTTAATTTTTTTAATCTAAGAAAGGGTTGATTTGACTTACTGTTCTGGAAGGATAAGATTTGTGGATGCCAGAGTGGAGATAAGAGATTGTAGAACTAGAGGAGTGGCTGACTGCTCACATCTTGAACCTCAAATACAAAACATAACGGACTTATTCAAACAGGAGCATGGGTTTTGAAACTCTAAAGCCTGCCCCAGTGAAGTACTAAGTCCCGCAAGTCATATGTCCTAAGCCTCCACAGTTTATTAACTGAAACTGAATGAATAAAATTTGTGTCCTGGCAATGCTGAGGCACGCTTGGACACCCTGTATATGGCAGTTCTGTTATACTGGAGTTCATGAACCACAATTAATAAAAACTCAGAGAGAGAAACTGGGGTTCTACCTGAAGACCTGAAAAGCAAAATAGCCAGTTACTGGCTTTTACCTCAACTTCAGTCCAAAATGGTGATCCTGCCTCCAGGAATCTGAGAATGAGAATGAGGACTGTTTCCTCCTGTTATAAACCTCGCTAGGGCTGGGATTAGCATGCACCATTGGGATTAAATGTATGCAAACTAGTGTGGCTACTATGATTAAAGTTGTGTATTAGCACTGTCCGGTATCTAAGGTTGACCAGTGGGACTGTTTTACTCTCTAATCCAAAGGCAATTTTTATTTCTTAAAATACAAATGAAATACCACTACACTTCATGGCCTAAATTGATGAGGATGACTGACCAGGTTTCTTCCATAAGGGGTCACCAGAATTCATCACAAATGGTTGTGAGCCCACCGTGTGGTTGCACACATTTTGCATAGCACAGAAATTGTAATATCTTTTCATATAATTTATCATATTCATTCTGTAAAATATTACACATGCATTATTTCTGAAAATTTAGGTTCTGTCTCAAAACAAACAAACAAACAAACAAACAAACACACAACAAACTCTTGTCACTTTTAGCAACTTCCAAAACGCAAGGCTTTGCTATGTATAGGAGAAAAGCATGGAGATGACTGCTGACTTCTTCCTAACAGATTGGAGGTTTTTTTTTTGTGTGTGTGTGCAACAGCATCTTTAGGCAAATCCCCCTACTCTTTATGTACAACACGTCTGGACATTATTATTATTATTTGTTATTATTATTATTGTTGTTATTTTACTTGTTGCAAATAATAATGCCGCAAGCTGGTCAGAAACAGAAACGGAGGGACTCTCAGTCTCTTCCTTCCACAACTGTTGCCCATGTGTCTGTCTGAATTGCTGAAAAGCATATGCAAGTAAAATACTAAGCCATTTCGTCACAAAAGCTACATATTCCTTTAACTTTGGTATCTCAAATGACCTCAATGCTAATCAAAGAAGAGCAATTCCTAGAGAATGGCTTTGTTTGCTTATCCCAAACAGCTGTCCTTGGACTGTATGCTCCGGTAGAGAGATTATAAATGGATGGAGTCACATCCTTAGAGGAAAGCCAGCTCTAGCGCTGGCTCCACTGCTCTTAAGCAATCGGCACCTTTTTCTTTATTATGCTATATGCTATCCTGTGCCAAGGTCAATTAAAAGTCTTAAGTGTATAGAGGATCATTATGCAAGGGATATTGTTACTCAGGCAGTCATGTACACACGGGATTAAGTTTTAGCTGACGGGATTTAGGGTGCTCGTGATCAATGCTATTGATATCAACAGAACATTGCTGGAAAATGGGGTGGTAATAAATGTTTGAACACATTGATGTTGAATCAGGAATTAGCCCTGGAGCTGGTTTCCAAGGGAGACTTGGAAATCTCCTTTCCTGGACCCTTTCGTTTAGATGCCTTGCTGTCTGGGGTAATGGAAAGCTGTTCTACCTAGAGTCGAACTGATGATGACCTAATGTCTAGAGGTGCCTCCCAAGTCTAGCACAGAGAACTGAGAACAAGACGATGCAAACAGCAAAATGGCTTGTGCCCTTAAAATGCCTGTTGTGACTAGCAGTCGAAGAATGTGGAAAATACATATAAATAAAACGCCTCACAATAAACTACGTTGTCCACTGCATCCTTAACTGGATTGCTATAATCCTCATTTCAATATAATTTAAAGATTTAAAAAATAAAAATTTATCAGGTAGTCATGGTTATAATATTTTCCTGTGGAGGATTTCAGAATAAATTATCACGGTAGGAGTGTTCAGGCACGAGATAAGAATAAGTTGTGAGGCTTCTCAAAAAGGGCTTTTGCTTCTTTGTACATGATTCAAAACAAGGGTCTGGGGCTTCTCTCTCTTAGCAGCATATTTAGGGCATTCTAAAACATTTGTAGGATTGTTTTGTCTTACAGACATAGGGTTTCACTGTGTAGACCAGGTTGGCCTTGAACTTGTCAAGATCCTCTTGTTTCTGCCTATCCAATGGTGGATTACAGTGTATGCCACTGTGACCTGTAGAAACTTTGAATGCTTCTTGGAGAAGCCACCGAACCCCAAGCTTTTGTTCCTGTGCTGCTTACTCCTACCTTAACTCACATTTCATTGCTACCTTTGTTCGGAAATACATTGACTGAATGGTTGCTTCATCACCTTGAAAGCACATGAAGTTCTTTGGAAAGCTGTACCGTGCTGACTTCACTGCTGCTGAAATAGGCTACATTGCATTCACTCTGCAAGCTCTTCAATGAGCTCGATGCTATGAAATCATTTCTACTCTCACCTTTTCAAACACACTCCTCCACTGCGGGTCAAGACGTTTGAAAAGTTACCTTATTTGCAGCAGCTCATGGAATGCTTTTCACGCCATTGCAATGGAAAAGAGAAGCTTTTAATGTTTTTAGAGCAGCAGGGATTCACTTGTGTGATGGAGAAAATTCAAACTTGCAGTCCCAAGCCGGATAACAGGGTGTCACATTTCCTACAAACTGCTGGGAAGCCTGTAGATGTAACAGCCCTGCCACTTGTAGAAATAAGCAGTATTGCTTCTCCTAGATGCTGCAGAGCTGTTTAACTCTCTGCTTTCCTGTTCTCTACACACATTTGCTTGCTGCAAGTCAGTTGCAGAGACAGATATTTAAAGATGTAATAATGACAGCCCCGCTTAGGTTTCTTCCAATTGTAGATCTACCGACATCTATTGACATGAACAGGAAGATTGAACTCACACCTGTACAGGTCATAGAACCTTATCATCTCTCTCTCTCTCTCTCTCTCTCTCTCTCTCTCTCTCACACACACACACACACACACACACACACACACACACACACACACACATACAAGTATATCATAAGGAGTAGAGATTAGACACAATGAAGATAAGATACTGAGAAAAATGTACAGCTCAATAAAAATCAATTTAAAAAAAAAGAGAAGACACTTGCATAGCAAATGCTGTTGGTTCTCTGATTTAATTTTACAACCAGCACTGGTGGAACATCTTGCCACAATGGAGTTTCAAAAATAGTTGGCCAATGGTGGGACTCTATAATTTGCACTGCTAAGGAGTTTCCAGGTGATTCTAGTCCTGGTCTTCTAGGAATACATATTGAAAGTGATAGAGTAGAAAATACAACCACACAAGCAGTTTAAGATCAGTTAATTAAAGTTTTAAATTCCCAGATCATGAGTAAAGTCTAACTTGGCACAAGCTAATCATCTGCAACAATGCCTTCTTTAGTTCTACAGTGATCATACCAGTAATGAATTTCAAAATGTGAGATGTAAAGAAAAAATGGATTATACCTCATGAACAATGATTAAAACATTTAAAAGCCCAATCTCTATATTCTGAAGACTCTGGGATAATGGAAACTTTCACACAGTGCTAGTAAAAATGTACATTGACATAACTCTATGGGAAGATGTCTTCTTTAGGTATTAATTGAAACCATAGATGTCTTCATCTTTTAATAGTTGCAATTTTAATCCTGACATAATTCTCAGATGATCTCCCATGACTCTGCACGAAGAGATATGTGCCGCGCACTGCAGCCCCTGTCTGAGCTCTATGCCCTAGAACCCAGTTCACGAGCTTCGGGCAAGGGGCTGGAGGTTGAGAAAACACACACAGAGACAGACTGACACACTGGTACCAAACTGACTTCAATCACTGGTACCAAAAAGCCCTTCTTTAATAGCACCATGGAGGCTTAAATACCCTGCAGTCAATGGCCAACAGGTGAAAATCCTATTCTCTGATCCTTTAGGTAAAGCACAGCTTTTAATAACTTCAATTAGAAGGCTCTAGACAGGGAAGAGCAGCTGAAGGCCTGGACTCATTAGTCCCAACAGATATGGTCAAGATCATTCATTGTATGGAGGATAATGTTAGTTATCTGTCTATATATTTATCTAACATCTATCTATGTATCTGTCATCACACTCTTTATATGAATATAGCAACATAATTACAAATGAATAAATCTCATATACTGGACCTGAGCACTGTCTCAGCAAATAAAAGCTCTCACCATAAAAGCCTGAGTTGGATTTCTGGAACCACTACAAAAATGGTAGGAGAAAATTGGCTCTGCTCTTACCCTCTGACCTCCATATGTATGCGAAGACACATATGTTAAACACACATGCTGAGTATATTTTTAAAAACACTATATTTAGGGTTCTGTGGCAATGTTTTTAGGTAAGAATAAAGATTTAGAGATCAATATGAATAAAGCTCAAAAGCAAAATATTTAATAAAAGTTAATATTTGCGTTTTTTTTCCAGTGCTATGGTGCTGTGGGTTCTGCTCCATGGATGATGGAGGTACCTCGTGGGCCCAAGATTTCTGCTGTGTGCACTGCTACAAGGAGAATTCAGAGGACCTAGGTCATTGTGGTGGTGGCCTCTGATGAAGCAGCTGTGAACTTCAGAAAGAAACAGTAGGCTTTGCTGGAACTTTCTCAGAAGAATGTGTACAGAGATTTGATGCTGGGATCTGAAGGGACATTGCTGATTTAGGAAACAAATGGCAGCATTGACATTTTGAAGGTCATTATTACAATGCCAGCAAAAGAAGAAGAAGAAGAAGAAGAAGAAGAAGAAGAAGAAGAAGAAGAAGAAGAAGAAGAAGAAGAAGAAGAAGAAGAAGAAGAAGAAAACCAATGGCACGGCTTATCTACCTTTGGATACCAATCCTATGAGCCTGAGAAATAGCCAATAGAGCTGTAACTCTGTCTCAGTTCATCATTGAAATACGGGAACACACACTGTGAACGGACCTTGAGAATGTCAGAAGCTGTCAAACTCCAAGTGTATTTCCAGTGGGTTTCAGAGCAGTATCAAAACAAAACTGAGAAGTCTCCATCTCCTTTGGATCAGCTAGGGTGAAAGTTGCATGGTCTTCAATAGGTAAGGACTACATACCTTCACCATCTGGAATGAGTTACAGATGATGAGATCTCCTGACCCTTAGCTTCCCATGAAAGTTGAAGAGGATCATATCTCTCCAGGGGCAATAAGGCAGGAAAATAGGGCGAGCTGTTATAATTTAACTTCAAGACACAGAAACCGATAAAAGCCATGGATTTGGCCTCTTCCCTGGGCTGCCAAGGTTATATAAACCCCTTCTCACAAAGTAATGTAGTCTTCTACAACTGCATATGTGTGTGATATGAATGTATAAATATGCATAGACTGACATATGCCAAATAATGGGAATAATAAACACTGTTGTCACTGAGGAATGATACAATATAAAAATGCATAAGAATTCACATTGTGCCAGTAGTTACTTTTTTTAAATCTGGTATCAGATGCACAGGTGATTGTCACCTGCACTAGTATATAACAATTACCTAATTTTATATTGAGAATTTCATAAGTTCAATTATGATTCGTTTTTCCTTTTTTGGTATAGACCCTCTTTTTTCTCTGATTTATTGAAAATATCTTTTTCATACAATAAATTTTCTCATCACATTCCCCCCACTTCAACTTTTCTCAGATTCTTCCCACTTCCCTAAATCCACCTTTTTTGTTCTCTCTTTTTAAAAGAACAAACAGGCAAGCAAATGAAACTAATGAAAATGAACTTAAGTAACGTACACATATAATTTAAATAACAAAACCTCTCAAATACACAAAATTGGAACCCATAATATATAAGCAAAATGAAAATAAAACAAAAAGTTACCAAAAAAGCAACATGAAACAAAAATCCTAAAAAATACCATTGTGATGGTTTGAACTAAATTAGCCTCCATTGATTCATAGAGAAAAGCATCATTGGAGGTATGGCCTTGTTAGAGTAAGTATGGCCTTCTTGGATGACATGTCACTGGGGTAGGTTTTGAAGTTTTAGAAGCTCAAGCCAAGCCAAGCCAATTGTCTCTCTCTTGATGTTGCCTATTGATCAAGATGTAAAACTCTCGAGCACCGTGTGTGCCTGCATGCCATCATGGTTCTTGCCATGACAATAACATATTAAACCTGAACCTGTAAGTCAGCCCCAATTAAATGTCTTTTTTTTTTCAATTATAAGAGTTGTCATGGTCATGGTGTCTCATCACAGCAATAGAAACCCTCACTAAGATGACCACTAAGTTTGTGTTGTATTGGTTATCTACTGTTGGGCATAGGCCTTACCCTGAAGTGTGGTTAGTATACTCAGTGAGACTCCATTGGAGAAAACTAATACCTTTGCAAGGGGTATCAATTGCAGATAGCTTCTTGATGAGGGTTTGGAGTTCTTTGTCAACTTTCCTCTCTAAGAGCATGGGCACTATCTGTCTTGTACAGCCCTTATGTTTGCTGCCACAGTCTTCCGTGAGTTCCTATGTGGTCAGCTCTATTTTGTATGGAGTCTCTATATTAGCTTCCATCTATAGCAGGAAGATTCTCTGATAAGGGCTGAAAGAGGCACTCACCTTAGGATATAGCTAAATGGCATTTACTGCTACGTATAATTAGTAGAACAATAGTATTTGGTTTTGCCCCAGGCCTGTGGTCTATCCAGTCTCAGATTCTTGGCCACCCACACTGTAACAAGAATGGGTTCCATCTCATGGAGTGGGTCTTACCTCCAATCAGAGACTACTTTGTTACTCCTATAACATTTGTGCCATTATTGCATCAGCAGTAGCCAGATCTCCAATGTAGATCAAAGGGTTTGTAGCTGTGTTGCTGATTACCTTTTGCTTCCAGGAATGTGCAGGTACCTTCCAGTATGTTGAACTCTACTATTCAATAGAGGTGAAGGCTCTACGTAGGCACTAGCCCAAATTTTCTGTGTTCAGTGAGATATCCAAGTGTTGTCTTCAGCAAAAGGACCTTACCACCAATTTGTGGAGAACAACTAATAGCCTAAGCAATAGCTTGAGTTATTTAAGAGTTTGAATGGGGCCCCTTAGGTCAACAGTTCAACTACATTTAACCATTTCTAGCACTGGAGGCTTCACATAGTGGAAAAAGAAGTCTAGTTAGGATACCATCTCTCCCATTACTTGTTGACTCAACTTAAGCTTCTCTGATATATAGTTATGTTTTAAGAAGCCCCTACAGTGTTAGGTGTCCCCATGCCCACTCAAATAGGCCTTAGTGTTAGTTGTCTCTCTCCGTATCCCCTTCCTTACCACTCTCTTCCATCCCCCTCCCCAATTAACGTTCCCATTCCAGTCTAAACAATGTGACTCCGCCATAACTATATATTATCATTCTTTTTCCATGGGAGATCCTCCCTTCTTTCCAGTTCTTTACTTGATACCAATCCTCTGTGGTATACAGATTGTAGTATGTCTACCAAATGCCTGAAAGATAACATCCACATATAAGAGAATACCATATCTATGCTTTTGAACCTGGGTTACATCAATCAGGATGACTTTTTAAAGTTCTACCATTTACTTATAAACTTTATAATTTTATTTTCTAAAGATATTAAAAATATTTAATTGTGCAAATACATGACATTTTTATTCTCCAGTTATCAGCTTATGGATACCTAGGCTGTTTCCAATTTCTGGCTATTATGAATAGAGCAACAATGAACATGTTTCAGCAAAAATCTCTAGAGTAGAATTCAGAGTTCTTTCAGTATGCACCCAAGAGTAGTGTACCTGAAAGTTGAAGAAGACATATTCCCAGCTTCCTGTGGAATTGCACACAGTGCAATTATATCTTAATAATAATAAAATAAGAAGTTGAACATATTATTTAAGATGATTTGAAGTGAGAAGAATGCCAGGGAATAAGAACAGTTGAGAACTTGCTATTGCTATTTTCTTTCTAGACTGGATATCTAGTTATTTCTATTATCCTTCTAAACTGCACTCCACATGAACTTAAGTATCAAGAAAGGGTTTTGTCAATAGTCTACATAAAGATAAATTTCATTGGTTATTATTAATAATTACACCCAAATCAATTGAAATTATGTTTGCTTACCTGATAAAAGTAGCAGACGTCTTTATCTGACTACCCTGGGGCTAAGGAGGGAGAATTAACAACATTAGATTACAGAAGTTTATTTAAAGGTAACAAAATAAATATGCTTTTATTTACCTCTGCATAGACATGTAGAGTCAAGATTTAAAAAAAGATCAGAAATCCACTACCCTCCCCTCAACAAAGTTTTTTCTTTTCCTGTCAAGACCAATTTGTGTTACATAGTATCAGTAAAAAAAATATATTGGTATTCAAAATTTCCCAAATACATAAAAAAGAAAATAGGCTTCCAGGAACATTAGACTTTTCTATTTTCCTTTTTATACAGAATTATAAACATTTAAAAATTGCTTAAGAAGCAGAGTTGCTTAGACCTAAGCCCTGTCTTTTTTTTCTAAATTAGAGAAATTCATTCCTATCATGACTAAACTATGCTACCAAATCAGCTGCCTTGTTTTGTGACTCAAATGAAAAGTTTTTTTTTTTTTTTGAAAAATACCATTTACATTCAAACCTGATTAAACTTCCTAACTTAATATTTAGAAAAATATATCATAAATATATTTTTATGATGAACCACATAAGAGAATAACTTATGTAAGCCTCAAAATAAAACATGCTTTGAAATAAAATGAAAAGAAAAAAGTTTGACTTTAACAGTTGTCCCAGTCACCCTTGCAACAGCAGGAAGAATTAATCTTACAATATCTGAAGGGGCTTACTAATGTGCTATAACAGACAGCACCTGTATATTTCACAGAACAGAAATTTATACCCAATGTTTTAACTGTGAAATCTTCAGCCAGAATGAAAAGGCTTCATATGTCAATAATCATCAAGAAACACATTTAATTTAGCAAAGTTTGGGACATTGTACATTTCCTTTAATTTAATTTTGTCCCTTAAAATAAAAAGCCATACTAAGACGTTAATTAAATGAGTTTTACAAGCACACAATGTAAATGGTATGTTCTGTTTTGAAGGAATTTAGACTCCAATTGAGAAAAGTCCTGAAACAAAATTTCATTAGATCCCATCTGCACCTCTGTCTCCATTTAGGCATTCTGGAAAGAATTCAAACAAAAAGCATACTAACAGTGTATTTCATTCTGGCTTTAGGAGTTTTTATGTGACTATCAGAGTCATGTAGCCGAGTGGTGGTGGCGCATGTCTTTTATCCCAGCTCTTGGGGGGCTGAGGCAGACAGATCTCTGTAAATTCGAGGTCAGCCTGGTCTACAAGAGCTAGTTCCGGGACAGGCTCCAAAGGTACAAAGAAACTCTGTCTCAAAGCACTAACAATAATAATGATAATAATAATAATAATAATAATAAGAAGAAGAAGAAGAAGAAGAAGAAAAGAAAAAAGAAAAAAGAAAAAAGTCAAGGCAAAGAGACCTAACAAATCCCAAGAAACCATGCAGATTCTAACTAGTACAGAGTCCACGGACTATAATGAGATTATTTTAATTTCACATTTATAAAAAGTCTTTCCACAGAATGAGATATCACTCTCACATAGAACTGTTGAATAAAACTGAAACAATACTCAATGAAAAAAAAATAAACAATCTCCAAAGTATTTTTGGAAATACACAATGTTTACAATTCAGTTGTGAATTATATTATGATTCTATAAATAAAATCTAAAAGTGGAACAGGGTTGTAGTGTATCTTCTTTGTTGTCAGATGCTAATAAAAATATATTGCTAGAAAAGTCAACATAAGTGCCAAATAGACAAAGCCTAATTTCTATGCCATGTCCTGGAATATATCCTAATATACATAGAAGATTGCAATGAAACATCTGGCTAGTTAAGATGTTATCTACAGTGATTCGCAGTTGCTCATTGATTTCTATGGTCAATATTATGAAATTGTTAAAAGCAATATTATGAAATTGTTGCTTATCTTTAACTGCTAAATAGTTCCATTTCAGATACATAGGTTGAGTTATTTTTTTTACAAACCTTTAATAAATATTTTTACAAAAGGAATACACAGCAATTTCAAGTGAGACATACTATGCAAATGAAGGTATGTAAGCAAATAAAGCCCACACAACACTGATAGTTAGTGACCGTCCTCTGAGCAGGCCAGCCTGTGAGACCTCCCTAATCTAACAGAGTCTACTAAGTTCTGCAGAGCTAAAGGATTTCCTTTTCATAATTTCCAGTTCAAAATTTGCTATCAAGCTATTGTTGGAAGAGGGGCTACTTCTTCATCCCATCTACTCAGCTAGCTTAGACCCAAAATAATCACACAAAAACTGTATTAATTAAAACACTGCTTGGCCCATTAACTCTAGCATGTTATTGACTAACACTTATATCTTAATTTAACCCATTTCTATTAATCTGTATATCACCATGAGGTCGTGGCCTACCAGCAACGTTTCAGTACATCTATCTCCAGTGGCAGCTGCATTGCGTCTCACTGACTCTACCCTTCTTTACCCCAGAATTCCCTTTAGTTTTCTCTGCCTAGCTCTGTTCTTTTGCCCTATCATAGGCCAAGACACTTTCTTTATTCAACACATAGACACATAGAAGAATTTTCCACACCAAACTATTTTTTAGTAAACCAATTAGAATTCTTTACTATAGATTCTAAGTGGACATGTAATGTCATTATATCTCTTGTATTGTCAATAGTAAAAACTCATTAGATGCTACATTTTAGTGGATGTAAATGTGGTTTAGTAATTTAATAAACTAGTACCTGGTTATCAAGTAATTGTTTTAAGTGACTAGCTCTTCTTCTAAAGAAAATTAATTATTACGCAAGGATTCTTTCTTGAATTCATGGTGAGAAAGAGTTCACAGTTCATGTCATTAACCAAAGAAACAGAAAATATAAAAAATATAAAAATATAAAAATATGCCTAGAGTTGCAGGTGGATTTTAGATATTTTTTGAGTGTATATTTCAAGAAATTAGCACATGTGAATTGAAAATATAAGTCAGCATAAAATTGAACAGTTTATCTATCAAATTTTACTTTACTTGTAAACACTACACTATTTATAAATTTGCCCTAATTGTCTAGTATACTTAATAGAATCTTGCAAAACATAGCTAATAATGATAATTTTGAATATGTATAAATACATAAAAGTCAAGAATTTTAATCAATAAAAAAGAGGAACAACAATCATATGGCACACTGGACATTAAATATCTAAAAAGATTATGTTCTGTGGGGTTATCAGGACTCAGAAGCTTAGAATAGATTTTGTTAAGAACACAAAGAAAAGCCGGGCGGTGGTGGCGCACGCCTTTAATCCCAGCACTCGGGAGGCAGAGGCAGGCGGATCTCTGTGAGTTCGAGACCAGCCTGGTCTACAAGAGCTAGCTCCAGGACAGGCTCTAAAGCTGCAGAGAAACCCTGTCTCGAAAAAAAAAAAAAAAAAAAAAAAAAACACAAAGAAAATGTTTAAACATATTGAAAAGGAAAATAGTCATTCTTACTTTCGCCATTAAAATTCAAACAGGATATGTTGGATGTTAAGTATTCCATTGATGTGCAAATTATGCAGGCTACACTCATAATTTCAACCTACGCACATAATTTACAGTGTAGTAATAGCCATGATTTTTGTGAGACATAGGCACCAAAATGGTCCTCACCTCTTCCTTATGTGAACAATTTAGAGCACTCTATGTTATTAGGTAATAGGAAGCTCTTCTGTTTGGAGCACTTTACAGAGGCAGTGATATGACTAAGTGAAGAACAGAACATCTCAAATTAAACCAGTGGATAAGGCAGCTAGCTGCTGGGAGTGAAAATAATCACAAATGTGACTTCTCAACCAAGAAAACAATAAAGCAATTGTTAAATCATAAGAATCTCAAGTTAGTTCCTTCTATATTGGTTTATCCTTTTGCTGTCAGCATTATAGCTTGGATAATACTTTGTTGTGGAGGATTATGCTGTCCAGCATAGGAGACTTAGCAGCATAATGAAGGTATACATAATGAATGTATATGGGAAACTGTATCAGTTTCACAGCCCTTTCCTGACTCCAGAAATTGCAAAGTATGTCCTACGTTGTCAAATTGTCTCCTGACAATTAACACTTAGTATAAAGGGTCCTAAATCATAAGAGTACTTCTGGTACTTTGAATAAGAATCATGCTCATAGGTTCATATATTTGAATGCTTAAGGAGTGGCACTATTTGGAAAAATTCGAAGGTGTGGCCTTGTTACCATAGGTGTGGCTTTGATGGAGGAAGTGCATCACTAGGGGGTGAGCTTTGAGATTTCCAAGTCACCAGCCAGACCCAGTGGCTCTCTCTTCCTGCTGCCTGTGAATGCAGAAATAGAACTCTCAGCTCCTTTTCCAGCACCATGTCTGCCTTCATGCCACCATGCATTTTACCATGATGATAATGTACCAAACCTCTGAACCTGTAAGCCAGCCCCAGCAAAATGTTTTCCTTTATATAAGTTGTCATGGTCATGGTGTCTCTTCACAGCCATAGAAGCCCTAACTGAGATAATCATTAAGTTTATGTTGTGTTGGCTATCTACTGTTGGGGGCGGAAACTACCCTGAAGTATGGTTAGTCTTAGTTAAATGTTTTCTTTTATAAGAGTTTTCATGATCATGATGTCTTGTCACGGGAATAGAACATTGCCTAAGACCGTGCTCATATTGAAATAATTTGCACAGTTTTTTGCCATAATTGTTAACAACAATATCTAAATAACATCACGAGGACCTCTATGGAATATTTGTGATAAATAATTTATAGGTAAGAAGAATTAATTTTGACTATATCAGAGTACTTTGAGATACTAAGAATTCTGACAATTGAAATTTTGATTTTTACCCTTGATTTAGAAAAATTATTCTTCTTTTTCTATTTCTTAATAAAATTTGACTTGACTAAAGGTTGGTAAGGTAAAGCCTATGAATTACAAGCATGACCAGCATTTCAAGATATATACCCTAGGGTGCAAAAGCAGCTCTTATATCTGAGGAAACCAATATCCATCTGGTTGGATTTAAGGGTTACTTAATAACAAGGAATTCATGCTTGTTAATGTAAACCTAGCCAATCATCTGTGGCTGGTGAGGTCGTGGACCCTAGAGGTGAACCTACCACTGCCAATTCCCAACTGCATTCTAAATGCCTGCCCTTAAATTCACAGATGAGTGTAGCTCTCACCCCTCACCTTTATACAGCTGTTGGAGATCATGCTAGAAATCCACAGCTGATTAAAATGCAGAGGGTAATTGACTGTGGGATCTCTAGGCACATTTGATACATGCACAACACAACCCCTATAACTAAGTCTCACAGAATATTGTGGACAGGAGATAGAAATATTATAAGAGCCAGAGGATGATGACATCTCTTATAAAGTAGTGTTGTCCATATATGGCAGAGAGATGACCCCACAGAAACATAACAACATGCTTTACTAAATAAAACCTGTACAGTGACAATACCAGTTGGCATCCCCCTGTGGATACAGGAAACCTCACAATGCTCTAAACCTAAAGGAAAAGGTAGAGGCAAAATAGTGGCTGCTGAGAGAGAATCAATCTTTTTAGAGATGAAATTCTTGATAGATATTCAAGAGGTCAGATCAAGCTACCATGCTATGTACACACACACACACACACACACACACACTCATGAACAACATTAAATAGACTAAGATTAGATGTATTCAAGAGGGAGTGGGAGGTATGGGAAGAGTTGAAGAGGGGGGATCCTGGGGTGCTGTTCTATCCAGCAAAGCTCTGGAGAGAGATCGGCCTGGGGTGTTGAGGGAATGAAAAGAAGCTATATAGAAAAGCGTTTTTAGTGGACTGTGCTCTCTGACGGAGAAAAGCACAGCATCACAGCTGCTCAGATTTCAGAATGTTTGTCACACAGTCAAACAGAAAGGCAGGGTGAACAGGAGGATGATGTTACGACATACAGATGAACGAGGAGGCAGGCAGCATTATTTTATATCTTTGGATCAAGGGGACAAGCTTCGCTAATATTGGTAGGAACGGTCTCTTGAGGGCATCTTCTGCATTGTCAGTGCTGTCCTTTAGACACTTCAGATGCTCAAGAAAGGTTTTTTTTCATTTCTCTGAGCCTAGTGTGGGGAAGGAAGCCTTTGCCATGTGTCTGAGGCCCTGGTGTCCTTGACAGGGCTGTCCCCATGTATACAACACACTAAAGATTCCACTCATTCAGGGCTTCCGCCATTATCCAGAGTTCAAATGTTATAAAGACAGATCTCATGGATGAAATTCCCGAAACAATGCAAATAAAGAAACGAATGAACAATATGGATTTTAAAAGAACAAATGCTTGAAAGAATCACCATTCAAAGGCGAGAACGGGTGACTGGAAAGTGGCCAAAGTGCTTCACTCAGGAGACAGTGGCCCGAGGTCACATCTGAGAAAATTTAAGGGGAACGTAAGAGAGTAAACCCCTTTTGTAGAAAACAGACAGATCTTTTTGTTCTGAGGAAAATTTATTCAATATTGGTGAACATTTAGAGTCATGGAAGTAAGTGGCACTAACGTTTACTGTGATAAGAGAATTAGCTAACATGAAAGACTATTGTGATTTTTGTAGGGTAGAAAGCCCGGTTGTTTAAAAGCTACTTAATGAGTAAAACAAATAGCAAATTCTAGACAAGTTGTTCCTTGAGATGAAAGAGAAACAGTTGTTGCTGTGAGATCATCAGTAGACTGAATGAAGTTAAACTAAAGCTGTTACCACAATTTTAAATTCTCAAGTGGAAATCTGCATTTCTGTGAACGAAATGTGATGACTATAGAAGATAATTGGTTTTGAATTATTTGTTAAACTCATGTTAATTTTAAGCACAGTTTTACCCAGCATGAACAGATTCTATGATGCTATTAGACCAACTAAGGAGTTTTTATCTGAATATGACTTAATCTGCATCATTCAAGGTCACTTGCAGGACACTTTTGCAGAGTGCTGGGTTATACGGCCTGAAACTGACAGCATTTCTTGACAAAGGGAAGAGAAAGCCAGCAAGTGGTTGTTTCATTTGTAACTTCGTGAAATGTTTCGGTTTTTATCTTTCTAATTTCTAATCATTTTATTGCCGTATTTAAAAGATTGAAAATGTACATACAAAAAGTCAAATCAGAGTTAATGGGAAATATTTTTAAAATTTCATGCAGTGGAATTATAACTATGGCACATACTTAGAATAAGCAGACTTGTAGAGTTAACAGTAGCTACCTTGGAAGATCAGTGTGGAAAATGTCATTGCAGTTTTTGTATGGGAACATGATAGTCTTGGTTATATTAAATTAACTCTTACAGTTAGTAATTAAGAGAGTTGGGGACTACAATGTCAGATAAGCATGCAAAGTCTTTAAGATTTAGATTAGTAGAAATAAGCTATGCAAATTTTAATTAGAATAACTATTTTTTGCTCTTAGCAAACTGTTTAATAAACAAAAACATTTTAGAAACATCTCAGGATTCTGTAGATCTGTCATTTTTAATCTCCACTCTTTTTCTATGAGTTTTCATTTGCTTTTACTTACATATGACATATGCTCTCGGATACTATCTTCTCTATCCTTCCATACATGTAGATGGATGACCTTCACAAATATCTAAACCATTTATCTAACTATTCTTCATCAATCAAACTTCTAGAGTCAGATATAGGGTAAGAATCTGAAAACAGAGAAGCAGTGGAAAAGAGACTGGTCACCTCCTCTCTCTCTCTCTCTCTCTCTCTCTCTCTCTCTCTCTCTCTCTCTCTCTCTCTCTCTCTCTCTCTCTCTCCTTCCTTGATGCAAATGGGCTGAGGATCATTCTAAGACCCACTCTACTGCTTCCTGTGTCTCTCTATATGTCTTTGGTCCTCCAGAATCTCTATGGATCATTTTGGTCCAATTGTAGCTAGCTTCAGCCTATGATCCAAAGCCAACTTTATTGACAGTCTCTAGAGCATCAGTGTACAATCAAAATATCTTACAACAAATAACCTTTTGAGTAACATTTGAGAGATTTGCTTCCATCACTTTCTAAGCTTTTCGTCATCACATTTCCTTTTCTGCTTTACCTGTTGTCTCTTTCAGTTTATATTCTTATCCATTCAAAAGAATTTTAATTTGCTTGAGAAAATATTATATACTTTATATACAACATTTCTATATACCAACAACTCAGTTGATATATAATACATGCATTAGAGATTAACGTGATACTAATCCTAAACCATTCCTTATCAATATCCTGCTGGTAAAGTGCCATACTCACAAATTATTTATTGATATGCTATTGAGCCAGTAGCCATTTAATTCATTCTTATTTAATGACTATTTTAGTGGCAGCATTAAAGTACACGCACATAGGTAATCACATACTTAGAATAGTATGCCTCAAACCAGTACTCTCAGGGACATGTTTTGTGTTGGTCAGTTGTATTAGTCAGGGTTCTCTAAAGGAACAGAACAAATACAATGTGGAGATAGGAAACTTACAAGATGCTGTTTGAGTAGACCAACAAGTGTCTCACACAGAAAGAGCAAGAACCAGTCTGTATGCAGTCCCAGAGACTGAACGTCTCAACAGTTCAAATCTGAAATGGGGAGTCCTGGAGACGTGTCGATCTCCATTACACTGGAATCCTGGGGAGAGGGGCAGGAAACAGATCTAAACCCAGTCACACCCAGTCACAGCAAGGGGATTATGTTAATTTACCAACGAGGGTGGGTGAAAGCACGAAAAAAAAAAAAAGACAAGTTTTCTCCTGACAAGTCTTCTATGAGGGTTGAAATCACATCCTGGGACCCAGATTTAGGGTGGGGCTTCATGCTTCAAATAATTGAACAAGGAATTCCCCCACAGGTGTGATGGCAGTCAGGGTGAACTCAACCAAGATTAGCCAACACAGCTGCTAATCTTTACTGCCGCATTTCAGCAGGGCTAATAAGAATCACACGTATTTTCCAATTGCAGTAATTTTGAATATTTGAATTTTAGGATATTTGAAATTAATTAGGATATTAGAGAAAGCAGATGAAATTAAAAGGTAGGCAAGTCTTCGCTTACCATGTTGTACTGAGTTACTGCTTTAATTCCAATGCCTACAATAAGCTAAGTTTAACTGTGAAACTGAAATACCCATATCCATGTTTACTCTAAAATCCAATTAAAATGAAATTTTCCCATAATCATTGTCATTATTATCCTGTGCCTACCAAACAATGTCCTCCATCAAATTTTTAAAGAAAATAAAAAGTTCTTACTCTAACTTTCACAGCATAACATTGTATGTGCTCATGAAAGATGCCAAATTTTATTTTCAATTATATATATAATTATTTATAAATAAGACTTATGTTTTATTCATTGCTTGGAAGTGATCGTCACTATTATTACTAACGGCAATATATTTTTATTTACTAATCTGTTTTTATAGCAAATAGGACTTTGTTATTACTATTTATGAGTAGAAAGTTTGTAAAATAATTTTGTTCTATTTTATGAAGAGCGTTAAAATAAAATATTATGCAAATATATTTAAAAGTTTACATATAATTAAAATTTATGTATACTTTTTAAAACAAACAACTTTACCATGTATATTTGCTATTAAATAGAAGTTATCTCATTACTGGAAAATCAAATCCAACATTTCAAGTTTTGTACAAAATGCTTTTTTTCCCCCAGCTTGCTGATATAATATACGGTTATGGTAGAAAGTGAAAGAGATTTGAAGATGATTTGAAGACTGATTTGATTGTCAATCAAAGTGTTTCAACTAGAGAGAGCAACACAGAACAAGACGAGGTGAGATGATAAGGAGATCTGACAGATTTTGAATTTAGTGTTGCTGATTTGCTGGGAGGGAGTTGAGAAGCCATGCCTGGTGACAGTTGTGAGTTAATTAAAATCAGTGATTTAAGATCTTATCAATCATTTAATACTAGTATTTTGTCCTTCTTTGGTTCTATGGGAAAGACAGAATGGAATAAACCATGTCTTGAGGCAATCAAGAATACAGTCCCAGCAATAAGTTATAACAAAGAAAGCTTGTGTTTGCCTGTTGGATCATTAACTTGCAATCTAGAGAAATATAGTGAGATCTAGATTGCCTTCATTTGCAAGGGTATGGAATGCCTGTGATGGGAAAGATGGAGGAGACCTTAGAGCAGTGCCAAAGGGAGAGAGTTTAGGGAAAGAACTGCTTGGAGAAGGGCTGTTTGATCTGAATTCCCTCAGAAAATAGATCAGAGTCTAAAGATAACATGCATCATTTTGTAAATGAAAATACCATGACACCTACGAGATGTGGCTGAGTCCAGCATAAAGTAGAGGAAATGAAAGTTCAACAAGAAGGAAAACTAAGGGAAGGACTTTGAGAACAATGCAGGAGTCACGGGTCAAAGTGGCCCAGCTTGCAAGAAAATAAGTAAATAAAGGGTTACAAGTAAAAGCAAGCCAAGACGTAAATATCATTTTCACAAATAAATCATTGATTATGAGAATAAAGAAGAGACAGCAAAAGAAAAATCCCACATGATATATGTGTGACTATGTTCTTCATGAATAAAAGAACAGAAATATACCTAAAAAATAGAGGCAAGTGAACTTTCATCGTTATCAAATACAATACAATAGAACAAAGAAATCATTTGCAATAGATGATCCTAGAACAACTAGACATTCACATGGAAAACATATAAAATCAATTGTATATAGTTATAGACCTGGATCCTTAAAAAAAATAATTCAAAATGAATGACAGACTTTACCTAAAAATATAAACACTTAAGACTCCTAGATTTGGAGAAAAGAAGATGGAAGTATCACTTTTTCTGAGCTAACAAGGAGGCACATTCTCTAACCTGAAATCTGGAGTTTTGAAATTATTTTTGTATGAAACAAATCACACTTAAGCATTATCTGACCTTAATGTAAAAAAAAGTATGTATGTATGTATGTATGTATGTATGTATGTATGTATGTATGTATAATAATCCTGGTGGTAAAACATTGATTGCAAATGGCTTTAAAACGTTTTAAATTTTTTTAAAAAATTATCACATAGTAGAGCAGTTCTCACAGCGTCATCAGGGAGAGAGCAAACCACATGGACATTTTTTCTGCCACTTTGATCATAAGACTAATATTTTTTCCTTACCTTAAGCTTTGTTTCACATTTTATTATTTACTTAAAACCAAATATGAAACTGTACTGATGATTTTTACCCCATAAATAATCACGGCTCTCTGCCTCAATGAATTGCTGTGTATAGGCATAAATTACAGAAAATCATTCTTGATTTTACAGTTTTAATCCAGCCAAACTTCAAAACCATCCATCAATGGCTCACCTTCTATTTACATAGAATTACAGTGGTTCCTCCCATCTTGAAAGCATGCCATATGACCTAACAAGGAACAGGGAACACACTGATACAGTCAGGCTTTTGAAATGAGCAAGTGTTTACAAGTTCTGATACTTAGAAGTTCTGGGGCAAATCTGACCCGTGGCCAAGTAATGCTGACTTTATAACCTAACAACACATATTTGCATGCAATGAAATTTTTACTTTAAAGCTTCTTAAACAAATCACTGTCTGAAGAGATAAGAGTGTTTGGAGAAACTTCTACAAACGTAAGCAATAATTATTTAAATATGCTAAGCCTTATATAAAAACTGGGCGATAATGTTTAAGCAATGATGTTGTTATATTTTTGTCTCTGTGAATCCCATGACTGCTGTATTAATTTTTTGTGGCTATATAATAAATGACTTCAAATAGTGTTTTATGACGATGCATGTTTGTAACTTTATGGTTTGCCTGGATCCGGATTTGGGGCCATCTGAGCTGTCATCTTGCTTGGCCCAGGCTTGGGTGAAGGTGTCAGTAGGAGATGGAACTTGGAGTCAGTCATCTCCGTTATCCCGTTGCTGCCAGAATTCGGTTCATCCTATAGGTAGGATTTTTGTTCATAGTTCCTGGAGCCTGAACTCAGAAGGAGTAGTTCATACATAGCTGTGGTTCTTCAGAGCTGCAGGAAATCATCTACTGATCCTGCTTCACCCCAAGGCAGATGTTCTAATGATACTCTTTAAAGAGGATTACCTGGTTATGTCAGAGGGACCCAAGTTAATCTTCTTTTGGATGAGGAAACTTAGATCTGCATAATATCTTTCCTTTATGCTATATTCCATTTGTTCAAAAGCAAGATAAAATTTCTGTCTGTATTCAAGGAGAAGAGATTATATATAAAACTATGAATGTCAGGAACAGGAGTCATGAGATCCATCTTGGAATTCTGCCTTATGCGCTGTCACGCAACGCCATGCTGTGTTCCCTGCTGGTCCGCTATTGTGTGGGAATATAGAAAACTTAGCATTCAGCCACTACCAAGTCTCAATTAAAACACACCTCTCTGTGTTTAAGAGTTAGTTTGAATGATCTACTTCCATAACAGAAGTCATTGTATCAAACTACCTGATTGAGGGGATTGTACTTATGTTTTATGTGAACTAAACCGTGCTCCAGGTTCACACTGTACTTTTGCTTGACACGTACTCCAAAAGTGAGCTCCGAAATGCTAAGAGAAAACGTATTTCATTTGACAGTAAAATTGTTTTGCACTTGCCTGGGTAAACAGTAACTTTGTTTTTAAAATCACGTATTTTGTTCCTAGCTTTATAAAGTTTGGGAACTGAAATAATTAAGCTTTTAAACTTGAATGCACTCAGAGAATTCTGGGAAAGCTGTTTTATTTTTACAAGATGCCTATACTAAGTCTCTAATTCAAGATATACAGAGCACATCAAAACAGGTTGCATCCACAAAGCCGTCCTTGGAGACAGTGGGAACATTTTATACTTCTGCACAAATCCTTAGATTTAGAGGATTTTCTACCACAGATTTATGCTTTACACTTGAGCGTATTGTTTGAGGATGTGGACTAGCTGCATTTTGTTAGGCACACTTCCTTGCAGCTAGCAAATTGCTCTGAAAGCCCTTGGAAATCAACTAACACTATAAGAACAATAGAAAGAATCTAAGATGTGGAGGCCAAGACTTAGGGGAACCTGTACAAAGATATTCAGCTTGATGAACTTCTCCTTCTGTATCCTGTTTAGTAAGAATTAACAATTTGCACTATCTCAACATAAATTTTCAGGTCAAAAATAGGAAGATTAAATAGTATTCTGAATTAAACGGTGTCCCTTCCTCCCAGTTGATTTTCATAGTACAAGGCAAAAACAATCGAAAATCTTTTACATGGAACATGTTGTTTTTCAGATTTCCCCTCTTATAAAGTATTCTAGATCTGTTTTTATTTCTATTATAAACCACTTGTATGAAATGCATCATTTTTGATAAAATCCAGTCATGCTTTTTACTCAAATTCTCCATTGCTCCCAATCTTTATTGAATCCTTTTCTTTGTCTATTCAACTATTTTCTTAAGATTACTATATGTTGGAAAAATATATTCTGAAAATGAATTTCCTTCCCAGTTGTGAGGTTCATTCAACTATGACCAGCTTTTCAATGCATCTAAATTTTAATCTGTTTTTTCTATTACATATGTCTGTTAAAATTTGATTGAATTATATTGATATCTACAATAAAAATAATTTTAAAATGTTGAAAAAAATACTTAAATTTAACAGATATTTAGTATTGAAAAAAATGTCTTAGTATTTAGGAACATTGAAACGGACTTGAACCAGAGCTCTATGAATCTGAACATTTCAATGTCTCTTATAAAAGTTATAAAATACCATATTTCCTTTTTATTTTCTTCATTTTATTTAGTCCTGATTGACACGCTACGAAAATACTTTTAACCACATAAAAGTGTAATGGGTTTGAAAGCAGGGCCCCTAAATTCAGAACTTAACTGAACTGCTAACTCACTAAACGTAATAGAATTGTTGAGTTCTGACTCTTTTCTTTGGGGGGAGATGACATCTCTACTGAGATTATCAAGTACCAATTAAGCCCTAAATCCAATACGATTTATATTTTAAAATAAGTTTTGTTTGTTGGTTTTAAAAGACATTCAGTGTGGGTAAGAGATGACATGTAAAGTACCCTAAGGGGAAAACAGCCATCTACAAACCATGGAGAAAGCTCTGGAACTGTTTTAATTCTCAGCCTGCAGAAGCACAGATTCAACCAACACTAGGATCCCACAGCTTTTCTTTCTTTCTTTTTTTTTTTTTTTGTTTTTTTTTTTTTTTTTTTTTTTTTTTTCTCTCATGGTTTATTTTTTTTTATATTTAAAAATTTCCATCTCCTTCCCTCCTCCTCCCCCCTCCCTCCCCTCCTTCTCCCCTTTCTCTCCCCTCCTTCTCCCCCTTCCCTCCCCTCCCCTCCACCCATACCTCCCCTCCCTCCCTCTCAAGGCCAAGGAGCCATCAGGGTTCCCCACTCTATGCTAAGACCAAGGTCCTCCCAACTCCCCCCAGGTCCAGGAAGGTGATCGACCAAGCTGTTTTTTTTTTTGTTTGTTTTTTCAAGACAGGGTTTCCCTGTAGTTTCTAGAGTCTGTCCTGGAACTAGCTCTTGTAGACCAGGCTGGCCTCGAACTCAGAGATCCGCCTGCCTCTGCCTCCTGAGTGCTGGGATTAAAGGCGTGCGCCACCACCGCCCGGCTCCCACAGCTTTTCTAACTATGAAACAAATTCTTTAGTGTTCCTTCACCCTTCCAGCCGAGTACTGAGCTTATAACAAACTATGTCCAGATGATCCTGAATTTAGCAATTTTTGTCTCAGGAATTTTCCACTTTCAGCACTGAAAAAGTGATATTTAATAACAACTGTATCCACCCGCGCCCCATGTTTCCAAGACAGGGTCTTGTTTATGTAATCCTCTTTGCACCCCAGGCTTGCTTCAAAACTCTCAATGCTCTACTTCAGCCGTCTGAATACTAGGATTAGAGGTGCGATGCAGAATCTTGTATCACCCTCAGTTTCTTGAATATTTCCTGTGTTCCTATATAATATTTCCTCGGGAAGCTAGAGAGAAACAGTGAACAAGAGATCTCAAAGGCAAACTATACAAGCAGGAGGACAAACAACAGGTTCTAGTGTACTAAGTTACAAGGGAAAGATACTGGATGCATTGTGGAGTGGACATTGTGGACTGGATGCATTGTGGAGTCTTTCAATTTAGGATCAGTAACTGTAACAGGGCACCTTTTTAAACAGGAGGACATCTGTCTGAAGCTTATTAGTAAGCAGTCCTGGTTGTTAATAATTAACAAGTTTCTTCAGTAAAGCAAAATGAAGTAACAAGTTCTGTATTGTTCAAGGAAACACAGATCTTTTTCACTTTTATGATTATGACTTGACCGTTGCCCAAATTTAATCTTCAGTTTTGACTCCATAATGCAGAAATAGTACATAACCTAGCAGGTGAGACCTCAGATTCTGTGGTAGATTCCTTGGGTTCACCTCATTTTTTAGCTGAGTGTTTTTATTCAGTTCATCTGTTTGTAGTCTCAGCTACAAACTTGTTAAATATCTGTGAATGTTAATGTGGGGTATCTAATAAAAAAAAAAGAAAAATGATGCTTAAGTTTCTAAATTATTAAAACTAATTTTAGAATATTATCTTATTACAATACTTAAGAATATAGAGTAAGTTAAAACATACATGTACCATAAGATGTATAGTAGAATAATTTAAAACAGCAAAACTTGGTCTTATAATTTTATGCACTATAATATAAGTAATATCTATTAACTTTTACCTCTACTCACTAAAGACAGTTCTGGCACACGTTTTTGCAAATTAATTTGTTAGGATATCAAAATTTATGTAACAGCTTCACATTCCCATAATTAATTTAAAAGTGATATCAGACAACTTGACAAGTAATACTTAGTAATTTCTGAAGCTGAGAAGATTCTTCCTAATGATGCCACTACAAGGACTGTTAAGAATATTCTTAAATAGCACAAATTCACTTCATGTCACCCTATATTTAATTTGAATTTAAAAGCTAGACAATGGTATTTTAACATTGCTCTGACATATCCTGCAATTTCAGGAATCAATTTAAGAAGCCCAAAGTGGATTCACGATGTGACTATAATTCAAAATGCCTGTTAATGCATCTTACCTCTGTATCTTAGATTTAAAGATGAAAATAAATTGAAAGCTGTTTTCTCAATTAATTGAAGTTTTCTTCAATTAATTGCATTTTCTGCTCAATTTCTGTTTTGGAGGCAATAGATATTTGCTTTCCAACATCCCCGCCCTTTTTCAAAGTCAATCTTCCACACTTCAAAACATTCAGGCTACTTCTTGATGGGCTTTATTGTATTGTGTATACCCTTTTATTTTCTAAAAAAACCAAATCCTAACACTATAAATGCACTGGCATGGACAGGTCTTTCAGATCTCTGAAGGGGAACAGTTAATTTTTGTATGCCAGCAATGGAAGGTCTACCCACATTCTCCTCATGGTGAACAGAACTGCTCAGAAGTAGCATCATCCTCCTCTTGAAGCCAGGGGCACGGCTGCCACCATATATCTTTTTATCATAGTTGCTAATGTGGCTTCAGATCACACTGGTCATTGAAATGAAAGGGGGTACCCCTGTTTTTCCTGTCACATAAAACTATATCCTCTGCCTCACATCCAGTTGTTTAACTCACCTGTCAGCCCCACGGCCCTGAGTCTGCCCTTGAACTACACTACTCTGTTATATACTGCATTAACTTTCAGGTTTTGCTTGAAGCTCAAGCTCAGAATTATTAAAAATTTTAAAGTGGTTACATAAGAACGTTAAATGCAAAACCTAACCAAGTACAGTTTTATATTTCACTACAAAGGCTGCACACTTGTGAAGCCCATTTCATAGAGCTGATAGTAAAGCCGCATTCAATTGCAAACCCCTAGTACATTCAGAAGAGTCTGCTTCACAGTGACTGTTCCTTAGACATTGGTAAGTATTGGATCCTAGGTTATTGGGTTCCTCCTCTGAAGTAATAAGCCAAATAAAACCAAATTAATGAATCCAGATTTAATAAATAGAACACAGCAAAGCAGAACACTCCCTGGTGAATCCCAGGAAGGCAGGAGGAAGAGTAGGAGAGCACATGGCAGATCTTTGGTTCATAAACAGCATGTAGTTGGTGAAGGTGACCTGGAGCATCTCAGGGGAGGGACTGCTGATGATGGGTTTTCTCAGGGGCAGGGTCTGGAATGGGAGGAGTGGGGCTGGGTGGAGCTTCCCAACAGATATCAGCCCTTGTGTTATTGTAGTGGCATGTAAGATTTGTTCACTGCCTCAGAAGGGTTCACAGCGCTGCTAGTGAACAATAGCGCTGCTAGAGGAGAATAGAAAAGTCTCACCTATAGTAGAATGTAAATGCCCTGTTAACAAGATACTTGTAAATGCAAAGCTATTGTACACAAAATTATAGTTCAATATGGTAGTGTGTATACTGCTCCTCATGATGTATGAACTCTCTGGAATCTGATACTCCAAATTTAATTGACAGAAAAGGAAGAGCCTTCGCACCACAATACTTGGCGATTACTTCTGAAAAGCATGATTGACAGGTACTAGATGATAGATTCCAAATGGAGGAAAGCCCTCTCCACAGAGACAGTGGAGAAACAAACTATTTTTTTTCTTTGACAGAATTCAAAGGGAAGAAACACAGTAGATATAGATATATAAAAAGGAAGATCCTGAAGTCTCAGTGAATTTTGTTAGGTAAGCGTAGGTTCTGCAGTAACTGAGAATTCTAGAATTCCATTTACAAGGGACTTCACCCCTCTTTCCTCAGCAGCATTTTTAAACACAGGCTGGCTGTTGAGACTAGTATCAGGAAGGTGGTTTTCAAGGAAACGCCTCAGTGTTCAGGCAAGCAAATGGGACTGGAAGCCAGCTACAGAATTCACCTAGCAATCTCTTTCTTCCAGTGCTGCAGCTCTGGCAAGATGGCTTTAGCCATGATTCTGCCTTTTGACATACTACAAAGCAAAGCTGTTGGAAATGGGCTAAAAGTTCAATCTTGGCCAAGACCCAACTCTCTTTACAAGGCTGCTGGAGAAAGAGGCAGGTGGTGGGAACGTGTAAGGAATGCTAAGAATTCCCCTTGAAGTTCAAGTACACACCGTTTCCCTGAAACTCAGGCTGAACTAAGACACCTGAAAAATACCCTGACCCCATTATGGGCTGTGCTCCAGCAGCAAGCTAGGACAGCCTGTTGGAGTGCAAATCTAGTTCCTAGCTGCAGTACTTCAAAGATGATGATAGAAACACTCCAGGCTACATGGGAAACAAAAGGTAGTATCAGCCCTTCATTCAGGGTCCTAAAATTTTCTTGATTAGTATTTTTGACATAGAGAAATCTGCCACTAGATGGCACCAAACCTCGATTAGATCCGAAGGAGGTCTGTGAGGCACAGCTGGGCTCCTTGTATCTTGCTATAAGGTATGCCTAGTCGTGGTCATTCAATTACTGCAACAGCATAGCTAATAATAATGTCCCCTTATTGTTATTTGCCACTGTGCCAATAACCCGCTGTTGTGTTTGAGTTTCCTATGTATTACTAAAGTGGGTTTACTTAATCAATCAAGGACTGTTTTCAATAATCAAGTATACCAAAGTAAGTGATTACACACATGCCTGGGAGGTGGAGAGACAGAAAGCAGCAGAGAGTCTAACAATAACATGAGCCATACACAAAGACGACATTCCCTTTGACCACAGCACAGGTACTAAAGGAAAGCAGGCAGTCTTCTTGTGCAGTTTCTCAGGGTCCTCAGGAAACCCCATTGCCTAATTAAACTACCATTGACAGCAGGTTTTTTCACAAATTATTTATTATATATTTGCTCCAGGGTTCTGTTCTGTTTTGCATAGCTGTAACAGCAATTTGGGTTGTTCTCATTACTGAGATAAATTAAATAGGCTCAATTTCCCAAAAGGACAAACAAACAAATAAAAACCAGAAAACAGGAACCTGATTTCAGGTCCTATTCTCTTAGAGTACCAATCAACTCTGGAAGAAGAGATTACAAAGACAGTATGTTGAAAAGAGATCGTCTTACTTAGGGTTTCTATTGCTGTGAAGAGACACCATGACCATGGCAACTCTTATAAAGGAAACATTTAATTGGGGCTGGCTTATAGTTCAGAGATTCAGTCCATCATGATGGCGGGGAGCATGGCAACACGGCACACAGGTACTGGAGAAGAACTTGAGAGTCCTACATCTTTCAGGCAAGAAGAAGTCAACTGTGACACTGAGTGAATCTTAACTAGGAAAGACTTCAAAGCCTGCCCCTCTTCAACAAAGTTACACCTACTTCAACAAGGCCACATCTCCCAATAGTACCACTTTCTATGAGCTTGCAGAGGTCAGTTATGTTCAGACTACCACACTGTCAAAACTTTAAACAAATAGAAATAAAATTTTGTATTCAAGTTTCTCCAGGAAACACTGGTAAGAATCAACAAATACTTCCAAAGAGAGGTGAAGTACAATCTCAGTGTCCAAGTTAGAACCCCAGTTATATTAAGGCCACTCTTATTTGCTAAACAAGCAAATCTAAACACTCTCGAGGGAAAGCAAATCATTCGGGCATTAAATTCTCTTCGCATAGCTTTATTTATTTATTTATTTATTTATTTATTTATTTATTTATTTTCTTTTTTGTAGACAGAGTTTCTCTGTGTAGCTTTGGAGCCTATCCTGGAACTTTCTCTCTTTAGACCAGACTGACTTTGAACTCACAGAGTTCCACCTGTATTTTTGCCATCCAAGTGCTGGCCTTAAAGGCATGCATCACCACTAACAGTTTTATTTTGAGCATAGTCAATGATAAAAAGCAGCCTAGCACACAGTGAAAAAGGAAAATACATCAAAAAAAAACAAAAACCTAACTAAACTCAGTGATATCTACCACAATGATTTTCTTTTTTTAATATTTTAATATTATGTATTATCTTACAGATTAGTTAGTACCAAATGTAACTTTCAGCATATATTTTTTAATATTTATTTATCTATTTATTTATTTATTTATTTATTATATATACAATATTCTGTCTGTGTGTATGCCTGAAGGCCAGAAGAGGGCACCAGACCTCACTAAAGATGGTTATGAGCCACCATGTGGTTGCTGGGATTTGAACTCAGGACCTTTGGAAGAGCAGCCAGTGCTCTTAACCGCTGAGTCATCTCTCCAGCCCACTTTCAGCATATTTTTATACCATTCCTGGTAAAATATTGTTAGCTCATATCTTAACTACAAAACATAATTTTTTAAATAAATTTATTTATTTATTTATTTAACATTCTGGCTGTACGTTTCCGTCACTCGTCTCCTCCCAGTTCCTCCCACTCTACCCCCAACAATGTTCCCAATCCTAATCCACTTCTCCTTGGTTTCTGTTTAGGAAAGGGCAGGTCTCCCATGAGAATCAACAAAACATAGCATATCACCTCACCACATACCACAACGGTTTTCTAAAGTAGTGTATACATCGAAAATGGAAAAGTTGTCCCATCCCTGTCAAATGAATATTGAACTCTGACTCTTGTCCAAAATCCAGATTCACAGGACCTGTCCCTTTTTCTGTCTTTGACTGTTATAAGAATCAAATCCTAGGGTGTTCTGATAATAGCAGTTTCCTACTCAGCCATGTATGGGTGTTTTATTAACCACCTTAAATCCAATGTTATTCTGAGATAAATCAACTTGAATACCTAGGGGTGTTAGCATTATTAACGCCTTTTCTTTGTACTTTCGTATATTATCCCAGTTAAAACAATCATTGGAGAATCTACTAATCGACTTAAAACTGATGAACGCTTAAAGATAAAGAGATTAAAAAACTATTAGGAAGCCTAGATGTAATTAGTTGGAAGGAACAATGAAGCCAGATCTCAGAATACAACCCTGACTACAGGAAGTTCTAAAGGCTTTTGTGTATCAGAATGACTTTGGAGTTTTATTTCAATTTAGGATTACAGAATTTTGAAAGTTGAGCTTTCCTTAAGACATGATACCATCTGACCTCTTCATATGCCTCATTTTCTTCTCTCTTCTATTTCCACCTAAAATTATAACAAAGTTTAAAGTATAATTTATTTTCTTGACTCAGCCAAATTGGATTATATGAATTGGATTACTGGATTAATCAATAAATTGGATTATTGAACCAGAAACTCCGAATGATTTCATAAGAGTAAAGAATTGGTGGCGTGTATTCTTTTTACATAAATTTCTTATTAGAAAGGAGACCAACACGCTAATAAATTAAATGTTGAGCGCTATCACTGTGACCTGGTCCTTCCTATTCCACATCCTGATCCAGGACCTCAGACGTCACAGGGAATGGAACTTGTTACACAGTCATGGAAAAATGGAAACCACATTTTGACATTCAATTCTGGGGAGGAAACTGCTTTGCCAAAAACAATTTCTCATGCAATATTTTACCCCAAGTATCTGCAGCATGATAGCTAAAACTTTTTTCTTCTCTTTTGTTCTGGTTTGCTGAGGAAGCACGGCACAGTCTACACAGACACCTGAACATATCTGCCAAGATCACTGAAAAATGGATTATGTCTACACAATGAAGGGAGTGATTATGTTCCCTTTCCCTGCCAACATTCTGTGAATCTTAGAATAGGAGAACGCTCTCCTTTGACTTTTCCAAGTTAAGTAACAGTGGGTATTCATGCAGGAACATTTTAATTTTACTCTTTAAATGCCATGCATGCTCAAGCAAATATTTTAACATCACCTTGATAACAATGCTGGAATGCAAATATTTTTAGAAACACATATATTTTAGAATCCTTTATCCATGTGCTTATTTTTAATTGCTACAGTTCTATTTTGATGCGTACAAAACTGAAGCTATAATTATAATAAAATACTGTTTAACTACTTAAAATAATGAAGGAAATTTATGAACAATTAAAAAAGTTTTGCTATTTTTACAGATTTTTTCTTACTTAATAGCATAACTATGTTTTAAAATATATTCTAAAATAACACAAAAATTCTAATTTCTATCAAGTACAGAGATGCTCAAATTGCTTCAGGCTAAGTTCAATAATCTTTAGTTTAGAAATGCATTTTCAGTAACTAGTTTTAAAATGTTATTGTATTTGAAAAATATAAAAAACTCTGAACTCTATATAATTATATCTCATTTAATTAATTGACTCTACATTGTTGTGTGCTCAGTTTGCACCAGACAAATCTGCTCCAAGCTAATGTTGAACAATGAATAAGAAAGAATTGTCTTCTCTTCAGGTAAGACAAGAAGTGATATGAAATAGAAAGTAGCAGTTACTATTGAAATATAATACATTTGCCTATAAAGTGAAGTGCATTTGTGGGAGGAGCCCCAAAAATTCAACCAAAATCACAAGTAATTACATGGATTAATAATTTCTTTGTTCCTTCACGCACAAACTAACATGGCCTTGTGATGTTTGAAAACAAAACATAATATTTTTGAATTCTACAAAAGGGCAACTTCACATTCCTGTTCCCTTACTTCACTTTAGCCTCGCCAGAATGTTGTCCTTTGAATACCTCCAATACCCCCTCAAGCAGATCAACCTTTTTCTTTGATTCTCTTTGTTACATACATGTAAGTATTTATATGTGTATGCATACATGGATGTCATATATATATATATATGCACAAAGGACTATAAAAGTAAATTTCGGAGTCCATTTTCATGGCTTGTATGTATGTGGTTATGGTAAAATCTTGTTTGGACAAATAAAACTTGCCTGAAGATCAGAGGGCAGAGCTAGACACCAGCTAACCATAGATGTCTGACCGGAAGTGGTATGGCTGGGTGAGAGAGGAAGTGATACAGGAAGAAACAGGAACTCCGTCTCTTTTCCGCTGGGAATTTGAGAGGTAAGGTGGCCATGGCTGGGTTCCTTCATCTCTCAGATCGCACAGCTTTTCCCCCTATGTCTGACTCTGGTCTTTTCTTATGAAGACCTACTAAAATGCGTGCTACCTGTGGTTTCTGGACTGCCCGTTCTATTGAACAACTAATAAGGCACTTATCCCTGGGACAGGCTAATTCTTCCTCTCCCAGCAGTAATTGGTTAGCTGTAATACTTTGTCTTGGTGTACGACCTCATTAAACATCCATCCCCCTTCTATGCTAGCTAACACATCCATTGATATTGTTCTGGGCTTGTTCATGCAATGCAGTCAGTTCTAAGAGAGACTGCTTCATAGCAGACTTCCTGGTAGTCTGGCTGCTTTTTTCTACCCTGTCTTCGCAGTGTTCCCTGATTCACAAATGAAGGAGTTGTGTGAAATATTCTTTTACAGTATGTGAATACATGTCACTGTGATTGGTTTAATAAAGAAGCCGATTGGCCAATAGCTGGACAGGTCGAGATTAGGGAGGACTGGCAGATAGAAAACGAGCATGAAAAGTAGAGGAAGAGTCTGAGGAGTCCTGAGGAAATGCATAGGAAGCAGGAGATGAACTTGCATACTGAGAAAAGGTACCAATTCATGTGACATATATAAGAAATATGTAAATATGTGTTAATTTAAAATGTAAGAGTTAGTAACAAACCCAAGTTACTGGTTGAGAATATACAATTAATATTAAGTCTCTGTAATGTTATTTGTAAACTGTCTGGCAGGAAAGAAAATGTTGCCTACAAATCTTTGATTTAGATGTGTCTATAGGGGCTGTGACGTGGGATTCCCCTTTGTATGCTGTGAATATGTTTTATTACCATTGGCTAATAAAGAAGCTTCTGTGGCCTATGAAAGGGCAGAATATAGCAAGGCGGGAAATCCAAACAGAGATAAGGAGGAAAAATGTAGCCACCCAACAAGCAAGAGGTAACAAACCAGGAGCCATGTGAAAAAATGTAAAATAATGGAAATGGGTTAATTTAATATGTAAGCATTCGTGAATAAGAAGCCTGAACTAACAGACCAAAGAGTAGGCAATTAATATTAAGCCTCAGAGTGTTTTTGTTTTTCCTAAGCATCCACAGGAGCTAGTGAGTGGACCCAGTGGGTAGTGAGAAATTTGTCCACGGGGAACAGCAGAATGGAGACTATTTGAAGCTAAGGGCTGTGCCCCCATTATCTGTTGGTCTCTGCATTGTATCTTGTTGTGGTTTTCTGTGGGTCTCCATTTTCTGTAAAGAGGGGCTTCTTCGGTAAAGGTTATTTGCTACTCTTATCTGTGAATATATAAAGATATGACATGGTTGTTTGATAAAGCCAGAAGGAATAATATTGTTTTATATTTACCTAAAATTATATGCAGGCATGCATATATAATATATAAGATGTTATATATAACATTATATTATAACATTATTATATAGATAAATAGATAGATAGATAGATAGATAGATAGATAGATAGATAGATAGATAGATAGATAAATAAATAGAACCAAAAATCATAGTACCAAGCATTGGAAACCTTTAAATATAGATTATCAATGTAGCCCTCAGTTGTTGTTTCTCGTGGATTGAAGACTGGTTTTCCAATGCTGAGGCATCATATACTTAGAAACAAGACTAGAATGATAAGGTGACTTGAAAGAAAATGGTCTCCACAGGGAGTTCACTATTAGGAAGTGTGGCCTTGTAGGACTAGGTGTGGCCTTGGAGGAAATGTGTCACTGTGTAGGTGGGATTTGAGGTCTCATATATGCTCAAGATATTGCCCAGTGTTTCATGCCATTTCCTGTTGCCTGCCTATTAAGATGTAGGAGTCTCAGCTCCAGCATCATGTCTGCCTGAACACCACCATGTTGCACCATGATGATAATGTACTAAATCTTTGAAAATGTGAGCCAACCCAATTAAATTTTTTTTCTTTATAAATGTTGCCGTCGTTATGTTGGCTCATCACCACAGTAGAAGCTCTAAGACATGATTTGAGCTGGATCTGACTCAAAAGCCTAAACTGATAATGTGCATCTATGGTTGTAAAAAATCCTACACAAGCTGCCTGGGAGAGAATCAATTAAACAATCTGACCCAGGCTGCAACACCTATGACCCACAGCAATTACCAGCATATGTACCAGGAAGATATATATATATATATATATATATATGTATATGTATGTATATATATGTGTGTGTGTGTGTGTGTGTAATAAGTGGTACTCGCATGTTAGTGGCAACCAAAAGCTGTCTAATTAGACATAAGGCCCACTCAGGAGGAGGGAAGTCATGCCTGGAACTGGAAACCTAGCCAGGATACTAGGAAAAGGAAAGTCATAGCCTTTAGAAAGCAATCTACTCCCATCACTTTCCACAAGACCAGAATAATTCCTCACTACACTATAAATCTTATCCTTATAAGAATATATTAAAGATGACTTTTATTTATTTCAGACAAAAAAGTATAATACATAATTGACCAATCAGACTTTTTGTCTCTATTTCTTTGTGCATATGTTTTAAATAAGTCAGTTGCAAGTACTTCAACCACTCTCATAATCTATAGATTAACTTAGGTGTCTGAGTGTGTGTGTGTGTGTGTATGTACTGTGTGTGCTTATTTATATGCATATATATATCAACACACTCAGGTTATAATATAATAAGCGTATAGTTCACCATGACAGTCCCACTTTAAGCATTTAACGTCACCAAACCCTCTTTATTTTGCATCTTATGCTGCTGACACAGTAGTTCTGATCGCTCACCCAACAAGAAAGTCAAAATCAAATCTCTGACTCACTTTCATACTTATTTTGATTTCAGTGTTCCCAGGGGCAAAAAGCATGCCTTATGCAACACTTTTAAAAGGGATTCCAATATAAAGTGTTGCAATACTGGTTAAGTAACCTATCTGTGTTGAATTACCTGTTGTTGGCCACATAACTACTTACTGGAGGCGAAGACAGATGCCTTCTGGTTAAAATGAGAATTGTTTAGTTAGTGTTTGAGAGTCAAAGGTTGTCAGGCCACAGATAAAGAAGCAAGCTCACTGTTGGGATTCAGTTGGGTGGTAATTCCTTTGGAAGTAACAATTATATTCCTTACAGTTCATATGTGTATATTTGTTGACTATTGAATTTACAGATATCTTGATTATTCAGATGACATTTAAAATGTTTTCTTCTATTGGCTTCTAATAACTTTTGCCTATACTCATTCTGTGATACTCTACTTTAAAAAGAGAACTTTGTTGTTGTGATTTGATTGTCAAATAAAAGTGAGGGTCATTCCTGTTTCCCTTCTTCTCTCATTTTTTTAAAAAATTATTTACTTATTTATTTTTTTTAATTTGTGTGTGTACATGTGTTTGTGCATGTGTATGTATGTGTGTTTGTATGGGAACATGTATGATGGAGGGGTTACAGAATAACTTTCTGAAGTTGTCTCTTGTCTTATATATACCCTGTTATTTCTAGGTAGCCTATGGGCTTCTGCCACGATTTTCTTCATAGAAGTCCAAAATTACAGATGGTAACCACCCCATCATTTTTATAACCATGAGTTCCTAGAATCTAACTCTGGGCAGAAGGCATATTTATTTACTAAGCCATCTCTTACAGTCTCCTTTCCCTCTTTTTATAGTGAAAAACATCCTTATTTCATAGAGCTAAAAGAAAAGAAAGTTCTGTCTGAAAAAATTTCTGTCACCTGTCTTCATTGTGAGCAGCAGTAGAGGTGCTTCAAAACATTTCCATGAGTGTTTTGTCAACCATCATCTACAAAAAAGAAAACAATACAAACAAACAAACAAACAAACACACACAAGTACTGGAATAATTATGCACGGAACAAAGAATTTTCTATCAATGATATTATGATTAAGACACAGTAACTACAAATTGTATATCTTAAACTGATATTTGAATACAAAGCATTGTGCTTTTATCATGGTATATGCTAAACTATTAATACTGAAATTAGCAATAGAAGACTATGCTTATAACATTTCAAACTGTTTGAGGAAATGAAAATGGAGTTTTAGTTCATGTCAGAACATGGTAATTTTCACATAATTTTCACATTACCAGAAATGTGATTTAAAATGCTGAAGAAAAATTGCCTGATGAGTTATATACAAATTATAATTCTAAGAAAATGAAAATGATTCAACAGTATTTAAAAGACATTTTAATCAGTGATTATGGCCTTTGGGAGAATTGAGCTGAACATGAAATATTAATGTGGTAACTCATATTTGTAAGTGCTGTTAAAATGATGCCAAGAGCTGAAATTTGACAGCTTTTATTTTACTTTTTTTGTAGTAATTACCCACTCTGCTAAAACATGAAATACAATCAACATACAAGTAATGAATAATCATTTCATTACATTTTTGTCTAACCTTATTTATTTAGAAATTATAGGACTCTTAAAGAAATATAATAACTTTGTTCTGGTGTGTTATTAGCCATTTATGGAAACTATTATTTTATGTTTTAAAAGTCACATAAAAGAAACTTGTGTTTCGATATACCAGAAACAGTTACATGAACAAGAAGCTAATAGGTCACTTATAAACAATAGAATATATATAAGAGTCAACTTCGGGTGACCTCAATCCTGAGTGTTCCTATACATGACACATGCAAAAATACATGCACACATACAAATTGAAAAATAAGTACTAGATATTAATGAATATTATTTACAGCTATCAACCTTCTGGTTCTCTAGCTAGGTGTTAACTTTTGGAACTCCAATTTCTACTATATCACAAATAAAATGTATGTTTATTGAATTTTTAAAAACTGAGGTGTGATTCTTGGTTTATTCTGTATAAACCTGCACTGGGTAATGATTTTGGGCTGATACTGCTCTATCTATAGGGTTCAGAATATCCCAAATGCCATATGTAAGTCACGGAAAGGTTGATGTTGGCCATGAGGGAGTGTCTTGTATTTGCCTCTACTTTAAACTCTGCGATCTTCAGAATGTGAGTCTGAAGGCATACAGTAGGCAAAAGAAAGAAGAGAAGTGCCAGCATATGAACCTTCCTTTTCTCCCCTTACCCAAACCTCCAAGTAAGTACAAATCCAGAAAAAGAAAAAGCACATATGCCACAATTATTTATGTACCTATTTATTTAAATAATTTCTTTATTACACAGGTTAATTTTGATTCACTCTAATATTAAAAGTTCATATCAATGGTCAGCATAGATATGTGCTTGTAGATGAGCAGGCATAAAATTTGTAATAGAAGTTAATATTCCTGATTTTTTTTTAACATCAAGAGAAAGCCAATGGGACAATATCTAAGGTATATTACTTGAAGTTTAGAAAAACTATGTAGTGTAGGAGTCACGGACAGATACAAATACACAGATGAAACTGGCTCTGTGTGACAGACCATTTGGAAAGGGCGAGGAGTTAGAGAGCACTTGGTGGGAAGAACTCACAAAGAAGGTAGGAAAAATGGAGGCATGGGGAAAGAAGGGACATGGCAGTAGAATGAAATGGTAAGAGAATACAAACAGACTTTCATGGTTAAAAGTAGAATTCTATAGTATGTCTGAAGAGTCTCTCCTATCTTCCACAAAAGGTTTAAAGCTTTTTGTCTTAGTTAGATTTTTATTGCTGTGAAAAGATTCCATGGCTACAACAACCCTTATAAAGAAAGCATGTATTAGGAACTGCTCGCTTACAGTTTCTGAGCTTTAGTCCCTTATCATCAGTATGGGGAATGTGGTAGCTTGAAGCAGAGGTGAGTCCTACATCATGACTCAGAGCCAACAGGAAGTTAATTGTCACACTGAGGGAAATTTGAGCAAAAGAAACCTCAAAGCCCACCCCCACAGTGACTCACTTCTTTCAGGAAGATTACACCTTCTAAAAGTGTCAGGCCTTTTGGGGGCCATTTTTATCAGGCTACCACATTCCAATTCCTCAAGGTTTATAGCCATATCACAATACAAAAATGCATTCAGTCCAACTACAAAATTCCCCACAGTGTATAACAGTTTCAAAGTCCAAAATCTTTTTTTGAGATGCAAGGCAATCTCTTAAGTGTAACACCCCTGTAAAAATAAAAAAAAAAAAAAAAAGAACCCGTACTTCCAATGACACAGGATATACATAATAATTACAAATCATCAAGAAGTATTGGCAGAGGCCACTTGTTTGTTTCCTGGCCACCTGGCAGCTAGCCCTGAAATAACCACACAGAAACTATATTAATAAAATCACTGCTTAGCCCATTAGCTCTAGCTTCTTACTTGCTAACTCTTAGATCTTAATTTAACCCATCTCCATTAATCTGTGCATCCCTACAAAATCGTGGCCTACCAGCAAATTTTCAACACGTCTGTCTCCAGTGGTGGCTCTATGACTTCTCTCTGACTCTGCCTTCTTCCTCCCAGCATTCAGTTTAATTTTTCCTCCCTAACTAAGTTCTGCCCTGCTATAAGTCCAAAGCAGTTTCTTTATTCATTAATGGTAATCACAGCATACAGAGGGGAATCTCCCATCAAAGAAGAGACAATATTGAAGAAACAGTGGACAAAAGCAAGACTGAAAGCCAGCTGAGCAAACCCCAAACTCAGCCTTTCCATGTCTGATGTCAAAACTCTCTTCATATTTGACCTCTGTTCAGATTTGTTGACTGCAACATACTTGTTTTTCTTGGACTTGTTACACTACCCTTTAGCAGCTCTACTTGGCAGCTAACCCACAGCTCTCACATCTCTAACTCTTGGGTTCTCCAAGGCAATCCTGACTTCAACTCTACAGCTTTACCTAATGGCCTCTCTACTAGACCTCCATTCATGGATACCCCTGACACAGGCCTGGCTTTAGTTGATTTATTCTGTAACTTCTTTCTTTCATCCTTAAGTCTCAATCCAGAACTGTGTGGATGAAACTGCCAAGTTCTGTGGCTTTCTGGGACTGGACCATGCCCCCCTTGATCAAGCACACTTTTACCAGCTTCCTGTCTTCTGCTGCAAAAGCTTGGCTATCCTGAAACTTGCTCTGTAGAGTACCATTCTTTTGAGGTCTGTAAAGAATTTTGCTGGACTTTTTGATGGGCATTGCATGGAATCTGTAGATTGCTTTTGGTAAGACTGTCACTTTTACTATGTTAATTCTACCTACCCAAGAACATGGGAGATCTTTCCTCTTTCTGGTGTCTTCTTCAATTTCTTTCTTCAAAGATTTAAAGTTCTTGTCATACAAGTCTTCCACTTGTTTGGTTAGAGTCACTCCAAGATATTTTATGCCCGTTGTGGCTATTATGAAGGGTGATGTTTCTCTGATTTCTTTCTCAGTCCATTTATCATCTGTGTAAAGGAGGGCTACTGATTTTTTTTTTTGAGTTAATCTTGTACCTGCTATATTACTGAAAGTGTTTATGAGTTACAGACGTTCCTTGGTAGAATTTTTGGGATCTCTTATATAAACTATTATATCATCAGCAAATAGTGAGAGTTTGATTTCTTTACTGATTTGAATCATTTGATCTCCTTTTGTTGTGTTATTGCTCTAGCTAAGACCTCAAGAACTATATTGAATTGATATGGAGGAAGTATACAACTTTGTCTTGTTCCTGATTTCAGTAGGATCTCTGTGAGTTTCTCTCCATTCAGTTTGATATTGGCTGTTGACTTGCTGTATAATGCCTTTATTATGTTTAGGTATGTTCCTTGTATCCCTGCTCTCTCCCATGGCAAATCTTATAATGAAAACACTTAATGGGGATGGCTCACTTACAGTTTCAGAAGTTTAGTCCATTATCATCATGGTGGGGAGCAATGGTAGCATGCAGGCAATTGTAGTTCTGTAGCTGAGAGTTCCACATCTAAATTCAGAAGCAACAGGAAATCAACTATCACACTGAAGGAAGCTTGAACAAAAGAGACTTAAAAGCCTGCCCCCACAGTGACACCCTTCCTCCTGTAAGGCCACACCTCCTAATAGTGCCAGTCCCTTTGGGGATCATTTTCTTTCAAATCACCACACTTTTAAAGTAGATTTTTGTGGGAGGATGGTCCCTCGTTAGTTCCTGGATGCTTAGCCCTGAAATAATCACAAAGAAACCATATTAATTAAATCACTGCTTGGCCCATTAGCTCTAGCTTCTTATTGGCTCACACTTACATATTAATTTAACCCATCTCCATTAATCTGTGTATCACCATGTGGCTGTGGCTTACAGGCTAAAGTTCCCAGCATCTGTCTCTGGTGGCAGCTTCATGGCTTCTCTCTGGGACTCCACCCTTCTTTCTCCCAGCATTCAGTCCAGTCCTCCCTGCCTAGCTATGCTCCACCTCACCCTGCTCTGCTATAGGCTCAAAGCAGTTCTTTATTCGCTAATGATAATCACAGCATACAGAGGGAAATCCCACATCAGATTTTCTTCAGGGACAATGAAAAGTTCTGAGTCCTTTTCCAGACCCAAAAAAAACGTAGGTATATGTAGAGTATTGACATTTTGCTTTGTGTGTGTTTGTATGTTCATGTGTGTGCCTGTGTGTATGCATGTGTTTGCATGTTTGTTTGTGACTGTATACATGAATGTTTGTACTTGTGTGTGAATACAAACATATGTTTTCATAAAGAGGAAGAAGAGCAACAGAGAAAGTTCAGCTAAATATTAGTAAAATAAAAAATGCATACAGTCTCAAAAGAAACCAATAGATGATGCTAAGTATAAAAGCCCATTTTTTTGAAGTACAAAACATAATTTCAACCACATTTCCATATTTTGCACTAATTTATAGAGAGACCAGATTTGAGGTTGAACAGAAAGAAAATGATAAATCACTATTTAAAATATGAAATATTGAAATAAAACAATGGGGGACATAGACAACTATTATTTGATTGAAAGGTCTTAATCAAACTGTTGATGCCATTGGCAGAGTGAGAGTGTTCATTTCCCCTTTTTCTTTTTGGCTTTGATTTTGCTAACATTTTACAGCTATGTCTAATTATGTTGGTTATTTGTAGGTTAACACACTCACTCCTGAAATGTATATCCTTTTGAATTATTTTTTACTATGTGTTCAATTAATATGTGTTGGTATCTATTTCTTTCTTTGGACTAAAAACTATATTAAGGTAAAGCTTATGTCAAAAAGTACTTTACTTTTTGTGATAGTTTAATCTTGTACTTTTTTTTGATTTAGAAGTAATTTGTTCCTATATGGGTCTGCATTCCATATCATCTCACTAATACATATCTCTACCATTTCAACATGAAACTAAACCCTTTCTGAGATGTAGCTAAGCTCCCTGCTGTAACTTTAGTCTAAATTAACATCTGGCCATGCATCAAGCTTGTTGTGCAGCTTTATGAACTACTGTCTTCTCTTCTAACTATATGCTGTAACAAGGTATCTGCTACCTTTATTGAAGATGTTTTTCTCTTCTTGCAACTTCTTATCTATCATTCAGGTTTAGGGTCTCAGCTTCAGTTTTATTGGGTTGATCTCTTGCTTACTAACCATTAATATTAAAGATATCTTAGTATCACACAGTTCCCCTTCACTGGATTTAATAGTTGCCACTTGTTTGTGTAATCATTTGATTAAAACATATTCACCTTGATAGAGACACCAATAAGACTATCAGGTCCAGTATTGGTGACTGTCAGCGTGTACACTGCCTGGCATACTGTAGACTCCAAATTAAAGCCTTCTAAGTGTGAATAAACTCATATCTATATATTTTATCAGGAAAGAATGGCTTAGGGAATAATAATTCCTAAGCATCTCAGGGGATATAAATTACCTTTACATTCCAGAGTTAATTTTATAAGGGCTCACTACCGTACAACATACATATAAAGTAGCTTTTGCTGGATGTGGTGGTAATGAGAGGCTTTAATTTCAGTACTGGAAGGCAAAATCAGATTTATTTCTACAAGTTGAAGTTCAGCTTATTCTCCATAGTGAGAGCTGGGGGCCATCCTGAGCAGGTGGGTTGGCCAAGTCCTAGAGAGGAGATAAAGAGTTGGTGAAAGAGGAAGTGAGTCAGGCCATGGCAGTGGCGAGAATCTTACTGACTGACTAACTGTCAGAATGCTGCTTTATTTATAGCAGTTCAGTAAGCAGGGATAGATTCATGTTGTTCTGAAGTGTAGATCATTACATTATTTTTTTTTGGACGTGTGTAACATTTTTCTTCCTCATCTGCAGTCATAAGGTTAGTCATCATAGATAAACTATGACAGAAGAGTTATCTTTGACAATCATTTTCTCTCATTTTGTCATCGATAAACAGAGTTATCTTTTATAATCATTTTTACTCACCAACTCCATAACCCAAATTTAAAGAGTCTAGAGACATATGACAGCCCATTCTCAGGCTGTTAACTCTTGTGACTTCAAGGATTTCAGACAGAAAGAAAATATCCCAGTCAGCCAGGGCAGATTGCCCTGTTCAAGCAGTATTTTATTAACTTTTAATGGTTGGAGTGCCCAAGGAAAGTACTCAGGCCAAAGCTGCTACAGTTGCTGTTAAAGGTCTGGCATAATGGAATGTTCACGTTTTTATCTTTATAGAATTTATATGTTTAATCCTGGCATTCTTCAGTTCCTTGGTCATATGACACTAAAGTGGCTCTGCAGGAGATAACTTTTCTAAGAAGGGGAGGCCCTGAAACCTCATACTTTTCTCATCTTCTTGCACCATTCTTTGACCATCAATATAAGTCCCTGAATAGGGCAGAGGTAACTTCAGCTAATCTGACTTTGTTGTTTTTTAAACCATATAACTGACTGAGTATATAGTAAAAAGAGCCTTGTAATTTCACCTGCAGCCAACTCCTTCAGCCCGCAGAATTTTGTTGACCTTGTACAGTTTACTTTGGTTTGATCATCTTGTTCCTGATTAATCACAGAGAGATATATTGTAAGAATATCTCAGAACTCATAAAGAGATATCTGGCTTCTTTATATGTGTTACAAACTTCAAGGTATAATGAATACCTTCAAGTAGGTAAAGTAGTCTCCCTAAAGGCAGTAGGGGGAGTATGCTCAGGACTTTCCTGGGGAGATTTAGAAACAATACTCCTGGGAATCCATTATGCTAAATTTATACAAATATTAAAACTCCCCCAAGTATGCAGGGAGATAAAAACCTAAAGTGATAAGAGTGGCCATCATGTGGCTCACTTTTGCTGGATCTTTGTCAAGCAGCTGTGCTGACTTTATGACTTTTGCCATTCCCATCAGATATGGCTGTGCCAAGAAAGTTCCTGGCCAACCAAGATAGCATAGTGAGACCCTGTCACAAAAATAAATCAATCTTAAAATAAAGGAATTTATATACATTGGAGACAGAAAAAAGGCAAGCATGCAGAGGAAGAAATAATGACCACCCATTGCTTGAATTAAATGATAGTCATCCAGAATGGTGCATATTCCCTTGTAGGGTATAAAAATAAGTGTACCTTTTCTGATTTGTTGATCAAACCATGTACAAAAAAGCTTCCACTACTCTTTTACAAGATGGGTGAGTTAAGACATTTTTCCCCAAGCCTCCACAACTGTGTAGTCTTAATATTATCAACAATATTTTGAGTGTAACTCTCCTCTATAAATGTATCTATGTTTGTTTTTACTTTGTGGTTTCCATGGATAGAAAATATTTCCTGAGAGTAGTCTTTGAAAGTAGCTATCAAATCCAGGTAAACAGCTGTTTTAATGTTGATAAGGCTGAAAAAGTAGAGGACAGGCAGAAATGGTTTCCAATGGTAACAAAAGTTGCAGGAGATCCTGGAAGTATATTTTCAGAATGATAATTAAGGGGACCTGGCAGATCAGCTTATGAAGTGCTTCCTGACAAAACTATTACAGAAGGAAGGGAAAGCACTCCCCACAGTGAAGAGAGAGAACTATACTGTGAAGATGAAGAAAATTGTTCCATTAATTAAGGAGAAAAGCCATAGAAATAAAAGAAAGGAAGATTAAAAAAAAGCTAAAGCCAGAGTTAGGGAAGGCATTAAAGAAAGAGGAAATGTTCATATCATCAAGTGTAATATTTAAGTGGCAAATACTCAGTCACTTCCCATCATGGTAAGAGTACATTATATTCAGCAGTAATGTGACTATCATGTGAAATTAATGACAATTCTATTTTGTGAAGACAAAGCTATGAAAAGATTTGGGAGAGGTTAAAAATATGGTTTAATGTGTTACAAATGTACAACTTTAAAAAGTATATGCTTTGTGTTATGGTTTTTAAGTTATTCCTCCTATGGGAGCAATTGACATTGTGTACACAATGAGAATACTTGCCCACTTGGCATTGTATTTCCAAAGTGCCAGCATAGCAGAAAAGCAGTCAGGAGTAAGGAAAGTTAGCCAATATCTACTTATTTCTCTAATGGGAATCTTTTTCTTTTTAGTTATTATTTATTCCTTTCATCTTTTACATCATGCATCTCGATCCTATTGATTTTCCCATTTTTTTATTTCTGCCCATTGTCTTTGCAAGATTCCCCTCCTCCCTGAAAAAAACTTTAAGAAAAAAAACCCCATCATGGAAACTGTGGTGTGACACAGCGAGTCACACAGTAGGCTTATTGATTGATCCTCAGTGTCTGGAACAGTTTCTCACACATGGTAAGTGCAGAAGAGTATCTATTTAAAGCAAATATGAACAAATAACACCAGAATTTGGAAAGACAGACTCATGCAGTTCAATAATTTATATGGCTTCAGGAAATTGTATGACATGCAGTCATGCCTAGGTTGAGAAGTAGAGTCCTTGACATAAATATTTATAATTTTAGCATTTTGCTTATTAAGGGAATATTATGATAGCAAAGTTACATATAATCCAGTTTTCTTTAGGCTGAGAAGGGATAACCAAAAAAGAAAATAAAGGATGGTAATTTGGATTTCCCAGATAATATTTTTTGCAGATCAGTACAATTGGATGGATTTCTTTCTTTCTTTTCTTTCTTTTTTTTTTTTTTTTTTTTTTTGGGTTTTTCGAGACAGGGTTTCCCTGTAGTTTCTAGAGCCTGTCCTGGAACTAGCTCTTGTAGACCAGGCTGGCCTCGAACTCAGAGATCTGCCTGCCTCTGCCTCCCGAGTGCTGGGATTAAAGGCGTGCGCCACCACCGGCTCAGCTTGGATGGATTTCTTATGATACAGGGAATGAATCAGGATATGTATTAGACGAGGAGACAGAAATATTCTGAAAGAAAAGGGCGAAGGATCCACAGGGGCTGATGAATACATGGAATTTTCATCAGAGGTTGAGTTGGAGGGTTGGAAAGAGAATGGGGGACTGTATGAGGTCACGTACTTGTCATAATTTATATTCCTTTATTATCTCCCCACATCAAAAGATTCATGAGAACTCAAAAGCACAGAAAATGGAGGGAGAATTAGTATTCTGAGAATTTTTAAAGATATAAATGAATAGTTGATTGATTTCATTTTGATAAGAATAGCTTATCAGACAATGCTAAACTGAAGATGTAGAAGAAGGTATAGGAAAAAATGAAATTCTCAATAAGACAAATGTCAGTGGGACATTATGTTCATTTATCGCTCATCTTTGTTTTTTATATTTATTTTATATTTGTCTCAATATATAATATTTACTTTGTATAAACTATGTTGTGTCATTCTAGGTCAGAGTCGTGCTATTATGTTTCTATGTTTATTGATTATCAAATGGAAACCTTATCACTTTTTCACTCAGGGAATATATTAGAAGATTCCTCAGCTGAGAGGGGAGCGGAATAAAAAGACTGGAAAAGCTATGAAGTAGTTGCTGATGAGCCATGCTCCTGTTCTGTTTTGAACTTTTAATATATTACCACTCATTTTAAAGCTAACAGTTAGTGAATATTTACAAGACCGACTTCCTAAATTATTACCCGGGTCTCTCCAGTCAAGAAATAGAAGATTAGAGAAAGCATCCCCTCTGAGAACCATTTTACAGACCAATATTCAACTCCCCTTTGTCACTGAATGTGGTAAAACAGATTCCCAGGGAAAGTGCATCCACTTTATTCTAGGGACCAGCATTGAGCTTCATTCATCTTAAAATACCCCACCTTTTGCCTCAGAATCCAACAGAATGCCCTCACTGAGAAAATCATCCTTAGTACCACTAAAATGACCCCATAGAAGCCGGGTGGTGGTGGCGCACGCCTTTAATCCCAGCACTCAGGAGGCAGAGGCAGGCGGATCTCTGAGTTCGAGGCCAGCCTGGTCTACAAGAGCTAGTTCCAGGACAGGCTCCAAAGCCACAGAGAAACCCTGTCTCGAAAAACCAAAAAAAAAAAAAAAAAAAAAAAAAAAAAAAGACCCCATAGGACTAATACTCAACTGTTGCTTAATACCAGTTATTATTTTAAAAGGTTATTTGTAACTCCATTTCAGGGACCTTAACAAAGTCATTTTCCTATTTTTCATAAACCATGATGGCATAGACACATTTTAATTTTTGCTGTTTTATGTGGTAGGCATTCAAGAGCAACTCTAGTTCAAGCATTCTTCCACAATCTGGTCCATCTTCTTTCTGTGTTAAGGTTCCCTGTGAGTCCAGTCTGTTTGATCTGTTAACCTAGCATCACTAATGCAAATGATAGCTGTAGTATGACATCATCTTTAAATCTCCTGGTACCCACTAGCATTTCTCATTTATTTAGTGACTTGGCTGTGCCACTTTCCTCCTTTTATCATTGTTAAATACTAGTGACCTTTCCATTATAGTTTCAAAATGGAGTCCTCAACTTTATAATGGATTATGAGTTCATGGAAGATAAGAATATCACTTATCTTCCCCTACCATCTTGTTGCATTAGCAGAGACATAGCATAGTGACTTTATGATAGTGGCTTGGGCCAAAATGCATAGATTTATTGAATGAGTGAATGAATTTCCTGGATATGCAGATTTTAGGGATTTGCTTGGCTAAATTCACATGCTAGTGGATTGTTCCTACAGCATTTTAAAGCATCAATATAGTAAGTGTAAAGCTACTTATTCCAGTTACAATTTATTGTTTCTAAGGTCAAAGTACTTTATTGTCTTTGTCTCATTTGTATTTGACTATAAAAATTGATTTATCTTTCTGAAGAGGTGAATAAATGGAATGAACATCTGTTACCAAGGAACATCAAATCCAGACCTCCTGTTGTCTAAATAAACATGAAAAAATGGAATGCAGAAAGCAAGCAACTTAGAACTGGGCTCCAAGTCCATTTGAAATGAGTTTGGAAATATGGGTGTTTTAATGTTTTGCTTTCTCTATTTTTAAGCCTGGAAAAAACAGTATCTTAAAAGTAGATATCAGGAGTATGAGGTGGGAGCAGGGGCAATAAATATATGGCTTAGAGGTTCACTGGTTCCTCTTCCAGAGGTTCTGAGTTCAATTCCAAACAATCACGTGGTGGCTCAGGGCCATCTATAATGAGATCTTGTGCCCTCTTCTGGTATGCAGGCATACATGCAGGCAGAAAACTACATAAAATAAATATATTGTTTTTTATTAAAAAGTAGATATGAATTGCAGATAGCTAATAGTAGGTATGCATTTTTGTAAATATTTATTACAGTATTCAGGAAAGTGTGGGAGAGTGCTTCCCCTATACTGTATAATAACAAAAAAACATATTGGTTTTCTTGGTTATCTACTATTCAGAGTCATTACAAAATAGGGCATGCTTTTCATTAACAAAGAAAACATGGCCTGTTCATATTACTTCTTATAATATCACAATTTTTCCCTGTAATAATCAATGTTTAGTTTTAAGTTTTTTTTTTAAAGATTGTTACATTTAAATATATGCTTATCATTTCAACCTAAGGCAAAGAAAGGATGGAACTTTCTGGTATACTTACCTATGCATGTTAGTGTTGTTGCCACTCAATGAATGTTTATTCTAACATTACACAAAACTCAGAATATGTGCAAAAAAGGAATCTACACTAAAACGATATCTTTTTCTACTGGCCATTCTTATAAATTCTTTAGCTATTTTGCAACATTGTTTACAAAATAAAAATTATTTCACACAGCTTTACATACGGAAGAAGGAGGAAGATACCATAAGCTACAGTGCTAGTTGGTCACAGAATTAGACCATCTAACGTGTGCTGTTTGCCATGATGATGAAAAGCTCATGAGATCATGAACTTATTCAGGAAACACCCGAGAGTCCACACCCAGCCATTGTGCAAGCTCCAGAAGAGGAAGAGCTGCGAGCATTCTACTGTGATGTGTGAAGCAGTGGTGGCAGAATCCTGAGTAGTATTTATGGCTGTTACAGTTCAGTCAAGCACTTTCTGTTCATGTTCTCCTGGACTTCCGTAAGAAATCTGCTAAGCAGCTACATTTTAAGCTGAGTTTACTAATAACTAAAACAGAGTGTGTGATTTATGCAAGTCTTATTGCAAACGAAAATTTGTATTTTTATATACAAAGAAATTTATAGCTGAAAGTTATATAAAGATGTACCTCCAACAAAAGTTCTCCCTATTCCATTTTCTTTTCTTTCTTTTTATTAACTTAGAAATAGTTTTTATATTATATATTTATATCCTTATTTCTCCTCCCTCTACTCCTTTCAAGTCCTTTTCACTTCCCCACACATCTAACTCCATGACTCTTTCTCTCTTTAAAAAATAAACAGACAAAAATAGGGAATAAAAAGAAAAGAAGAGAGGACACACACACTCAGAAAACACATTAAAGCACAAAATTGGAAACCCTATTATATAAGCAAAAGACCAATACAGAAAATAATCAAACTAAAGCATCATGTGGAAAAAAGTTCTCTAAAAATACCATTGAATTCATTTTGAGTGTCTGTGTACTGCTTGGGCATGAGAGCTGCATTTTAAGTATGGCTTATATATCACTGAAACTCAATCGACGAAAACTAATTTTCCTTTATGAGTGACTGTCAGTTAGAAATAACTTCTTAGTTAGGAATGTGGCATTATGTGTGCATTCCCTCCTGGTTCTGGACCCCCCCTCAACTGGCTTCCACCTGTGCAGACCCCTTACGTGCTGTCACTGTCTTTATTCTTATGTATGTGAGTGTCGTTTTGCCTAAGAAGCACTGTTTCTGTGGTGTCACCCATCCCCAGTGGCTCTTGGAACCACACTGCATCTGTCCCTGAGCCCTGAGGTGAGGTATTTGATAGAGATCTCCTATTTAGGGCTGGGTGTTCCAAGGATTTCTCACTCTCAGTACATGGTAAATCTGTGGGTCTCTGTATTAGTTCCCATCAACAACAGGAAGAAACCTCTCAGATGATGGCTGAGAAAAGAAACCAAGGACAATGGCGATGGGCTTGGACTCTACAGCATGGACGGGCTCACTGTGAGCCTTGTCAGTTTGGTTGCTCACCTTCCTGGACTTAGGGGAGTTGGGAGGACCTTGGACTTAACATAGTGAAGGGAACCCTGATGGCTCTTTGTCTTGGAGAGGGGCAGAGTGGGGGTATGGGTGGAAGGGAGGCGAGGGAAGGGGGAGGAGGAGGGGAGGAGATGGAAATTTTCAATAAAAAAATGAGAAAAAATAAAGTGATATTCCCCCCCCCCCAAAAAAAGCAGTGATCTACTAGTGTAGCAGAATGGCATTAGAAGTCATTTCATTGCTCTGTTCCTTTAGCAGAAGATTAATATGTGTCTTCCCTCCTCATTCCATTGAAGTAAAAAAATATGAGCATTGATACTAGCAGCAATTTAAAATAAAACACAAAAATACTTTAAAAAATTAAAATATCACACAAAAAATCTATAACATTTGAAAGTATCCTTTTATACATGGAGGTAGAGGCATGAAGGACAGAAAAGGGAAGGAATAGGTAAAGATGAAAAAAATAGCATCCATTCCCTTCACATTTGATAAAGACTATAAAACTGTATATATCGGAGGGGGCAATGAAATTCAAATATAAAGTTCAGGAAGTAATTACTCCGAGACACATGATAATCAGTTAGCTTTAAACAAAGTATTAAAGTAAAAAAAAATTAAAACAGCCAGAGAAGAATACACATTAAAGAAAAGACAACAGAAAGGAACTAAGAAGATCAATGAGTTATCAAAACAAGATGCTTAACATTTAACTTAAACGTTGAGGAAAAATAAATCTCTAAGAGATCTCTGACCTAGAATTCTACCAACAGAGAAAGCTTCTAAATATGAAAGTAAATTATAGTCATTTCAGAGTGTATGAAAAGTAAAATATGTGCCACCCACAAAGCTACATCAGAGTAGTTAAGAGACGACTTTCAGGAGCAGGAAAGTGCTAATGGGAAGAATATAAATACAGAACTGACAAGAACCTGGAGGATGATAAAATACATAATTTTCATAAGTAAACTATGTGACATGTTTTTTTTTTTTTTAAAGTTCATGACAAAAGCCTCAATAACAGACATCAGAAACCCTCTTTAAAGTCCTTGGACAAGACTGCCCAGGAGATTCTCAAAATACATAGCCTACTGTTGCTCTCCTTGATTATGCCCCAGATATAGAAGTTAAGAACCTACTGCTGAAGACACCATGTATTTCAGAAACTGGACCCAGAGACTCCCTGGACTGAAACTTACTGAAAGATGCCTCCCAGAGGACTAGCTTTCAAGGTTCAATAATGTATCATGCGAATCTCCAAAGGAAAGAGGCAACCAACAGGCCTCTCCAACCATGATGCTATATCAAGGACCCGCGTGAAACTATTGCCCTAATGATGCAGTAGTAGCAAACATACCGTGGAAGTAACCAATGACTTTCTAATTGGAATTAAGACCAGCTCAACAAGAGAGAGACCGTGTCTCGATCTGGAAACATAATCAACTAATCAGTGTTAGTGAACTCAAATTGTTGTCAGAGTATTTGCAACCATTCATTTGCTAATTAAATTTAATAAATCAATTAATTTACTAAAGCAGCACAATATTTAACACTAATCTATGAATATTTGTCCTTACCAGCAGATAAGTATAGTCATTACCCCTTATCAAGAAAACTTCTTGCAATAGACAGAAACGACTACAGAAATCCACAACTAATCATAAAGCAGAATTATTATGGCTACAAGTTCCAATGGATTTACCTACAAAAATACCTTGCACCCAAGGCTCCAGAAACATTGTGAAAGAGGAGGAAGAGTGAAAAAAAAGAGGAGAATTAGGGATTTCACTGAGAGATTTTTCTCCTAATAATATGAGAAGATACACACATGAAGTCTCAACAACATGATTTGAATGAGGATTACCCAATGAACCTACCAAACAAAACTGTACTTTAACCCTACACAAAAGGCTACAGGTAGCTGAAGAAAGTTGGGAATGGAAGAGGGAACCTTCTCAACCGAAGAGCGCATCAATTGGTTTCCCAGTGTCAAATGGTCAGTTCTAAAAGCATGCATACAGTTAGCGTTAAATGGACTGAACAGGTTATTTTTAGAAATATGAATGTGTAAACATTCCCACTACTAAGTTTTGACTGTTCAGACTGCTCTTTGTAATTCCTAAGGCTTCCAGGTTTCCCAGTCTGGTCGATTAGGAAAGGAGGTCATTTTATTCCTACAAGAGCATCAGTAATGCCTACTAAGTTCCTGTTCTCTAGATTTCTCATTGACTAATGTTGATGAGTAGCACATGAGAATATTGATTGACTACTCAAAGATGGTGTCTGGAGCCTGCAGTTCCCTTATTGTACAGATCTCTCCTCTCTGGTACTCTCTATCTTCTGAATACTAATTAATTTTGAAATACTTCACATAAGTCAGGGAGTCAGTTCTTATCTTCCTGCACTACCTGAAAATGCCTTGCAAGGGAACAAGCTACATATAAATACTGGGACAAAAATGTAACATTAAAATCAATGCTTCTTATTGATAAAAGAGAAGATGATTTTTTAAATCTAGGAGTCATTTCCCTACTAACAAAAAGTAGTATTTTAGAGTGTAGAATTGTTAAAAATTATCCAAAGATTCTCTGCTTATCAAATCTGATGAAATTTTTACTTCCCAAATTATTCCTGATGGTATCTATTTTAATTAGTGCTTCAAAGTCAGTTCCCAAATAATTGAATGTTCATTAAATTTAGTCAAACATCTGTTTGGAGTACATAGGTAGAATTAAAGTTGACTCACTATGCCTAACTTTATTACAATCATAATATACAAACATATTTTGATTTAGCTTTGTATTGTTTACAGCTGTAGATCCCAGAATTATATGTTATTGCTGATTCATAAGGAGGAAAGCTAAAATATCTCTAAAATATATTGCTTTCCTTTATAATTTAAAAAAATCCCTATATTGGAAAGATGGTGGGCTGGCCAACCCTGCAAATGCCCAGGCGCCCAGAACCAGGGTTATGTGTTGGCTCAGCTCAACATTCACCTCAACTGTGATCTGCTGGAGCATGTGACGAGACTGGTCTTGTAGACCCCAAACTAGAGGACTTTTACAACACAGGACAACAGCAGAATAAACATGAGGATTTCCAGTGAGGGCCCAGCATCCACAGGGAAACAGAAACCAGAGACTGTGAAACATGAGACAGGAAGGACTGGAATGTCATGCAAGAAGAAGAAAATTGTTTTAGTGAGTTAGCACTAAATTTTATCAGTCCATGCGAGGCTATTTGTCAAAGAACAACATCTAACACTCAAATAAGAATACATACAAAGACTCCTCCTTGACTCCCCATACTTCTATACCCCAAGGAATTCTTATTATTAGAAATCAAAATCTGTGGCAGAGTAGTTGGTTTTAACAGCTTCTCTTTTAGACATATAAGGAAAAAATAGGACCTGATAGTTGAGATTAAACATAACGACAGAGATCACTGATCTCACACAAAAATGATTTGGCTGGTAAACCTTCCATTCAATTATGAAGGCCAGTTTCCCAGCTGATTTCCTGCTAAAAGTAGAGTGGTCTATCAGACAGTGGGAAATTCAGAAGTGGCCCATGTGAAAGGCATGTGGCCCAGTTAGAGCACCTAAGGAACCAGTTTGTTCTACAGCTTACTGAAAGAGTGACGTCAGCAAGTCTTCTCATGGACATGCTTTCCCAACAGTGTGCCCTCCACCATAGCACATATATGACAGGCATTATTTCTTTCTGGATAAGAGAACATCACTATTTTAAGAAACTAGCATATCAGCTACTATAAATTTTGTATGAACCTAACTAGGTCTCTTAAATCCTTCTTTGCCTCCTTTTCTTTGATAAAATATGATCATTCTGTCCAATTCTTGGGTATTTTGCAAATGATATAGAAAAGGAATAATATTATGACTTATTTTGATATATGTTATATGTAAAATATAATTTGTAACTATAATCATTTCTTTTATCCCAATAATATTTATAATTGCTTTGCGTGCTTTCTAGATTGTTTTTATTAATTGTTAAAATGGGTTCGATTTATAATACACAAATTAATAAATGATTTCTGATATAAAAGATCATATTGCAAATTTAAATCTGACCAGCTAGTTTAAATTTGCATAGGTAATGGAAAAATGAAAGTCCAATCAATATCTATTTGAGCTTCTAACTGGAAATTGTCGCATAGTTAAGTTAGATAACTACAGTGTAATGGATACTAGAACTCCTTAAAAGGTGTTTTTTTTTTTAATTTAACAGTTACTATTAAACACAATACCAGCAGTATAAAATGCTACAATTTTAGCCTTTCAAAAATGAATTGGAAATTCAGAAGAAATACTTGATGGGAAACACCTGTGCCCTTCTCAGTCTTGTCGAAAGTTGAGGATATGCCTTTGGCAATAAATAAAAGTCAAAAAATAAAAAATAAATAAAAACTAGGATCTAAAAGCCAGCTTATATTTTTAATATGACCTTACTGAATAAAGAGTAAATCTGTACTTTTTTGAAATGAAAGCATGTTCTCCGGTTAGGGAAAAGATTAAATAAATTTCAAAAGAGAAGAGGTTAATGGAATCTTAAGCTAGAACTCTAAAAGCAGGAAAATTGGTAAGGTCTGTTAATGAGGAGTAAGAATTGAATCCTGAAGGATTCTCTGTCTTCATTATTAGACTCCTTTCCATTAATAAAGTAAGTCTGAAAGTAAAAGATACTTTATAAAGGTTCAGTTATTTTTATGTAGATGACATTATTGGTCCATCAATTTAAGAAAGGTGGATAAGTTTTGAACTAAATGATATCAGCTAGTTTATCAGCTAGGTAGACATGAGGTATCAAAAAAACTAGCTGTATCTATGAAACTGTGTCTCCTGATAGTTTTGGGTATCGAGTGTTTAAACATCAAAGATTCCACAATCTCCATATGAGAATGTCAGGCACCATGATATTCTCTCCAACATGTATACAAATGAAGAGTGTCATCCTCAGAAACCTAACGTTGTAATATCATTTCCATTGTAGTTTTCACATTGTGGATAACATGGGAAGAAATATTCTGAAGACAGAACTTTCTTTGGGCCACTGGCTCACAAAAATGAAATCGAGACATTATTAATTATGAACACTCAGCCTATAGCTTAGGTTTGTCTCACTAGCTCTTACAACTTAAACTAACCCATCTCTATTCATCGACATATTGCCACGTGACTTGTGGCTTTCAGCTCTCTTCCTGCATGTCTTGCTCTCTCTGTGTCCAGGCTGAGATCATCTCCCCTTTCCTAGAGCTCGCTCTCTTCAGAAGGCCCACCTATACCGCCTGCCTTGGTACTGGCCGTTTAGATTTTTTATTACCCCAATCACAGTGATACATCTTCACACATGTAAAAAAACATTCCACAGCAATGTTATAAAAGTGAGATCTTACCCAATATGATTTGAGACAGAAAAGTGTTGCCTTAAGTCATGAATATACTAACCACTCATAAATAGTCATAAACCACTCAAAATGCACAACATAGAAATTACTAGACTGCTTCCCAATTTGAGACAGCCCAATTTAATTTCTTTGGAGTGTTTGCTTTTCTTAGCTAAATGAACAACTCAAACTATGTCTCTTGACCAAGTTCTTTTGTTCTACATGATAAAAACTGCTCTGAGTTGATATCTCAATGATTTGTGGCTCTTGCAGAGGATCCAGCCTAGTTCCCAACACCCTGATGGTAGCTCATACCTGTAACTCCATCATCTCTAACACCCTCTTTTGACCTTCATGGACACTTATATGCAAGCAGACAAAACATTCAGACCCATAAAATAAAATAAAAATGATAATAAAAAAGAGTACTAAATGTCTGCTCTATCCCCAATAACAGTTCCCAACAAATGGTGCCACAATATTTTAAAACACAAGTACATTATTTTTTAAAAAAAATATGTTTATATGTCTGGCACCAGTGCTTTGCAAGAGAAACAGGCTCTGCTCTCTGCATTCTCAAAGGTGCAGTGGTAGAGCGTCCTGCACCCTGGGATGAAGATGAAGAAGATTGATGGAAGAGGTATTTCCCATAGGGATAGATATTAGTAACGTTTAATTGATCATCAAGATATCCTTAGCAGTCAGAAGTATGAAATTCCTTGGTTTTTAAAAGGGATGAGAGGAAAAGTCATTTATTTGATAGCGTTATGTACTGATTAAGGCTTAGTTTACCCCAAATCTCCTTAATGTAGAGGCCTGACAGTTTGTTTCAAGATGACAATTAGGATCATCATGTCTGTGCTTTGAAAAATCCAATTCCACTGAGGCCATTCTTTTCTTGCTGCTTATCTCAGTTCAGGTATGCAGGGTGTTTTTTTTTTTTTTTTTGTTACTTTTGTAATTTGTTGTAAGAATGGGATTATCTCCTGCTTTCATCCAGACCGAGCCCCTGAGTTCTAAAACAAACAGTTCTTGCAAATAACAAAATTACTCTCAGGAAAATTGCCTCGACTGCATTTTAAGAGCCTAATGTGGCACCCAGAGGCATAGCCTGATTATTCTGTCTACTCACCATACAGAAAATCTTCAAATTATACTCTCATGCTTTAGCTCCTGGGACTAATGGAAAGGGGGGGCAGACAGTGGAAGAGGGAGGAAGGAAAGAAAATTGGTTACTACACTGAAACCGTTCTTTCCCTAGGTGCACAGGTGAAGCTTATTAAAGGGCATAGCTGAACAAAACCAACCCAAACTCCATGTAAGAGCACCAAGTGGCTCAGCTGTGCCCATTTTTACTTACCACTTTTATTTGTTGACATTTTTAATGGTACTTAGTTATTTTTTCCTTCTTATCTAACTTTTCCACAAGCTTCAGTGAAAGTTTAGCAGAAGCAAGGGAAATTCAGGAACAAATGACACAAGTCTGTGGGGAATAATCTATATGACACCAGCTCAAATGATGAAATTAAGTTTTGCTTCACAAAATTATTGACAAATTTAATAGTTTCTACACAGGGCAGGTGGTCCTAACGTGAACATCATGAGTCTGTGCAAACAAGCCAATCAGCAACTGCCTATTAAAATGTTGGGGTTGAGCCATTGGTCTCCTGGTATATGTGATACTGAGTCTTCTGTTCTTGTCTTGACAAAAGGCTGAGAGTTACTATGCCTGTGTAAGGGTGTCTCTGTGACTATCAGGACTGGGAGAGTTATGATCAGGCAAAAAGAAAATCTGCCTAAATATGACCTAGTTAGCTAAACTGGCTCAATCTTTTACAGGCTGACAATAAGTGATTTATTATAAGCATATTTAAGCACAGGACACTAAAGAAAAGTTTCCTGGTGTAATACAATCCCCCATGGAACAGAGGCATAATCACATAGAAACTCAACTCCAAGATCATGTCACTTCTTCCAAAAGGATGAGTTCACAAGATGGGCTACATGTACTACCTTAAGGGAAAGATTTGGTGTGGTCTTGGTCACACAGACAGTGTAGAGGTCATTTGGGCTATATCCACCTCTGGTTCTGCTTGTAGGATCTTGGTAAGCCTTGTCCAGTAGATAGCATAAATTACCAGATTATTTATTTTTGAACTTTCAAGATAGGGTTCCTTCATGTAGTCCTGGCTGTCCTGGAACTCATTCTATAGACCAGTGTGGACTTGAACTTAGAGATCCACCTGCCTTTGCCTCCTGGATGCTGGGATCAAAGACTTGCAACACCATGGCTGGCCTAAAGGTTATTAAACACCTTTGTTCCCACCATACTTGATGGAAATATAAGTTATATATCCCTCCTGTTGTTGAAAGGACAATCCTGAGTGCTTAACATTCCTGTTTTCTTAGTGCTTATTCATAAGAGCAAAGAATATTGTGTTCCCAACAGGATACCAAGACATTCCCAAGATTGGTGAGTAAACTAAACAGGATAGGCCATCATTAGCAGTCCATATCAAGGCTGAGTGTCAAGCTCAGTAACCAGCCTGTGGTGGTAGAAATCTTATTCTCAGTCCGAGGTTATTACTAGGATCTCATGTCTTCATTTTTTTTCTAAAACAGAAATAATAAGTTCATATCAGTTATTGCTAAGCTGGGTAGAAAATCTATCCTAGACTGTCAGGCATATCATTGTTAACGAGGGATACAAGCCCACTGCCTCTCTGTTTTTGGCTGACTTATTTTATTCTTTGTTACGGTCTCTTTCTAGAGTCTGTGTGTTGTGCTCTGTGACTGGAGTTAGCTTTTTCTATCAGTTTTTCCCACAAGGAGCAGCAGAAAAGACTGGAGACAAGGGATTTAATTTTTACTAGGGTTCTTCTCATTTCATCACATAAATAGAAATAATACAATCCTTCATATCAGAATCTAATCTCTTTTTTTTATCTTGTAGGAAAGAATGCATCATATGAACAATTGTCTTTATAACTCCCTCAAAGACATACTAAAGCACCCTAGTCACCTAAGTCACATCTCAAGCTTAAGGGCTCTTTGTTTACATGTATCTGCTCATGAACAGCAGCTCACCCAGGTGCCATCCAGTAAATGATTGCTGAGTGAAATACAGAATTGAGTTATTACTCAAATAATAAGCAAACCTACCACATTACAGCTTCATACTTGATTATTTCTTGACCTTTTCCCCCCTTGAAGTTAGTGAAAAAATTTAAAAGCCACCCCACCATCACCACACAAATATTTCGTTTTAGTCAGAGTTTGGGCTCTTAAATGGGAGCTAAAATTCCAAAACGTCAATGTTATAATGATGTGCATTAACCAACACCATTCCTTACTTGACCTTTGAACTGAATTTAAATGACTCGGTCTTTGAGCCAAAAATGCTTCTAAATATAATGTGCAATTAAATACAACACTAATTACTGAAAGAGCCCTTCTGGCATAGCAGGCCACATTTAATGGAATAATAAATCACTAGTTTGGGAATTCTTGATCCTCATCTTCTATACTTTTTTGTTATTTTTCACTAGATAGAAACTAAAGCAGTTGAATTTAGGAAAATGAAAATTTGTTTATTTTTTATTAGATCTTTTAAAAAATACAAATCTAAGTTCCACCACCTCCCTTCCTCACATTCCCTCCACACACCCTCCCACCCCAGCCCCATCTAATCTTCAGAAAGGCTAAGGCACATTGCCTTGTGGAAGATCCAAGGCTGAGCAAGGTACACATCCAAAAAGAATAAGATCCCAAAAAGCCAGTGAATGCAGTAGGGATAATCCTGGTGCCACTGCCAGTGGCCCCTCAGTCTGCCCCAACCATGCAACTGTCAACAACCACATTCAGAGGAACTAGTTTGGTCCTATGCTTATTCTTCCCCAGTCTGACTGGAGTTCATGAGCTCCCATTAGCTCAGGAAAGCTGTTTCAGTGGGTGAACCCATCATGGTCTTGACATCCTTGCTCATATTCCCATTCTTTGGACTTTGGGAGCTCAGTCCAGTGCTCCTATGTGGGTTTCTACCTCTGTCTCCATCAGTTGCTGGATGAATGCTCTATGGTGATATTGAAGATAATCATTAGTCTGACTATAGGGAAAATCAAGGTCAGGACCCCTCTCCTCTATTGCCCAGGATCCTAGATGGGTCATCCTTTTGGATTCCTGGGAATTTCTCAAGAGCCAGGTTTCTGTTAACCATATAATGGCTTCCTCATTCAAGATATCTCTTCTTGCCATTTGTAGATAGAGTTTCTGTCCTGTCCAGTTCCAAAACTACTGAGTCTGAAATAAACACATTGACATTTATTTTAATTATAAACTGTTTGGCCTATTGCTCAGGCTTATTACTAATTACTAACTAGCTCTTACAACTTTAATTCACACGTGGCTTGGTACCTTTTCTTAGTAAGGCATTCTCATCTTACTTCCACTGCATCTGACTTTCTTCCTTTCCTCTTTCCAGAATCCTCCTAATCAGGTGGTCCTGTCTATACTTCCTGCCTGGCTACTGACCAATCAGAGTTTTAGTAAACCAATATGAGTGAAAAATCTTTACAGTGTATAAAAGCATTATCCCACAGCAACTGGATGGCACACCATCCCCAATTTAAAGTTTTACGTCAAAACTTTATCAATAAAATCGTATGGTACTAAAAGCCAGGCGGTGGTGGTGCACGCCTTTAATCCCAGCACTCGGGAGGCAGAGGCAGGTGGATCTCTGAGTTCGAGGCCAGCCTGGTCTACAAGAGCTAGTCTAGAAACTACAGGGAAACCCTGTCTCGAAAAAACAAAAAAAAATTGTATGGTATTGGAATAAAAACAGACACATTGACCAATGGGATTGAATTGGAGACTGAGAAATAAATCCACAAACCTATAGAAACCTGAATTGTTACAAAGAAGCCAGAAACACATACTGGAAATCAGACAGCATCTACAAATGGTGCTGGTCAAACTGAATATCAGCATGTAGAAGAATGCATTTAGATCCATAATTATCTCCCTACATAAAACTCAAATATAAATGGATCAACAGCCTCAACATAAAACTTGGTACACATAAACTGATAGATAAATTATAACCTAGTTCAGTTCCATGCAGTTTCCCCAGCTGTCAGGACAGAGTCCATGAGCTCCCACTAGCTTGGGTCAGCTGTCTCTGTGGTTTTCCCCACCATGATAATGACCCCAGCCCCTGTTCTTATGATCTCTCCTCCCTCTCTTCAACTCAGCCCAGTGTTTGGCTGTGGGTCACTACATCTGCTTTCATCAATTACTGGATATAGGTTCTATGATGACAAGTAGGGTAGTCACTAATCTGATTGTAGGGAAAGCTCAGATCAGGCACACTTTCCACTCTTGCTAGTAGTCTTAGCTGGGTTCATCCTTGTGGATTCCTGGGAATTTCCCTAGCACCAGGTTTCTCCTTAACCTCATAATGGCTCCCTTTATTAAGATATCTCTTTTATTGACCGCTCTCTTCTCTCTCTATTCCTTCCTCACCTCGGCCATCTCTATCCCTCATGTTTTCATGCCACATCCTCTCCTTTCTCCTATCCATTTTTCCCATGAGATCTTGTATAGCCTCTTTGGAGATCAGTATAGCAGTTTTGCTGAAAAATTGGTTTCTCAGAAAATTGACAGAAGTTTCTGTTCTGCCCAGTTTCATAGCTGATCAATCCCAACGAAACACACAGAGACTTATATTAATTATGAACTGTTTGATCTCATAGGTCAGGCTTATTACTAACTAGCTCTTAAAACTTTAAATTAACCCATAAGTTTATCTATGTTTAGCCATGTGGCTTTGTACCTTTTCTCAGTAAGGCATTCTCATCTTGCTTTCACTGTATCTGGCCAATAACTGTGTCTCTGCTTTTCCTTTCCCCAGAATTCTCCTAGTCTGGTTGTCCCACCTATACTTCCTGCCTGACTGTTGGCCAATCAGCATTTTATTAAGGTAATATGAGTGACAAATCTTTACAGTGTACAAGAGCATTCTCCCACAGCAATTTAGAATCAATCTACCTCAAGACCTAGCAATACTACTCTTGGGTATATACCCAAAGGATGTAGATATACAAAGGATGTAGAACCACACCACAAGAACATTTGCTCAATAATATTCATAGCAACATTAATCATAATAGCCAGGACCTGGAAACAACCTACATGCTCCTCAACCAAAGAATGTATAAAGAAAATGTGGTGCATTTGCACAATGGAGTATTATTTATTAGTAAACAAACAATGGCATCTTGAAATTTCCAAGCAAATAGATGGAACTAGAAATAAAAAATCATTTCAAGTGAAGTAACCTAGACCCAGAAAGACACACACAGTAGGTACTCACTCATAAGTGGATATTACAAACAAAACAAATAATAAACAGTCTACAATTCATAACTCCAGAGAAACTAGGTAAAAAGGAAGACCCTAAGGTGAAAATCATATATTACAGCTTTCAATTTACTACCTTTATGGGACTCCTAAATTTATGAATGAGTGGGACTCTGACTTTGTTGCCTTCTCATGGGGCTGTTTTCCTTCTGTTTCTTTGCCTTGTCAAACTTCAATATGATGGGTTTTGTTTTATTATATTTTATTTTGTTTTTTAAAAAGTTAGCAGTGCTGTTATAGTGTATTCATTTCTGCCCTTTGATTATACTTTTGGCGAGGTATTTCTTTTCCACAGTTTTAAATATCCTTGTGTATATGCATTGACTGATTTTGTATATGCTATTGCTTAGTTATTTGTTGTCAACAGAGAATTACTTCCTAATTATGCTTTGGTAGAATGGATAGGGTTTATAGTAAGTACTAATGTTATATAGGCTTTCTTCCTTCCTTGCCAAAGGAGATACAATATTGTAGCATGTGTAAGAGCCTTCACTCATAAGCATGATATCCTACACTCACAAGAATTTCAAGTGCCATGTCCTGAGAAATTTGCAGAATGGTTTTCTCACTTGGATTTCAGCATAAGTTTATTTGATCTCTGCTGCTCTAGCTATGGTATTGCTGCTAATGCCTTGAGTGAACCTCTAATGACATGTGCTGTCACCTGGTTTGAAAAGATAAGAGCTAAGATGTAATCAATCATACAGAAGAAAGTACATGACTATTTTAATACTACTTGGTATTATCCAGAATGAAAAATTCTATTATGGAGTTTAGTTCATTTGAATTATGCCTCTTATAGAAATATTGGTTCTAAGTGATATCTAATTAAAGCAGCCAAATAATTTTGGCTAATCAAGTTGATTTTTATCTGGTTTTTAACCACTCAGTTATCTTTCATGCAAAATGAAAAGAATAATGGTGGTTAATAGAATATTTGTGAAGAATAAGTAAAATAATACATATAATATAGCTAGGATAATGCCCAGAATTTGTTAAGTGTAAAAGTAAGTTATGTGAATACATAGATGTCTATGTTAGTTTTTGTGTATGAAATGATAATTGAAATAAATTAACTTACAGGAGATATATTTATATTGGTTCATGATTTAAGGAATTTCAGTCCATGACCACGTGTTGTTATAGATTTTCAATATTGTTATAGACTTTCAGGCAAGATGTCATGTGATATGTGATGGAGAAAATATGATCATATTAATGGCAAACAGGAAGTAAAGAGGAAGTGTAAAAGGACAGATTTCCAATACACCATTTACAGTGCACACTCCTCAGTTATGTAGATTTGTTCCACTAGGCTCCACTTGACAATGTCCAACTACCACCCACAGGACTGGAGGTTGGTAGCCAACCTCTTAATAGGCTACCTAATCTTAACAGATACAAAGGAAGGATTTGGCCTGGATTGTATTATCCTAAAGGATATTCAGAAATTCCAACTCTCATGTTTGCATTTGATGAATCTTATAAACAAGGATTTGATGGATGAAATCAGGGTATAGTGAAAACATCTTGGTGCTTGTAGTTGACTCATAATCAGACATCTTTTGTCCTTAAGGGAAATGGAAATATATAGATACCTAGGTTCACAGAGATGAAGGCCATATGACATCATTACCAAATGTCATTAGGCTATCATAAATCAAGGAAGTCCAAGAATTCCTGGCCCTCAAAAGAAACTATAGTATGCTGGAAAAGATTATCCTTATAACCTTCAGATGCAGGCCGGGACTGAGTACACTATGGCTTGAAACTTTCAACTTTCTAAATGCTATAGAACAAAATTATGTTGCTCAAAGACACATTGTTTGTGGAACTTTGTTATGGCAACCTAAGAAATTCTTACAAGATATTATACATTCAACAAGATTTAAAGATGGACATCCATTGTCTTGCTTGTTCCTTACAAGGTAGAAAATAGACCATCTCAATCAATATATTCTTGAGGATTTAAGAAGTTTGAATGGATCACTAATCTACATTATATTATTTAGACATACATGGGACACTTATATTCAATAACTTAAAATATTAAATGAAAATGAATAAAGAAGAGATCTAGTTTAGAGATATGGGTTGGCAGTTGAAATATTTACTGTTCTTACAGTGGACTTTATTTCAATTCCCAGTTCCCACATCAAACAGTTCACAAATTCCTATAAATCCAGGTCCAAGAGAGATGGCATCCTTTTCTGGTCTCTGCAGATACCTACGTACATGTGGCACACATAAAAAGTCATGTATGCACACACACACACATATATATCTGTAATAAATGCATAAGCCTATATCTAAAATGTATATTCTCTCAAGGATGAAATATTCAGCTGAAAGAATATAGAAATGGCAAAATTCATATCCACTGGCATTTCCTCCTGAATCCACTTCATTATATGACTTTCTTTGTCCAGTCATGTTCAGATAAGAAAAAAATGAAAGAATGCTTTACATAAATTTCAAATGTTGAACCAAATTTCAACCCTTAGGAATTATACCCTTTAATTTAATATGACTTTAAATAAAAAAGTAAATTAGATTTTTATATTAGTATCTTCTACTTTATAATAAAGAAATAAATTTTGGAAATATATGCATATCAAGCAGTTTATGCTGATTTTTAATTGCTGTTTTTCTTCCCTGGCAATATAAGGCTAAGAAGTCTCTGACTAGTAATAAAAAATTTAATGACATAATTTTATTATTTATTTAAGAATTGTATACAATGTACCTTGGTCACATTTGCTCTCTTCTTCTCCCTCTTCCTTCTCCCATATCATGCCCCTTCCTCTTTCTAACCCCCCCTTTTTTTTACAAGAGACTATGCCATTGCAAATACCCTGGTTCTCTAGCTCATCCAGTCTTTCTGCTCCCTTTTCTGACATGCTCACTGATCCTCAAGTGCAGAGGTTGTATTGCAATTGTATTAGATTGGGAAAGACACTCTATGGTCTGATGGTCTCTGCCTTTTAACCAGTTGTGACTTTCTATAGCAATTCCCTTCTACTGCAAAGATAGGCTTCTTCGAAGAGCGGTGAGAGCTGCATTTATCTGTGGATATAAGCATAATTATTCAGAATGTAGTTAGACATTGCACTTTTGAAGGAAATCAGCAGTAGAATGTTCTCCTCTAGATTCTATGACTTCACCATACAAGGGTAGTTAGATACGTTCATGGTGTCAGGAATAAATTCCCTTCAATTATCTGTCCCTGAAGTACATTATGTAGCTGCTTGTTACTCCAGCATATAAGTGCCACAGTTGAACTTTTAGGATTATCTTGCTGTGCTGGTTATAAGTAGCTAAACAGGACTATTGATAGCTTTACTTTTTTGAGAATTTGCATAGCAACTTTGCATATTAACTAGTTTTCATAGACTTCTAGTTCAGATTGAGATTGATCCTCCAAGTCCTGTGTCAAAAGTACATGGTATCTTCAGCAATAGGATCTCATATTTAATGAGAGTTCTCCTTCATATATGTAATGCTTTTATTGGTTGATGAATAAATTGTCTTGGCCAATGTTTAATAGAGTAAAGCCCTGTGGAAAATCCAAACAGAGATATATAAAGAGAGTAAGTGGAGTCAAAGATACGCCATGTAGCTGCTGAAAGAGAAAGATTCCAGAACATTACTGGTAAGCCATAGCCTCGTGATGATACATAGATTAAGAGAAACGGGTTGATTTAAGATGTAAATGCTAGCTAGGAATACACCTGAGCCGTTGGTAAAACTGTATAATAATTAATATAGTTTCTGTGTGATTATTTGGGTCTGGGCAGCAAGGAAATGAGAGTATAGTCTCTGTCTATATGCATTCTTTTTTGGAAGGCACCAAGAGCAAATGTCATTATTTTCTTTGGTGGTGGAGGGTCTCTTGGACTTCCTTCACTAGCAACACAAAAGCAAATATCCTGTGCTTAACATTGGTGATTGATCACTGATACTTACAATAAAACCCAACCCACTAAAACAGGCATTTAAAATATTCTTACTTTACTTCTAAGAAAGCCTGAACAATTTGTAGGATTTCCCTGGTTAACTGTTAAAAATTTTTATAGTGAATGAGTATTCTGAAGAATCTGAAAAGCTGCATACGTAGAAGGATAATGGTAAGACTAAAGACCAAAATAGAATCCTGAACAAAATCCACGCCAATATCCAATCCCTTCCCAGTCTGCTCTTATCAAAAAAGATTTATGTGAAGTCAAGCCAATATCTCTTCTAATACTATGGGATTTCCCCAGTAACAGTTGTCTAAGTCCAGGTTCTGAAAGTCTGCATAATTTTTGTTCCCATTTCTAACTTATGATTCTTCAGAGAAAGGCCGATATTAATGCCCTACCTTTTACCAACCTATGGCTTCCCTGTACCATTGGTCTCTAATGAAAACACTTCAGAGCTTCAGTTAATGTCTCTTTAAGCTTTCTTGTTCCTTTGTTGGCATTCTAGTCTCTGCCAAAATGCAAGTGAAAATGACTGTTTCAATTGCTCTGTCAAAATCTAAATAAAAACCCTTAGGTTCTTTTAAAATAAACTTTTCATATAAAAGCACCACATACTGTATGAACTTCTTAAGAATAGCAACTATTTGTAAGTTTGTTTCCAATAGCTGTGTATATTTTCAACTATTGAATAGTTTAAAATTCTATTTACAGTGAAAATTTGAGCTTATATAATGTTTGCACATTTGTGGAGATCATACAGATAGCATATGATGTATTATAAAATGAGCAATTAATGAGGTATACAGACATGTTCAGCTTGAAACAGAGTGAAGATGTATCTATCATTCCTTGTAAAGACAGAAAGTTCACTGCAGTATCTTATTTCTATACATGCCAGGTACGAATATATAATTGCAAGTTTTAAATGCTATGCATGTATTGGATTCATTAGGATTAGATTTCTCTGTAAAGTATGTAAACTTATATTTATGCTTTTGACTTTTGGTTCAAGGAATGACAATGACTCATTCAATCATCAGACAAAAGAATCAAATTTAATAAAAAATTTTCATAATTCAAGCATGATGATACCTACCTGAAATCTCAGTAGTCAAGAGAAAGAGGTGTGAAGATGTGGAATTCCAGGACATCATGAGATTCACAGTAGAGCTGTATGAACAAAAAGGAGGCAGAAAATATTCATTTGTAGACTGCATGGCTGGAGTAAGACCTTGATTTAATCAGTAACAACCCACCATACACACTTTATACATGAGATGTTTGAAGTGGGGCATGGCTTAATATATTCCAGCCAAAATTTTTAAATCTGTGTGCTTGTTGTCATTAAAGGGATTTTCATTATTTTTCCCATTTAAGCTTCAAGTCCCTGTTCAGCTAGGTTTATATTATATAACAGAAGAATAACAAGGTGCTAATACATTAGTTTTATGAAATGAGTTAAGCCTCAGGTAACTGAATAGAGATTGCATTTGCATTTTATTTATTTGTTTAATACTCATATTATGTAAGAGTCTTACTTGATATATTATAAAATATGTACAATGTTTAGATCTGAGAGAAGCATTTGTCTTAAACAATTGGAATTTGCTTGAAAATTTCCCCATTTATCAAAATAAGATTCTTTTTTTTTCACACAACATTTTCTGATTACAGTTTCTGCTTCTACACCTTCCAGTTCCTTCCCATCTCCTCTTTCATACAGATATATTCCCTTTCTGCTTCTTACTAAAAAAGAAAACATTCCTAAAATATAACAATCAAATATAGCAAAATAAAACAGAATAAGATTTTGGTGTTTATTCAAGAATTATAATTGAACTTGGACAAGGTAAACCAACAGGATGAGAAGAGTCCCAAGAGAGGTCATAGGAATCAGAGAGCCACTCATTTACACATTCAGGGGTCTCATAAAAATACTAAACTGCATCCAACGCCAGGTGAAGGTTCTATGGTGATATGCAAGATATTCATGAGTATGGCAATAGGATCTGGACATTTCTGGCACCCTCTCCTCAGCTGACCAAGGAACTAGCTGGGGGCGTCTTCCTGGACACCTGGGAACCCCTCTAGAGTCAAGTCTCTGCCAACCCTAGAATGGCTCCCTTAACTAAGATATATAATTCCTTGTTCCCATATCCACCCTTCCTATATCCCAACCATCCTATTCCCCCAAGCTCTTCCCATCCTCCACTTCACACTTTTCTCTTCCCATCCCCCCCACCCCCCATCCCACCCCACCCCCAAGTTCCATTTTTTTGTCCGGCAATCTTGTCTACTTCCAATATCCAGGAAGATAACTATATGTTTTTCTTTGGATTCACCTTCTTATTTTGCTTCTCTAGGATTTTTTACGAATTATAGGCTCGATGTCCTTTATTTGTGGCTAGAAACCAATTATGAGTGAGTACATCCCATGTTCATCTTTTTGGGCCTGGGTTACCTCACATAGGAGCACCGGAATGAGCTCCCAAGGTCCTGATGAGGAGCAAAAGGAGGGAGATCATGAGCAAGGAAGTCAGGACCGTGAGGAGTGCGTTTACCCATTGAGACGGTGGGACAGATCTAACAGGGGACCGCCAAGTCCAGTTGGAATGGGACTGATGGAACAGGGGACGAAACCGGACTCTCTGAATGTGGCTGATGGTGGAGGAAGACTGAGAAACCAAGGACAACGGCGATGAGCTTGGACGGGCTCACTGTGAGCCTTGTCAGTTTGGTTGCTCACCTTCCTGGACTTAGGGGGAGCTGGGAGGACCTTGGACTTAACATAGTGAAGGGAACCCTGATGGCTCTTTGGCTTGGAGAGGGAGGGAGTGGGGGTATGGGTGGAAGGGAGAGGAGGGAAGGGGGAGGAGGAGGGGAGGAGATGGAAATTTTTTATAAAAAAATAAAGAATTTAAAAAAAAATACTAACCTGGAAGATACACTACATATGCAGAACACTTGGTGCAGACCCCTGTGGGCCCAGTGTTTACTGCTTCTTGTTTCGAGTTCTTACTAGCTTTGCTGAGTTGATTTGAAGATGAGAGTCAAACCATGCTATAGCATTACTGCATAAGCCTTAGTACAGTAGGTATGAAAGATGATTTTTAAAATAGTTTTAATTTTAATAGCTTCAAACTCAGAAAAAATTATTCAGAGGTATCAAATACAAATAAAGTGAAACCCTTTAATATGTGCAGTTTCCTGTACCTAAATTTTACCTAAGCCATTGTAGGCCGTCTCTTCCATTGATTGGAACAATTGAACTCATTTTAAGATAGTATAGTATTTCTGTTAATGAATTGAAAGAACATATTTTTCATGTCCAAGTGTGGAAACAAGACACATTTTGTCAATGAACAAACTTTTAAAGGTTTTTAAAAAGATTTTAAGATATTGAGATTTGTTTATGCCCCCCCCCCCTGAAAGTTCTAAGCAATACGTGCTCCTGGATCAGAGATCTGTGGCCTGTCTCATTTTACACAGATTAAGAAGATCTAAATAAGTTTACGTTTTAGTAGACTAAGCATGTGCATGTATATGTATACTTGAATGTATATTATACATATATGTATGTAAACATTTCTGAAATAGATCAAAGTAGATATTTTATTTAATTTGTTTATCTATGCATATGTATATGGAGGGTGCATATGTTTTATCATGTGTGGAAATTGGTGGACAACCTGTAAAAGCTGTTTCTTTCCTTTCACTGGCAGGGTCCAGGGTCCCCAGTTCAGCTATCAAGTTGGTGGCAAGTTGCTTTTACCTGCTGAGAATTCATGCTGTGACACCCCCACATCTACTAGTATATTTCCATAGAGTTTTTTATACATTACAGAATTTTCAAGATTTTTTCCATGTTTAGGGAAAACATAATATCCAGAGTGTCCTGATGCCCCTTCTTCCACGAAGCCAGCATAATTTCCTTCTTATTATTCCTCTTCCAGAAATTTAGTTGCACGTGATACTGAAAATCACTTTCTATATTTTGCTTCCACACTCTCCTTTTTCCTAAAACCACACGTAGCAGCACAAGGATCGTTGTAAAAGAACACTGTGGGAATTTATTAGTTTACGAAGGCTGACATAATCCGCTTCACACTGAGTAGTTCAAATGAGAATATACAATTTCTTATAGTTCCCCAAGCCTAAAAGTTCAAGGTAGAGGCGAACAGATTTTGTTTATCCAGAGGTCTCACTCTTTCCTGCACAGACTGCCATATTTTAGTGACCTTATGTGACAGTCCTTTAGTAGGTGCTATATGTGTCCCGATTTCTTGGTTTTTGAAAGGGCTGTTGTTGTAAGAGGTTTCTATCCTGCCCAGACCCAAAATAATCACACAGAAACCGTATTATTTGCAATACTGTTTGGCCAATGTCTTAAGCGTATTTCCGGCCAACTCATATCTTAGATTAACCCATCGCCATTAATCTGTGTATTGTCACGAGGTCGTGGCTTACTCGGTAAATATCCAGCGTCTGCCTCTAGTGGGGCTACATGGCATCTCACTGACTCCACCTTCTTTCTCGCAGCATTCAGTTTAGTTTTCCCCACCTAGCTCTACTCTGATGTATCAGGTCAAGCCAGTTTCTTTATTCATTAACCAATAAAAGCAACACTTAGACAGAAGGACCTCTCACACCAGACTCTAATCATTCTTGATTGACACCAAAACTCATTTCTAATTTACCTCTTTAAAAAGTCTTTCTTCTGTAAGCTGTCATATTATAGTTTCATCATGTGACTCTTTATCCCATAGCCCAGATAATAATCATCTTTGGGGCTGTTGTCTCTGTCTCTCCGTAAATAAAATTTCTCAGAAAATGGTCTTAAAGGATCATCACCCACATCATAAAATAGCTACTTTTGAACTTTGCATAATACCTGGCATATTTACTCTGGAGCTAGATAGCTAGGTTATCATCAATAATCATATGTCAACTTGAAAGGCCTTAATCGACGTGTGCCATAAATCATGCTCCATTACACATATGCAAGTCATTGAACTGGAATGCATTCTACATGCTTACCCTCATATTTTCTCAGAATAACACTTCATTAATCTGATCAAGTAATATATTCCCGTGGGGAGTTTCCATTCTGACATGTCTGCCTACTTGCCTATTTAGTGTGTGCATAGTCTCCACTGTCAATGTTTTATTAGTCTCAATCCACTTCATGAATCTGGACATTATTTTATCTGGTAATTAATTTAAATTTGTAACTAATTGTAACACCATTTGAAATTTCTGTGACCTTTCTTTTAAGAATCCCTTTTGTTGCCAAGTGCCCTAGTTCTCTGTAATTTCCATTGCTGTCTGCAAATGAAAAAAAAAAAAAAGTTAAAAGCCCTTAGCTTTTAACTTGTATGTGAATGTTAGCAGTGAAAAATCACTCATTAGCCTAGAACCAATCTCGGCAGTGAGCAAGGTTAGTACTGATGGGCAATGGCACAGTGTGCAACAACTTTCAGTCCCTGAAACTAGACTGAAGAGAACGGATTCATTTGATGTGTAAATCATGGCAGCCTATCCTTTTTCTGACTGACATATGTCAAGTTTTCTCAAAGCCCAGATTGTCATAGATGTTCACAGGACAATCTTATCATGCGTCCAAAGGCTGGAAGTCTTTTCTGAGTTGCCTTAAAAGTAAGCATGGCTAGCCGGGTGCTGGTGGTGCACACCTTAAAATCTGAGCACTTGGAAGGCAGAGACAGGCAGATCTCGGTGAGTTCGAAACCAGCCTAGTCTATAAGAGCTTGTTTCACGACAGCCAAAGCTACAGATAAAGCCTGTCTTAAAAAAACCACAAAAAGTGCAAGTATGGCCATCAACAAAGGATTAGTGAAAACAAATCAGTTCACTGGAATTGGAAAATTGATCTATTATCAAGACAGATGTCTAATATTGAATAACTTCAGGACATTAATGCTTTATGCTACAGAAAATTTGTTTTTCCCATTTAAATTGATTGATTCCATGGATTCTGGAAGATTAAAGGACAATTTAAGTTTTCTTTACTTTTAGGATCTTCTCCTATGACATTTTTATTTATTTTTTTAAAACAATGTATTTGATCATATTATTTTCCCTTCCCAAACCCACCAAGATCCTCCCCAGATCACTACTCACTTAAATTCCTATTCTCTCTCTTCCCTCTCTCTCTCTCTCTTTCCCTTTCCTAAAAAAACTGAAAAGAAAATAAAAATAGCAAAACAAAACAAGATGCATGAAGAGAGAGGAGGGGGGCAAGGAAGAGAGAGGGGGAGGGAAAAGGAGAGCGAGTCCATTTTGTGTTGTTCAGCTACACCTGGCAAGAGTGTGATTAAGGTACCCAATAACAGCATATTTTCTGAAACCTTTCAGTGTTTAATTTCGAGAAAGGGAATGATCCAGAAATTGACTTTGAACACTGGGTACTGCTTCAGGAAGACACTTATTTTTCTCATCAAATGTTGAATTTATGGAAGAATATGTACAAAAGAGGAAAGACAGAAGGGTCTGAGTCCCTTTAACTTCTGAAGAATGACTTCTCATATGTAGTAAACACCATTAAAAAATAGCTTATCCAACCTTCGGAAATATATATATATATATATATATATATATATATATATATATATATACACACACACACACACACATACACATATACATATACAAACACACACACACACACACACACACATATGATCTTGTTTCTTTTTCCTTTTTTTGTGATCCTGTTTCAAGATGTTCTTCTACTCATTCTTCTACATAAGAATCTACAATGTATGTTAGCATGAAATTGTGATCAGATATAGTCTAGGCTTCTAAGATGGTCCATCTCATTGATGGCACTCCAGTTGTTACCACAGTGGAAAGAACACCTTCCTCAAGCTAGAGGGAGTAAGGATGCCACAAGAAAACCCACAGAATCAACAAACCTGGGCTCATTGAGGCAAAGAGAAACCGAACCAACAACCAGGGAGTCTTTATGGTTCTGTTCAAGCCTAGGCTCTCTCCATATATGATATGTTGTGTAGCTTGGTTTTCTTGTGGAACTACCAACAGTGGGAGCAGGAGCTGTCTCTGACTCTGTTACCTGCTTGTGGGGCCCTTTTCCTCATGCTGGGTTGCCTCATCCAGCTTCAATACAAGGGGAATTGCCTAGTCTAGTAGCTACTTGATATGTCAAGGTTGATTGCTATCCCAGGGAGGCCTGCCATTTTTCTGAAAGAAAATATGGTGGAGTGGATCTAGGGTGGAGTGGGGGACTTGGAGGAGAGGAGGGGAAACTATGGCTGGGATGTAATAAACAAGGAAGAATAAATTTATAAAACTAGCCATCATATCCAGACATCTCAAAACACTAGGAAGAACAGTATTAATTTTTAAAATTCGAAACCAAACCATTTAATCCGGCCTACTGGCTGTCCCTAGCTATTTAGGAATACTGTGAAGTGGAACCTGCCCTAGAGCAACAGCAATGAGCCCAACAGGTAAAATCCAACAAAGTCTCACATGAAACACGAAGAACTGTCCTGGCTATAATTATAAATTGGCTCAGTACAAATGAGGTATACTTAACAATCCCAACAAAATTCCAGGACCGCTGTTATCGGGATGACATTTGAACACCATACCAAAAGATCTAGTTTCCTTTGTGGCATTTATCGCAACGTGGATTGGCTAGAGTCATATTATCGACAAGTTTCAATTCTAGCCCTTTTCATTTTAACTTCCTCAAACGGAAGTAAGTCAGGCTTGGGATATAGGTAACCTTTAGGCGAATTTAAAGCAGGTTTTCTCCTCTGCGGGGTGGTAACAGATTTGAGTCTTTCTAACTCACCTCTGACAGTTTGTGCTGGCGATAACGCTGTTTCAAACAGCAGATGGTTGCTTGCATACCATAGAGAAGGGGGAAAGAAGCAAGTGATACATCAACTGGGATCACAGCCCCGGGAAAATCTGCACATTTCAGCAAAAGCTATAGCGATTTGAATGTTTATAAGCAATAAGGAACGGGAGAGTGAACAGGAGGTAAAAACCTCAATACCAAAAAGGAAAGGTTAATGCGGCAGAAGGTGGGGGCCGGTTACTCTTCCCCTAGGACAGAGTAAATGCATTCGATAATTTTGTTGCTGCATAATGTGTACACCTTCCGGACAGTGCATTGTGGGCGTGCAGTTCTTAACGAAGCACGGAGAGTCATTGTCGCAGATTCACAACTGGGAATACATTAGCACTGCCTTTGGAAGATGGCTCCCCTTGGCACAAACAATACAGGCCACAACCAACCTAGCTTTCTTCTCTTGTCTCCTGATGAGCTTGGCTCCCTGTCTGTCGTGAATCGGTATCAAGTAAACAGATTGTTAATAAACAGAACACTCTGTAACACCCAAGTAATAATGTCTTCATTTGCTTGGGGCAGAGTCCTAATATATTACTAAAACCCAATACTTGGTACAGAGGGTGCAGAGTCCGCTATGTTTCAAGAAGGTTCAGAGTAAATGTCTGCATCTCCTACGATTTTTATTCTGATTTTGTTTAATTTTTATGTTCTCTCAATTGTGAAAGGGGATAATAATAGCACCTGCCTCACAGGTTTCCTGTAAAGATGTATTGAATAAAACGGTAGCACAGCAAGAGCGAGCCCTTGTTGGGTACCCTGTGTTCTTTTGCTGACAGCTTAATCTGATTTACTGTGTACACAAAACCGTTCGGAGCAGTTTCTTCAGATTCACTTCACTTTAATAATTCACATTCTCCCCTCTGCTAGCAGATGGCTTTTAAAATTAATAAATGATAAACAGCTGACATTTGGTGTTTGCCACATGCCAAGCACCGCTCCTGAGTGTTTTACAGTCTTGTTTCCTACATACTATGGTGAGCACACTCAACATTACTCCTGCCTTAGATGTGTAGAAATGGAGGCACGGATAAATGAAAAGAATTGTCCTCCAGCCAAGTAATGAGTGGCTAGAGGAAGCCAGCTTCAGTCCCAGGCTGTCTGGCTCCAGGGTCCACACCCTTACCTCTTCTCTACATGGCTTCCTGTGCTTGTTCTGACATTAGCCTATCGCTGAGCTTCCCTGCTTTCACCAGAGCCAAGCTCCAAGTAAGCTCAGTTTCTCAGTTCTTTTGACTAGTGTACATCCCATGACCTCTTGCCTGGAAATTTTATCTTTTTAAGTGTCTATAATTTATCACATTTCATTGGCTTTTCAGCTGGTCTCCAAACAACCAGCTCTCTATTACTTCGAGATGCGTAAGGGCGTGCTTGGGATTAATGTGCTTGTGTGTCTTAAAATCCACCCCCCACCCCCACACACAATACTTCAGGAAGACAGTCTCCATGCCAATCACCAGCATTTATTTAATCCTCTGGTTTATTACATCTGCTTTGGTCCCTCTACTGGGACTGTTTGGGGAGGTTACTGTGAACCTGCAAGGCTGAAGACCCCTTATTAAGGGATTTTTATATACAGAGCTCATGAAATCAATTATTCCTGCAAAGATTGCTTTACATTAGTTTATAGAAAGCTGACATTAAAGACAAATTGGGAACATGGGGACCTTGGGAGTGGGTTGAAGGGGAGGAGACAGGCAGGGAGGGGAGCAGAAAAAAAGTGTTCTATGGAAAATAATGAAATATATTTATTTGAATACAAGTAAATGGTTTTCTTTTTCTTCTGTTTATCTCTTGGGATCTACCTTTGATTATCGAGTTGAATGGCTCAGTTTTTAATGTGAATTTTGAATACTATTGTTTGAATAACTATTTAGTTCTTTACTTTTGAAGACTCGGTTTTATTCTTTTTCTTTTGACATTTTATTAGCATTGCTCTGCTCTAAATGAACAGTCTTGAAAGGAAAAGTTTTTTAAAATGAAGTGGATAATTAGCATAACAATGCTCATGACCCTCATTTTTTAAAAAAAAACACAGTTGACATTTAAGAACTAGCAGGACAGGTTGTCATTAAACTGCAATAATTACATATGGACTTTTGAGACAATTACTAATTTAAGATTTTTCATTATTTGGTACTATATATCCTTTAAAAATGTATGCCCCTTTGAAATTCTTAATGCCACAGGCCCTGAGCGCAATCAAGTGTCTTTCTGAGTGCTCTGACCTACCCAATGCTGCTTCCTAACTAGACATTGTGTTCAGCATTTTAAAGGAATCTTTGTACGTTCCATACACTACCACCAAGCTTGATGCAGATTAAAAGCATAATTATTGTCTATTCAATGACTGAGTGAATTCCATCCGGGGAAGAACAAGATTAGGAGGGGATTCATAATATTTCTTTCCTCTTGGTCCAGTGTTCATTTAAGAACCACATAATATTGAAGGTTGATAATTCTACAAAGAGAATTAAAAATAGGAGGAAGAACAAATAAATAAAGAAAAAGAATGTGTGCTTCTGTGGGACAGTTGAAATATGGTAACCTGACTTGGCAGGAGGCAATCATGTTATAATCATAATGCAAAGCCTAAATGTTGACTGAAACCGAGTTGTTCTGGAAACTATATTTCAAAGGTTTGGGGGAGACACATTGTAAGCATTTGGTTTATGGATACAGAGGCCGTCAAGTTTTACTATCTACAGAATAAGTTAGTAAGCTGGAGACAGGAGAGTTAGTGATGTATTTTTATTTCCATGTCCAGTAGCCTCAAAACTCAGAGAAAGAAAATGTTTCAGCTTGAGTCTAATGACATCCACATCCAAAGCAGTCAGCTGAGAATAATTCTCAGTGCTCTTCAAACTTTTCAGATAAAGCAATTATGTGATCAAGAGTATCTTTTCTACTGAATTTAGGAGGTAAATGTTAGTCTCCAACCAAGAAGATTCTATGAGAAACACTCGGGGAAATATTTGACCAAATAGCTACATACCCTCTGGTAAAGTCAAGGTGACACTGAAAACTAATCATCACAAATTAATTCAGAGAGAGGCAAATGAGTGAGAAGAGATACACACATATAAAAATAATTGAAACAGTTTCTAAGTAAAAAAGCAATTTTATTCTATCGGTGTAAGCATACTTCTTAAACATTGAATGATAATGTGTAAATAAGTGATATTATGGGCACAGAATGCCTGGAAGGTAATAATAATTTCATATAGGATGTGTCTACATGTGCTATTTAGTTTGAAATGTCAGTTTGCCACAACTGGGAGCAGGAGATGAGAACCTCTATAGATTGGCTAGTGGGTGCATATGTTAGTACTGTCATCTTGTTTATTAATGTAGGATGATCCAACCCTTTGTATTATTTTGGGCAGTAGCATTCTTTTGTCAGGGGTCTTGTCCTATAGCACACAGGAGAAAGCTAGACAGAAGCAGGTAGCAAACAGGAAACCAGTAGCATGCATTTGTTGCCTTCAGTTCATAAGCATGGCTCTTAGGGACCAACTGATTAACTGCCCCTCAATGAAGAACTGAAATTAGGAATTGTAAGCCAAATAAACCCTTTACTCCTCTAAGTTGCCTTAGGGTGCGGTATTTTATTTTATTTTTTGTTTCCAGTTTATTTATTTTTTATTAAAAATTGCCATCTCCTCCCCTCCTCCTCCCCCTTCCCTCCCCTCCTCTCCACCCATACCCCCACTCCCTCCCTCTTGAGGCCAAACAGCCATCAGGGTTCTCTACACTATGTTGAGTCCAAGGTCCTCCCGACTCCCCCCAGGTCCAGGAAGGTGAGCAACCAAACTGAAAAGGCTCACACAGAGCCCGTCCATGTCGTAGAGACCAAGCCCATCGCCATTGTCCTTGGCTCCTCGGTCAGCCTCCACCATCAGCCACCCTCAGAGAGTCCGATTTGGTCGCATGTTCCATCAGTCCCATTTATTACAGTAATAGAAATGAATCTAAAACAGTTTAGAATTATTTATTTTTTCTTAAACTCTACATTTACATATTATAAAATTTCTCAATATTTTTATTGGCTAAATATTGAGAACTCAATATGCACGGCAGTAGTGTAAAGATGACACATGGCTTCAAATCGGTCCTTAACAATGAGACATCATTAATTGTGGCCTTCAGGTCATCAATTGCTATTTCAACTATTGGACTGGTATCTGAACTCTTTTTCAAATCTTTCCACATTTAGGGGTCTCGTTTGTCAGACAGAATAAGAACATTAATGCTGAAGTTATTGAAGACCTAATTATCCGTGCAATTTCAAGCACACTGAAGCCATATTCTGAGAATAATCATTATCTTTATTTGTACTGAGGTTTGAACACTGGGATTCAAGATAAATATGTAAATTCAAACATTAATTTGTGTGCACAAATACATGATGAAAGTTCTTTGGATGATTCTGCATAGGTGAGAGATAACAGAAAATAAGATTCATCATACGAATTTGCATTTCACTGGGAATCATACATCTCAGTTGTAACTACATATTATACTATGTGAATTCAAAATAACAAGACTCCACATAAAGAAATTTGCCTGCCATTCACTTATTTTTAATTACTTAAAGTGGGAAAATATTTGTGTAAACTTTGCAATGAAATAGATGATTTGTAAAAAAATTCTTTTGAGATTTCAAGTGAACAATATATGTGGATTTTAAGAATTCAAATTTAATGCTTGGAGATAATAATTAAACTCACTGGTTATATGTTGCTGCTATTACTGGTTTCCTAAAATGCAGTTTCTCACACAGCCCTCATAAAAAACCCTCAGTACATGTGATTCCCGTTGCTATGTTACAATTGAGTGAAGTTTATCTGTGATCTAAGTGATCCAGACACTGGAGCCAAATGGCTTAGACTCGGAGTCTCACTTTGCCACTTCGCTGACCAGCTAGGGAAACATCTCCACCTCTGTGTGTGGCTTTCCTTACTCTGATTGGAGACGTGATAGCAGCGTCTGTCTGACAAGAGCTTCACGGAATGAATAGCTTCAACTTCACAACTCCAAGCTGAGACTAAATTACCTAGATTAGCCCTGGCACCAAGGAGAGCTATTTACCCCTACAGAATAGAAAAGTAATAATTACATATTGATGTATTGTTACTTGCCATATAAGAAGAATGGAAACTCCTGAATTTCTTAAAGTATAATACTTCTTAAGCCATATCTTACAGTAGTTATAGGCATATTTTCTTTGCAGATATTTAGCTTTCAATTACTGAAAAGAGCTCAAAAATAGACTTGATTGCTTTTATTTTATTTCCGATTTTTCGAGACATGGTTGCTTTGTAGCTTTGGAGCCTGTCCTGAAACTAGCTCTTGGAGATGAGACTGGCCTCAAACTCACAGAGATCCACCTGCCTCTGCCTCGAGACTGCTAGGATTAAAGGCATGGACCACTATTGCCTGGCATTGTTTTTTTTTTTTTTAAGTTAGAATACTGAGATTCATAGGCTTAGCTGGGCTATTTAATAATATAGTGTATGTTCTTTTCTCAAAATCCATAGAAATTAAAGGATTTTTTTTAAAACAGCATACAGAATAAGGTAAATAGATGTGAGGTGGTACCACAGAGGGTGGGAAGCCGAATTCTTTTGAAAGTGAAAACAGGTGAAAGTATAGTTACTTGTGAAAACTAGTAAAAGTTTTCTGTTTTCTGAGATCCTGCCAACCACATTCCCCTTTATTTGATGATGCTAAGGATGAATCTCTGCAAACTCCCTTTGGCAGGAAACCTTGTCTCCTGACATCCTGGCCAGATCTCCATAGAAGAAGCCTTCAAAACGCAATTAATGGAAGACTGAAAAGTCATCGCTGAAGGAGAGATAGCAAACCACAAGTCTTCAGAGAGCACCGGTTGTTATGCGATTCGAGGGATTTCGCTTTCCACACTAACAACGTGGCCATTAATTCTCTGTTGCTACAAGACACGGAGAACTCATTCAGCGCAAAACTGTCAAACAGGACTAGGGCGGTGCCAGCGTCTGAGACAAGAGACCGGGTAAAGTGTTTATGGGAGAAGGATGGGAAACAGGAGGACTAAATACGAATCATCTTACTGGCAGTTGCCATTGCTGCCGCTTCCCACTCTCAAAGAGTAGAACCCAGGTTCTCACTAAGAAAGAGAAATACTGGCCCTGACATTTGGGTCCCTCAGAGTAGTAACCACACAGACTGATTTATAGTGGAGCTTACTATTACCAAACTCCCAATCACATCTTTTAAATTGTAAATTAGTCTTTGAAAATTTAATGCATGTGTAAAGCATATCTTCATCATCTCTACCGCTTCCTCTCCACCTCTAGCTCTCTCCAGGACCTCTCATCTCATCTTTCTCCAACCTTCTTATCTTCCTCTAACTTTTAATTAACCATCTAATCTTTAACCAACTGAATTCACTTGGTGCTGCACATGTGTATGGGGCCATCTACTGAAGCATACAAAAAATTCCTAAAGGAAGTGATTCCCTTTCTCCCAACAGGCATCAAATGCCAATAGTTCCTTAGCCAAGAGTAGGGCCTAAGATAGCCTTCCCTTTCCATTCTGGAGTTTTTATATGTTTTAATCTCGTGAAGGTCTTACATAGGTAACCATGAATGATATGAATTCATTTGTGCAGCAACCGTATCGTATGTAGAGGGCAGAATTTATGTCTACTCCTTCTCTTCCTCTAACCCTCCCTTTCTCTCCACTTCTTCCCTCAAGTCGTCCTTTGAACTTTGAGTGTAGTGACAGTATTGATGTAGGTAGGCACCCTATGTGTAGCCAATCATTTGTTTACTCTCAGTACTGTTAAGAGTAGCGCATCTTTCCGCTAATCACTACCCTGGGAAATAAGAAGCCTCTTTGAGCAATGTTGAGAGCAACACAAATTTATGGGTACAAACATAAATACTAAGAAGTGAGTTTTTCATCATGACCATTTAGAAAAGCAGCAGAAATAGAGTCTACTCTAGGACATGACTTACTGAGTTATGGGTTTAATCATATTTACAGTTCCAGGCATGAATTTCTGCTTGTGGAACAGATTCCAGAATCCATGAAGAGACTGATTGGTTACTCCAATAAACAGTCTTACCACTACCACAAATCCTGTCTGGAAGTAGGTACTGGAGCACACAGGTTCCATTACTAGATATGACTATTGATGCTTATGTTTTCCTGGGAAGCCTACACACCACTTTCCAGCACTGTGAAAGTTATTCAGCAGGGAGAATTTCCTGGTCAGTTCAGGACTAATATTTCTGTTCTCTATAACCAAAGGCTGTGGTAGCTTTAGTAGGGTTTTACTGACTAGTTACAGCGAGTAGCCAATGGTAATAGCTTGTATTATTTCGGGTGCTATTAAACTTAAAACTGAATGCCTTTATCTATTTTTCAAAATGCATGATGATATCATTTTAGAATATATAGTGGGGAACTAGCTATGGGGTAAATAACTTTGTCAAAGCTCTAAAATATTGAGAGCTGATCATGAACCAATAACTATAGAAAACATCATAGCACATCTTTAAAGTAATCCTTTAATGTTGTTTTAAATATGGTTGTTGTTTTTCCCATCAGAGAAAGTTCAGAGAGGTTAACAACTAGTCTATAATTTGACAGTTAGTACATAGAAAGTGTGATTCATACCAAACTGCTACATCAAATTTATTCTTTCTGTCACACTCCATAGCCAAATTGAAACCCCCATCTTTTTTGTAGGAACTGTGGCTATATTATGTGAAAAAATAAATAATTTCACAACAGCATGCTAAAATTATCAAAGATAGTTAAATATAAGCTTTTGTGTTCTCTTTCAACTTAGTCTTAGGCTCCGAGAGTAGAATGAAACTTTTCTTTGTTTTACTATTTTTCTGAGTCAAATTCAGAGCATGCAGCTCATACATAATTCATATAATGCATTATTTTATACTATTAATATCATCTTAACATGATTATCTCCAAATATATTTCATTTAGCAACATTATTAAAGTTAATTTAGTCTAACTGAATAGAAGCAATGTATGACCAATGTATTTGACACTTGATATATGTAATGAATTTCTTTTGGCTTCCAAATGCATTCATTGTTTACTATGTATTCTGTTGTCATGGTTTCCAACATTCTCCCAAATGTCTACATAACATGACAATGTAAATTTTCCTCCCAGGTTAAAGACAGTTGCCAGAACATACAAGGAAGACTAAAAGGTCTCCAACGTCTTACAGTTGTCCTTGGTTACATGTATCTACATAATTTCAAACATAAAATAATTTAATTTAAACATAATTGAAACTTTTTCTGTTATGAAATGAAAATTTTGCCTGGCTATGCTGAAGCATGCACGGGCAGCCCGTATATGGCGGTTGTGTTGAACTTGTCTATATTGGGTTTTATGGTCTGAGCTATAAGGGTTATTGACCAAGTTTCTTCCTCAAGGGGGCGCCAGATCCCATTACAGATGGTTGTGATCCACCATGTGGTTTCTGGGAATTAAACTTAGGACCTTTGTTAGGGCAGTCAGTGCTCTTAACCGCAGAGCAATTTAGCAATTGAATATGACTGTCTTTCACAACTAAAAATGTAAATTTTGGACATTGTCTTCCTCCAAGAAAGTTCTCCAAAACAGCACTGCATGAGACAGTGTGAAAAACACTTGTCATGGAATCCCAAGCATGGCTCAGTGATATTATTCTCCCAATAAACACCGGAGCCCATTTTTCCTTGTGCTTGCTTGTGACCATGAGTCCCCTCATGCTGGCTTTCAGGATTATAATCATGATGTGATGTGACCTTAACCTGTGTGAACAAGGTATACTTTCCTTACTGTATGTAGGTCTCTATTGTAATATAATTTGAATTTTCTGCTTTCTAAATAATTCTTTTGTTTTAGAGGTGTGGTAGTGGCTGTTTTCACAAAGCCTCAAAACATAGTGCTGACTGTCTTGAAAGTCACTATGAACAAGAGGCAAGACTGAATTGTAGGCTGGTTTTCTTTGCATTATGCCTAAAAGCCACTTATAAGTGAGTACATATTATGTTTGTCCTTCTGGGTCTCGGTTACCTCTCTCAATATGATGTTTTCTACATGTATCCATTTGCCTGCAAATTTCAAGATGTCATTATTTTTTTCTGCTGTGTAGTACTCCATTGTGTATTGCAGGGCTTTATTTTTAACCACAACTGTTTTGACTTTCCTAGCTCATGCTCTTGGGATTCTTCTTCCTTAAGGTTGCTATGGGCATAGCTTTTTAACACATAAGATAAGGGATGAGCTATTGTTTCATTTTTTGTTCTGAGCCAACTCCTTTAGGAGGCCTTAATGGTCAGAGGTTGAGGACTTTCATGGCCTGGGTGCTTTCTGTAAAGCTGGACAACAGGAGGGACCCCTTCTGCAGTGAGTTTTTCTGCTCTGTACCTGCACTAATCTGGAGACTGTCTCTAGGCCTGAAGCATTGCCCTTATCTGAAAGGTGTTTATAAGCCTGGATGCCTAATTTATCTCTAGTGTGACACTTGGCAAAATTTCCTGATGGAAGTTTTTCCCCTGTTGCACATATGGTAACTAAGACCTGTACTAGGGGCTTTGTTATAGGACCCTACTCTCACATATGAAGTCTTATGATAGGAGCATGTCACCTTATGTGAATTAGGGTTTGTCCTCAGGTTCTCCAATCCTATATATCTTCTATACTCTGGAATAAATTTGATTCACCAAATTTATTTATTTATAGGATAGCTATCTCTGTTGTACCCAGTCATTGAAACCTGTTACCACTTCGCAAACAAATAGCAAGGATCCCAAAGAAGAAGGAAGATCACAAACTCCTTACCTGCTTTCTTGCCCATCACATTTGCTTTTATCCTGTGTCTCTGTGATATCCAACCTCTGGTTCTTAACTTTCCAGGCAATGCCTGGCATGGATTCCCTCTTTTGGAATGGGTCTCAAGTTGAACCAGTTATGGGTTGGCCACTTCCACAAGTTCTATGATAGATACTATTACCCCAGCACATCTTGGACAGATTTTAGTAAGAAGTTTTTGGGCCTGGGCTGTCCCAGCCCACTACTTGGACTCTTGCATTGTTATAAAAGACGGCAACTTTGGACTCTGTATCCCATGTTACTTAGGAGACTTCACTAGATTCACTAGGGTCACTCTCATGGATTCCAGTGAGTTTCCACCACACTAGGTTTCTACATCACCCTTCAAATGTCCCCCAATTCTAGTAATCTCTCCCAGTACTCTCTCCCTCTGTCTCTCCCATCCTCTTGCCTGATACCAGTTCACCAACTCACCCACTCCCATTCCTCCTGCAAAATTTGTTCTATTTTCCCTTCCTGGGAAATCCATGAATCACCCCTTGTGCCCTTCTTGTAACTTAGCCTCTCTGAGTCTGTGGATTAAATACATATATGGAAGTTATTTGCATATTAATTTATTTTTGTGCAATAACTGTATGTATGTTTGTTTTTTCCAAAACTCCATTATATGACTAATATCTAAAAATTTATGTCAATATCTTTAACAAAGACTATAGGAAAGTACTATGTCACTCATACTATTTGAAGATCAATAAAGGAACGGACTGTTTTTCATTTATGATCAAATCTACAAAGAAGTAATATGTTGCTAGTAATATTTAGTGGAAAATGGTCATTAGTTTAAATAATCAATATATTTAATATTATGTGCTCTGTTTATTTGTCCGCGTGCACATACATGTTTGTACAAGAATGAATGACACATGGACTTTGCTCTTAAATAGCTCCTAAAAAGGAAATCTTTATTTAGTGTAAAATAACATTCAAATCATAATGTGATCTTTACCACATCAAGAGCACACACATAGTGTTCCAGGCATCAAAGGGGATATAAATATGGAGTCTTGTTTATTCTCTTTTGAGTCAAAGAAGTGGGAATGGTTTCGAAGAGCTTTTCCAACAGGAAAAGCATTATTATTCCTCTCTCTGAGATGAAATATATATGAAAGCCCATTAAGATTCCCATAGCAATTAGAGATATTTTGAAGTATTTTAAATTTCAGAGCCATTACACTTTGAAATGTTGGCTGGTTAAAATTTCATAAGATGATTGCCTGAGCCCTGCTCTTCTTGAATATTTTAGTGGGGTTACTTTAGCTGAAACATTCAACTTAGAGGTTAATTAAATAGATATCAAAAGGGCCACCCATGTGAAGAGAATCTTAAATACCCCAGAAATTAAGATAATTTATGTTTATGATTAAATTAGAAATCATTAGCCTACCCCTACATCAAAGAATAAAGAGTGTTAAGTTTACATAAGTCATAATCCCACACGGTCTGTACAGTTCTGAAAGGCACAGTGGAAAGATGGTTAACTTCTGTCAGCCCGTGTTCCCACTCGAGATTTGATCTTCACTTGCCCACTAACAAAGGTCAAGCAATCCCTGTTCTTGTGCTTTTCTTGCTCTTAGAAATAACAGATACCGTAATTAATTTAAAATGCTTAGACATTTATTCTTAGCACTGTTTCCCTTATGTAAAACCTGGAAAATGCTTTGCTCATTTTTGCTCTTATGTTGTCCTTGCCATGACACCTCTAATCACCTTCTCATAGTCACTAACAAGGCATGTGTTATCTTCTTAGGCCTTCGTTTACAAATCTATTTTGTATTCAGTTACACATCTAGCAGGTTCTGGATATAGAAGGACAAGATGCCCCCACCACTATGAACATCCCGAGGGATGTTAATGAAATGTCTCTAAAAAGGAAAAATAAATTCTAGAACAGAGGGTGCTAATTTCAAGCCATCTATCCAACTCTCAATATTTTCAATTTTATAGCTCTCAGATTTCATAAGGCATATACACTGAATCAGGCATATGTTGCAGGTATCCACAAATCTCTGTCTTGTACATCTTTGAAAACTTGCTGTTCCATGAAGTATCCATCGATGAAGAGCTCAGTTGCACAAAATATCCCCCTTCACTCAACCTAATATTTAGTTTCTACAGTTTATTCTCAAATGGTTATTAGTCATAATTCAAAAGCAGACAGAAATTCTTTGCCATCTGCCATGTAAAGACATTAATATAGCTATGATGGATCTCTTTTACTTTTAGGTTGAGCACAATGTTTCACAACTATTTCTAGTGTCTCCTAGGATGCTCTGAATAGCTCCTACAGTCTTTGCAACTGATTATGCTCCTGAGGGGATATGATAATTAACAGTCAAGGGAGGCCAGGAATTAGCACCTGGCTCCAGATTGTGGTCTGGAGAGGGAAAATTGCCAGGGCATTATGACTTTCTTTCCTTGGCCACTATAATTTTGCTCATGCAATTTGAGGCTTCATTAGGTATTTTTTTGGCGGTCACATCACAAAGTTGGCATAAATGGAATTGTAAGACCAACTTTAACCACTCAGTATTTTTTTCAACATAAAATGCTGTCAAGCTTGTTTTCCATCACCCTATAGTTTTCAAATTAATTTTAGAATCTAAGTGTAGGAAGTTAATATATAGCATGCATTTCATCCCATTAATTAGAATCACTTAAAACATCGTATACAATTGAAACTATAGACTTCCAACATTTTTCATTGTTTTTAATGATATTTTCCAGATATAAAAGAATGTTTCTGATTCTTAAAGAGAGCAATAGGCAAACCAAAACTGTGTGCAAATGCCATAAAAACTGCTACTTCATGAGCTAATTAAAGCATTGAAAATTACTAGAGAAAAATAATCTGAAAATGGAAAACTTGTCTATCGGTTCAGAGACTATCAAAACCCTGAATGTTTATACTTATAAATCATTAATTTCGTGATAGGTTTTTCATACTCTTAGGCGCCCATCATTCTGCTGGTTCTGAACCTACACCCCAGAAAACACGTATTTTGGCCCCACTTGCAGAAACCCAATTCCAAATGCTCCTTTGTCTCCAGCATGGATTTTCCACCAAGTCAAGCCATGACAGTTGCACCTGGGCAACCCCATTCCTCTGCTCCTGATCCTTCAGATGCAAGCCTAGGGTTTCCCTTCCTGAGTAATCCTCTTTTTCTCATGGATCAGCAAAAGAGGGAAGCAGCTTTTGCTTTTCATTTTTTTGGCAGACTCTCCCTTAGCTCTGATAAGATTTTTTTTTTTTTTGGAAGATGGTACAGTTAGCTTTGAGGAATGTTTATATAACTAACGCTACACGTTGAGAGAAAACCACGAGAGCTCACTGTACAATAACACAACTTTCTTGATGTCAGCTCAGACTTTCTTTTGATTTGACTGGTAACGTAGACATGTTTTCCTAACAGCGTATTTTTCTCATGTGCATCTGCTCTCTGATGGCGGTTGTTTTCTTTTGCTACTTATGAAAAGATGAAGATCAGTCTTAAATGTGTTGGGTCACTTCAAAAAGTGAAATTAACTAGCTCTTTTTGATCTGTTTGTGTATGTATCTAAAGTGCCGATTAATTTATTTATTTGTTAGTTGGGGTAACTAATATAGTTGATTAAAATTATTCTTTAAAAATTGTATATGACCCTCACTGGGTAGAAACCATGTGGTAATCTCAAAAGATTCACCAGAATGTCTTCAGAGCTTCTGCCTAAGAACTCAACTTCATAGAAAATTCTGGATACTACCCAGGTTCCATCGTCAACGAAGTTGAGCTTTTTGAAGAGAGATTTCATCTTCCAACCATCAGACTTAGCTTGGATTTCACATTCTAGAGGAACTTCATCCTAAAACACAGATGCAAATGCTCGGGCCATGATGCAAATGACTGCAATGCTTAGCTTTTGCATTTCCTCAGGCAACCCTGTACACATCCATGCCTTTCTTATGCATGATTTTTCCAGGTTTAACTCAATTACTCCTGCTGTGCTCTGTGCTTTTACTTTGTTCAATTGGGGAGCCGCCAGTTTCATTTGCTAGGATACTGATGAATTCTACTTTCTGTTTTCAGCTCTGGCTGTGTAACATTAAGAATCTTTCTGAGAAAGCAAATGAGTATTTAATTTTATTTTAAATTTTTGTTTAACTTAAGGAGAAAGTTGGAAGGAAATAACTTGAGATTACTCTAAATTCAGTCTATACATCCAAAAATCTGAATAAGAAGAATGTGCTGTCATCTGCAATGGCTGTTGACATTAGAAAATTACCTAACATCTTGATATGAGTTATCATTGTGTTTCTGTCACTAACCAGGGACATTATTCTAGATTCTTAAAATGTACTGACACTCAGTATTTATGATGGTAGTGGGGTTTCACCAAGTAATTTGAATGCATATTTAAAAGAAATGAATAAATCCTATTACAAACTTATTTTCACTAAGCATAATTACTAATAATCCAGCAGTGAGAGATGAATTTATTAAAATTATAATGTCACACCTTACAGTGTGTGTATGGGTTTGATTTTCATTCTTTCCTACTTGGTTTGGAACTCCCTAAGGTAAAATGCCTGCCTTAAGAACATCTTTTAACACACACAGGACCTAACACATTTCATAAAATGTGTTGCACCAAATTGTACTTGATAAAGTCTAGTGACAAGACAGTTATTTTCAGGAGAATGGAGATCTATTTTCGTTACATTATAATTGTACACTGTAACAGTTATTTAAAGGTTTGGTCAATTTAAATGTAGAAATACATGTTCCAGTCAACTTTAATCTCCACAAAAACATCTTTATTAAAATTGTAAACATTTAGTCAAGAGTGGCAAGTCTCACTGCTTTCAAGAAATGTGTAGGTATCAGCCAAATGATAAGAACTGCTTGGCACCTGCTGCCTTTAGGCGAACATTTACTGGAGACTAGAAACTCTATATATCTCGAGAGTAGAAGCATAAAATCATTTTGTTTGGCGAGATTGCCCAACTTCACCTTCTTGATATACAGATATCTGTATGAAAATGATCCAACCAATCATTATTCATTAGCTCTGTGACAAAATCTCTTATCCTGCCTCCTAGAGGGCTCCTTCCCATGTCTCCCTTCACACTGTTCAGATGCTTTTCTAAAAAACGGCAAAGTCACAACTCATAAATTGATATGTACCAAAAGATGCATTTCACTAATCAAAGGAAATGAAAACTAAATGTTTTTAATTTGTAAATATAAAATATAATTGTTTTCAAACACGTTAAGATTAGTTTATCTTGAATTTATGTTTCCCTCTCGTAAGAAATAGTTATTTATGCTGATTGAGTATTTTGACTTGAACCACTTTCAGACTTTTATGTTACTTTCTGCTCTTAGTAAGATGTAAGACAACCTAAGCTAAAGAAAGCTAAAGTCATAGAATCACTGAGGATCAGCAAAACTTAGATGCATAAGTTGGGCAACTTTTCCAGATGGAATATCTATTTTTGGAATAAGATCATGTTGTTTCATATTTTCCAAGTTTCTAAGGAACCAACCTCAATTCATAAAAATAAGGTCAGTTTCAGCAGTGTGATTATGTGTTTATAGTCTAAACTTTTGATTTTTCACATAATGGTTCAGACTCCAGCTGCGTATCATAGTCATTCCACTAAGGAAGGGGCCATAGGACTTCCCAATTCAATCATTTTTCTGAGCTCAGTGCAACTTAAAGCCAAATGATCCTTTCTTGGTTTTCTGACTACTAAGGGCACATTTCTCAGTTTGAAAATCAAGCGCAATTGTGAATAAAACTCAAAATTACCATCATAATGAAGCAGAGAAACTTGTCATATCTCCTTTCAATGGCTCAGACCTAGATTCATTTTTTGGTTGTTGGTTTGGTGAAGTCTTAAATAGTTTGCTTTAATGTCAAATGGAACAAGAGTTGGAGGAGGGCTTAGAGTATTTTTGACAATGTGCCATATATCCTTATTAGATCTAAGCATAATTCTGCTTGCTTGAGATGGTGAGAGTGTTGGCATTATCCACTTAGAATTACATGCCACTCAAATACAGAGAATAATACTCTCTTTTCTAAATAATTTTGTTGTTGTTGTTTTGAGACAGGGTTTCTCTGTATAGCTTTGGAGCTTGTCATGGATCTTGCTGCTCTGTAGACCAGGCAGAACTCGACTTCACAGAGATCCTCCTGCCTCTGCCTTCCAAATGGTAGGATTAAAGACATGCACCACTACCACTGGTCCTAAAAGCTATTTTTATATTCTGATTTCAATATTGTGTTTGCTTATTTGAGAGTGGGTGCATCTACACGAAAATAGAGGCTGGAGGACAAACTTGGGTGTCATGCTCAAGAACAGTACCTGTTGCTGTGGATACAGGGTAATTTGTTGACCTTGTATTTTGTAATTAGGCGAGACTGAAAGTCCAGACAACTCTTGAGTTCTTCCATTTTCTACTGCCAGAATGCACAAAGTATTGTATTTTCCATTTTTTACACTGGCTATATGGATCAAATTAATTTCTTTCTATTTTCAAAGCAAGTACTCACTGACTGAAACAATCCTCCATATTCTAGAAAGAGACAAGGCTATCGCCCAACTCCAAATTTTCCTATCTCATCCTCTTTAGTATGAGCCTAATAGAAAGTATATTTACTCTCTCTCTTTCTCTCTCTCACACACACAAATGCACACATATACGTACTTACTAATGAAATATTATAAAAACAGAAAGTATTAGATAAATATTTGTTTTTTATTGGTTCTTTTTTATTATTATTATTATTATTTAAAAATTTCCATCTCCTCCCCTCCTCCTCCCACTTCTCTCCCCTCCCCTCCACCCATACCCCCCTCCCTCCCTCTCCATGCCAAAGAGCCATCAGGGTTCCCTACTCTATGTTAAGTCTTAGGTCCTCCCAACTCCCTCCAGGTCCAGGAAGGTGATCAACCAAGCTGACAAGGCTCCCACAGAGCCCATCCATGCAGAAGAATCAAAGCCCAGCGCCATTATCCTTGGCTTCTCAGTCAGCCTCCACCTTCGGCCACATTCAGAGAGTCCGGTTTGGTCGCATGTTCCATCAGTCCCATTCCAACTGGAGTTGGTGATCTCAAGTTAGTTCTGTCCCACCGTCTCCATGGGTGAATGCACCCCCCCACGGTCCTGACTTTCTTTCTCAAGTTCTCCCTCCTTCTGCTCCTCATCAGGACCTTGGGAGCTCAGTCCGGTGCTCCAATGTGGGGCTCAGTCATTTTCTTCATCCATCGCCAGGTGGAGGTTTTCTCACGGTCCTGACTTCCTTGCTCATGATCTCCCTCCTTTTGCTCCTCATCAGGGCCTTGGGAGCTCAGTCCAGTGCTCCAATGTGGGGCTCTGTCATTTTCTCCATCCAACACCAGGTGAAGGTTCTATGGTGCTATGCAAGATATTCATGAGTATGGCAAAAGGATCTTGACATTTCTGGCTCCCTTTCCTCAGCAGCCCAAGGAACGAGCTGGTGGCATCTTCCTGGACACCTGGGAACCCTTCTAGAGTCAAGTCTCTGCCAACCCTAGAATGGCTCCCTTAATTAAGATATATAATCCTTGTTCCCATATCCACCCTTCCTATATCCCAACCATCCTATTCCCCCAAGCTCTCCCCCTCCTCCACTTCACACTTTTCACTCCCCATTCCCCCATCAACATTAAATAAATGGGACCTCCTGAAGCTGAGCAGCTTCTGTAAAGCAAAGGACACTGTCACTAAGACACAAAGGCAGCCTACTGACTGGGAAAAGATCTTCACCAACCCTGCAACTGACAAAGGTCTGATCTTTAAAATATATAAGGAACTCAAGAGATTAGACTTTAAAATGCTAATTAACCCAATTAAAAAATGGGGCACTGAACTGAACAGAGAATTCTCAACAGAAGAAGTTCGAATGGCCAAAAGACACTTAAGGGCATGCTCAACCTCCTTAGCAATCAGGGAAATGCAAATCAAAACAACATTGAGATACCATCTTACACCTGTCAGAATGGCCAAAATCAAAAACACCAATGATAGCCTTTGCTGGAGAGGTTGTGGAGTAAGGGGTACACTCATCCATTGCTGGTGGGAATGCAAACTTGTGCAACCGCTTTGGGAAGCAGTGTGGCGGTTTCTCAGGAAATTCGGGATCAACCTACCCCAGGACCCAGCAATCCCACTCTTGGGAATTTACCCAAGAGATGCCCAATCATATTACAAAAGCATTTGTTCAACTATGTTTATAGCAGCATTATTTGTAATAGCCAGAACCTGGAAACAACCTAGATGCCCTTCAGTGGAAGAATGAATGAAGGAAGTGTGGAATATATACATATTAGAGTACTACTCGGCGGTAAAAAACAATGACATCTTGAATTTTGCATGCAAATGGATGGAAATAGAAAACACCATCCTGAGGGAGGTAACCCAGGCCCAAAAAGATGAACATGGGATGTACTCACTCATAATTGGTTTCTAGACATAAATAAAGGACATCGAGCCTATAATTCGTGATCCTAGAGAAGCTAAATAAGAAGGTGAATCCAAAGAAAAACATATAGTTTTCCTCCTGGATATTGGAAGTAGACAAGATTGACGGACAAAAAATGGGAACTTAGATAAATATTTGGAAATAAAGAATTGTGATCAATTTACCTTCGGAATAGTTAAGAGATACTTTGACTTTTGGAAAAAAGGAAATAAAAATTGTAATCGATCATTATTGAGGAAAATAGGCTTCTTGTTATATGGATATAGTCTATCATCTATCTATATATCAATCATCTATCCATCTACCTACACATCTATCTATCTATCTATCTATCTATCTATCTATCTATCTATCTATCTTTCTATATATCTATCTATCATCTATCTATCTATCTATCTATCTATCTATCTATCTATCTATCTATCTATCTATCGTCTGTTCATTGCCTTAATTAGTCTACTTTTATAGGTAAAGGTCAAACCAAGGATCTTGAGTGGGCTCAAAACATATGGCACCAATGTGAAAAACCCTCAGTCTTTGTTTATCACAAACAAGATCTTGCCATATGGATTATGCTATTCCCAAATTAAATATGTAAGTTAGGATGGCCTCAAATGTGTGATCTTCCTTTATTCTCCAAAGTTATCGTAGTATAAGCAAACAGCACCATACCCAGCTTAGCTATATGGGAAAACAATATACTAGCTATTCAGAAGACCCATATGAAATATACAGGAAAGACAATGAGAGGACGTTCAGTTGCAAGTGAGGGAAAGTTGGATGGATCGTGAGTAAACAAAGAGGTAAAATTACAGAATGAATCCTCTGCAGTGAATAAGATGGGAAAAAAACAGCTGAGTGAAGTGTGTTATAATTATCTCGTCATAGAGTTTGAAATGTTCATGCCAATATAGACACAGGTGTCTTTTGGTGTCTCACTAAAGAAGATTTCATAGTGATTTGGAAGACCTTTGTAATTAGATTGAAGGTTTCTGTTGCTTCTTGGTGGAGAACTCGTGATTGTTATTCACAATCAACCTCTTGATGTTCCTCATTTCCACTCAAGTCTTCCTTTTAGTTAAAATTCTCTCATTTGAAGAAATACTGCTTTTGTAAATGACATAATAGTGTTATACGGAGAGATTAACATGATACATTATTTTGTCCTAAACGGAGGAGAGGAACAAGATAATTGCAATGATTATCTAGGGCAGGGGAATGATGTCTCACTTCATTTGTCATCAGTCCGCTAGTATATTGAATTATTTCTTAATTTCTATTTTCATTCAATAAGTAAATTGCTTGAAGTAAAACACTGTTCTTCTACAATGATCATTTGACCAGACCGTTGATAGAATTTGATGTATGGATTCATTGCATTGAATTTCTTTCTTTCAGTTTTCAAACAGTTTTGATAAATGGAAATCACCCATATTAGCTGCAAGTATACATTAGGTCACAAGTCTAGCCAGTTGATCCCCTCTTTCAGTTGCTATCCACTTTGTGTCATGCTGGGTTTACTTATTAACCATTATTATTAATAATACTTATTATTAATTGCTTGGCACATTTCCACTTTTTGTAGAACAACAAGAATAACATCAAAACATGTTGCACTTAAATAAATTAGTGTAATTTATGCTCTTTTCTTGAGTCCTGCAATCTGGCCAGCCTGATTTACTGTGTTATGATGAGCATGTTTCTTACTAAGCAATCTTCTAAAGTTTGTTTCCAGATTTCCCCAGTCCTTTCCAATACCTCTCACACTAATCTTTGATCCAGTAGCTTTCTTGGTATATTTTAATCCTAATCCTGAGTTGTAATGCTTCTGAAGGAGAAACTGTGGTATACTTTGGAAAATCTTATAAAATGTTATCATACTAGCAAATGACCTAACATAACTTTATGCTTCTTGAGATTTAATAATCAATTTATTCTGAAATCTGATTTTTGTGCTACTAATATTGAAACATGAAAATACATAATATAGCATTTGTCTTAAAAAACATTCACTAACTACTGACCTAAATACCTCAATAAATAATTCTACATGGTAAAAGCTGTTAATGAAGTTGCACAAGATATACAGGTGCTCAAAATGTATCCATTGGTGGTATTAGTCTTAAAACAGTCATGGTGTTATAACATTATCCTTACATGTGCAAGGATTTGTGTAGCATTTTGTACAACTCTCTTTATTACACATTATAAAGAACAATGTGTTTTGAGTTAAGCATTTTATCACTCCGGACCTAGCCCACTGATGCAAGACTCGCATGCATATCTGCATTCATTAATTCATTTACATCTTTACTTTGTGTGTACATCCTTGAGTTCAGCACAATATACTCAGAACATTTCCATGCATGACTCAGAGCGCTGATCAACAATCCAATTCAGTCTCTCCTTCTCTTGATCCTGGGGTCTATTTCTTCGTATGTATTGTTCAGATCAAAAGAACAGCGAGTCAACCCACTGCTTTGTGGATGAGAAAGCAGGCTCTGACCTGTTTACACCTCTCTATGACACCTTTTCAAAGGGAAGTCTATTTTCAAAAGCCAACCCCCATCCTTTCATAAAGAAGAAAGAAAAAAACAAATCAAAAGCTCTAGGAAAACTTCATCTGTGGTGTATGAGGCTATGTGTGAAGTTTTCATCCACTGAGCGTGGCCAGTGCTACAAGTCTAACTATCAAGGGCATTGCCTCATGATTAAATTGGCCAGCAAATGATTAAGGTCATAAATAACTCAAGGAAAATGACTATAGTACTAAAATGATTACCACGACAACAATTCTACCCTGTTACATCTTGCTAAATGTCCTTTGCTATAATGTAGTACATCATGTTTATTATAATTTTCAGTCTTGCCTATTAAGATTTTTATTTTGCCACTGAAAGAAACCTGTTCTTTTATTACTTCTGAGTATCCTGAAGACTTCTTAAAGAAAATATTGAAATTACTCACAAGGGCAACTCTGCTGCTTACAATGTAGAAAAAAAACTACCCAATTTTATGGGTGCATTTTAAAACTATATGAAAGAATTAAATGTACATATTTTTATGTTAGATGCTATGTGACTATCTAACATAATTCTCTCCAGTTTCTGTACAAGCCTTTCATGCACAGAATTACAAAATTAAAAGTCTTTCTGTCATGAAATAAGCTCTTTTCATGTTTTAAGTAGTAGATTGATTTACAACTTCTTATTGAGATGAAGGAGCTCAAATTATCCCCCACCCAGATGCTTTTCAAGTTAAAAATGAACTAAGTGAGTTTGCCTTTGCTGTTTTATAATGCGAATGAAATTTAAAGAGCTTTTAAACAAATAGGATTGCCTAGACATGGGGGACTAAATCATTTTATTTGCGTTTCTATCCAATTTAAACTGGCTCACTGATTCAGGACAGGCACTGTGGGAACCCGGGATACAGATACCCGAGGCTATCATTCACCCAGTCCAAGTACCTTGCCCAACAAGACTTTCCTTGGAAATCATTTCTCCTTGACTCCTTCCTATAGAAAAGAGATTAATTTCAGAAGCCAAGTAGCCACCATCTGGGGCATGGCCTCTACTTTACATGAGACCTACTGTCGACATAAATCTCTAAAGCTTGACTTAAGTAGAATTTTTACAAGAGCTCCCCCTTCATGTTAGTTCTGCTGGTCACTACCATGCATGTCCCACTTGAATTAAAAGTGGCTGCCTGCTCATCCTCAGTCAGTTCTGGAGGCTTAAGGACATCCCCCAACCCTTTTCAACTGTGCTCAACTGGCTTTGATGGCCAAAAGTCGTATTCATGATATATAGCTTTTCAATGTTTAAGACATAAATCACCTAACAGGAATGTGGCATAGCTAATATAAAAATAAGTATTTCCCATCTTGAGATATCACTATCTGCAGCAAACAACTAATTGCTACATTTTAGCCATCCTTCAGACATGACAGACCTGGAAATAGGTACATAATGTTTCATGAACATGTGGTTAAACCTTGAGAAAACCATCTTCGAGGATAGGAGGGGGGGGGAGGAGGAGGAGAGGAGGAGGAGGGGAGGAGGAGGAGGAGGAGGAGGGAGGAGGGGAGGAGAGAGGAGGAGGAGGAGGGAGAAGAACGGAGAAGAGGGGTGACACAAACGACCAGCATAATCGCCTACTCAGATCCTATACACGACTCCTCCTCCTCCTCCTCCTCCTCCTCCTCCTCCTCCTCCTCCTCCTCTTCTTCTTCTTCTTCTTCTTCTTCTTCTTCTTCTTCTTCTTCTTCTTCTTCGGAAAGCTTTGGGGGAAAATATTGCTGGTAGTCTCTTGAAAGATTTGTCCATTTACACATCGGAGTATTACACAGCAGAAAAAATAACGACATCTTGAATTTTGCAGGAAAATGGATGGACCTAGAAAACATTATTTTGATTGAAGTAACCCAGACACAGAAAGACAATTATCACATGTCCTCATTCATAGGTGGTTTTTAAAACAATTATAGTCCTGAGATGTTATATAAAGACTGAAATAAACATTTCTTTAAAGGTGAAAAGCTTTCCAAACAATTATTTTTAAACCTTTTTTTTCATTTTGTTTTGTTTTGTTTTTTGAAACAGGGTTTCTCTGTAGCTTTGGAGTCTGTCCTGAAATTAGCTCTTGTAGACTAGAATGGCCTCGACCTCACAGAGATCTGCCTGTCTCTGCCTCCCGAGTGCTGGAATTAAAGGCATGTGCCACACCACTCCCGCCCAGCTTCATTTTAAAACCGTTTTAAGGTAAGACAAACTTAACTTAAGACGCAAAAATGTTTCCACTCTGATTTCTACTCCCTTTACCCACAATATTGCCTTTCTTTTGATTTTTTATCTCTATTACACTTTTTTGACTAAATAACTGAAACTTTTTTGTTGTAAAAATTATATTTCATGACTGTCAAAGTGGCTTATGTGCATTGAAAAGCTGGATTATTTAACATAAGTAGAAACTTAATGTTTGATATTGTAGTTTTGAGATATACATTGTTGACCATACCTTAGTTTACAAATAAAATGTTTATTATTTAGCTTAAATAAGTGCTAAAATCCACACAGCTTAGTCCTTAATTGCCATGGCTGTATCCCCAAGTAGAGGACTGTTGTTACTGGTGGTGGTGATGGTGATATTTATTCCTTCTGAATAAGGGTTCCATTCCCCAACCTGTCTAAGAACTCACTAGATAGTCTAGCCTCACACTTACCTTAATCCTTCAGACGGAAGCCTAAATAGTCTTAAAATCTCATTGTGAGCTTCCAGGCCCGGCCAAATTATAGTTCTTAGCCATTGAGCCTAAAATGTATTTTTCAGTTAAGAAAAACATTCCTCTATGGGCTGTGAACAGCCTACAGATTAAAGAGTGTCTCCCCCCTACTAGGATTCACAAACACTATTGAAATGGACTAGACATGTAAAATTTCAGCATGAGACACCCCAACTGGATTTTCTTTACGACCCACATAAAAAAATTCACTTTGTCTTCCTATTTTCGCACACTGAATCTGCTGGTGGCGTTTAATACACTGTGGTAGAGTTAAGGCACAGAGAGTTTACAGGGATGTTGCATGGGAACTTTTATTCCAGGGTAACCATGTAGCCAATTGAACTTGGTTGGAAGTTCCTGCTGCTAGGAAAACTGGCAGTGGGGTGTTCCTCTCGTTTGTTTTCTTGTCTGACTACAAAGTATATTTATATTGGTAAAAATAGCACTTACTGTGGAAAATATTTATTCAACTGAATGGAGAACATTAGTACACACGAGTCCTCAATCTTTTTTAAAGGAAAAGAGTTGGGAGTGGGGAGCGGAGGAGGGGAAAAAAGATAATTCAATGCTGTTAGAAAGAAAAATAAGTAGAATTAAAAAAAAGACATGAAAATTCTAACTACAAATATGGTATTGTATTAACTTTGGTTTATTTTTGTGTTTAGGTCTTACTAATTGTATTCAAATATGCCCACATTTTCATGAAATACATATGAAAGCATGAAATATATAGGTGTGGACTTTTATAGAGAATAAACTGGACTATAGCAATGACTGAGTTGATGCGATTTGTGGAAAATTAAATAGAGGAATTTTCAGATAAAAGGAAAACTATCAGTTCTATTATTTTTAAATTTGTATCTAAAGTGACCATAGCTGAATCTTCAATTTGGTTTATTAGCAGAATATACCAAGATCGGTAAGTTCTATTTTATCATGTGTTTATTTCTTCATCAATTATTAAATGCATTCAGCTTAGATTTTTGTCATCAATTCCTTTTATTTCTGTTTGTCTTATTCTAAATAATTGTTAACATAATTTTCTATAGCTAATGTTGAGCTACAGTGTCATTAATGTCTAAATAAGCTCATTGAGATTTGGAAATATTAAGTGGAAATGCATTTACTATACGTAATTTATTGTACATCATAGCTATCAACACAATACAAATTTGCTTACTATCTGGAGTTATTGGCTGTCTGGGACTGGGATTCATTGCTGTCCATTTCAGAATATGCTGTTCTTGTTTCTGTCATTAAGTATTTGAAGTGTGGTGTTTATGAAAGGTTTGCCACTTTTGAACCATCATGAAGTTGAACATATGTCAAACCACCATAAGCAAGAGACCATCCATATTTTTTCACACAGCTCTGTGTATGCTATGCTAACAATGAAATGATTATTACACTCTGTACTCCATAATCAGATATTCTAAAATGCAATTTTTATGAAATTCAGGTCATCTATTCATCTACTACCATGCTCATATCTCCTACAATATTGTTTCTCTTTTTGTTGTATGTAATAATAAATTGATTATTTGTGTTTGAATTTTAATGAGTCTATATATATATATTCTATTGCTATTTTAGATGTATATGAATATATTTATTGTTCACTGGAGACTATCACCTGAGATGGCTCCATGTTAGTAACACAGATGAATCTCATTGTCCACATAAACACTGAACATTTTATTTTGAGATACTGATATATTATATTTGATATATCAGTTAAATTCATCATTTAACTGATCATGTTTCATTACTAAATTTCTTTTTAGCTTATTTAAGTTTTAATAGTAAAATGAATATTCTTGAATTACATGCTTCAATATGTTCTTGTGAGACCATCCAAGATCACAAGATAGGGGAGAACTGCTGAAGCAGAACAAATCCATTTTACATTTTGACACATATGCGTCTCTTTACACCTGCATCCATTATGAATGCCAGCGCTGCTGTCTATTATTCCCAACGTTCATATCTATCCTTCTGGAAGATAAGACATAGAATCTCATGTCTTCTTTGGCATTCTTTTGCATGCTATGAGACTGAGAGATCTATTGATATTTCCTAAAAATGATCACCTTTTATTGTGGGTTTTCATTTCTAATTTTATTTTCTGCATTTTAAATATGATCTTAGTGTGGGTTTGAACTTGGAAGAACTGAGGTGTTGGAACATTACAATGGGCACCAAAGCTCACTTTGTATATTTTTAAATTTTGTGTTTGTTTCTATACAGAGATTTTGGATATGCATATGTAACAGTCTTACCAACTTTTCTCCGGATTTGTTTGTTCATTGGTTCATGTGGTCTTTGAGACAGGGTCCTGCAAGGCTCAAGGTGGCTGCAAACTCACCCTGTAGTCATGTTCTTGATCGCCTGATCTGTCTGCCTCTAGGTTCTGGCATAATTTCAAGTGACTTACTTGAAACATGGCCAAGTGAGCATTTCATAGAGATAACTTCTGACACAGTTAAAAAGCCATGCATCTTGTTAGTCTCCGAGGCAGTGGTTCGTGCCTGCATACCAATGAAGATTATTATGTGTAGATTTTGTTCTGATGACTTTCATTTTTTTTTTAGCTTTTCTTACAAGATAATAGTGGCAATTTGGTAGAATAAGCTTATTAACACTAACATCGCAAATAACTATTGTCTACCACAAAAAGAAACGTTTTATTGTTGTCGATAAAATTTTGAGTAGAGTTATCTTATAGGAAGGTTTTGTTGATTATTACTTCAAAGACATGGAGAGGATATTTGGGTACAGTAACAGGAAACATCTGAATTATTACGCAAAGGATTACATCTGCGCTTAGAAAGGAGAAAAATATTGTCAAGAGAGTAATGGACTCGTGGAATCAGAGGACACAATCTTTATCAGCAGATGGGAGACAGAACCTCTAAGGCATTGACTACGAAGTGTGTAAAATAAACCTCTTTTATTGCCTTTTCCTTTGATCCAATGTGATCATTGCTAAAATACACATTACTCACTCATGTTTCTGGAGTGGGTTAATTTGTGATGCCAACTATTTCCAAATCCATAATTTGGAAAATGTGCCAAGGGTTTGTGCTCTATATTATACTATAAGAGATAGAACTGCAAAAACACTTAGTTCAGTTTGCACCTCTGTCAATATTTTTACTACTAGAAACAGTACTACTGATCAATCTTGACACCAAATTAAAAACTTATCTTTAAGCTAAGAAGAAAGCAAAATCAGGTTTTGACCGAAGGAGGGGTTATGAGAAGAAAACGATGAGATTTCCAGCTCAGAGAAGAACGTCAGAGAGGAAATATGGAACAGACAGTGAAAGTAAAGGTTAAGAATCAAAGAAGACTTCTGAGCCAGAGGCAAGATGCTCTCTGGCCACAGGCAGGGGAGTGAATTAATACAGATGAGAGTCTCAAGAGGAACTGGTGGATAAAGTTCCACATGAGAAACACAGGGCAGCAGAAAGACGGATCTAAAGGGAACCAAATTAAATAGCTCAACTACCTGAGTACCCAGGATTATTATCAGAAATGGATTTACCCACTGATACTTTAGGAAGTATAAAAACTAGCTAAAAATTGGTAAAAGAAAACCAGCATCAGAGATGTCCTGTAATCTTCACATATATGCTATTTTATACTAAGAAGTCCTACACAAACACACGCACACATACACACACACACACACACACACCAAACATACACATACAGAGAGAAGGGAGGGGGGACACTAATCACATATATTGGAGATCATAATTACATATATAATATGTATATTATTATTCCTATTATTATATTTTTCATATTACATATAGAATTTCACCTTTTATTTGTCATCTTTGCATAATAAAGAGGCTAAGACTCATATATCTATTGATTTACGTAAAAAATTATTACCTTTAGGAGCATGGGGGTGGGGGTAGGATTATCTATATAGTTCTTTCAACTAAATTATTCTTTGGTTCATAATAAAAACTCATTTTATTTTTAGCAGAAGTGAACTTTTTATGTTTCTAAAGGAAAAAAACAAGTTCATCTAATCCCCAGTATTTTAGAGTTCTGATAAATTCCTCTCTTATCCGATAAATGACTTTGATTAATCAATGACCTTTAAATCTCAAATTAGAATGTTATAATGTAGGAAAGTAACATTTGAAGCAATATATTATATGTGTAGTCCTCATGATGACTTTAGTTTTATCTTCTTATGACATAAAAGACTAATATATTTTCTTTATGGATCATTAATTCCAGTTGTGAATTTTCTTAAGTCTCCACCACCATAGACCACTGCAAGTGAGAATTAAGTTCCAATATACAAATTATAAGGGGAGCCCAAGCATTCGAACAATAGCTGTTATGTTACTTGGAATTAAGCAGGCATATATATATACACCGCAACACACACACACACACACACACACAAAGCCATACATGTACACATATGCATGACCTGGTGTCAAGACAGATGAGGAGTGGGGCCATGACAGAACAGCAGGACATTAAAGAAAGATCTATTATCACTGAGAATCTATTGGATCTCTAAGACTTCTTATTTCATATATCTTAATTAAGGGAGCTGTTTTAGGGTTGTCAAGAGACTTGACTCTAGAGGGGTTCCCAGGAATCCAGGGAGAAGCCGCCAGCTAATTCTTTGGGCAGCTGAGGAGAGGGAGCCGGAAAAGGCCAGATCCTATAGCCATACTCATGAATATCTTGCATATCACCACAGAACCTTCATCTGGCAATGGATGGAGAAAATGACAGAGCCCCACACTGAAGTACCGGACGGAACTCCCAAGGTCCTGATGAGGAGCAGAATGAGGGAGAACATGAGCAAGAAAGTCAGGACCATGAGGGGTGCATTCACCCACTGAGACAGTGGGACAGAACTAACATGAAATCACCAAGACCAGTTGGAATGGGAATTGGTGATCAAATGGAACATGTGATCAAACCGGACTCTCTGAATGTGGCTGACGGTGGAGGATGACTGAGAAGCCAAGGACAATGGCGATGGGCTTTGATTCTACGGCATGGACGGGCTCTGTGTGAGCCTTGTCAGTTTGGATGCTCACCTTCCTGGACCTGGGGGGAGTTGGGAGGACCTTGGACTTAACATAGTGTAGGGAACCTTGATGGCTCTTTGGCCTGGAGAGAGAGGGAGTGGGGTTATGGGTAGAGGGGAGGGGAGGGAAGGGGAAGGAGGGGAGAAGATGGAAATTTTTAATAAAAAAATGAGAATAAATAAATAAATAACTGTGGAGCAGTAAAAATGTACTTGTGGTGGCTGTAGTTATTTCAATAAATTATTGTACTTCAAAAAATTTCTATAAGTAGTTTTAGACTTTCTTTTTTTTCATTTTTTTTTTTTTTTGATTTTTTGAGACAGGGTTTCTCTGTGGCTTTGGAGCCTGTCCTGGAACTAGCTCTTGTAGACCAGGCTGGCCTCGAACTCACAGAGATCCGCCTGCCTCTGCCTCCCGAGTGCTGGGATTAAAGGCGTGCGCCACCACTGCCCGGCTGACTTCATTTTTTTTTAAATCAGGAATTAAATAACTAGGTCTTGAGAAGAATATCTAAAATAAATATGGCCGAAAGAAGAGCTTTCATCAGAGAAATATTTTCACTTCTTTAAAATCAATATTGTACTGATAATATTTTTCTAATTTTCGACATGATGGTCAGGTATACTATTTTCAGCTATCTCCAGTGAATAAAACTGGATTGCTTGCACACCAACCCCATCTTGTCTGTGTGTGCAAGTCCTTTCTGACACCATTTATGGTTGTCACATAATCTTGATAATCACGACGTCCCTTAATATTTTCCCAAATCCTTTCTTTCACATAAGAAAAAATAAAGTTACTGTATTAATTATTATTTATCAAATACCCACGATTTAGTAATGAACATGACAGAATATCATTTAGTCTTGGGGTTCTGATATTCTAATTTGCTATAGTGCTTTTTATAAGAATTGTCATTTAGAATAATGATGATCGTAATGGAAAGTTCAATAAGATGTTTGGAAGAAAATGTATTGTGTGGCACCAAAAGGAACCTAATATAGTTTGGTTTCTATACAATTCTTCTTAGTAGCTAATTTAAAATCCTTTCCGTAGCACCCAATTTAGGCAAGTTCAAATCATTCTGTCTTCCTTAAGATCCCTAATAGAATTATATTGCTTTTGCATATTTCTGTTGCTCAGCTGTTTCCTCAAGAAATAAGTTTTATTTTAGATTCCAATTTACATAATATCTTTCTTCAAGGCCGTTAAATTAAATTAAATTTGAACTGAGGAAGCTGCCATGCATTGAGTTCGAGCAAATTTTGACCTTTCTTAGTACACAATGACATTAAAAACTTAAATATTAAGTGTATGTCTAAAATATGTGGGTGAGTCAAAACAGTCAGGCTTTGGTCAAAGATTAGCCATCAACTAATCAAATTTAGTCCAAGAACAATACACGTATGCCTGAAGTCCAGCAAGCTATCTCTGTATTTGCTTTGTGCATCTGCAAGTATCTCTTTCCAGGTTGCCAGGTGAAACTCTCTAGACCTTTGTTGATTCCAGGTGCCATCATATTCATAACTGAGTTTGCATAAATAGACATTGCTCAATTTAATTAGCCTGAAACATAGGAGTGTGCATGTAGATGTATGTATGCTTATTTGTGTGTGTGTGTTTGTATAATTCATATAAAGGCCTCTTCTTTTATAAGAATTGCAATACAAAAACCATGGTGTTTTGATTATTAAATCACATTGCACAAAATGCTACCATGCAACACAATCACAAAGCACTGATGGCCGCTGAAACACCTAGAATGCACAGCTTAATATAATTTTTTTGTGAAATTGTAAATGAAAGATAGGTCCTATTGGAGCTTCACATGTGCATTTTTGAGAAGAGGATTTTACTGACTGTACCTGGAGTCCACAATTACAAATGGCCACAGTCTTCTAATGATTTCCATCCACCAATCATAATCTAAAATTGGTCATCACTATGATTTATATTTGAAAGATATTTTCCTCTAAATCAGTCTATTGTAGTAGACTAAAGATAAAATTCTATGCATATAAATTAAATAGTCTTTCGGCTACAATGGAAAATTGATTCTAAGAAGATATATAGTTCCTGTAATATCCATTTCCTTCAATCTGTCTTAGCAGAAAAGGATGCATTTGTGTTAGTTTTTTTCCAGTTTCTAGTCATTCTTCAGGTAGGGAAACCTGGAAATTGGGGAATGTGTTTATGAAAATCTACCTCCGTATTTCTTAGAAGACATGTGATTAAACTATTCCTTTGGTCTTGAAATAAAATCTGTGAATATATGTTGTTTTCTCTACAGAAGGTTCTGTAAAGTCTTTAGCTAGACATTAGAGATGAAAAATGTATGAATACAATATTGCAAGACGTTATTATTCTTTGGGTGTTTAAAGCACCATCAAGTGATTCTTTTCATCTGCATCTTTTCTCTTCCTTTAAAGTGTTGAGTCTCACAGGCAATCTCATCAGATCCCATCCGATTTGTCTTTCTGAATTTCTCTCATGTCTCTTCTACCATCTCCTTCATTTCTCTCCAAAACAAATATCAGTCATTAATTCCATTAAAAATTGCAATTACTAAGCTAAGAAAGTGACATTATTGATAAAAATGCTTTCCTTCCACACTCAATCTTCTAACTTTCATTCCCAAGATAAAAGTATCCAAAGCTGAATGGAGTTAAATGAGTTGATGAAGTGGAGTCAGGTGGAGAAAAAGGCTTGGTGGCTAGCCAAATTCATCTATTTGGTGAGTTTCCAGGTCAGTCAAAAGAAATCCAAGAGGGAAGAGAAGCTGTATATGTGAACATAACAGTGTCTCTGCTCTTCACACGAATACACACATATGCATATATGCAAGCCTAGGAAGATGTAAGAAAATTATTATTATTACTGTTCCTATTCATGCTGCTGAACTTCATATTGTATGCAAATATCTTTAAGTTTTTATTTTTAAATACAGAACCACATTTCCTCAAATACCCTAATCCAAGGTTTTAAGCGGTGTGCAGTTCGGTTGGATAATCATTCAATTTACCTTGCCATTCTTTACTCCTTCTCTGAATTTTGAGTTCTCACCTGAATGTTTATGAAGTAGCTATATTTTCTATTTTGATCTATCTTACCACAAATTTATAAAATGGAATCATATGCTTGACAAATTTCAGGCAAAAATACCATTTATGATCATAGAGTTAAAAAATAATTCCAAAAAGAAAAAAATAGATAGCATAGAGAATATACTTTCTCTAGTGCATTCAATATGACTCTTTGTATTTTCATTAATAAATTGGTTTGTTTAATGAAACATGTAGAATCCAAGGTAATAAGATGAAACAAAATATAGGAACGTGAAGTGCTTAGTATATAATGAATCTATATGTAATTTTTGCAAACACACATAGTAAAACTATGCTACTGGCAAAATCTCATTTGTAAATGGACATTTACCACCCACACCCTGTGTACGAATCTATCCTATTCTCCTCATGTAGTTAAAGAGCACTAAATAAATCTTTGAGCAGTCAAAGGAAACATGTTCTATTCTTCTATAATTTGCTTTAATGATTTAAGTCATAAATTTTCTGCAAAATAAGTTTCTTTTATATGATTTTTTGATGTGGAAAAATAACATTTACACAAATATATTCCACATTGTAACCTGATTGCATGTATAGTATATAGAGATATGTCCACTTTTATTCAGTAACCCAATAGTCAAATAATTCTAGCAAAGCCTTTGGGTCTTTAATGTGTTGGTATGAGTGAAAATATGCTCTCATGAGTTATTTTGAAGACATGATTTTTAATTTTTTTTTCTGAATGGACAAATAGTTTAAAAGAGAAAAAGCATTAAGAAGGTAGCGTGTCTATATAGAGTGACTGTCTAGCAGGCCCTGTTCCCTGGATTCTGTTGGACATCCTAGCATTCTGCAGGTGGAGTTCAAAGTCATTCTTGACTGTTAGTTTTAATTGTCAACTTGACAGAATCTAGCACTACCTGTGAAGGAAATCTCCATTAGAGATTTCCCAGGTCATCTTGTTTGTGGTTATATAGGGGCAGATTGTTTAAGTTGCTTTAATTGATGTGGGAAGAACCAGCCTGAAAGTGGGCAATACCTATCCTTGGTTTGGGAGCCCTGGACCATATAAGACTTAAAAAAAGTCAGCTGACAATTTATCAGGAATGCATTCGTTTCTCTGTGCTCTTGAGTATAGATGTGATTTAGCTAACTGTCTCAAGCTCCTGACAGTGAGTTTTCATAAATTATTGACTGTAACCTGGACTTACTTGCGCACCAACATAAACTCATGTTCCAGAAGATGCTTACTGTCAGGGTATTTCATCACCAAAGCAACTGAGTAGAATAGGGCTGCTATGACAACCAGTGAAATAAAATCTGTTGAATTAGAGGAAGCCCCGAGGACCACTAGAGCAGTGAACATTAAACAATGGGGTTTTTTTTTTGTTGTTGTTTGTTTGTTTTGTTTTTGGTTTTTCGAGACAGGGTTTCCTTATAGTTTCTAGAGCCTGTCCTGGAACTAGCTCTTGTAGACCAGGCTGGTCTCGAACTCACAGAGATCCGCTTGCCTCTGCCTCCCGAGTGCTGGGGTTAAAGGCATGCGCCACCACCATCCGGCAACATTAAACAATGTTAAATTTAATCTATAATGCAAGGTTTTATCATCAATAAAATCAGTTAAAATCAATTTTTTTTACCAAAAGCATGATATGAAATTGAGTTTATACACACTCATACACACACCCACACATTCTCATGCGCACACAAACAGGTATGCAAATGCTCTAACCCTTAGTTGGTGTTTATAAATGTGACTTTAGTAGGAAATGACATTTTTACAAATAGAAATAAGTTATGAGAAGTTGATTAAGTAGGATGGGTGTCCATTTAGTAGGACTCTCAGGATGCTTAATCTGGATTATGAATTTGATTGGGTTGAGATATGCCTAGAAAATACAAAAGCATACTCTTGTGTGACTGTTGGGTGTTTGCAGAAAGGAATAAATAACAGGGAAAGCACTTCATTAAATCAATGTAGCTTCTACTAAATAGATGAATGGCCAAACAGAAGCAAAAATGAAAATAATGAGAAAAATCATCTAGGATCCTTGGTTCCTGGCTACCAAGAGGGGAAAAGACTGTGTACACTGATTGCTGCCACCTGAAGTCGCGGTGTCACTTTGAGCCAAGCAGAGCGTAACCACCAAAGCTAAGGTTGAAACTCATAAAACTGAGAACCAAAAAAAAAAAAAATCTTTCCTTTTGAACAGTTTTTCTCCAATGTTTGTTACAGCAGCACAGATCTGGCCAACATAGCTGGTATTCTTCTGAAAGGAACGCAGACGTGATGACGTCCTTCCAATACGGAGCTGTGTGGTGATGGAGGCATAGTCTGGAGTATTGATAGTCAAAGATACCGAGGAATGATGGCAACACCAGTTGTTAAGGAAAAATACCTTTCCCCTAAATCCTGTAGTAGGGATATCAAAACCTCGAGGATGTACGGGTGTTGAAATGCTAGAATCCGAAGATGGGGAAACTGTCCCTTCCTGGGTTTAAGTCACCTATTTTAATGTTATTTATTACAACACTCTGATAAATTAATTGTTGAAAAAACACAGGTGTTTTCTTTCTCAAAAGCTTCTCTTTTTTTCCCCTATGTGATGACATATTTTGCCGTTGAAGGCTATACTTATATTGGGATATCTTCAAACTTTCTTGCCTCGCAAGTTAGTTTCCAGATGAGCTAAGTTCTTTTTGCCCATGACCTTACAACTGAATAGGACTCATGGGAGGCAATTTCTTCTTCAGGAAAACTGCCTTCCCAGGTTCACCTCTGTGTAACCTCTCCCTCATTTTGAGCCAGAACGAAGTTACTATCCAGCGAGTGACTCACAGCAGTAAATGAGCAAGGAATATCTTAAACCTTCTTTCTTTCTCTCAAGACACTGAAATGACTCCAAAGAATTAAAATGATTTCCAAAGGAAAACATTTCTCTCTGGGAATGTATGTCAGGAAAGAAGCCAAGAGAATAGAAATAAGGTAACAATTTATATCTATCGCCCCAAACATACCCATTATCTATGATGTGACTATGAAATAAAGAGTTGATGTTGATCAACTGAAGGATTTTATCTTTCTCTCTGTCCACTAAATAAGCAAAGCCATTCCTCCAAGTGAGTTAAAGGAGGCTTGTAAAAATCAACTAGCAACTGTTCTCGACTAGTGGATCATGACCCCTTTGAGGATGGAATGACCCTTTAACAGGGTCACTTAACAGATATCCTGCAGATCAGACGTATACATTGAGATTCATATGAATAACAAAATAACAGTTATAAAGTAGCAACGAAAATAATTTTGGATTGGGTGTCACCACAACATGGAGAAATGTGTTAAAGGGTCACAGCATTAGGAAGGCTGATAGTCACTATGTGAAGGCATTCTAATGTCAAAAAACCCAGCATGCATGCTTTGAAAATTGTATGATATAACTTATAATATCAAGGTGGGTTAAATTAGAGCTTAAATGTTTTATTTCAGCACCTTTGCTTCACTCTGTGTTGACTCTTCCAGGGCTATCTACTTTTAAAGTTTGGAGAAATAGGTATGGATCTACTCCTTTTAAAATATTTATTTTTATTTTATGTGTATTGGTGTTTTCCCTGCCTGAATGTCTCTGTGAGAGGGTGTTAGATTGCCTGAAACGGGAACCACAGACAACTGAAAGCTCTCATATGGATGCTGGGAATTGAACCCAGGTCTTTTGGAAGAGAGGTAACTGCTCAAAACCACTGAGCCATCTCTTCAGGCCTGTTGAAAGTTTATAAATTACTTTTAAGTTTAAATTTAATCTGTCAGTAATTATGTTATTTACAGTGCTTCATATTTGCAACAATTGGGATTAACCCTCTTCTTTTAAAAATAGATGTAATTTATTTTAAGTTACTAAACATACAAGTGACATTATACAGAGTTAGCAGGATATGTATGCATGTATGTATTTATCTGTGTATTTATGTATAATAGCAACTTGGGTGAAAGAGGCCATGAGTTTGAAAGAGAGTAAGGTTATAGTTTGGCAGGAAGAGAGGAAAGTTAGAAATTATATGGTTATATTACATCCTCAAAACCTTTTAAAATTACTGGGAAGAAATTTCAGGTTCCTAAGGAGCTAGAGTTCAGTCTAGACAGTTGTTTTATGTTTGTATTTAAAATGATATTGTGAAAGATTTTCTACTACAGGGATTCTAGAATTAGTGGAATATTAAAAAATACATATTCATCTTGACTGACTTATATTTTCATAAATATATCTGACTCATATTGGGGGGAGATAAGGAGGAAATGGGAGAAGGTGTGAGAGGGATAACTGGGTTTGGAATGTAAAATGAAATTTAAAAAAATGTAAAAAAGTAATATAAAAACATTTGTATATATAAAGAACTAAAAGGGAAATATTTTTGGTAACTGAGTGTTAATTTCAAAATGCTGCTATTTTTATTAGATTCTCTTAGGAAAAAAATCACTGGATGAAGAAATAATTCAATCACAATTTCATAGCTTAAGGTAAATTGAAATACTAATCTGCTTTTTAATTGAAACTTTAAGTAGCAAATAGACACATTTTGAGCCCAGTTTTCTTGTGGGAATTCTGTAATAGTTCTTCATTTTCAGGTGCTTCTGTGAGCTATTTTTTCTAAGAACAATCAAAACACGTTGTATTTGCGGCGTTATTATTTTTAAGTCCCACAGCTTCATGGCTCACCTTTGCTTTAGTCAGAGAACCATTTAGTTAATGAGATAGGAACTGTAACAGAGTTAAGTAATAAATTCTAGAAAATACATTATGATTTGAATTTCTAACCGATTCACTTGTATCTCCATGCTTGGTGAAATGTGTGGGAAGGAAAAAAGTGAAACAGAGAAAGAGAAGAAGAGAAGGAGGCAGATACTAAAAATGTTGATGTTGTTGGCAGCTGTTTAGTTGTTTACTGAACTGAATACCAGTTTCCAGGTGGAAGAGTTAGATAAGAGATGCAGAGCTGGTGTCACCGGAGGAAAAGGGTGACCTTCCAATCCCATGCGTCTGATTTACTTATAATTATCAAATTTCCAAATCATCTTATTACTTACCGTTTACAAATGCAGCATAACACACACACACAAACATAGACACACATGACACAGACACAGAAATAAAACAAAATGGAACAAAATTATACTTTTTATTTTGTGTATAATTATTGACTATAATAGATAAGAAACATCTTTCCTTCCCGAATCCACAAAGTTATCATTTTTGCTGATTCTTTGAAAGAAAGTCATTGCTCCTGTGTAGCCCATGGTTTATAGGCAGTAGGAAAGCACTTTGTATTTAGACGTTGGATGGAATTAACCAGGATACCAAATTCTGACAATATTTACTCACCTATTCTTAGAATATAATGATTTTCCTGTAACAATTACAAATGTCTTTCTATTTCATGCCTTTGGTTTTTATTTGTTTCTACATGAAAACTTTTTAAGATTTTCTGGTTTCGATTGACTCCCAAGGAACTCCACCATGATAATGATGCACATTGTGTTTATCTCTTCGGTCAAGAAATGCAGTTAAAATATATTGGCTTCAGTGCTTAGGCTTTATAGAAAACCGCGTTTTAATGCCTTATAAAATTTTTGACCTTGAGTTTCTACAGTTCATAATAAGATAATGCTTTTAAAAATATTCACTCAAACATGTAATCAGGACCAATTTATTTTTTAAACTAATCAAGGTTATGACTGTTGAAATGCTTTACATAATGACTGGAACCTGAAGTTTGCTTATGATATTGAAATGGATTGGATAAAATTACCGGAATTAGACCCTTTAAGGAATTTATCTGGTAAATTTATCAGATAAATTTATCTCATTCCACAAGCATTTATGTGTCACAGATTTATATAAAAACAAGCGCCTGGCTTGTGTCGGCGATGCGGTCTGTGGAAATTGCATAGGTTGCTGTTGTCTCATTAACTACTCATGTAACCAGAAGTCCACTGACCTGCTGTAACATTGCTGCACTCCCTTATCCTTTGAAGGTGAGCGCTCCTGGTAGAAACCAGGGTAACCAAAGCCACCGTATTCACTTTGCTCCTCCGGCCAAACCCTTTCTCTTTGCTGAGTTCTCACACTCAGAATTTCTCTGAGTAATGAATAAAACTTTTATTTGCCTTTCCCACAACTTGCCTCCAACACCCCTCTAATTATCTTGTTTCCTTCCCCCATAATTAGTACTAATAATTTTATTTCAGTGAGATGCATTTATGCTTGGCTTATAGAAAAGAATCTATATCGTCAAACAGTATTTCACTGTATATTATAACACATATTGTTAGCACTGCAAGCTTTTATGGATTTGTTCGCCCACATTTCACCAAGGAAGAACTTGGAAATGGTCTTGTATGTATTCATTATGAGAGACTTTGCTTTGAAAGCAAAATGCTTTGGGGGATGTTTGATGAGTTTACTTCTGAAGTAGTATTTTTCTACATACTTTGAGCAATTTTTGTTGATTTAAAAATATTTAGGATTTTAAATTTATTAAATGAATGTGATTCTGTATATATAGTATGCATATATGTCATTTTAAATAATTTGATATGGTGTTTGTTTTTATAGAACATCCAGCTACCAACTAGATGTCACACAAAATCATAGTGCCTTTCAGAGGTATCTTAAGACTCATCTTTACATAGAACCAAAATAGATATTAATGTCTTAAAGTTAAATGTCTTTGTTCTAAGAAATTCCACATAAATTTGTTTAACTCTAATACTGTGTGTCTTAGATTTGTTTGATAATTATAGTCCTGTTAACAGGAAGGATTAGAAAGAGTAGCTTGGGATTGAAGGAGATTTCTCAGTGGACAGAACTCTTGCTACACAAGTCTGACTACCTGAATTTGGATCCCCTGTACTCATACTAAATTAAAGATGAACACAGTAGTGCATGAGTCTGTAATCCTATGAGGAGATGGGAGGTAGAGGCAAGAATCATGAGAGCCAGCTAACCTGTGTAACTTGCGTGAACACAGGTTAGATCCAGTCTCAAACAAAAGCAGAAGTCAGGTCTGGTACCAGAGGTTTTCCTCTGATCACACATGTCCTATAGCGGTGGGGAGTGTGTGCACACGCGAGCACATGCACGCATGCACAAGCACACACACACACACACATACACACACACACACACAGAGAGAGAGAGAGATAGAGAGAGAGAGAGAGAGAGAGAGAGTAATATCTTGATTTTGGATTGCATAAATTAAGCAAACTAAATAAAATGTGAAGTTATTGAGAAAAATTGGTACTAAAGTGCCCCCTCGTACCCAATCACAACCATGGTGGGAGATGACCATAATGATTAACTTGGTGAGATATCATTTCAAACATACACAACTATCAAAGTACTGCTTTGTACCATAAATATATAAAGTTTTTTTTCAACTATATCTCAATCTAAAGAAGACCAGAGATTAAAAGCAATTAAACAAAGAAAGTGCAGGCAGGAATATAAGCTTCATCTGATTTACAAATAAAAGCTACCGGGAAAAGAAAATATTAGTGTATGCATTACTTCTCATTCTTTTCCCCCACTGTGAAATTTCTGTGGGGGATTTTCTCACCCACTAGGCATTGTTTTCTTCTACTCGCCTGTGCTCTCAGAGCACACCCTGCATGGCTGATGGTGTATGTTCACTTTCAATTGCCACTCTGTATCTGTCTCATTGTCGTATTCTCTTCTCAAGATCTATTGCTAGTGCCCATTCAGTAGATATTGAAGTAAGGGAAGCCAAAAGAATGACAAAAATGAAACAAAATAAGAAACGGAGAGAGAGAGAAGAGTAGCACATTTTGTAAAGAAGACCGCCGAAAGGAAGATCAGTCTATCTGCCCAGTGATCACCTGGGAAGGCAATCAGGTGCCATTCGCTTACCAGAGAAAATGGCAGGCAATATCGGTCACATATGAAGCCGGGAAGTGAATGAAACAAAAAGCAAATAAAACTTCATTACTCTGGAAAATCTCTATTGATTATAACCATCAATAAAATAAAATAAAATAAAATAAAAGAGTGTGCACTCTTAATCCATGCCCGTAGTTATTATTCTATATGCTGATACAGATCCTACTCAGAAATCCACTTCCCCAAGTGTGAAAGTTTCTCTTGAGTGCCATATGCAGCAGAGCATTGAAATAGTCAGTCAACTCCAAGTCATTCCAACAAAAGTCGTATTTGTTATACAATCAAAGTTATATACAAATCAGTGTACAGCTCCCATTACCCAACTATGAACTAAACACTGTGCATGTCACACAATTCATTAGGTTGTGGGAAATCTAGGTATTTTATTTTAAATGTATATTTTAGTTGAAAATAGATTCTGTTATACAATACATCCTAACCACATTTTCCCTTTTCCCCACTCCTCCTGGCTACCCCCATCCAACACCCTCTTTCCTCAGATCCATTCCCTCTCCGTTCCCTCTTCAAAGAGAGCAGGCCTCCAATAGACAACAACCAAACAGGATAAAACCAGATGCAACAAGACAAGGTGAAAGCCCTCATATGGAGTCTGGACAAGGCAATCTCAGAAGAAGAAAAGAGCCTCAAGAGTAGGCAAAAGAGTCAGACAGACACCTGCTCCCACTGTAAGAACCCCACACAAAAATACATTAAGCTAACCACCATTACACATATGCAGAGAACCTGGAGCAGACCCTTGCTGGCTGGGTGCTAGCTGCTTCAGCGTCTGTGCGCCCATGTGAGAATGCTTAGTTGATGAAGTAGGTCATGTTCTCCTGGTGTCCTCCATGATAACTCTGACTCCTACCATCTTTCCTTTCCTGCCTCATCAGGGTTCCTGATTCTTGTGGGGAGGTTCGCTGTGGAGATCTCCAATTTAGATTCTCTGCATTATGTCTGGATCTGGGTCTCTGCACCCCTCACGTCTGCTGCTGATGGAAACCTCTCAGATGATGACTGGACAAGGCATCTATCTTAGGTCTCAGTACTATTCAGCCTCCAGTTCCTGGCCATCTAGGCAGTATTGGACATGAACTCTGTCTCTCTGTATAGCCCTCAAGTTACCAAACCAACATTGATTGGCCACTCCCACAAGCTTTGTGCAAACGTTCAATTTTGTCATTGTGCAAGAATACTGCATCTCAAAATATGCTTTTTACTTTGTATTAACAATACCCCCCCCTTTTTTTTGCAATTCCTGTGTTGGTTGCATTCATTGATGTTTTTTGCTGTGTGATCTGCCATGAAGCAATAGATACTTAACATTTCTCAAATAGAAATGTCCATATAGAAAAGTAAGACAGTCATAAGTAAATAACTTGAGAAGTAAATCTTTCTGCATTATATGTATCTGTATGACTCCTGGATCCCAATGGTGAATCCCATTAAAACAGATTCAAATGTAGGAGGGACGGCTTACATGAGAGAAATGCTCTAGTAAGTGCACTCTGTAAGTTATAGTGCAAGGCAGAGCAGGGAGAGAATCAAGCTGCAACATGAAAGTCATAAAACTCTCACAAGATGAAAAAGATATAATAATAAAAGTAAGCATAGCATATGAAAGTTCTGTGTCTTCTCAGCTTGTATCCCCAGGAAAGGAGAGAGTGAGGGACATCTCCTTTGGCAATTGTTGACATTTAAAGGAGTCCAAAAGCTGTCCATATTATTTATGGCCAGTTTATATCTCTTTTACCTCCAAAATTTTATTTTGCCTTTGCTCTTAGTGACAGAGAGGAAGGGACATTTAAGCAGGGGGCTTAAGTTGCCATAAAATGTCTTTATTTTACTGGAACTCTATGAAATGTGAACCATAAAAATTTTCTGTATTGAATTTAAATCTCCCCCCAGCTTAATGTTTATTAGACAGCAAATAAAATAAATCACAGATTTTATTCAATCACTTCTTTGCCACACTTACCATAACTGTAAATTTGTCCAATAAATTTAGATAGAAACCTGAATAAGTACTTGCCAAAACTGAAATACTTAAACAAGTAAAAGCTTGGAAAATTTTTAAGTTCTTCGAAATAGTACATGATGTAACAATGAAGTTTTTATTGAGAGGATACAGATTAAAACACATTTTAATGGCATTAAACAATTGAAACAATTATGCTTAACTTATTTTATTTTATTGGTCAGGATCTCATTCGACTCTTTCAAAATGGCTAGGACTCACTGTGTTAGCACAGGCTTACCTCAGACATTTGACAATTCTCTTGGTTCAATCTTCCAGGTCTGTATGATTACCAGTATGTTCCATTATACTCAACCTTATGTTTTATTTCTTAGTCAGAGATTTTAGTAGTATTATAATCTATATTGTTTATTTTTATGAGAAAAAATTGATAATGTAACATATTAACATATATAAAATTTCTAAGGAAGCTATGCACACACAAATTTAAAATAAGCAAAATAGTTTTATATTGTGTGTCATTCATATAGAAGATATTGTTGACAGGTCAGACTGTTCATATAAATAAAATCATTCTAGTTCTCTTATCAGGAACCTACCCATAATTGATCTATTCATACGTAAAATAATAATAAAACTTATGTTATAATGATTCTTTTGCTTCAAAGCAAACTTATGTATTAAAATAATAGCAACTGGCCAAATTGTTACGAAATAAATCTGGATATTTGAAAAGATGACAAATGTCCTTTCATAATATACTCTAACTTGAGATCCAGCCACCACTTTCTGCTAATCCTCAGCTGCATGCAATTAGTCCTGGGTGCTTTCTCGTTCATATATGAGATGGATATTGAGGATGGGGACTATTCAGTGGCAGTGGCTGTGGACATTTTATGTTCCTATAAATTCTCAATCTTGTTACTGTCTCTCAGGTCCTTTCCTGTTCAATCCTAATTTTGTCTCTAATCATACTTAGGCAAAATTGTTCATTCCTGACCAAATCTAAGCTTAAAATATGTGCTTATTGTTTTTTCTTTTGTTTCTGAAAACTCTTTTATCACATGAACTTATTTTAAATAGCTTCGTATTCTTTCCTCACATCAATCTGTCATTTACTTTGGAGGTTTTACTGAAGAATAATTGATATGGAAAATAAATAGCTTTTTATTCTCATATTGTCTGTATCAGATGTTGGCACCTTTATTGTTACACTGTAACAGTGTATTATGTCTTATCCATTCCCCTGATGATTAATCTTTTTCAATTTTCATTTATTTTGAATAAAGTTGCTAGGGGGATCTTGTGAAAGTGTTTTTATTAGCCCACAATTTCATGTCTCTAGGAGGAACTCCTAGAATATGAATTTCTATTAAATTTAAATTTTCAAAGAACTATACAGTACCTTTGCAAAATAGTTTCCAAAGAAAACATAAAAGGGCAGTTCTCTTATTGAGGGAAAACCCAGTAAGGACAAGCCAGAGACAAAAGAATGGACACAGATTTATTATGTACATCAGTGAAAGAAAGTACTGGAATTAATGGGAACACTGGTGCCATCCTTTAATAAAGGAAACATGAGCAATTGTTCAATGATCTTATGCATATTCATATGGAAAGGCACCTTGTGTTGAGTGTCTGTTTGTAAGCATACTGAGCATGGCGTTAGTTCAAGATAAAAAGATGTTGGACAATTTCCTGGGCACCTTTATTCCTAAGTCAAGGAACACATATTAGGAAGGTAGAAACAGCAGGCAAGAGTATTTCTGTATATGCTTAGCTTCTTTCTTAAAGATGGCCAACATGAATAATTTTGGACATGTTTAACCTGACTTAAAGAGAGGAGAGAGAAAAATTCTCCTAGACATATTCAGAATTACTTTTTTTCCTCAAAAGATTTTTAGTTTAAGGCAAAGAAAGTGAAGCTCTAAAGCTACATCAATATGGAGTGTGTTTTGAAGAGCACCTGCCTTCTGTAACTTCAGTCACACTACACTCCAGCATTTCTGAGTGTTAAGTATACCAGACCCTTACAAACACTTTGGATAGTAGCTGTTCTGTTGGCTGGGAACTCATATCTTCTTCCTAGCTTAATGCTTCTTTCTTTTCTTTTTATTTATTAACCTTACTATTTCCAGTTAGTGCTGCCTGTATGTGCATGGGTATGGGGCCATCCTCTAGGACATTGGCAGTTTTCCAAGGTGCATTCTCATACGAAGGAGGAACTCACACTCCTTAGTAGCCATTATCTGGAAATAGCTCTGCAGGAAAGGTTAGAGGATTGGAAGCTCCATCCTACTCCATGCTGGCATTTTTAACTTACTTGATCTTGCTCAGATTTTTTTTTTTTTTTTTTGCAGGCAACTACAGATGCTGTGAATCCATGCATGTGACAACCATGCCATTTCTAGAGGCTAGCCTTTCATAGCATTCCATCTCCTCCTCCAGCTCCCACAATCTTTTCACCCCTATTTCTTGATGTTCTTGAGGCCTGGGGATGACTGTTGACATAGATGTTTGTTTCATCTAGAGCTGAACACTTATAGCCCTTTATTCTCCCTTATGCATTACCTACTATCCTCTGCACTAAGAAGCTCTCTGACTATAAGTTAAGAACAACACAAATCAAGAAATAGACGTATAAAGACTTATTTACCCAGATTGGAATAAGATCCTGGAAATTCCTTTGTGAAAGTCAGAATCTTTACTTGTAAATCCATTGTGTACATGTATGTGTATGTTTGTGTGTGTGTATGTGCACATGCTCACACACCTGTGTGTGTGTGTGTGTGTGTGTATAGGCAGAGTTTTCCTGTTTTACTAGTAGTGTCAAATAACTGACACAAAGGTGTAATATTAATTATTAATCCTAGGTCTATAGCTCAGGCGTATTACTAACTAGAATTAAATTAACTCACCCATTTCTATTAATCTACATTCTGTCACTCCCCTAAACAGGTTTGTTTGCACCAACTACATAAAGTTGTGCTTGACCACATGTAGGCAAGAGGTACTTAGGCAGGGACTACATCAAGATGTGTGTTTGCCCCTGATTATACCTGATGGGAAATGCAATGAATTATGGATTTTGTCCTTTTAAGCCCTTGCAAAATGTAACCCATGACCATTTCCTGGTTTGCTATTTCTCAAGTATTAGAACTCTCAGGATTTCCAAAAGTTATCTTGTCTGTGGGCAGGTGGGGCTTACAGATTCAATCTGGCTCTTACACTCACTAATTCATCAGCATTAGCTCACCAGGAAGCCCCACGTTCTTCCTATCAGCACCTTCTCGGCACTGGGATAGCAAACACAAACCATAGCAAACATTTATCAACTGAGCAATCTTCTCAACCCTATGCTATGTATTTTGTTTTAAGAGAACAGGGCTCCTAAGACTTCCCATTTCTTCCCATAAAATGAATCAATTTTTTTACAAAACGGAATGTATTTTCCTGGTAGTTACTAACACAGAAGTGTGAAAAATGATACCATTTTCCAAAGTTTCTTGTGCATCTTCCCTTTGCTAACAGACCTGTAAGGCAGCTGATTATTCGGGAGCTGTAACTTCTGAAGAGAAGACAGAAGCCAAACAAGTCCTGGGAGTCTCTACACACCAGTTGTTTCCAGCAAGACTTCGTTCCCTATGGGGAGACAAATGCTAATTAAAGAAACAGTGGGAAGCTCAGTCACACTGAATAAGTAAATGCAACCAGTTAAGGAAAGATTTTCTTGATAGAGTGTGATGTGGAACTGAGGTGGCGATGCCCTAATACCTAAAGTGACTTTAGGAATAAGAAATACTCCTTGAAGGTTGTAGGGAAGAAAGCTTTCTGTGTAATAGTCTCAAGATGGCAAAAGCGTTGAGAAGGAGAATTGGCAGGTAGTTACTGGTGTCAATGAACAAGGGAGATGTATAAAGAAGCAATCCAAGAGAATAGTTCTCTACCAATAGAATGATGCAAGGGTGGTTCTAGGCCTGGGCTGTGCCTATGACATGAAAATACAGAGTATTCACATGCAATCTATTGTTGGTCACTTCCCTATTTGTGATAATGCACTGTCACTATGCAATAAACCACCGAGACTGGTAAGAGAAAACAGTACTATTACTTTTGTAATACAATATAAGGCTAAGGCTATGGTTATTTCAACACAAAATTTAAGTGAATCAAAGATAAAGAAGCAATGTGTTAATCACACAAACCAAATACCTACTAGTGATTATATTAGATTTCATGTTCTATTATTTCATTTTTAGAATACTTTTATTATGCTTTTTCTATTGACCTCTGTTAATATTTAATGCAAGTATAATTATTGCATGTACGTCCTTTCAATAATTAAAAGTTTTACAATGAAATGCCATTGCCGGAATTTGGGGTATATGATCAATCATTTCTAAGCTAATGACAGTGACCATACTCAAAATACGTAATGGAGTCAACGACATAAGTGACACAGCCAATTTAGAGTGTGGAAGAGCCGGGCGGTGGTGGCGCACGCCTTTAATCCCAGCACTCGGGAGGCAGAGGCAGGCGGATCTCTGTGAGTTCGAGGCCAGCCTGGTCTACAAGAGCTAGTTCCAGGCCAGGCTCTAAAAAAGCTGCAGAGAAACCCTGTCTCGAAAAACCAAAAAAAAAAAAAAAAAAAAAAAAAAAAATAGAGTGTGGAAGAGAGGATTCTTTGAGAATGAGTCTAGATTTTGTTGCGAAAAAAAAAAAAAAAAAATTCATGTCCTACAAAAGTACCGAGGACCTGTCATTACTCAGAACTGTTCCTCGGCAACAGAAAATGATAAACGTACTGTAATAGTTGGGACCACACAAGTAGACACCGGTGCTGGTATTTTAAAAGGCAGATACTGACACACTAAGATAAAAATGCTTTCTTAAAATTAAAATTCATCAGCGTACATGAAAGGCCTGTCTATAACTACATAAATATTTTAATATTATGTCACTGTGCCAAATGCTTCAAGTCTCAAATGACCTAGAGGACATCCCAGGTGTAGGCTTCCCTGCTATTATCATCTAATAATTTTTAGCTTTATTAATACTACTTAAGAACCCCTATTCGGTTGGGAGTAGGATAGCTCTATTTTGCTGTAGACAGTCTCAAGCCAAGCTGTGTTATGACACTTAAATTACATTTTTAAAGGCATTTCAGGTTCAATTCTTTTCTTTGGTCTTTTATTTCTTATAGCTATCTGATGAAAAATTCTTGCCTAAACTTATTCCATAAACCACACATTTATTCCAGTAGATGCAAACTCACATCCCTTTCCTTTTCTATGAACAAAATATTTTTCTCTGAACTAATACACAGACTTCCTTGTATTTATTATGAGGCATGAGGCCCAGGCTGGTCTTGAACCCATACTGTAGAAAAGCTAGCTTTGAACCTGTAATCATCCTGCCTTAGCCTCCTAAATAGTTGTTTACCAAGAGTTATAATCCTGCACACTACACACAGATAAGTGGAAGTATTTATTTTTACCTAGAGTCATTATTCTTAGTTCATTAGTTTTTATCTTCCAGAATCCAAAAGTCACATAAACTCAGATGTCTCAAGACATGTAATTTGGGCAGCTCAGGAGAGGGAGCCAGAAATGTCCAGATCATGTTGCCATACTCTCATGAATATCTTGCATATCACCATAGAACCTTCACCTGGTGATGGATGGAGATAAAGACAAAGCCCACATTGGAGCACCAGACTGAGCTCCCAAGGTCCTGATAAGGAGCAAAAGGAGGGAGATCATGAGAAAGGAAGTCAGGAACGTGAGGGGTGCGTTCACCCACTGAGATGGTGGGACAGAACTAACGGGAGATCACCAAGTCCAGTGGAATGGGACTGATGGAACATGTGACCAAACCGGACTCTCTGAATGTGGCCGACGGTGGAAGAGGACTGAGAAACCAAGGACAATGGCGATGGGCTTGGACTCTACAGCATGGACGGGCTCACTGTGAGCCTTGTCAGTTTGGTTGCTCACCTTCCTGGACTTAGTGGGAGTTGGGAGGACCTTGGACTTAACATAGTGAAGGGAACCCTGATGGCTCTTTGGCCTGAAGAGGGAGAGAATGGGGATATGGGTGGAAGGGAGGGGAGGGGATGGGGGGAGGAGGGGAGGAGGTGGAAATTTTAATAAAAATGAGGAAACAAATGACATGTAATTTGATGAAAGACTTACAATGAAATAGGAAAAAAATAAAAGAAAGAAGCTGACTTCATTGAATAACAAAATACAAACAAGTTATAAGGTGAAATAACCCTTCCCTTTCCAAGTTGCTTTTGTTCACCATCTTTACCAAATTAATATTAAAGTAGCTAAGGCAATTCTGATAATTCCTATGAGAAAGAGAGAGAGACGGAGAGGGGGGGAGTAAATGATTTAAGTAAGTCTAAGGACGGAGAAGATTGACATGAAGAAAGTAGTGTGGGACAGAAGTATGAATTTAAGTGAGATAATTTTATAAAGGAAATACCTCTGAAAGGACAGGGGTACCAGTGACTGGAGCCTAAAGTGGGTGAGAGAAGCAGAAGTGGAACAGGGTCACATGATGGTGGTCACCTGGCAAAGGTGATGTCAAGATTTCGATTTTGATTTGGAAGAGGAAAAGGCATTCGCGTCATTTGAAAGCAAGAGGGTTGTGATTTGAGTTTCTTCAGGTTGACTCTGGCTCTTTTCATAACAGTAGACAGATAGGGCATAAGGATACTAATTATACAGATTTTAAGTTCACAAACCAGTAAAACTGGTGGAATTTTCTAGGTGAAATTCCTGCACCAGAGCTGGAAGCGAGCAGTGAAAAGTTCATAGGATATGAGTATATATTAGAACTAGAAGACTATTTTCTCACAAACTAGAAGGAATTAGAAAAGGATTTCGAAATAAGCAATTGCCTACCAATAGCCGAGGATCATCATACAGGCTACTACAAACATGTCATTGTTAGTTCAATAACAGCAAATTAGTTCTAAAATTATGCTGGGAATAACTAAATTCCATCAAAATATATGTATTATGAAGAATCTGCTGAGAATATAGTTGACATATGGAGAGCAGTAGGATCTTAGACACTAAGTTTGCCACCAACTGACTTTTTCCACTATTTTAATTGTGACATTATTTATAAGTGAATAAACAGAGCATTTGTCTTGCCTTTGCTGATCAGGCTGTATTTTTAAATTTTGTCAGTAGCAACAATTATATTCTCAGAGGACTATATTAATCTTTGAAGTCAAAAGTGTTACAAATTTTAAGCAGAAAGTAAGATTTTATTGCTTTCACACTTATATGTGTATTTGTGTAATTCATTGCTTCTTTATGTTTTAGCATAACATTTTTATCATGTTATTATAAAACCACAGTGCTAAAACACTATCTCCTTTTAAAAATATTTTATTACACTTACTTAGTGGGTGTACACGTGTCTCTATGTGGGAACAGATGTGTCAGTTAAAATGTCGAGAGGTCAAATAACTTGTGGAAGTCAGTTTCCCTCAGTCCGTCACGTGGATTCTAGGGAGAAAACTCAAGTTGTCAGGGTAGGTGACAGGTGCCTTTACCTGCAGCGATAACTCACTGACCTGGAAATAGTATTTTCTCTGGGATGGGCATAAGAAGAATTTTCTCTTCCTTCTAGGTTACCTAACTACATAATTTTTTGGTCCTATGAATATATAAGGGTTTCTTTGTGATTTTAATCTCGAAACATTTTCTATTTCCCAAATGATGTACTAAAACCCACCATAAATTTTGTTGTTCTTATTGTTTATGACATCATTTTTTATTTAGTCTAACTTACAGGTTTGGTTTTCTCTAGCGTATTTTCTTTCTGTCATGTTTAAATTTGTCAGAATCAGTAATCCCCCCCCCTCAATAATAGACAAAAGGCATATGAAATGAATATCTGCTCAAGAGTACCGAAAATGCCTGTTTGAATCGTCTCTTCATTGCACTGAGATGCTCTAGCTTTATTCACTACGTGTTTTGAACTATTGACAAGCATGTAGGGGTTTCATCACTAGAATACTGTTTCATTCAGCTTTTTTTTTTTTGTTGCTCTATTGGTGTCAAATTTACACACCATGTGATCTTAAACTGGTAGACTTCATCAAGGCAAAATGTGTTAGGCATGCCAACATATGATCCATATGCATAAAACATGAGAAATCACAAAACAGATGTGCTCAGGGATGGATGTCACAGATTATTTCCCACAAGCAAACAGCAATTCTGATAAGTCTCCTGTGTACAGTTCCTCTTAGGAAAGAGAAGGTGCATCTGTAACTGTATTTGGTACTTATGGGAATATATGTCTGACAAGAGAGGTCTTAAAACAAACCAAAGTCACTGCTTGAAATATATATGACAAATGGAAGAATCTTCGACTGAACAGTTCTGTCTCAGAGTTTTTAAACTTCCTTCCTCCTTTGCTATCTTCTGGCTATATGAGTTTTAAAATATTTTTATTTTGAAATATTACCACTGACATTGACCTTTGAATCTCTAGACCGTTGTATCTCAGTATAGTTAGTGATGTGTTTTGAAGGCCATTTTCACTGCACTATTTTAGCTATATATAGAAATGACTGCAGAAAACAAGGTTACATGGGATGTAGGAAATGTTAGTTTAAAGGCAAAATTTAAAATGTGTACATTGTATCCAAGCACTTCCTGAAGGAGTGAAAATAAATTTTTGGTCTCAACAGCCTCTGCTGCTCTAGAAAAAGTTCTAGCCTGAGTGTTAATGTGTGTGTGTGTTCTCTGAGAATTGTGTACATGTGTACAATTCATTTTGATCATAAGTTCTTCTGTTCTGCCAGCACCTTCTAACAGTCCCAGACCTTCCTGTGTTCTCCTTTATTCATAACCTCTTTCTTGTTTTTCCTCTTTATGACAAGTCAAGACATGGTCCAAGAATGAAAAGAATGCTTTTGAGAAAGCTCCAAAAACACAAGACCTGAATTGTGTGACCTTAGTTCATTTAAATGGTAATTGTTCTTAGAATGTGTTTTTGTGCTAATCTCAGACATAGCAGATAAGGGTGAGTATACTTCGAATTATTCATTACCACTGGTGCGGTGGTTATTTGTTTATAGGCTTCTACAGAAAAACATGTTTTTGCTATGTGAAGTTTATCTACCGCTTGTGGCTTTCCCGCTGTAGGGGGTTTGCCCTTGTGATTAGACACTTGACTCATGTGACTCTTCTTATTCCCAGAGTATACATTGTCTGATGTTCTGAATTCAGTTGGCTATTACATGAGTTCACCTTGTAGCTCTATTTTCCCAGGTCCCACCGCCCCTAGAGTTGTACAGAATGGGTGACTGAACAGATATTTGAAGTTACTGAGGTAAGAGAGTAGGGATCATCACAAACCAAGGTGTGAATAATGGGACAGAATTCAGGGAAGGCTTTGCCTTATGTTGAACTTGTACATCATTTTTTTTCTTAAAAAAGAATAGCATAAGTATTAAAATCACGACTATAAGGTTGCTTGTAAATAGTTTATGAGTACAGTTCCTAGTTTCCAGGAGAAGGAATCTGAATGTGGCAAAATAGGAAACAATATTGAAAAGACATATAAAAAGGAGGGGGAAAGTCCCATTCAATTTTGGGTTGCTTGGGCATTAAATCAGACTGTTAACAGAATGCCTAAGGAAGGTATTAATCACAAGAAAGAGATGGGTAATATTTTTCATGAATATAAACTGGATGATCAAATATTAGGGGAGTCAAGGAGGTTGAAAGGGAGGGGAGAGGATGGTAGGGGAGCAGAGAAAAATGTATAGCTCAATAAAATCATTTTTAAAAAGGAGTCAAAAAAGTAGATTTTCCTTGTTCAGGCAAAATCAAAAATAGAACAGCACCACTAATAACCATGTCAGTGACAACTCCTTCAGTTCCTTTAATGGAGCCTCTTTTAAATATGTATCTTTTAGTGTGTGAAAATGACCTTGAACCATGGGGTGAGAAATCTGATAATCAATATAATCTTAAATCTCCCAAATTCCTGATGAAGATTTAGGAGAGCCTATGAAAATCATAACAAACATAAACAAATTAGGGCATGTCAGGGAAACAAAATTCATTTGCCACTTCCTCCTCATACTTCTACTGCACTAACTAATCTATTTAACACCCTAGAAGGAAAGATGGCATTGGACAGTCCTTGCATGTTATTTCAAGAGGCAAGAAAAGAGCTATGGTTTTTGAAGCCAGAATAAGAGAAACATGTATATCATGTGGATCCTTCACTGGCTTTAAACATATTTTTTTCCACTAAATTTTCTCCTATAGGTTTTATAGCACAAGAGAATAAACATTTGTAAATGATCTATTTATACCATAAGGCCCAGAAAATAATCTCCTTGCTCAATTAGTAATTAGGGGAGAACCTGATGCCAACATTTATTACAAAAATTGTTCAACCTTCTCCCATTTCACAGGCAGATACTTATTTTATTGATGGCTCATCTAATTGTAGAGGAGGGATTCATGGATGAGATATTTGTCCATTATATTAATTAATGCTTCTTTTTCCTTGGCCCAGCAGGTAAAACTGGCTGCCCTGATTCATCTACTGTGGTTAGTTCATAAGCCCTTAAATATTGTTTCCAATTCTGTTTATGTTGTAGGATTATTTCCAGCCACAGAAACTACTTGAATTTCATCTTCCCATTCTGTTATGCTTTTATTACTATGTACACACTCTAACCTCTCTGGATTTGTTGCAGAAGAAAACAAGCAAGCTGAAGCATTAAATTGCTGTATTCTTACATCTCCAGAAAAAAAAGAAAAAAAATGATGGGAAGGGATATGCATCTATCAGATAGATCCTTGGAACCATTCTGGATTTATCTTCAGTTCCTCTAGCTCAGGATCATCAAGGACAATAGGGAGGCTGAGGAAAAAATGGAAGTCACCAGAAACTTAGCAAACCCTCAGCTAAAAAGCAAAAGGAGATACTAAGCATATATCACCAAAAGTCAAGTGTGCCCATCTGTGACCAAGGTAAGGACCAATGCAACAAGGGAAAAGTTATTCTACAAAACACACAGAGTCCCATGTCACCTGAGAATCTTTCTGGTTGTGCTAGCTGCTTTGACCTGTGTGTCTGAAGTGAGTGCCTCTGAATAGTGTATTGGTTTTTTGCTCCTCATCCTCTTTACTTCAACTTGTAGATTGAAATGATCCAACTCCTGGTATCTTTACTGACTCCATATTTGTGCCTAGACCTCGGGACTGTAGTAGACTTACTTACTAATTCTTCTGTAGAAGGGACTGAATTTTTAATTTTTTCCTTAGGATTTGTATCACTTTCCATTTGCATAGGACATCATAACACTTGTGTTCCCGTAAAAGGGCACATGTAGACTTAATCATATAGATAAATTTCAGTCTATCTTCTAGATCATTATGATTGACATAATAATGTAACCAATAGGAATGGACATAGTTTGGATCCCTGTTCTTGGTGACAAAGTATTATACACAATGCTTTCACTGTTCTCATATTATCTGAAATATTTATGATTAACTTGCTTATAGGATACCAGCATATCAAATGACAATTAGATTTATCCACATTTCAAATTAAAACCATGCTGGATATCCTACTATTAAAAAATAAAATGGAGGAGAGTATTGAAACACAGTCTAAATATAAAGTCATTTAAGGAGAATACAGAGTGTTTGTCAGAAAACAGGACAAGAGTCTTGTGACGTCAGTTCCTTCAAAACATGTAACTGTTCTTAAAACGTGCTTTCATGCTCCTCCTGGGTGTGGCACACAGGAGAAAAATTACTTTATATTATTCATTACAGCTAGTTATTGTTTCGTGTCTGTATGCCTCTATGAAAAAAACATGTTTTTGTCATGTGAAGCTTACCAGTCCCATGTGTAATGTAGGAGTCCCCTCTATGTGTTGCTTGTATTGGTTAATAAATAAAGAAATTGCCTTGACCTGATAGGGCCAAACTTAGATAGGTGGAGAAGACAGAACTGAATTCTGGGAGAAAGAAAGCAGAGTCAGAAGTACGCCATGAAACTTTTCTGGTAGGCTACAATCTTGTGGTAATATACAGATTGATAGAAATGGCTTACATATAGATGTAGGAGTTAACCAATAAAAAGCTAGAGCTAATGGGCCAAGCAGTGTTTTAATTAATACAGTTTCTGTGTGGTTATTTCTGGGCTAAGCTGGCCAGGCAGCAGGGACTAACAAATGGGCCCTCCTCCTACATGTGTGCCCTATAAAGTTGATTATTACATGAGACTTTAGTCTTCCTCGTTTATCAACTCCATTCTCCCAGGTCCCACTCCCTCTAGAGTAGTAAACAGTGACCAATAAAGTTCAATTAGAGACACCTCTGCATATGAATGTTGGGCCGACCCCTGTAGGATGAGAAACTCAGGAGAGGCCACCACTCTGAAGAAAACAGACCCTTTCTCCCCCACAGCAGTCATCAATGGCCAACAGTTTTACATTAGAGATTGGGTCTTCAAGATCACTTCCTTCTCCATGCGGTAATGCAGTCTGATTTGAACTCTGACTGGTTTTCTGCAGGCAGCCAAAGTGCCGTGAGCTCATGGGTGCACCAGCCCTGCTGTGATCAGCTGATACCACTTCACTGCACTACCCCTGATCTCTGGCTTTACGTGTTTTTCTACCCACTCATCCATAATGCTCCCTGAGCCTTAGGAAGAGCGAGATACGAATGTCTCATTTGGGGCGGGCCACTCTGTAATCACCCAATATCTGTGCTTTGGTTAACTGTGAGCCTCTGGGTTAACTGCCACAGATGACATAAAGCCTCTCTTATGAGGGAGGAGAGCTGCAGAAGCCTATGGGAATAAGAATAAGGATTAGGAGGGCAGTTTGTCCCCGTGCTCATTTAGTGAAGTAATGGTACCAGCTTCTCTCTTAGGGCAGAAGACCTCTCTCCAGTTGTTGGTTCTTGGCCATATTTTTTCTACCAGGAATGCTTTCCCTCCTATGGAGTAGGCCTTAATTCTTTTCTCTATTACCCCTACAACATTCATGCTCCTGTTGCTTAAATGGGCATTTCTTTCTAGTCTAGTTGTTTAGTGGCTCATGGAATTCATATCTTGGCAAGACTGTTGATGACTTTTCTTTTGAGAAGACTTCATAGTACTTTCTAATACTATGAACACCCCTGGAGAGAATGACTGCAGGCAAGGACTTTCTCCATATCTGTGATCAAAGTATGGGGTGTCTTCATCAAGAGGGATTTATCAAGTCCTAGTGAAGCCGTTTTCAACCTGTAGGTTGTAGGGTCCTTTCACAGGGGTCATCCAAATCATAGAAATTTATGATTCATAGAAGTAGCAAAATAATAGTTATAAAGTATAAACAAAATGATTTTAAGGATGGGGTTCGCAACAAAATGAGAAAGTCTATCCAAGAGTCCCAGCATTAGGAAGGTTGAGAACTAACTAAGATATTCTTAAGTATTCTCTCTCTGTATTAGAGCCCTATCATTCTGCTCATTCAGACATTGTAGCCAACTATCAGTATGCTCAAAATCCCTCATTCATGCAGCAGAACCCAATACAAGATTCTTAGTTTAAGGGTCCCAGCTGAGGAAGGTTGAGAACAGCTGTCCAAGTGGGTAGCCAAGAGCTATGGCAATTATCTTTACTGTTTGTAGATCCCTTGGATTACTCTGAACAGCAATGTAAAGGGAGGTATCTCACACGTTGACATATTTGTCTTTTATTTGTTAACCTATAGATTTTCGGAAGTGCATTTTGCCACTATGTAGGGTAACTCCAATTATATTATTTTTCTTTTCTTTTCTTTCTTTCTTTTTTTTTTTTTTTTTTTTTTTTTTTTTTTGGTTTTTCGAGATAGGGTTTCTCTGCAGCTTTTTTAGAGCCTGGCCTGGAACTAGCTCTTGTAGACCAGGCTGGCCTCGAACTCACAGAGATCTGCCTGCCTCTGCCTCCCGAGTGCTGGGATTAAAGGCGTGCGCCACCACCGCCCAGCTCCAATTATATTATTTTTTAAACTTTAGGAAGATTACAAAGTGGTATGTTCCCAGATGATGTCTACAAACTTCCTTAGTGTTACTGGTCCCTCCTTCTCCTCTTTCCTTATCCTTTCATCTTCCTCTCCATTTGAACCTTCCTCCCCTGTTACCTCTCTCTCCTCTTTCCTGCCACCTGTATTCCTCCATCATCTCCCTAAAGCTCATCTAATTCAATCACCACAGCTCTCTCTAGTTCCTTGGCTTCTAGAAGAACTCCAAGTTAAACTCACAAATTTAAAGGTATGAGACCTTTTTCTACATAGAGAGAATGCAGAGTTTGTCCTTCTAGCACTGGGTAACCTCACTATTTAATTGTTCAGGTAGCCTGGATATTTCTCGAACCTATGTGTCTAATGCAGATATTTCTCTTCAAATTAAAATGGTGTTTATTTACCATGACTTTTAGAAAATTGCTGTTGCAGAACTTGCCACAGTGAATATTCTATCACAAACATCTTGAAAGCACACACCGCATATTTTCTCTCTCCAATTTTTTCCATGCATTTTCATTTTGTTCTTGGAAAAATATCTATAAGGCAGATATATTCTCCAGATTTTTCAAAAACTAGATATTAGATACTCAGTAAGTTTTGCCATTATGCATGTTGCTATGTCCATTCATATTTTGTAGTGAAATGGAATATATTATAGTGGAGTTAAATAGAACCAATTGAATAAATTAGTGCTAATTTGGGTAATCTTTAAAGCATGAAAGAATAAATATCAATTTCAAAAGCTTTAAGGTCATGTTCATTTAATTTTTATACTGACTTTTGTAGAAGAAATTTTCAGACAAATTATATTGGTTTATTTCTACATGTGAAATTCAAAACCATATTGGGATAAATGACCATCTCTTGATTCTATACTGGCATTAAAGCTGTGCAGATATTCTTATGTATGCTTGTACTTTTTTCTTCTCTGCAAACCTCAGCGCGGCCTCATCCCTGCAATTGGCACAACATTACTGAGCCTGCAATTGAATTTTAAGTTAAAGTAAATGGAAAGAAAGATATTTTTACTATATATCAGATTACTTTTTCTGAATAATAATAAAAACATCTCAAGCATTCAAATTGGATTTCTATGGGATCCCTAATAAAAAATAAACACACCAAAGTTTATTTATCTATACCTCAGGTGTTTCTCACATAAAACTAATCTATCAAGGATTCATAGTTTTAAGAGTGCCTAGGTCAGGGAAGGGGCTAATAAAAATTCATGCAATTTAGTCTGTGATTGCATGACTTACTTTCCATCTACCTGACACCATTCCCTTTCTTTTTGTAGTCTCAGAAAAGCTTAGATGTTCTTTCAGATCAGCAACTTCTCTAATTGCTTATAAATATAAAGATGTGTCGCCGTGCGTACAATTTTGCTCCTTATCGTCCTAACTTATTACAGCACTTGGACTGAATGGAATTTTATGTAATGCATTTGTCTTGAAGCACAAAGAAGGAGGATCAAAGAAACAAACCCCTTTGCTCCAAAAATCTCTTTCCCTCATTGTTCTGCCCTGAAACAAAAATCTTGTATTGGGTTCTACCACATCTATGAAGGATTGAAAGCATACTGATAGCTGACTAGAAGGGCTGAGTGAGTGGAATGCCAGAGCTCTAATACAGAGGGAATACACATTGCCTGTGAGCATTCTTTTTTCTATTTATTTATTTTTTTTTATTTTTATTTATGTTTTTAAAAAACTATCTTTTCTCATTTTATATACCATTCCCAGTTCCCACTCCCTCACCTCTTCCCATCCCCTTCACCTTTCCCCATATGCCCCATCCACTCCTCAGAGAGAGTAAGGCTTGTCATTGGGAGTCAACAATGTCTAGCACATTACTTGGAAGCAGCACCAAGCCCCCGCCCACCCCACTGTATCTACATTGAGCAAGGTATCCGTCCAAAGAGAAGAGTTCCAAAAAGCCAGTATAAGCAGTAGGGATAAATCCTGGTCTCATTGCCAGTGGCCCCACAGTCTGCCCCAGCCATACAACTGTCACCCACATTCAGAGGGCCTATTTGGTCCTAAGCTGGCTTCTTCATTTTCAGGCCAATTAGCTCAGGTAAGCTGTTTCAGTGGGTGTGCCCACCATGATCTTGAACTCTTTACTCATATTCTCATTGCTCCCACTCTTCGACTGGACTTTTGGGAGCTCAGCTCAGTGCTCTGCTGTGGGTCTCTGCCTCTGTTTCTATCAGTTGCTGGATGAAGGTTCCATGGTGACATGTAAGATAGTCATCAATCTGAACACGTGGCAAGGTCAGTTCAGACACCCTCTCTTCTATCGCTTAGGGTGTTAGCTGGTGTCATCCCTCTGGATTCCTAGGAATTTCTCTAATGCTAGTAGGTTTCATGCTAACCCCACAATGGCTCCCTCAATTGGAGAGCAATTTCTTTCAAGTTGGACAAACTTGTGTTCTGAATTTTTCGTATGCAGCTAAAATATAGTAGTAGATCACTTAGCAACCAAAAGAAACTCTTTGAGAATTGGATTATTACCTAGAAAACTAGAGTTAACAGCTACCAGCATAGCTTTGTAAATATACTGAATTTAATATATAGTTGCAGATAAATATTTTATATACATTTTGATGATTAGAATTTAATACATAATCAATATGCAAACTGGCATATACTTTGTTAATTCATACCATATTATAGCACACTATACAATGAAAAACTGCCTTTATAGGATAGACTTCATATAAATAAATTTTTTTAAACTATTAAGAATTTCCTGATTTCTACACTGAAATAAAAATTAGAAACAACTTATAGAAGTTGGGTGGTGGTGGTGCATGCCTTTAATCCCAGCACTCAGGAAACAGAGACAGGTTCTCTGAGTTTGAAGCTAGCCTGGTCTACATAATAAATTCTAGGAAAGGCAGAGCTACACAGAGTGACTCTGTCTTAAAAAGTAAAGTGAAAAACAAAGAACATATAGCTTGAAAATGAATTATGACAGACTATCTAGCAGTGAATTTAACAAACCAAAGTCAAAGAATGCTAGTTAAATTAAATGCTCACTTTTCTGCTCAAATGTGTAGGCAGATGAGTAAGCTTATTTTAATATGCAAATTACAATTAGCGCATTTTTGTTTTGAATATTTTGTTTAAATTGCTTTTCATTGATTTAGTTAGTTCTTACTCTGTTTCTGGTGGCAGAATTAATGAGTAGGCAAAGAACATATTAAGATGGTTATCCTCAGTCTACAAATAACAGAAACACAAAGAAATAAGACCTCTGATTTTTGTCTCCATCAAAGGTAGATATAAAATATTTAAAGTAGTCTGCTACCGTACCACACTGAACATGCCCAATCTTGTCTGATACAAAATGTTTAAAGTTAAAGAATATGTCAACTGTTATTGATGATTGATATAGATTTTCCAGATATGAATCAGCCATCTAGCCTGTAGGCTCTAATCTTAACTATATAATGTTTTAATGTGGAGTTAATAAAAAACAAATCAATTTGCAAGTAAAAGTATGACCATTAAAATGAATACCTTTTTCCTCAAAGATTATTGTTTATCTAGGGAGGCAGCATTGGGGGCTTTTTTTTTTTTTACAATGCATGTTAACAGGTCTGTTCATGCTATTCTTGTTCAGGTCATGTCTTACAACCATGTTGGTGATATCTCATACCAATGGTCAAGCCTGATGCATACATGCATACACATATCATTTTATGGATTGAACAGCTTTATTTAAGATCAACACAATATGCAAGTATATTAATGTCTATGATTAATATATATAGTAAACATAGATATGTTTAAATATTAAAGAAAAACAAGCCATGAATTTGAATGAAAACAGGGTAAAGTTGACACATGCGAGGGTTGGAAGGGAGGACAAAGAAAGAAAGAGTAATTACATTTATAAAATCAAAACATTAAAATGCCTTTTCAAAAAGGCTTTTGTTTAACTATATAAAATGGCACATAGATAATCAAATGACTTCTATCATGTCACATAAGTAATTAATAGTGGATTTGCTTGGCACCAAGACTGCTTGCTTTGATACCTGCATCACTAGGCCTTTCTGAATGTCTAGATGGAAAATATCTGTGCCTCCTTCAGATGCTCGAAGTGGAAATTCTTAGCTTCAGAACTGCTGACATTTCAGTTCCACAGTAGGAAGGACAGTTGTGTTTTGGTAGAATGTCTCGCTGTGTCTCTGTTCTCAATTTTCCACGTTTCGATAACGGTTTCTTTCTCTCCTTCCCTTGTTTTGTTTCCTTTTATTTCTATTTAAGTGGGGCTGAAGATCGAGGCCCAGGTGTCACTTACACAAAGCGTGTGACCTTGTCCACTGATCTATACCCACTCTCTACATCTCTTGTCTTAACAACTGAAACGAGCTCCGGGAAGAGTAAAGTAAAACTTGTTCTGGTTAGGAACCACTGGTCTAAAAAAAATATCCACTATAAAAGAACGGCTGTTACATAACAGTGTATACTATTAGATTCACATTATATAACCAATAATAATATAATTCAAACTCTTTGTATCTTACATAATAAAATTGTCAACCGAAATTTAAATAGTTAATAACTTTCATCTCTAAAAGTAATTTGGTCTTTCTTTCTCAAATTGAGCAAATTAAGACTACTTTTTCTTTTGTAAAAGACTGCTTTTCTTAATGACTATCATTCTTTTGAGATAAATATTACACTAAACTCAATCTAAAATAAAAGCAAAACGCTAGTAGTACCTTACTTAATAAATAGCACATAGACAAGATATGTAATAATTATACGCAATATGTCAGGAGGTAAATCCATGTTCTGTTTCATGCAAACTAGAAATTCTAGGACAACTGATTAGATCACCTTAAATTTAGTTATGTATCATCTGGGTATTATAATGAGCTGCCTCCACTGCCACTCAGTTCTAAGGAAAGATAACCCTAATGATCAAGTGTTCACATGACTCTCGAGATTGGCCCTTGTTCACAGACTATGCTTAGATAATGGAGAAGCTAAGCTCATTCTTTCTCTTTGAGGATCCAACCTTTAGTAATCTACTGAGGTCAAGGTAGAAGGCTTGGTTCCTTTTCCCTAATTAAAGACTCATATACTTGTAATTGTGCTCAGAGCTTATCATAGGATGAGTTTACAGATTCCTTTGGGATAACTTTCATCAGAGGTCAGGTTCTCTTTCTCTCATTCATTTATAATATGTTTCTGAGAATTCCTTTTCAAAAGAAAGGAAAGGAAAAAAATATACAGAAAAAAGCCAACATACTGGTCCTAGAACTAGATTCCTGGAAACTACCTTGTGTTATTGACTGAAAAAGATGACTCAGAATTTGTATTTTAAAGGAGCAGGATTTGAAAGTGAAATCCCAACAGATAGCATCTAGGGAGCTGACAGCTCCAATCACGGTTTGAGAGGGAGATTAGTAAGACCTTTACTCATCGCAAACTTGGAACAGGAGTGACTAGGATCATCCTCTGCACTCCTACAGAACTCTTCCAAGAAATAAGGAACAAGTCAGGGGCTTACCTGGAGTCTCCTTACCAGAACTGTAATGTTACCTGGTGGAAGAAAGTGTTCACAGAATTGTGGATAGTAGAAGCCACTGGACACAGTGGCTAAGGGAGTGTGCTAAGGGAGCTGTTGTAGAGACACCCTCCTCCACTGAGGCACTGGAGAGCACTAGCAAGAGGAATCCCTGAGCATTAGGTGTTACTTCTTATTATTTCAGTTAGGACTTAATACTAGCACTTAATCAATCAATAAGTAGACAGAAGATTCTTTAGCTAAGGAATTATGTCTCTTGATGTGTGTTTGTGGCATGCACATGCATGTTTGCATATATGTGAACATATGTGCATGTAGAAGTCCGAGGTTGACTTGAGGTTCCTTCCTTTCTTCTTTTCCAGTTCATATGGTGAAGCAGAGTCTTTTGTTGATCTTGCAGTTCACTGTTTATGCAAGTCAGTCTGGTTAGCTTGATCGAGGACCCCTTGTCTCCGGTTCCCTTATACCAGGGTACCAGGTAGGCTTACATTCCACCTGGCTTTTTAAGTAGTTTCTAGGATCCTCATAAGGGTGTGGCAAGCATTTGGCATGCCTAGCCAACTCCCTTGCCCAAGGTTTGATGTTTCTATACAGAGTAAAGAAATGAGTTAGGAACAATAAGTGAAAAGACATTTTATTAATTTTTATACATTGTATTTATTTATTTTATTTATTTTTATGTATTTTATTTATTTTTAATTAATTTTACATTCCAATCACAGTTCTTCCTCCTACCCTTCCAAACACACACACCGTGCCCCGTGCTTCTCCGCCCCCCAATCAGCCCTCAATTCATACTGAACTGGTAAGGACTCCCATGGGGACCCAGCAAAGTCCAGCACATTAATTTGGAGCAGGACCAGGCCCCTCCCACCTGCATTAAGGCTGAGCAGGACATCCCACCGGAACGAATCGGCTCCAACAAGTTAGCTCATGCATTAGGTAACTGATCCGGTAACTGATGGAACCAGATGCAGAGATCCACAACCAAGCACCAGGTCGAGTTCCGGGAAGAGAGGGAGTAGAGAATATATGAACAAAGGAAGCCAAGATCATGATGGAGAAATCTACAGAGGCAGCTGAAACGGGCTCTTGGAAACTTGGGAACTCTAGAATGACAGCTGTAGAGCTTCTGTAGGACAGAGCCAGGCCCTCCGTATGTGGATGACAGTGGTATAGCCTGGACTGTCTGAGGGGCCCCTGGAAGTAGGACGAGGAAAACCCTTAGAGGAACACATGGATTGCTTTGGGAAGGGGACTTATTGAGATCTCCTAGGTAAACTGTGGCGAGGCAGGGTGATGGGGGGGGGGGAATGGAGGTGAGAACATGAGGGAAAGAGATGGTCACAGGAGAGCAACAGAAGAGAGATCTTGAGAGAGTCACTAAGAGCTTAGGGAGGAACCTGGTGCTAGGTAAATTCCCAAGACTCTACAAGGATGACCCCAGCTAAGACTCTTAGCAATAGTGGGGAGGGTGCCTGAACTGGCCTTCTCTGTAATCAGATTGGTGAATACCCCAACAATAAAACCTTCATCCTGTAAGGATGAAGACAGGTTATGAACACAGAAAGAAAATAAGTCATTGGTGTCTTAAGAGATGACCTTTTAATACTTCCTTTTTCACTAAGTACTTAGCCTATTTTTGTACCCATTGTTCATATATCGCAAATTACCAGTTCTGATCCATTGTACATTTTATTTTGTGACTCATAAATTTTCTTAACTTTTTCAGTATGTATAGGACATAGACTGTGTGTGTCTAAAATTCATCTAATTTTTTATAGTTTTGATGTAGAACTCATAAAACTTAATTGGAATTATCAATATGTTTTTTTCATTTGTACTGCTTTCCTTTCTGTTATGACTCACAATTAAACTAACGTTTGCCTGTGTGTTTTAAAATTTTATTTGTACTTCATTTGTATAATACATGCTATATTATACTTATAGGTTCTAGAGAACATATAATGTGAGACAAATTAGTTTTGAAACACAATGAAGGTAAAGAATATGCTTATCTCGTGTCTGTGGTATGCCTGACAAAGATGTGTAGCTTACAGTTCAGGTAAGATACTACTTTTATTTCCAGTAGTGTAGGAATGATTACTCTTAGTCTTCACCGGTGAGGAGATTGGAGCTCACAAAGTGTAATTATTTTATCAATTACATACACGTGGTCAGAGGTGGGATAGAAATTTAGACCAGTTCTCTTTGACCTGAAGCGCATGTCCTTCCAATTACAGCAGTATTCTCCAAGAAATGAGGAACGTCTTAGACTTTTGAGTGGAAAAGAGACAGGGTGATAATTCTATCATTAGGAAATCGATGTGACCGCCCCCTGACATGAAGAAGAGAAATGAGAGTCTGCAGGCTGTTGAAAGAGACCACCCCGTGAAAACGTGGGTGTGAATGAAATTGCTAGCTGGAGATTGAAGGAGAACACAGGCACAAGATGTTATGACAGCAAATTGACAGAGCAGGCTAGCTGCCTGGGGCTTGACGCAAGTGAGGAGAAAGAAGGCTTACAGAAGATAAAGGACAATTCCACACAATAGAGCTCAGAAGTAATTCTATGGAGTGAATGAAGTTTTTGTAAAGAAGATTGTTAGTTGAATTTTGGATGGCTTGAAGTATGAGATACAGAGAGGGAGCATCTGCGATGGCAGTTTAACATGTCAGCCTAGTGAAAGGGAGATAAAAGGCTCAGCACTGAGTGGATATGAAGGATCGTCTGTTCTGACTACATAGAAACTGTGTGAATGCTGAGTTGTGAAAAGTTATGGACAGATGTTGAAAAAATATTTACATTTTAGGCATGAGAGACAAAAATCCTAGAGAGAAAAATAAAAGATTAGCAAAATACAAAAGAGCTTTTATTTTTAAAAGTAATCATTTGTTTCAAACACGAATCATTTATAAGCAATAAATGACATTGTCAGCACTGTGGCTAGATTTTCTCCCGGGTTCGTTCACGGCTCCCAAATTGTATCATTTGGCCTGGAAAAGCAAACAAGCAAACAAACAAACCAAAAGAACAAAACACCAAAAAAAAAGGTAAATAAAAGTTTGTATCCCATCTGATCCTACAGCTTTTCAGTCCCAAAGAAGCACACAGAGGCTTATATTAATTATAAACTGTTTGGCTTATTTGCTTAGGCTTATTATTAACTTGCTCTTACAACTTAAATTAACCCATAATTCTTATCTATGTTTAGTCATGTGACTTGGTACCTTTTCTTAGTGCACTATTTTCATCTTGTTTCCTACACATCTGGATGGTGCCTGCAGACTAAGCTTTCGCTTTTCCTAGAATTCTCCTAGTATGGTCTCCTTGCCTATGCTTTCTGCTAGGCTACTGGCCAGTTAACATTTTATTAAATCAATGTAAGTGACAAATCTTTTCAGAGTACAAGAGCATTCATTATTCCACAGACCACACACACACACACACACACACACACACACACCAAACAAACAAACAAACAAACAAAAACTAAATTAGGAAAACCCACTGTGCTAGCTTATAACACGGGGTAGTTTTGTCAAAACTCCCCTTTATTTCAGTCCAAATATTGGTTGATACAAGGTGGTTTATAAACACTCCCGTTCCCATGGGAGTACCCAAGTACATCTGTAACAGTGATGCCAGGTGCCTAGTAATTTTAAGTTACTCTTGGGAACTGACAAAAATCTTGCTGGCTAACTTCTCTATCATTCCCTACTGGTGTTACCTTGAATCACTTACTAAATAAACATAGGCTCTTCACATCAAAACTGCCTCAGAGATTGCTTCCCAGAAAACCCAAATGAAAACAAAATTCCAGAACAGCAGACTTTATTAGAGCTAGTGAAATCACTATGGAGTTTAAGGGCAGCCATTGTAAGTCGGGGAAAACTACATTGGGCTAAAAAGCTTAAAAGAAGGATGCTTGGAACCCCAGGTGACTAGAGATTATGATAAAGAATCCTTAAAAAGATCAGTCTTGTGTTGAAAAAATACTCTGATTGATTTTATTTTAGTTCTATAGGCCAGTAACTCCAGACACTCAGGAAACTGAGGTAGGAAAATTTTCAAGTTTCAAGACCATGGTAAGCAATGAAGTGAGCTCAAGGCCAACCTGAGCAACTTAGTGAGAAAATATCTTAAATGAAAATGCAAAGAGAGGCAGAAGACACAGCTCAGTTGTCCAGGATTTACCTAGATTGTGACGTACTAGATGTAAGCCCTATCACTAAAATGAGAAAGAGACTAAGGAAGGAAGAGAGGAGGGAGGGAGGAAGGAAGGAAGGAAGGACAGAAAGAAAGAAGGAGGGAAGCTACTTTACATACAGTAAACTAAAGGGGGTGTTGAAGATATTGAGAAGAGAAAATGAAATTAGTGAATGTGTTGTGAATATAATGATTAGTCAATCAGGCTCAGAATATGTTATAGTACTGAAAAGAAAAAAAAGAAAGATGAGAGAGTTTCAGTTTTACAGAACTGCATAGACCTTATGGCCTTATTCCATTAATTGCGTGACCACGTATGTTGTGTTTGATATCTGTGACTTCATGTTTACAGCTGTGAACTGGGGATAGTCAGTTCTATCAGTTAAGGGTCATAGATGAAGGCCATGAATATGTAGGGCTTAAGAGAAGTAATACATAGGAGCTATTCCTGTCTGTGGGAATCTCGTTGAAATGTGAACACCGATACACGATGCGATATTCAGCTCGGTATGATGTAACAGGTGACCACATCTGGATGCTCTTCTGTACTACAGAAGCAGGGAGATAAGAAGCCGCCAATTTTTCTGAGTTCCCCTTTTCCCATGGGCTCTCCCACACAGCTTGTTATTCTGATAAGTTCACACATTTGTCTGGGCATGTACTTAAAATGGTAACACAAATAAAAGTTATTTCACCTTCAATTTTGAAGCTGTTTACAGCAAGATTCTTTGTCAAACAATGAATGGTATCTGATTATTCTGGGAAAAATGAGACTCAGTTTCTACTTGACAGTTCAAAACAGTGCTTCAAGTACAAGGTGAGAAGAATTTTTCTTTTAGCAGTCAACATTGTTATAGCTTCAAAATAAGTTATGGCCTCAAGTGAACTTTTTTGCTCTTAGTGTGGTATTTCAGAAAAAAAATACTATTTCACTCTTCTTTCTACAGCTCAAAAGCAACCATAACAACAACAAAAAACATGAAAGCTTTCTGTGTACAATATACTTTAAATAGCACGCAGAGGAATGATAATGTGATCAGTGTATTCAAAGTTCATGGCACCTAATTAGAAAATGGTAAGTTTTGATAATGCTGGTCAGAGAAGATGGCCATTTGAATCTCCTGCTTTTATAATGTTGCTTTCTGACTTCAGAAATTCATATTAAAGCAAAGTCTAATGTAAAATATAATGAAAAGGTCATCAGAAAGCATTTCAACTACTTGAATTGCATATGAAATTATATGAAAATTATGCACTGATGGCTCCTGTGTTGGCAATCACAGGAAAATCTGTGTGTTCAGACGCTTATGTTTTTTAAATTATTCATCACTGATTTTGAGACTTAATATTACACATTTTCTGTGTTGGACCAGAAGACAAAAATGAATAATTCCTGATGCCTTACCTCAGGACTTCACCATTTGAAGAAACATAAGTCCACTTCCCTGTTAGGCATATCAGTAATAAAGATGAATTTTCTTGGTAAGGAATTTAAGAACTACAGGGTTTTCTTTGATTTTACCATGCTCATACATTTTTCACCAATTACGATGGTTCATCTTCATTGTCAGCTTTTCAGGGTTTAGTCACTATGGAAACACGTCCGGGGATTTTTATGTGAGAGTTTCAGAAAGGTTTAACAGAATGGGTGGGGGGGACACAGCGTGGTTTGGGTGACACCATTCTGTGGACTCAGGTTGCAGACTGAGTAAAGTGGAGCAAGCTAGCTGCACATCCTTTGCTCCAGTTGCTTAATGTAGGCGCAGTGTGAACAGTTACCTCACACTCATGTATCTTCCCAGAGGTGTGCAATGAAATCCAGCTTGGTTGTTTGTAATCTCCTGATGATAAAGAATCCTGACTGCTTCAATGATGTGTTTATTAGCCATTTGTCCTTGTTCATCTGGAAAGTGTTTCTTCAGAGAGCCAGTGAGATAGCTCAGAAGAAAAGGGACTTTGCTGCCAAGCCTGCTGACTTAAGTTAGATTCTAGAAATCTACAGCTAGGAGAAGAGAACTGACTCCAACAGGTTGTCCTTTGACCTTCATTATTTTGCTCTGACCCATAAATATGCTACCACACAAATAAGCAAACTAAACACAAAAATAACTACATATATAAATATGTGAAAAAAATCTGTTAGATCCTCTTATGAACTTATTAACTGGATTTTTTACTGTTGTCTTTGTTAATATTTTGTTCCATTATTTATATATTCTAGGATTTAATCATCTGTCACAGGAATATTTAGAAAAGATTTTCTGTGTCTTCATTCTGTTGATTGCTTCTTATGCAGGGCCACCAGTTTTAAAATTGAAACAGGACCATTAGTCAATTCTTACTCTTATTTTCTGCAATAGTGAAGTCCTTTTCAGGAAGTCTTTGTCTCTGCCTGGTTGTTCAACTGTTTCTTTCTGTTTTTCTCTAGAGTTTCAATGTTTTCCTAGACCACACATTAAGTTCTTTGATCAGTTTTGAGTTGATTATCATGCAAAGAGGAAAGTTTCTAGTTTTAATCTATTCACTTCATTCACTTCATTCTGAGGTGCTATCTTGTTGCATTTCAATTTGGAAAACTCTGTTATTTCGTTTAGTGCAAATCTACAAATCTACAAATGAAAAGAATAGTTGTACATGCTGCCGAGGAAATACATTTTAAGGGTAATTTTTCCAACATAAATTTTTTAATGAGTTATCTTCATCTTTAATTCCTTTATCTATGCCTTTTAAGTGCTGTATGGATTCAAGTTCCTTATGAGAAGCAATTTTCTAGTCACAATGTTCATTTCTTTTTGAGAATACTCATTTTTTAGTCTTAGTGCTTTCAAGAGCTTTCATCTTTGCTCTCAAGAGCCTGCATATCTTTGTTGTGGAGTTTGAAGGTTTATGCACCTGTCTGTTGATTTCTTTGAATTTCCTCTACTTTGTGAGGGTGGATCATGGGCCTGTAGATTCATGTTCTTAATCAGATTAGTTTTATTCTATCCTTCCTGTTTTCCCAGAACTTATTATCATGCATAGTTATTAGCTCAGATTTCCAATCATTCATTGATCTCACTTTTGCCTATACTGTTCTTCAGTCTGAATAATTTATATTGACTTGTTATTGACTATCGGGAGCTTTTCCTTCAATCACTTTGAAACCAGTCATGACCCTTAGTCCATTTTTCATGAAGTTAGTGTCATTCTGACATGTATTCCTAAAATTTTGTTCAGTTCATTAGATGTGATTTCCTTGTATTTGGCTCTTTTTTTTTTTTTAAAGAAAATTCAGCAAATTATCATGCAACATCTCTGGATGTGTAATTCTAGGTGTTAGTTACAACAGGTCCTGATGTTTGTTCCTGTTGTTGCTGCTCTTGTTTTTGCAGTTCCTGCTGATTGCCTTATGAGTTTCCTTACTGATTGCAGCTGGGAGAAAATTGATTCCTCTTATTTGCCCACTGTTCCATATGCAAAGATGAGGATTGATGTCTTCACAGGCTTTTCCTACACATATGTACTTCCTCATAGATGCCTGTGACTTCTGTATTTCCTAAGCTATATTTATACTTTTCAAAGTCACTTAGAGAAATTAATTCTTAGCTCCTTTTTGCTTCATTTGCTTATCAACCTGTTTGTGCCATATATTACCACTGCCTCATTCTTTCTTATTAATTTTTATTGATTTCTACATTTTTCTCTGCTTGCTGGCCTTCCTCTCCCCTCCCATTCAACCTCCTCCCAAAGTCTGCATGCTCCCAATTTACTCAGGAGATCTTTTCTTTTTCTACTTCCCATATAGATTAGACCCAAGTATGTCTCTCTTAGTGTCCTCATTGTTGTCTAAGTTCTCTGGGATTGTGATTTGTGGTCTGGTTTTCTTTACTTTATGTTTAAAAACCACCTATTAGTGAGTACATGTGATAATTGTCTTTCTGGTCACTCAATATGATGTTTTCTAGCTCCATCCATTTTCCTGCAAAATTCAAGATGTCGTTATTTTTTTCTGCTGTGTAGTACTCCATTGCATAAATGTACCACATTTTCCTTATTCATTCTTCGGTCAAGGGGCATTTAGGTTGTTTCCAGGTTCTGGCTATAGCAAACAATGCTGCTATTAACATAGTTGAGCACATGTCCTTGTGGCACAATTGAGTATCCTTTGGATATAAGCCCAAAAGTAGTATTGCTGGGTCTAGAGGAAGGTTGTTTCCTAATTTTCTGAGAAATCACCACACTGATATCCAAAGGGGCTGTACCAGCTTGCATTTCCACCAGCAATGCCGAAGTGTACCCTTTACCCCACAACCTCTCCATAATTTTTTTTATCAGTTTTGAGTTAACCTTAGTGAAAGATATAAGATACAGTCATAGGTACTTTTTTCTAGAAGGAAAGTAATATAATGAACGGCAGGTATATTCAATCAGAAGTCAGGTGTTCAGTGGCAAGGATTAATTTAAGGAATCAAGGTGCATGAGACCCTCTTGCTTGTAACATTTTATCCATGCAATAACAAAATCCAACTAAAATGAGCTAGGAAAAAGAACCAAGTAGAGGCATTATTTATGTGGAAACATTTTTACTTAGGTAAAACTTTACAACTGGTACTTAAAAGCACAAATATTAAATGGAAAACAAATCTAGATTTAAATCCCATTCTTTCACACAACAGTTCTGTGATATGAAATGATTTAACCTTGGAAACCTTAGTTTTCCCATTTACACAACATAGAATAGTATGAGAAAATGTTATATGTTGTCTATGATGCTGCTAGTTTACTGCCTATAGGAGCCACACACAAGTGCTAACTGTATTGTAATTATTAGCATGGGTATCTGTACGGGTGCAGTTAAATGCTTGTGCTTTTAATGTGCTTGTGGCTTAAAATCAGACAATTTTTGGGGATGGAGGACATCAGAAGGACAAGGCCCTCTAAATCAAGTGAATGGAGCTCATATGAACCTACAGAGAATGAAGCAGCAAGGACAGAGCCTACTGGGATCTATATCATGTCCTCTGCATGTATATTATAGCTTCCAGTTTAGTAATTTATGGGACTCCTGAGTGTGTGAATCAGTGGGTTTCTGATTCTCATGGGACTTTTTGCTACTGTTTGTTTCCCTAGTCCATCTTGTGTGATGGTTTTTGTTTTATCTGGTTAAAATTTGTTTTGTTATCTTTTGTTGTTATATCGTAGAAACCTGTTTTGTATTGTCTTGGTTTTTGTTTTTGTTGTTGTTGTTTTGTATTGAGAGACAGAAGGGGGATCGGTCTGCATGAGAAGGGAGGTGGAGAGGAATGGGGAGGAGCGGAGGGAGGGGAAACTGCAATCATGATCCTTAATAATTGATTCTATTCAGAAGATTTCCCTGCTCCCAATATTTCATAAAATTTATGTAAAATCTAAGGCATAATTGTCAATGGGTAATATTCAGAATTAGCCACAATAAGAATTGAGAATAATTTTAAGTTATACTAAACAATGAACAATATAGTACAATTAATGAGAGCAACTTCCGGAGCCTAACTAGCTTCCTAACGAAACAAGAACAAGTTTCAGTGGTTAATGTGTGGAGGATATATGCCAGGATGGAAGGTAACACAGTAGTGAAAATGGTTTAATAAAAAAAAATAATAGACATAATTAAATATAATTATAGGGCATTATATGACTCAGTCTTCTTAATAGTTTTGTAATATTCCATTGTGTAAATATATCAGACTTTCATTATCTATTCATCAGTTGCTGGACATCTAGACCAAGTTTGTTTCCTGGGTATTGTGAATAAAGCAATGGGCAATGTTTAGCAGGGTTCTCTATTGGTGTCCTTTGAGTATATACCCAATACTGGGATTGTGAGATCATCCAATGTTCAGCATTTCAATAACTTTCTACAGTGATTTCCATAGTGAGAACACCAATTTCCACTCCCAATAGCAGTATGTGTGCCCCTTAACCTACATCCCTGTTAGCATAAGTCACCTTTTGTTATTTTTTTTTTTAATTTGCCATTCTGACTGTGATGGAATAAGATATCAAATATGTTAATTTTTCATTTCCTTGATGACTGCTAGTACTGAATATTTTTTTTAAAAAAACCAGCTTCTCAGCTGTTGTGTTTTATCTTTGAGAATGCTCTGGCTCTATGCTCCACTGTTGTGTTGTTTATTTTCTTGATATCAAATTTTAAAATTTATCATATATTCTAAACGTTAACCTTCTGTCAGATATATTGCTTGGAATTTTTCCCTATTCTGTAGGTTACCTCTTCACTTGAGGGGTAATGTGTTTTGCTGTCCAAAGCCATTTTATTTTCATGAGCTCCCATTTATTAATAACTGTTGGGATTAATGCCTGTATAATCAAACCAACCTGTGAACCATGAGAGCTACAATAGCAACGTCCCTGGTAAGATGTAGATGCTTACATGATAGTGGCACAAACATCAAGGGAGTAACCAACTATTTTCTAATTCACTTGAAGTCTTCCTTCACAAGATAAAATTTATACATATTCCCATTATCAGGTCAAGAATATATGGGTAGAAATTTCATAGGCCCTAAACGAGATTCTACTACCAGTATTTTGTTATATGTACATAGCATTGAATTAACCTTTAATGGTTCATTATACCCACATATAAAATCATCTCTTAACTCTCATCTGAGAAGTTTATTTTATTATAAATAATGGCGCTTAACACAGAGACCCATGACTGGCCAAGGTGTAGAGCATAAAGGATGGCCAAATTCTTAGCCTTAAATGGAACATATATATTGCACCCTGTTCTCAAAGCTCAGGGATCACTGTGGAAGAAGAGGGGGACAGAATGTGATAACATGCCGATGACTACATCAAACCGTCCTTGGGACACAGCAGGAGAGCTGCACATAAGGATTTACGGTGAATATGATAGCATGCATAAAACCTGTGCAAGTCCAAGAAGTTAAAAGTCCTTCCATAGAGAGAGACACGGAATCTCACACCTCAGCACAATTTGTCCCCGATTGCTTTAAAAAGGCAAACAGCTTGGGTGAAGAAAGTGAAGTGAGCGTGGGAAGAATTTGGGGTGAATAGGATAAAAACAAGTTGTACAAAATTTTCATTGAACTCATGTGGTACTTTATAACTGTAATCCCAGAATTATGGAGGTTGAACCCAGACTGTGAATTTGAGGACAGTCTGGTCTACATAGCTACGCTATAGCTCACCAACACCAAAGGAAACAGATCGGTGATAATAAAGTGATAAAAAAAGAAGAGGATGAAAAACTCCACAGTCGCATTTCAACAAGACTGGTTGTCAATAAAGAAAACAATTTAATCTGAAGGAATTCGCATACCGACTTATGTGACTTGTATTCAGAATCAAGCCTGGCCACAAACAATGATTGTATTGAGGAAGCTAGATTTAAAGGCTGATAAGAAAGCTCCACCTAGATATTTAGCATGTAACAAGGTATAAATAATAGGTAGCATTTAACAGACTTAAGCGACAATTTGTTAACTGGCAACTGAATAGGCATTGGTGCATTTTTATAGTTATGATATTAACACTTATATAGTTATGAATATATATATATATAGAAACCCATTCTTCAATATTGCCTGTAAAATATGGCTCTTGGTAAGTAGAATTAATAATCTATAACCTCTTTAAGACAGTACTATGGATTTTAATGTCTTGAAAACCGAATAAGACACGAGTGTCATCTGTCCTCTGGTCACTAATGGTAAAATGACAGTGTATTCTTAGCACACATTACTACAGTAACAGTTATGGCTCACAGACCATGACTTGGTGACAGCTCTATAATTTTAGAGAATTTACGAAGAAGAACAAATCACTGTGATGTTAAAAAGGCTTCAAAATTAGTCTTTGCACTTAAAGATTTTATATAATAACACATTGTTACAGGAAAACATCTTTTGAGTTTTCACTTTGCAAAGGGAAAGAGGAAACTCATCTTCTTCCATATCAACTTCAAATTCTTTATGCTTACACAAGTAACCAAACTTAGATGCTATTTTCCAAAACGTTCTTGTAATTCGACTGAATTTTACTTATTTGTTTATTTTTGCATATGGAGCCTGGATAGACAGCAAGACCAAGGGATCTGCCTGTCCTGTCTTCTCCACACACGGCAACTACAAGGATACACTTCCACAACAGCTTTTTTTACATAGATCTGTGGATCAAACTCATATCTTTGTGCTTGTAAAGTAAGCACTTGACTTAATAAGCTATTCTCCTCTCTCTCTCTCTCTCTCTCTCTCTCTCTCTCTCTCTCTCTCTCTCTCTCTCTCTCTCTCTGTATGTTTTTTTGTGTCTCTCTGTGTGTACATGTATGAGGGAGTTAACTGAAAATTTAGATGCTTCTACACAATTTAAATTTAGCAAACCAAACTCTTAGGAGTAATACTCTTTGCTTTTATTCTACTCTGTTGGTTACTAGCTGATGATTAGCTTAATAGACAAGGCTACGTGGATAAAACTGGAAAAACAATCAATCACCCTACATAAGGTAGCCATGGCCCAGAGACAAGAACACCAAATATTCTGTCTCGTATATGGATAATTACTTTCTTTCTTAAGTGTGTGCAATTATCTTTAAAAGCAAACCCTATGTAACCCATGTAATGAGAAAAAAATGTCAATGGTGGTGGTGGGGAGAACGAAGGGAAATGGGGTAAGAGAACATCTAGAATGGAAGAAGAGTGGGGAAAGATTTGGGGTACAGCATATTAAACAATGATAACATTAGGTAAAGGATGAGACTGTGAGGTAACTATGTCCCAGAGAACCACAAAGTTATATACACTATTGCTTCATCTCTTAGTTGCTCATCAGAATTAGATGATAAGATTTTTTTTTTGAGGAAGACAAACTATAAATTGTTTACGAGGGGGAGAGAGTAGTCAAGTATTAAGCTTGACATTTCCTTCCTGAAGACTAACCTTCAAACTTTTGGAAAGTGTTATAGAGAGACAGGAGAAGAAAAAAAAACATCAGCAGGCTTATCTGTCAGTGAATGTTAGAACGATACCACCATTTGGCTATGTAGCACACACCACCTGCGCAATAGTGACATATCAGATATGGGATAACTAATTTCTCTCTGATTGAATCTGAGGTTTATGCTACAAAAGTGAACGCATGCCTGGTGCTATGCCTGGTCATTAAGGCAGCCCTTGGAAGATCAGTAATCGGATGCGAGAAATTACTACTCATGTTTAGCTTAATAAAGATAATGTCAAATTGCCTTTGAAGTTTCTAAGTCTACACCCTTAGACAAAGACTACTCTCAACCCCAGTAGATGAGAGTCTTTTTGCAATGAATTCTGGTGAATGAAGAGATGACTAGCTGTATAAAACACTTAGAGTAAGAGCTAAAGGCTTAGATGTGAACAAGTCACTTATACCATCCTTTCTGAAGATCAGAGAAGCTTACAGAACAGGTGGAAATAATGTAAAGGCTGGAAGATATTTAGTAGAGCAGCAAGAATTCATTCTTTATACCTAACACCAGCAAGGTAATCATGAACTCATAACAGCCATGATCACCTGTGCTGGGCTGGCTCTAGACACACTCTCTCAACACTCAGTCACTCATGGGAGAGGGGCCCATGAATCTACCCCTGATTGCCAAGATATGGGCTATTGATAGACTCTGAGAAAAGAGGAGTCACTGCATTTAGTTTTGTTCACATTGATGAATTCACCAGACTCCAGTTGTTGGTCCAAACCCCATTATTTCACAGACAACTCTTGGTCAAGACTAGAGGAACAGAAACAAAATGAAGAATCATAAATATGAGAAGAGATTGATAGGAAAGAGAAACTGGATTGGAGAGAAAGGTAAAAGTGTGTATACCAGATAATATTATTTAAAAACATGTACTCAACAAATATTCTGAAGGACTGAAAAATAAAACTTAATATCATTTAAGAAATTAAAAAGATGATGTTGGTTTAAAACTATATTTGGAAAAAGTTTAAAAAGTATATTCTCACTTAAGAAGTTACATATATGGCAAGATATTTTCTAAAGCTATTAACCTTTACATTCCAGACACTGATGATTGGTGTAAAAATATTTGTTTTCATAAATTCTTTATGCCACCTCAGTACTTTGTACTGATGTAAAGATAATTATCTAACCATGCTTTAGTGATCACTTTTGTTCCAGATGCTGTATTTTCACTGATGGGATGTTTAGAAAAATACAAATATTATTGTCATCTTTTGCTATCCAGCGTGCAGAACTCATAGTGAATTTGGCAATGGGTTAATGCAATGCCATCATGCCCTATGATAGATCTCCTATCTTGTAAGATGAGAACTACTCTCCACATTTTACAAATGTTGAAAATGAGGCAAACACATTGAAGTAGTTTTGTGATTATGTCATTAGTGACACAGAAAGCTGTTGCAAGAGCTGAGAGTGTTCAGTAAATGTTGGGGATTAGAAAGCTGGGGCTCGGGTGGAAAGATAGGGTAAAAGTTTGCTATACAAGAGAAAATGGTTTTTGGATATAGGATAAGGGTATCAGGGATAAATCTCAATTTGGTGAAGAAAAAATAAATGTTAAATACTTATTTTGGGGAACTAAAAATGAATAATAAGGACAAACACTGTTAAAGAAAAATCCTATGGTAGATTATGCTGACTGAGAAATCAGAATGAGGAAAGTAACACCCTCATCACCTTCCATATTATTTATTAAATTTGTTTTCGATTGCCTCTCTTTCCTTCAACTGTACCAAAAATGGGGAATTATTTATTTTTATGTATCATCCAAGTTGTAAGCTCTCTCAGCACTGAATAGCTCTGCTTTTCTCTTTTGACCAATTGCTGTCATTACTATAGATAACATTCCTGTGCAAACAGGAGTACGTGGTGAAGAAAAAAAAAATGTGTAGTGGCAAGCCAACCTCAAAAATAAAGAATATGATCACAGTAATTTCAAACAGTGAGCAGTATAATATTAATGTTTTTGGCTATTACAACCATTAAATAAGCAAAATAATAAGAGAAAAATCCAAATTTTCAGGCTGGAGTACTTACTAATATTTAATCAATTGTGAAATTATAGAATTAGTCAAGAAACAGAAAAATGACAAAAAGAATATAAAAGGCATGAGCAAAGGTATGGTAAAAGGGTTTCTGATTTGCTGCCAATCAATAAAATAAGGCAAAGAAAACGACCTGCAAATGAAAAGTTCCCACCAATCTCGTTTCCAATCTAGTCAGTGACTATAGCAAGATATTTTCAAACATAAATATTAAAAATGAATTAAAATATGACTTTTATAATTACTAAGTCACTTATATATACTTTTAATGTCAAAACAGCTTTCCAAGAAAGTATGAATTCATATTTATATAATAACAAACTTTTATTTATACAATATGCTAAGTTGTTACCTATTCAGAAAAACTGGAAGTAATATTTATCATCATCTTTTCTTTGGGACAGAAATCCATTGTATCTCCCCTAGACAAATGCATTTAAATTGCTTTGTAAAGGATATATTCCTGTGTATTTTTCTTTTCTTCCTGAGAACTAAACCCAGGGCTTCTAATCCGTTAGCAAGTATTTACCACTAGATTATATGACAAGCTCAGAAAGAGATAATTCGATTGTCTAAACTCCATTTCTACCACAACAAAATTATAAGGCGGTTTAGTCAATGAAACTTGACAGAGTACATCTCTTTGTCTCAGAAACTAATAAAAGGTTTCTAACAATCCATTAAAAGGACATTCCAAAATACTTTCTCCACTTCCAAGATTGTGTTTTTCCTTCCTTAACCTAAGAGAATACCTTCAACACTGCAGATTTCTATATACTTCAGAAGCTATGAATAGCGGATGTTCTACAACACAAATGAAGTTACTTAAGAATACGAATATGAGTATGGCAATAGGATCTGGACATTTCTGGCACCCTCTCCTCAGCTGCCCAAGGAACTAGCTGGGGGCGTCTTCCTGGACACCTGGGAACCCCTCTAGAGTCAAGTCTCTGCCAACCCTAGAATGGCTCCCTTAATTAAGATATATAATTCCTTGTTCCCATATCCACCCTTCCTATATCCCAACCATCCTATTCCCCCAAGCTCTTCCCATCCTATTGTCATACTCATGAATATCTTGCATATCACCATAGAACCTTCACCTGGCATTGGATGGAGAAAATGGCAGAGCCCCACATAGGAGCACCGCATTGAGCTCCCAAGGTCCTGATGAGGAGCAAAAGGAGGGAGATCATGAGCAAGGAAGTCAGGACCATGAGGAGTGTGTTTACCCATTGAGACAGTGGGACAGATCTAACGGAGATCACCAAGTCCAGTTGGAATGGGACTGATGGAACAGGGGACCAAACTGGACTCTCTGAATGTGGCTGACTGTGGAGGAGGACTGAGAAACCAAGGACAGCGGCGATGAGCATGAACTCTACAGCATGGACGGGCTCACTGTGAGCCTTGTCAGTTTGGTTGCTCACCTTCCTGGACTTAGGGGGAGCTGGGAGGACCTTGGACTTAACATAGTGAAGGGAACCCTGATGGCTCTTTGGCTTGGAGAGGGGCGGAGCGGGGGTATGGGTGGAAGGGAGGGGAGGGAAAGGGGAGGAGGAGGGGAGGAGATGGAAATTTTTAATAAAAAAAAAGAATACGAATATGTTTTCTCTGTAACACGATAATAGGTTTCTCTGCCTGAGATGCAGTAAGCTAGATTAAGCAGAATTTTAAAAAGGAAAAGAACAGGTTCATTTGAAGCAAAGTAACTCCCTGGTGACTCCGCTGGCCCCAGAAATTGGGGCAGGAGAAGTCACCTGCCTGAACTAAAGCAGAGAGTTTATATACCCCATAGGTGAGGGGGTGATGACGTGTCCTCCGTCAGCTGAATTTGTGGCCAAGTACGGTCAAAAACCGATTACTTTAGGCTGGGTCTTGGGCTCCTGGCAACTTCAGGGGAGGAGCTGCTGTAGCTGCCACGAATGCAAAACCGGACTTTGTGGTGGCTTTTTTTTTTTTCCTTTGGTTATGGATCACCTGAAAGGGTGGGGCCTGGAAAGAGAGGAATGAGTCTTTCTGGCTCAAGCAGGAATGAGCTGGAGGTTCCAGCAGAACAAATACCAGTAAAGTTTTATAGGACAGATGATCTCTGCAGATGCCCTGTTTCAGGATTACAGGAGTATTTGACGAGGCACAATGACATCTGTGTCTCAACGATATCAGACAATAGCTTTAGCTATAGATCTGCTTGCAATGGTAAAATACCTGGGAATGGCAACTAAGGAAAGAAGACAGGTGTACATTGACTTACAGTTCGAGATTACTGTCTATCATAGGAGAAAAGTAATGGCAGCATGAGTTTAAACAGCTGGTCACATTGCATCTACAACCTGGCAGCAGAGAGCAACGAGCAAAGTTGTGCCGCTTTCTTCTTCTTTTCGTTGAGTCCAGGAAACAAGTGTAGAGAGTAGTGCTCCCCCCCCCCCTTATTCTCTATGGGTATTCCCACGTCAATTGGCCAAATGTAGATATGCCCTCATGTGGCGCTGAAATATTATGAAAGTATCTATTATAGTCTATGAAAGTAAAACTTTCAACAGACCTCAGAGCCAAAGTTAGTAATATACCTTGAAGGTGCTTAAGACTTAAACATGCTCTCCTGCTGTGTTCTCAGTCTTTTCATTAACCTGAGAATAATGTAACAGTCAACCTTACTTGCCTAGATTCCACATGTAATCAGCTTCTGTTACCTTAACTAATGCAGGGCTTTCATTTCAAATATTTTACAATGTCCCTGACCCAGATTACGCATGCAAGTTCTAATAAATATTACCTGAAAGCAATGGAATTATAGTTTGAAAGCCATATAGGAAAATATATTCACCATAAAGGTTGAATACAACATTTGGGTATTACTCGATAAACAATGATGTTTATAGTACTATTATTATTCAGGTCAATTAAAGTCCATTGGAATCATTGATTTAATCCCTTGTAAAACTCTGCTAATGGTTCTCTAAAATGCTCCTTATTTCTTCCTCATGTGATATTTTCTATGTCATTCAATAAAGACAGAGGAAAACGCTTTGTTATAGCAGATACACAGAGGTAGTCCCCAATTGACAGATATATAGAGACACTGTTACACAACGGACAGACAGAGGGACAGATAGAAACAGGGACAGATTCGCAAATCAACCTTCACACAGGCGTAGATTTAGAGCCATACAATTGACACACAGTGGTTTAGAAACCAGGGATCATTAAGTGGAGAATTCAAATCTGGACTTGCTTATTTTGTTAAGTGACACCCAGGGGAAGTCTTCTGACTTTTCCTTAATGCAATACTGAGACATTATTGGCGACTTGGGATTTATTACTAATGTATTCAAACCAACTGCTTGCCCAGACAAGCAGAGACATATGTTTCCATGGTGATATTAAAACCCATTAAGTTGAAGATCAGTAATGACAAACACAACAACCATTCAGAAGAAAAACATATACATTTTGAAAGAAAAAAATTATATATAACAAATATGCAGTAGGACATATGAAAATCATGTATATATTTTGACATTTTGCTGCATCTACAAAGAAATAAGAAGATACATAGAAAACTGTAAATATATATTGTATAGTACTTATATCAAGAAACTGCACTTGTAGATGTAAAAAAAAGGAAATGCAGTATAGTTCAACTAGAAACTATATGTATACTTATCAAATAAATTAAGTGCTATTTATTAATCTAGTATACACCTTGATATCACTACATAGGGTTAATAGTGGAAAGACATTATTAAACTTAGATTCCACATTTTCTAATATGATAAAAAATTAACGGATGATGTCTAAATTAGATTAGAAAGGAAAGCATTAATTCTATTTTCAATTTTTATTTTTAAATGCATAGAAAATAAGTGAAGCACAAAATGATTGTCTCTTGAGAGAAGGTCAACGGTAAGTAAAAACTGAAGAGTATGTTTCTAATTTTTAATTTATGTCAACTTTGATTTAGCAACTGCTGCATTTGTACTAGTGATAAAAAGAAAAATAATTTTAAGCAAAATGAGAAAAACACAAATACATAACATGTGCCTGGTTACTATATGTAGACAAGGTGGGGAATTAGTTCCAGTTGAGATGATGTTTGGTTATATTCATATATTCCTGGAGTGAAGAAGAGACATTGGGTCATTGAGATGCTTTAACAGGAAAATGTGCTTTCCATATAGCTTTGGGATAGAAGTTTGATTCCTAGACTTCATAGAGAGAACCGACTGCCATGAGTTGTCTTCTGACCTCCAATTGCATTACGGCATGAGCACCTCTTTCTACACACACACACATGCACATGTACACACACACACACACGTGTGAACATAAATTAGTAACTAAATAAAAACTCAAGTAAAGGTGTTTCAGTAAACATTGTATGAGCTGATCTCTCCTAATCAAATAAATTGTGGATATAATTGAGTTGTCTATAAAATTCCCTAGTTAAAAGTCACTGATTATGTAAAAAAAATATAAGTGTGTGTGCAATGGAATGCATAAGGGCTTCATACATTTCATTTCTTACATCTTGCTTTGTGCTGTGGAGCACTGGTTTATATGTCTGCTTTCTCATGTTCTGTATAATTTAAGTTTCACACCTCGGAAGAGAACAAAAAGAAGAGACGAAGGATGAGCTGCGTATGGAGTGGCATGCAGAACACTCAGTCTCTTGTATGGAAGGCAAGCTTTAATATATGCAGGCATGTATTTTCTTAAAGCAGATGCTGACATTACAAAATAACAAGCAATTGAACACAGATGGTGTGCTTGGCATATGGAAAGAGCTACGGGAGAGTCAGAGCACAGCACAGTGCCGATTTCCTTTGCTGTTAGGGCTCTTTGTGCTTTAAATATCAGACATCTTTCTCACTTAATGTCTTTCCGGAAAAGGAGTATTCTGCGCCAATATTAAAACAGCTATTTAGAAAATATTAATAGGATAAAAATAACTTCTTTATCCCAAACCATCCTTAAAGGAATCTAAATGTAATGATAATGTTAGGATTCTGTGTGTATTGCATTCATATTTTCGATATATTTTGTATTTGCTTTAATTTTTATTTTTGACATGATCATTACATTCATCTTTTTGTTAGTAACAGCAAATTAAGCTTAGCCTTGATGCACTGATACCTTACTCTTTCTGATGATTGCAGTGAGTCAGTCTTGAAACAGGATAAAGTAATGCCTACTCTCTCTTATTCATGTTTCTCACTGAAAATGTGTCTGGGTACTTAACCAAATTACTCAGGATGACAATTGAAGCTTGAAATGAAAAAAAAGTAAGTACTTTCATCTAGCTATAAAACATATAATTGTTTTAAATTACCATTTGTATAGCAAAATAATGTCATATTTATTTTTAAATGTAATACTTGGACAGCTTCATCATGTTCAGAGCACTGACTAGACATCTTTAAAATATATTTAAAGGATTTTTTTATTTATAAAAGAAGAGAAACGACCTGGAAGTGTCCAAATTATTTTATATTCACTTGAAAAGGGTTTCAGTTAATTTTTTTTTTCTTCAAAGGCATCCTTCACACCAAGGTTTCCCCATTGACTTCAAAGTGGGAACCACAGGGGTGCACATTAACATTGAAATGAATGAGAAACAGATTGAAATTTTTTGAATGAGCACAGCCAATTGAAAAGCAGCTATTAGAAATGATCATAGTCTTCACTCATGCTAGCTGACCAATTGAATTTTTATTGTAGGAAAGTCAATCAAAATGATGCGCATATATTTGCTGAGCATATAAAAAATTCCATATAGAAAGATACAAGATAGCCAAGTGAAAAATTTCAACTCTTTTGATTCAATAAAACATTAGTTTGGTGTATTGAACAAGACAATTCATTTACTCTTGCTTATCAAACCTTTTGCCATGTGCTAACTTCCAAGATACACAATATTATTCAAAGAATCTCATCATGTGGTAAGCGAGATTTAACTGACAGGGTCTTTCCATTGAGTTGCAGGAATGTATTTTCTCAGAAAGGGCTTTTCTCAGAATGCATTTTGGACTAGGTGTGGGGACAAGGCATACATCAGTGCGCCGGTGTATTATTATCTAGGGACAATAAAATTGCTGTACCTTGGCAACGTATTTCTTAACGATGAGATTCTCGGGCTTCTTCAGATTTTTAATAATTCCCAGAGAGGCATGTGTTAGGTGTCAGTGTGTGTTTATTAGTCAGTGTTCTCTGGAAGAACAAAATACCTAGGATGGATATATATTGCAGAGCAGTGTTATTATAAAGTCTTATATAACACTATCTGGTTAATCTAAAAATGGCTATCTGCACAATGGAGAGGCTGAGAACCCAACAGGTGCTCATTCCACTAGGATGGGTACCTCAGCAGTCCCAGTTTGGCACTGAGGGCCTGACCAATCCCTGGAGAGATACTGATTTTCAGTCTATATTAGAAGAGGAAGAAAATGAATTTGATCCCTGTGAAGGATGATAGCACCAGGTCCATCAAGGAAATAGGATAAGTGAACTTTCCAGCAAGATGATAGCAGAGTAGATGAACTTCCCCAAACACGGATGTACACAAACAAATAAAAAGGAAAGATTTGTTCTTCCTTTCAGATCTCCCAGATGTCTGTTGCCAACATGCATGATGGGTCTAACCACTTTGAATAATCTGATTAGGAAAAATCTCTTACAAGTTTGCCTACTGGATTGTCTTTTAGTTCATTCTAGATTGCGTAAAGCTGACACCAAGATAACAGAAGGCTATTTTATGTAAAAGCCTAGACGAGACAGCTGACTCTAGCGACAACCTCATGGTACTGATTATTTTTGAAGGATAGGCTTCCTAACAAACCTCTTAAAAGGCTGCAGGGCAGAATGGAACATTTATTTCAGAGATGTTTGATAAAAATTATTTTCATATATTTCACTTTTTCTGTTTACTCTGATATATAGGCTTATGGATTATACATTTATTAAACAGCTGAAATAGTGAGCTAGCTTGCAGAGACCTGACAGAGAAGTTTCACTCAGCAATATCTATGGCCTTAATAATGACAAATATTAAGAAGAGAGATGCTGAGAGGACAAACATTGTGAACTCTTATCTGAGAAAATGGACAAGTACATAGTCTTGGAGAGATATATAAGGCTGAAGATCTAGAAAGTAAGCAAGCTGGGTGGTGGTGGTGCATGGTTTTAATTACACTTGGAAGGCAGAGGCAGGTGAATCTCAGTGAGTTCAAGGCTAGTTGGGTCTAAAAAGTGAGTTCTGGAACAGCCAGAGATTTTACACAGAAAAATTCTGGAGAGAGAGAGAGAGAGAGAGAGAGAGAGAGAGAGAGAGAGAGAGAGAGAGAGAGAGAGAGAGAGAGAGAGAGAGAGAGAGAGAGAGAGAATGAAAAAAGTAAGCATGATACAACCTAGGAAGTTTAATATAAGTCCTATCTACTAACATTCTGGTTGTTACGACAAAAAAAAAAAAAAAAAACCACTCAGACAAAAGCAATATAAGCAATATAAGGGGGAACTGCCAGACTGGTTCAAAGTCTGAGATTGTGAGATTGTAGATGATATAATAGAGGAATGAGAGTCTAAGGACCTTGCTAGAGCATGGTCGACCTACCAGGAGTACTACTCTTAAAGAAAACTGACTTCCCTTCTCTGGGCAACTATCAGTTACCAACAGATCCTCACTTAAGGATAGGACTTTCTGTCTATCCTCATCTCCATGGTGGAATTTGGTCTGGCTAGAGGTTGAATGGGATCCCATTTATTTATTGTTGCTCTTAGAATCTGTGCTACTAGAGTTACATTTAGGAGGTGGTCTCCTGTGCCCATGCATTGAAGGCTACTTCCCACTTTCTCTTCTATTAGGATCAGTGTAGTCAAATTTACATTGAGGTCTTTGATCCATTTGGACTTGAGTTTTGTGCATGGGGATAGATATGGATCTATTTTCATTCTTCTACATGTTGACATCCAGTTATGCCAGCACCATTTGCTGAAAATGCTTTCTTTTTTCCATTGTTTATTTTTAGCTTCTTTCTCAAAAATCAGATGTTCATAGGTGTGTGGGTTAATATCCGGGTCTTCAATTCAGTTCCATTGGTCAACCTCTCTGTTTTTATGCCAATACCAAGCTGTTTTCATTACTGTAACTATGTAATAGAGCTTGATGTCAAAGATGGTAATGCTCCCGGAAGTTCTTTAATTGTACATGATTGTTTTGGCTATCCTTGTCTTTTTGCTTTTCCATATAAAATTGATTATTATTCTCTCAAGTTCAAATTTTGTTGGGATTTTGATGAGGCTTACATTGAATTTATAGACTGCTTTTGGTAGGAATGCCATTTTTATTATATTGATCCTACCTATCCAAGAACATGGGAGATCTTTCCATTTTCTGGTATCTTCTTCATTTTTTTTTTCTTCAAAGGCTTAAAGTTCTTGTCAAATGGGTCTTTCAGTCCTTTGGTCCGTGTTATCCCAAGATATTTTATGTTATTTGTGGCTATTGTGAAAGGTGGTGTTTCTCTGATTTCCCTCTCAGTTTCTTTATAATTTGTATATGAAAAGGCTACTGTTTTTTTTTTTTTTTGACCCAGGAGGTGTAGAAGACACGAAATATTCAATTTGAGGGTTGAAATCAACAAAATAGAAACAATACAAAGAATCAATGAAACAAATAGCTGATTCTTTGAAAATCAGCAATAAGATAGACAAACCCTTATCCAAATTAATTAAAAGGCAGAGCGAGAACATTCAAATTAACAAAATCAGAAATGAAATCACTCATAAGTGGTTTTTAAACATAAAACAAAGAAAAGCAACCTAAAAATCATGATCCCAAAGAACTTAGACAACAATGAGGACACCAAGAGAGACATACATAGATCTAATCTACATGGAAAGTAGAAAAAGACAGATCTCCTGAGTAAATTGGGAGCATGGGGACCTTGGAGGAGGGTTGAAGGGAAAGAGAGAGCCAGGGAGGGGAGCAGAGAAAGATGTAGAGGTCAAAAATCAATAAAAAAAAAAAAGAAAAGAAGAAAAAACAATAGACACTGAGGAAATACACAGAATCATTACCCACAATCTGTACCCACAAAATTAGAAAATGTAAAAGAAATGGACAGTCTGGCTAGATAGCATATAACAAAATTAAATCAATACCAGGTGAACAATTTAAATAGACATATAAACTGAAAGGAACTAGAAGCTGTCATCAAAAGCCTACCGACCAAAAAAAGCCTAATGCCAGATGGTTTTAGTGCAGAATTCTACCAAGACTTCCAAGAAGAGCTAATACCTATACTCCTCAAAATGTTCCACATAATATAAACAAAAGGGACATTGTCATAATCTTTTATGAGGCTACAGTTACTCTAATACCAAAATCACACAAAGACTCAACCAAGAAAAAAATATTACAGACCAATCTCACTCATGAACTTGGATGCAAAAATACTTGATAAAAATACTGGTAAACCAAATCTAAGAACACATTAAAAAAAAATCATCCACCATGATGAGGTCGGCTTCATTTCAGAGATGCAGGGATTGTTCACCATACAAAAATCTCTCAACGTAATCCACCATCTAAATAAACTGAAAGAAAAAAAATACGATCATCTCATTAAATGCTGAAAAAGCATTCCACAAAATCCAACACCCTTCATGATAAAGGTCTTGGAGAGATCAGGGATACATACACATATATAACCCAAGTGTCAACACTAAAAATTAAAGCTGTGTTTTAGTAACTTTTTGGCTTCTAAGGTTTTGTAGCGCCAAAGAAAATAAATTTGGTTCCATCTTTTTATGCACTATTACAATTGTTTCATATATATCTTCTATTATTTAAATGTGTTTTTTAAAATTTATTTTAAAATACAAAAGAATGTACTATTGTTTGCAGTGACAGCCAACTTAGTGAGACATCTAATTTCTAAACTTTTAAGATTACATTTTTTAAAAATATAGCACGTCTTTGAAAACAAAACACAGCCTCGTGTGGTTGGTCATTTTTTTCTTCAATTACCCTATATCTAGAGTAAATCCTTACCTATTACCCATTATGGAGTTCTCTCTTTACTTTTTAAATAAACTTCCTTACTTCAGACTTAAGGGCCATAGCTTCCGTGTGTCTTTTCCAAATATGTTAGGACAGGGAAAATAATATAACCCCTCTTCTATTCTCTGCATTATTTTTTACATTGCGAATATTCTAAAAGATAGTTTTATAAAAGAAAAACAACATGAAAGTTACATGGTGTGCAATTAAGTTAATGAAAGGCTATCAGTGTGGTAGAGGGAGTTCTTCAACAAGAGTGCTCTAGAAACTTGAACTTGATTAAACCTAATTTGCAATGCATCACTACCAAATAGAGTAGCTTAAGCATTCATTGTCATGACTAAAACTTAAGGAAGGAGACACCGAGTGGAACACGGTTAGAGAGTACACTGACAATACAAAGTGTTCTCATTTTTATTTGCACATTCATATTAGAGTGTGTCTTTGTGATGCTCACATTCTGCCCACATAGGTACTTTTGCCCTCTGCGAATTGAGTGTCTGGATAGCAGGGTACACAGTGATATACTACAAAATCAGTTTTGTGATACAGTTCTGCCCCCCATCAGAGATTGTTCTCCTGCAAAAGAAAAAAAAAATCCTCTCAAAAACATCACTTGAAGAATGTGATTAATATGACTTGGAAAAGAGATCAATTTATAAATTGGTGATATATGGACTAATGCTTCTAAATGACCAGAATGGGTTTAGTTGGCTGTTTTGTTATAGCTCGCTGGTATTTGTTCATTAACCAGGGAAATCTGTGTGTTAATGGTTTTCTGATGGGTAGTTTTGTTGGCTAACTTGTAGAAGTCTATGGTACATAATTAGCACTCTGTAACCTACTATTTAAATATGCTGTTCACTATGGTAGTCCCTCCAATAAGGGAATCTTGTATCTCACAGATGGTTTGGAGATACTATGACCTGATTTAGTTTTTTTTAACTGTTGCTTGTCTTCACTTACAATTAGACTTTTATTTTACTTCAATTATATCTATACTACCTTCATTTCCTAGTGTGAGACCATTGGTTCAATCCTCCTTTTAACTTTTTTTCTACCTTCAGACCATATTGTCCAGTGGTTTTGTTTCTTTCCCATGAGATATCCTGTATGTTACGGACTGCTCAGTCAGCAGATGACCACAAAGGACTCACTGCCATCACAGAACACTGTGGAAACTGGTGCAAGCTGCTTCCTGCTTTCTCCCTTTAAAAACCTCCCCTAACAAAGCAAAAAGTGAGCTCTCCTCATACCTGCAGCCTTAACCTGGACGGAAAAAGCTTTGGGAATTTTGATTTTGTGTACGAACTATATTTCTTTTCTTTCTTTTTTTAAATTAATTTACTTTTTATTATTAAAAAATTTCTGCCTCTTCCCCGCCTCCCATTTCCCTCCTCCTCTCCCCACTCCCCTCCCCCTCCCTCTATAACACACTAAAATCTGTAAACTAAAGAAACTTGGTTAGAAAAGGAAAAATTGAGATAACAGAATACTGAGTAATTTGAATTGAGAGGGAAAGTTTAACACGGAGATCTGGTACTTTATGTGAAGTTACCTTAGTCCCACTTTCCTCAGGATTTTCATTCTTTATTATATGTCATTCTTATCCTTCACTTTTCCGGGACTGATAAGTATGTATTTTGGACTAGTTTAAGCTAATGAGTTAGTAGATTCCTTATGTATGTCTTTTCATTTTGTTTAGGTGAGCCAACATGGTGGGTGTGGTTGTACTTTTAGCATTCATTTTGGGCAAAAAAAGGCTAGTAGCACATTTCTCAAGGTTATTAAAATGAAGTTTGCAACAGTACACTTCGGATTAGAAAGAGTGGGAATAAAGCAGTTTGGGATGAATTGTTTGGATTGCAAAATGCATGAAGGATTTTGTGAAACGTTTGTGAAGAAATAATGTATGTGTAATATTTCTGATCAAAACAGAGTCTAACATTTAGATGTATGGATTATATCATTTAGGCATATTCTATAAAGTGTGCTGCTAGGATTTATGTTAGCATATAGTAGTAAAGGGAGTAATATTCATTAAATAATATTACTTTCTTCTTAAAATATTAATAGTGATTTTATAAAGATTGTTTTTAACAATCCTATTTCAAAGCCAAAAGCAATGGTAGCATATATTAGAAATACAATCATACAAAGCAGTCGTATAAATTTAAACTATAATATGGCATAAAGTAAATGAAATTCAAAATAGTAGTGTTCCGTTTTGCTTTTAAATGCTTCTGTTGTTTTGCAAGCAACTTTTCTTATATCTAAACTGACATCACTAGATGACTTTCAAAAATACCATTGACTTAAGTGACTTTTAATTTCTTACACAAATTTCCTACAGGTAATATTTAAATCAATTGTAATGGCTAATTCATCGAGACAGTATTATTTCAAAAAGAAGCATCCAAATGTGTGCAATTACTTAGATTTTGAGTGACTGTTATGACATCACTGTCCTTTTTTCTAATAACAGAACTTAAAAGCTTTTGTCACATGTTGGCCGTTATCACTGTTCTACTTAACTAATGGTCCTATAGGCAGGTCTTTTGCAGTTACTTTCTTAGACAGAAAGGCCAGTAAATCTAAAGAATTGTTTGGAAATTTTCTGGCTTTCTGAGTGATGTTTTTTTTTACCCAGACACTTAGGCCAAACAAAGGAGTAAAGAAGGTTATAAAAGGAGAAACCTTGACAGTGTCTTCCTGTCTAAGACAAAGTCAAATAGTCAACTCTTACTGCTTTGCTCAAGGTGAATTAGTGACCGTTAGATATTCCACATGGAAAAATCAAAATCCAAATCTGATTTATCCCAAAGACTAGCAGAAAGGAGAAATGGCTGACTATTTCTAAGATTGGGAGAAAAAAACATGAGAGATGTATAAAGAATTTTGTAGTGCTAGAAACAAAACACAAGAATATTTTGTGACACCTAAAAAGAGTTCCTAGTGAATGTAGAGAAAATCCAGTTTGTGCTACTTATATAAGCCTAGGTGTGGTTATCTCTTGGCCTGTGGTTATCCTGCCCTGAGTCATTTGCAAATAAAGCTGACGTCTGCCCAGAGGAACCACCATCTGTGCATAGCTCCTCGTTGGATTAGAGGCTCATGAACCCCTTCCCACTTCATGATAAAATGTTGGTGGATGTGACCTAATTCAGATCTTGTTCAGGTAACCACAGCTGCTGTCATTTCATGATTACAGTGTCCCATCATGTCCAGAAGACACTGTATTTTGACACCAGCTTCCCTGACCTTTTGTTCCTGTAATCTGTTCTCTCCCTCCTCCATGACAGTCTCTGAGACTTAAGAAAGGGGTGTAATATAGATGTCCATTTTGTGGCTAAGAGAATTCTATTGACATTGGTTGCACTATTACTTTTGAGTTTCGTAGTTAACTATCTTCTACTATACACAGAAATCATTATGATCACTGAAGATGTGTGAGAACCACACTAGTCTATATTTTAAAACACATACATGTAGATGGCAATTTAATACTATGTCATTGGCAGAATAATTGAAATAGATTCAACCCTGTTGCCTCTGCAAGTAGAACTCAGCCTTGGGTTCTTGGCCAAATTTATAGTATGTATCTCCTGTGGAGTGTGCCTGAGATCCAATTACAAGGTAGTGGCTCACCCTTATATTATTTGTCCCTATTCCACCAATGGACAAATCTTGCCATAGTAGTCATTATTACCGTTCACTAGGGTCCCAGCTGGGTGAGACTGTTAGTGTGACATATTTCCCCCAACAGCCTTTAGAGCACCTCCCATAACTGTGGAAACTAACCAGCAGTGAGGAAGGTTCCTAGCCACAATCTGATTTTTCCATGTCCTGTGACCAATATGTGTGATGTCATCAACGATAATATCTTACCATTAAGTCTGGTGAGTAACCAAGAGCAATGATAATAGACTGTATTGTATCCCATCTCAGGCACAGTGGACTTTTCATTGCCAACCTATGACATCTGATGACATCTGGGATAAACACATTGCCCTGTATATAGTAGCTCCAATTAACATCCCTCTCCTTCCCTCCCTCTCTCTCTCTCTCTCTCTCTCTCTCTCTCTCTCTCTCTCTCTCTCTCTCTCTCTCTCTCTCTCTCTCTCTCTCTCTCTCTCTCTCTCTGTGTGTGTGTGTGTTTCAAACATCCTTAATATTAGCTATCCCTTCCCCGAATGCCTCTGTTTTATTGTCCCATCTCTGTCCCCACTTATGAATTGTTAAATATAACAGTCTTCATTTTGATGGTGGCCTTCAGACATCTTGCCTCCTCAGAATTTCTGCCAAGCAATTTAGTCTTTTATGTATTTATTTGTATATAATAAAGCATATTAGTTCTAGCAATTATTAAATGTCTTGGCTGTTTGACTGATACCAAGAGATCCATTTCATATGACAGCGTTTTATTACTTTCTAATTGAAGATTTTCACACGTAATATCTTAATATAGATAAATCTAATTTCTCTAATTCATCAGTTTAATATACGTAAACTTACTTTGATATTGCATTATTTTTCTCTAGATTTGTCTGTATTTCTCTTTGCTTATATATTATGAAGGCAGAGTTTGAAAAGGTTTATTTTGTAATTTTAGAGGGAAATGCCTCTTTGGCATTCATTTAGCTTTATGTTTAAGGGTTATGTAACATTCAGTATATTCTTCCATCAATACATTTGGTCTTTTTCATATGAGTTCACTTTTATTAATATAAAAAGTGAAAACAATGTGCTTATGATAGTCTAAACTATTATTGCACAATATGTAAATGCTTTGTTCATCTCTGCTTCTACATTGAAACATTAACACGAGTCAATTTCAATATTTCAAGTTTGCAGTCAATTAGTTTATCTTATAGTAAAATGCAAAGTTAAATTATTCATATTAGTGTAACTGAAGATGTAAAGAAAATCACGATTTTCCTTAAGTTTTTATATTGTTAGATGAAATATGATCCAATGAAAGTTATCACTATATGGAAGAAATGTGTGGAATACATTTACCTTTTAACTGAAAGAATAACATTTCATTGTATTGCAACAAGGTCCACGAATGAAGCTGCATGAGATTTCTGAGAGTTAGCGAGGGAAAAATCCAAAACACAAGAGTCTTGTAACCAGTGTTCCTTTTAGGACGGACTTGTATTTTATTGTTTGTTTGTTTGTTTGTTTTTATTGAGCTTTATTTTTCTCTGCTCCCCTCCCTGTTTTCTTCTCACCTCCCCTTCAAACCCTCTCCAAAGGTCCCCATGTTCCCAATTTACTCAGATCTTGTCAGTTTTTTGAAATGCACTTTCTTGTACATCCAGGTGCATTAAATAGGAATGGGTTTTGCTGTAGATTTTCCATCATCTTATACTTGTTATTCAAACATATCTCCAAGCACAGGTTGTACTCGGGACCTTATATAGCCTATATGAGAACTTTGCACATTTGACCTTGCTTAACCATGAGAATACCATTAAAATATAAATTAACTGATGGTCATGAAAGACAGCTATTGCATGAGACTTTAGTCCGCCTCATTTTTAGGCTCTGCTCTCTCAGGTTCATACCCCCAACTAGTGTGGTAACAGCATGGCTGTAAAAACAACTTACTGTTATGTAAAATAATTTCTAATCGGGGCAATTTTATATTCATAGATATTATGATGGTGACAAGGATGTAGTTATCTATGAGCTTCATTCTTATTCTCCAAACAGAAAATGATAACTCATTATTCATTAGATTTCTTTCTTGAGGGTTCATAAAGTGCTAATTTAGCAGACAATTGTATTATGAAACTCTTTATTAGAGAATTTTACCCTCGTCAAATTAGTATACTACATTTATCTCACAGTGAATGGAAATTAATTTTATCAGATTATTTATTTTCAAGAGCACTTATAATTTTAAATCATTGGATTGCATACAGTACTTTCTTAATAAAAGTGAATCACTTTCTCATCACCAAGATGATAAAGAGTTCTTGCTCCATTGTTTCCCTGCATTATGATAAGGGCACCGATGCTGTATGACTGACTCAAGTGGGCCCTTTATTATTTTCAAATTAAAATCTGAAACTTTCCTAAGCATCTTGGAAAATGGCAACTCGAAATGCCCACCATTACCAAGGTTGACGGATTTTATGTTTATTAATTTAAATGAATCGATAACCTTACAACAATGATTTTCTTTTTATTCTTTGGGAAATTCACAGGTATATGTAATTAAATTTGATCATTCAACCCCATCTTTCCACAGATCTCCCCATGGCTACCTCTAACTTCATGTCTTCTTTTCCTTCTTTTATTGTATGCGCTCCTTGCTAAGTCTATTTTCCTGCTTGCTCCTAACCACAGGGCTGCAAAGCCCATCCATTTGAGCATAGGCAATCTACGAGGGGTTACGCCACAAAGAAAAAAATGATTCTCCTTCCCCAGCCAATACCTCCTCAGCTAGGGGAGGAGTCTGCTGAATGTTTTCCCAACCTAGATAGAATTTTGCCTGGCTTAATCTTGTGCAGGTTTTGTGCTGATAATCACAGCTGTGGTCCATTCACGCGGTGCGTACTGCATCATGGCCCGAAAGACAGGACTTCGCAGTATGCCACATCTCTCTGGCTAGTATGTTTTTTCTGTCTTCTCTTCTTTGAAGTCCCCGGAGTGTGTCACTGTCACTTATTCTTAGCTCTTTGATAAGTTATGCGTCTCCACGCTAACTGTGGCTCACTGCTAAAACAAACTTGTCTGCTTACCTCTTGAGAGCAGACTTGTTCTATGGGTATAAACAGAAATGTTTAGATGGTAGTTTGAGAGCGTGGCCGGAGATTCTATGGTGATATTCGAGATAATCATCAGTGTGATAGTGAGACAAGGCCAGTTCAGGCACTCTCTCCTCTGCTGCCCAAGGACCTAGCTGGGGACATCCCCGGTGGACACCTGGGATTCCCTCTAGAGCCAAGTCTCTTGCCAACCCTAAAATGGCTCCCTTAAAGTAGATATCTTCTTCCCTGCTCATATATCTGCCCTTCCTCCATCTCAGCCCTCCCATTCCCCCAAGCTCTCCCCAATCCTTCCCTTATCCCTTCTCTCCCCCACCTCAACCCCATCCCCACCCCCATGCTCCCAACTTTTGCCCAGCGTTCTTGTCTGCTTCTAATTTCCAGGAGGATTTATACATATATTTCTTTGGATTCGCCTTGGTTTTTGGCTTTTCTAGGCTTGTGAACTATAGGCTCAATGTCCTTTGTTTATGGCTAGAGTCCACTAATGAGTGAGTACATTCCATATTCATCTTGTTCGGTCTGGGTTATCTTATTCAGGATAGTGTTTTCTATTTCCATCCATTGGCAATCAAAATTCAAGACGTCATTTTTTTTACCGCTGAGTAGTACTCTAATGTGTGTGTATATATTATACACACACACACACACATATATATATATATATATATATATATATATATATATACACACACACACACATTATATATATAATATACATTGGACTGGGACTGAATGAGCATGTGATCAAACCAGAATCTCTGAATGTAGCTGACAATGGGGGTTGACTGAGAAGCCATTGATAAAGGCACTGGGACTAGTTTTCTACTGCATGTACTGGCCTTTTTGGGACCCTAGTCTATTTGGATGCACACGTTCCTAGGCCTGGATGTAGGGGGGAGGGCCTTGGGACTTCTCACAGGGCAGGGTACCCTGCCTCTCTTAAGGCTGGAGAAGGAGGGAGGAGGGTAAGTGAGGGAACAGAAGGGGAATGGGAGAAGGGGAGGAAGTGGAAATTTTTGAATGGAAAAGTAAAAAAATAAAAAAAGAATGAATGACTGGTTCAGAAAGAAAAAAAAGCCTTTACTTTTAGAGATTGTGAAGGAAGCAAATATATGAATTGCTGGAAATAAAAGAAAAGAAAAACAATAGGCTAATAGGTAAGGAAATGAGGGTGATTGTGATTCCTATACTTCAGGTGTGTGCCTCATGACAGGTGCAGTGAGTAATAGTTCCTAGAAGTATCTGTGTAACAGCAAGAAGAGGAGTGACGAAAATAGTTGCTCAGACTGTGTTTTTGCAGTTAAGTGGAAGAAATACACCCAGGATGTGTAGAAAGAAGAAGGACATGGAAATTTATTAGTCATGGTTTCTCTGGAGGAAACAACTGATAGAATAAGTATATATTACAAAGGGGATTGATTAGAATGGCTTCCACAATGTTGGCTGGGTAATGCATCAGTGGCTGGCTGTATGCTGGAGAGGTTAACAACCTCATAGCTGCTTATTCTAACACAGGTGGGTGTTTCAGCACTCCCAAAGTGACATTGAAGGTCTTGAAGATTTATACAGAGCTGTGGCCCTGTAAGTTGGAAGGATAAAGAGGCTGACATCCACTGTCAGCAAGGGATGGGAGCAGCAGTGGTAGCAGCAGGACTCACCAAGGGGAGCAAAGTCTGCTCCCAACGGGGCACTGCTTTTGCCTCAGGTATTTTTATATTTCAACCACCTGATGGAAAAGGCTACCCACTCTAGAATGACTCCCTCCCCATAATTGATCCTTTAGGATACAGCTTCCCCAAATTCCTGAGATGTTTCTCTTGGTTGATTCTAGGTCTAAGCAAACCATCACAACGTTAAAAACAGGAGAGAGAGGAGAGGATGAAGGAAAATCGTTTTGAGACTGACTGTGAAACTATACCATCAATTGGGTTATTTCCATGATCCAATGAGCACATTGAAGCCCAAAGGAAGGGACAGAACAAGAACTGAATTTAAGTACTTATGTAGAGTAACGTGAAAACAGAGTTCCCTAACAGAATCTGTATCTCAGGATTTATCCAATAGAATAGAGAAGTATATCAGAGTTGTAATGGCTCAGTAAATGTCGAACTCTTCCTAGAACAATTACCTACACTCTAGTGCTGAGAAAAAGGAAAATAAGGTTTCAAGGACTTTAGTTAAGAAACAGAGTTTAGGGGACGATGAGAAAGTCAAAAAAAACAGTCTCAGAAAATTAAGTATTCAAACAGTTGTCATAGAAATCAAGAATTCATGTACAGGCCTGGGAAACAAGAAATGCAAACCAGAAGCTCTGTAGGGTTTCGGGATAAAACTAGTGACGGGCCTCCTTTTGCTGTTATGTGCTGGGTGTGTATGCGTGTGTGTGTGTGTGTGTGTGTGTGTGGTGTGCAAAGAAGTGATTTCTTTCAGGTAGATGTAATTACCCCGTTAGTGGCCAGTTTATGGAAGAGGGAAACCAGTCTACCCACTCAAAGTGGAACTGAGACCTAAAAAATCAATCAATCAGTCAATCAATAATCAACAGCAAAGCAAGCCAAACACCCAAAGATGAGTGTTTGGTGCTAGACACAGCTTCTGCAGATGTTCCAATCAGATTGGTCTCACACTTTCTCCATGGATGAAGAGAGGGACAAAGTTTACAACTCTGGGGACAAGAAAATATGACCACAGGCAGTCTCCTCTGACAAGAGCATTTAAAGATCACATATGCTTTTAACAGAAAAAGTTTCTGCTAAAGATAATGAGATTATGTTCTTTCTTGGTGAATGCCTTTGAGAAATGTCTTCTGCCCCATCCTCATTCCCCATGCTAGCATAGTCTGGAGTTAACTGATAGATTTTCATCATCTTCGAGGAATTTCCTCTCCTTCCAAACTTTCAGGGTAGAGTGGGGATATTTGTAGTAAACATCTGAAAAATTCTTTACATGGGGTAAATGCAAAAGCAGCTCATTAGTTTTTGAAGGAAGTGCCAGTGTATCATTTCTATTGTTGAATGAGCCCATTCCTCCATGTTAGGGCTTTCTATCTTTTCTATTTCAGTGAATTCTTTCAGCAGTCCTCCTCAGAAGTGCCAGGAATATATGTGAAGAAAAAGGTATTTTGAAAGATAAATTTAGTGGATTTCACCCTAGTATTCTACACCAAGCCACTTATCAATTTATTTAAGTGTATTTATATTAAGGTATTTTGATACATATGTGTGTGTGTCTATTATATATTCATATAATACATGCATAATGTATATAAACACACATATAAACTGTATGTATGTGTGTATATGTGTGCATGTATTTATATATATGCTGGAGTTTTTCTTACCTGGAATTCACCATTTACCATGCAAGGTAGTCTTTAGTCTGGCTATTCAGTATACCCCAAGAACCCACCTATCTCTGCCTCACTAGAGCGGGATTACAAGTGTCCTCTAACAGATCTGATCTCTTTTTCACACAGGATGTAAGAATCTTTGAGTGTGCAACATTAACATTTTACCAGCCAAGCTATGTCTTCAGCTTACACCAGTTATTTTTTTCTTTTCTTTATCTTTTTTTTTTAATGATCGTTTTGTTTGTCTTTCAAGACAGGATTTTCTCTATGTAGTGTTTGCTCTCCTGGAACTCACTCTGTAGAGTAGGCCGGCTTTGAACTCCCAAAGATCTGCAGGCCGCTGCCTTCCTGAGTGCTGGAATTAAAGGCATGCACCACAACTGCCCTGCTACTTTAATTTTTAAATGTAACAATATATTTTAAAGCCCCTGATAAATCGTGTAAATCAATAATTATTGAAGAGATTTTATCAAAGCCGGAAAAATACCTTCTTCTGGCATATTTAGTCCCTTTAACATTTCATAATTGATAACTTTTTTTCAGTTCTTTTTTTAAAAGTCCCTTTTACCAGGTCTGTTTCTTCATTTAAGGAAGATTTTTCTTATAACTTTTAAAATATTACTTACCAGCTGAACTTTGTATAACTTCATACCAATCAGAGCTATCATATCAAGACAAAAAGATACTCTTTAATGTCAATTAACGCTTTTATTGTAAGTTTTTGAAAATGTTCCTAGCTAATGAGAAAATTATCAGGCCTTTATCATCTTAATGAGCTAATGTGCTGAGGTTTACAAAGGAGATAATGAACGCAAAATTTTACAGGCTAACTTGTAAAGAATTAAACAAAGTAAAATGGGAAACATAAGCTTTTATCCCACTTTCAAAGTTGAGATAATTACTGTCCATTTGGTTTTTTTGTCAAGCTGCCTGTTTATTTTGTGACTTGCTTGCAGTTCCATAGCTTGTCAGGATTATGACGTTTTGTCTATCTGTTTCTATCCACACCTTTTTCTTTTCAGGTAAAGAGTCAGGAACTTGGAAAATGGCATCTTTCATGCTGCTTTGAGAAATGCTCACTTACCTGACCTCACTGTTCCTGTTCTGCTCCCTACCTGTACCAAAGTATCATAGCTTACTGTTATTGCCCACTATGTTTGATATGCTCCCACAAAGCACAAAGGGAGACTGTGTTTGTTCTGGTTTTCACATCATGAGTCAGACTCCATTATGACAAGAAAGTTAAGGTCAACAGGAACTTCAATTCAACTATTCCCATTATACCCACAATCAAGAAGTTGAGGAATGAGCTTCACATTGGTGTTGAATTATTTTCTCCAGAACCCATATATGCAGTTCTGGATCCTAACTAAGGGAGTGAACCACCTAGTAGAGGGGTGTGACTTCTACCTCACTCAATAGATAAAGATAATCACTTACAGGCACATGGGGAAAACTAACCAAACATAGATATTCCTCAGAAAAACGCCCAGCGGTTTGCTGCCTATGTATTCTAGATCATTGTGAAGCTTGAGACCTAACATTGATCAGTGTGTCGTGTGTTCATGGTCTCTATCCCACTTTCAGAAGCAGGACCACCAAACTTCAGCTTGGAGAAAGACCAGATGCCATGAAGGTCAGACTATCCTAACCAATAGCCACTCAAATGTCTTTATTTAGACCATGGTAGCCCCCAAGAAACAATTATTTCAACTGTGAGTTGTAACCAAATAAAAGTAAAGCTTATTTTGTGCAAAAAGTTACTATGTCTACTTGTTATGTTGCCTCCCTATAGAAATAATTAAAAAACACTTTGCTTTGAGAATTCAGAGAGCATTGTGGTTCACATATGAAACTTATCAAAGAGACATATTTCAAGTATCCAAATTAAAACATCTCTTATGGATAGGGTTTTTGTTTTACTTAATTGTAAAGATAATTTGCTATAAATGGTTGTTTGCTGAACCATTTTTCAGAGAAATATTAGAAAACTCTTGGAAAGTCCATTGTACATCTTTTTTAATATACTGGGAGTGACACTAAAGGAAATTAATATTACAATTTATTTGAACATTTTTCTTTAACATTTATAAGTTGATTCCTTCAATTCTCAATTTTCTTCTGCTTTTCAATCTTACTTTTTATGGCATGAAATTAACCTTATTATGAATCTTGTCACTTTCAAAGTAACAAATAGTTAAACAACTTTAATCAAATTTATATTTTCTTTTTTATTAAAATTCTGCCTCCTCCCCGCCTCCCATTTACCTCACCCTACCCCCCTCCACTCCCTCTCCCTCTCCTGTCCTAAGAGCAGCAAGGGTTCCCCTGCCCTTTGGGAAGTCCAAGTCCTCCCCCCTCCAATCCAGGTCGAGGAAGTGAGCATCCAAACAGGCTAGCCGCCCCCCCCCCCCCCCCCAAGCCAGTATATGTAGTAGGATCAAAATCCAGTGCCATTGTCCTTGGCTTCTCAGCAGCCCTCATTGTCCGCCATGTTCAGGGAGTCCGGTTGTGGTACTGATCTGTAGGCTACTATATTGTTTTGGTGGATATTCTGTCTATTATCTACAGAAAATTTTAACTACTTCAACTTATGTTTATAAATTTAATCTGTTATATACGTTTCAGCTTGAGAATATACAGGTATCAAGCCATACTTCTATTATAAGAAAATCTTATTCCCTCTCTTTCTATTAATATGTCATGGATTATATTGAAGTCTTTTCTAATTACTTTCCATTGGTCATAGCTCCATGAAAAGTGATCTTCAAAAAGAAAGTGTTTATAGAACACTCAGAAACTAACTGGTTATAGCAAAACATTGAGTTCTTCCATCCCTGACCCATATTTCAGACCATTTTGGGAAGCTTAGCTGTTACAACCAATTTTTAGTGTGTGTATTACACTAGCAATTCCAGAGGCCATCTTCATGGAGGACATCTATATTTTTCGGTCATGATTTTTTGTTATCACAGAGATAATTGTATAGTAGAATTCACAGCAAAAGAAATGTGTGGCAGCAAAGCTGATAGGAGCCAAAAAGGCTCTAAATGGAAAGCCTAGCAATTGTGTCCTCAAAGTCATGCCTACAATACCCCACAGCCTCCCAACACACTACCAGCGGAAGATGCTCAAGATCATGAGCCTTCAAAGCAGCACCATTTTATGATAAACCCATAACAGCACCTCTTGTCAATTCAATGTTTCAATAGCATCAGACTGATACTTTTAAGTAGGACATGGTGATTGACATTAACTATCACACATACAGGAAACTGCTACAAATCGGTTTTCATTTTACTTTGATTTACTGCCACATCCCTTGTATATTAACCTGCAATCACCATGATACTATGAAAGGAGAAAGCTATATAGGTAATTATTACTCTTTCCTCATCTACATTTTTAGGAACTTCGTGGTTGTTTTGCCACATGTAAGTAAGAAGGTAGCTTTGATAATTATGGCTCTTGGGTTGCATTATACCTAAAGATAACATAAAGGACAAGGTGGACTTTTCATTTTTAGAATTACAATAGGAATTGAATCAAGAGCAATGAGATTTTTACCAGAAGAAGTAGTAATTTTCTTTCTGAATCAAAAAGAATTTGTAAATGTCCACCTAATTATCCAATACCAGAATTCCTGTTTCCTTAGGGTTACATTTATTGTCAAAAGTCAAACTCAACAAATTGTATAGACCAAGGAAAAAATGGAAATGGAAAGAAGAGGGAGGGATTGAAATTAGGAAACAATAAGACATCCTTTATTTGCAGTTCGTTTAAATATTTTAAAAGAGAGAAGCTAACAAATCAAGTTCTGAAGTTCTAAATAAGAATCTTAATAAGAACCGCTATTTAAAATGTGTTCAATATGATACTGGTTTTCCAGTTAAACAAGAAGTCTTCAATGGATCCAACTGTTTTACAAACCCTCTAATTGATGTACTCAGGTGTTTGTGAGGGACAGGATGCTCACAGAGAAGAAAGACATGGAAAAGTCCTAGAACAAATGAGTCACGTAAATGGTTGTTGTACTGTGCTAGGCAGGTTATAGATAATGGGTTGTTGAGAATCATCACGATGGAAAATATTGATTTGCTTACAAGAAAGTACAAAGTCAGAACTGAGTCAAGCCTCAGAAAGCACTACCCACTGAGCCCTATAAAATCCTGACGAAGACAAGCTTCATTGTTAATCAGCCTCCACACAGCCTGCCTTTTGCAGGTGCTCTGGCTGACACAGTCTGTTATCCTAAGTCAGCGTGGTAGGTTAACAGGGAAGAAACATGTTGCAGTTCTGTGGTGGAGGAGAGCTCGGCAGAAGAGTTCTGAAGGCAGAATATATACAGTGAAGTTGGATGAACCACTGCATTAGTCTTCCAACCATAATAGATAAATCACACAGATTCTGCTTAAAAAGCATTTGGAATCCAATTTAAATAGATACAAAATAACATAATAGGACTTTTAAAAGGAGGTTTTAACCAAAGGTATTGTTTGGGGGAAAGTAAACATACCAAAAAGATGTTGTAAGGAATGTTGTCAAACTGCCTTGAAAAATACCCTAACATTCTTTATGTTAAGATTTCACAAGGGATTGATTATAAATTAAACTGATAATTAAAAAATAATACAAAATGAAACAATATAAACCCACAAGGCCAGTTAAAAAATCCATTAGCGATGCATAGGTAAGTAACTTAGCTGTCCTAATTCATTTGTAGTTTTGTATAACCCTTACTCAGTATATGGAAGGCTTATTCAATTTGTCTATTCACAACACATAAGACCACTTGCATGTTAGTGTCAACAAGATCTTAAAGAGTATACATTTTATAACCGGGATTGTATACATAGCCTCTTAAATCCATCTAATCTTGCATTTCATTGAGCACATGCCTTCTGTTCTATTCCCTAATAATAACAATTTTAATAACCCAGTTTCAGAAGACAAATTAAAACGCAATCTTCTGTCACAGCAATGGAGTGAAGATATTCTGGAGACAAAAGACATTGGAAGTCTTATGTGCTGTGGATTTTAGTCATATTTCTCTGTTATTAAAGCAATTTTTCTATAATTATAAGAAGAAATGGGCAGTGATAGAATTCAGTTAACATTCATTTTTCATATACTGGGCATCTAGAAGAACAAGAAAATAACTTTAAAACTATCTAGAACTTATGGCTAGGCATGGTCGTACATGCCTTTCATCCCAGCATGTTGGAGGCAGAAAAAAGGTGGATTCAGTGATTTCTAGGCCAGGCTCACATATAAAGCAAATTTCCAGACAGCTAAGACTGTTACAACAAAGGAAACCCCTGTCTCAAAAAGTTAAATAAAGAAAAAAAAATCTAGAAACTTGGAATTTTTTGTCTTATGGTGCGCATGTGCTATGGTGTATGTGCAGAAAATAACTTTCAGAAGCTAGTTTCTTTACCTCTACTATGTGGGTTCCAGGAATAAACTCACATCACAATCCTAAACCCTATGCTCAGAATATTTACCAGCTGAACCATCATCTTGCCAGCCCTAAGAATCATATAATCATAACAGAAAGCAGTGATTCGACAATCGTTTACATGTCTCCTTATGTTCAAACCCAGGTGTTGGACAAGACAATGAAGCAGCATGAATGGCAGAGTCTGAGCCCTAGTCCTTCCTCTGGTTTTGAAGTGTTAGGAAAATATAATTCTCTCTTTCTCCTCTCTCTCTCTCCTCTCCTCCTCTCCTCTCTCTCTCCTCCTCTCTCTCATCTCTCTCTCTCTCTCTCCTCTTCTCTCTCTCTCTCGTCTCCTTCTCTCTCTCTCTTCTCTCTCTCTCTCTCTCTCTTTCTCTCTCTCTCTCTCCCCAATTAGTATATTAGACTTCACATTCATAAGAAGCAAATTCTAAAGACAGAGTTTAAGAAACAAAATACCCTTAATTACTTACAAAAGTATTCATTTATTTTGTCTTTTTCTTTTTTCAGAGAAGAACAAGGTACAATGTTTTGTCATTACCATTGTTTGTGCAGTTTTGTGCTACTCTCCAATTTATATAGGAAAGTTGATGAATATAGCAATATAACATGCTATTGATTTACTTCTTCATCAAAAACATGGTCCTGCTTGCCTACGTACTATAAGAAGATTTGGCTCATATATGGTTGAAAGATCTAATTGATGAAAATTTACGTATTAGTTCATTATATTTGTGATTATTGGAAATGAGGAAAAACAAAACAAGTCTGGACTTTAATTATGTCATGGTGTCTAGTTTACTTCTTTGTAATTATTTTAAATTCCTAACATCTGATGCTGCCTTTGAAGAGTAATCATGCTCAAATGTTGTTGATATGTAAGCATTATAGGTCATCTAATTCCAGAACATTCTCCAATCAGTTTTGCTCATACTTCTGTCCATTTTGATGGTAAAAATAATCTCCAGTGTTCCATTAACCAATTCTTTATTAGAAAATGATAGGAACAAATGATCACTAGGAACTTTTTGTCTCACAAATAAAGGAAGACATTCACAAAGCTTTAACACGAGGGAAATTTATCTAAGTTTGGCATAGATGAAAAAATAGTTGTGGAAAGGAGAAGAAAGTATTAATCAAAAAAATGTTACTAAGTAGACTTTAAGAGTTCATGTCTGTAAGTCAAGTGGGCTAAAATACATAGGAAAATAAGACATGCTAAGACCACAGTGTAAATCCTGAATTTGTATTGCACAAAATTGCATTATTGCATATGAAATGCAGAATCCTCCTCCCTTATATTTTGTAAAATTGTCTAGATTGCATATGAATGGTGCTTTATTAATATTATTATTTTAAGTTTTTTAAGATTTTTTATTTTTTTATTAAAAATTTCCACCTCCTCCCCACCTCCCATTTACCCTCTCCCCCCTCCCCCCTCCCTCCCTCTCTATCCAGAGAGCAGTAAGGGTTCCCTGCCCTGTGGGAATTCCAAGTTCCTCCCCCCTCCATCCAGGTCCAGGAAGGTGAGCATCCAAACAGGCCAGCCCCCCCCCCCCCAAAAGCCAGTTTAATCACAAACTTCCTACTTCAGGAAATGTTTCCGTGACCTATCATTGATTTAAATTCAAAATGACACAGTAATAATTTTCAGAGCTAGGATGTTTGTGATCAAATAGGTAATTACTTATAATAATAAAAGTAATTTGTGCTTCTCTCATATCTAGGAGCCTATTACAATGCAATGGAATCCTCTGACTATGTCAGTCTGCATTCTTAAGTGTTTAGAAGAAACCAGTAACATTACATACTTATTTGTCACGAGGGAGAAACCTAAGGGTTATACATATATGTATAATGCATAGTCCAGAGATAACTACTTGGATACAAACCTCTGTAGTACACACTATATGACTTTGAACAAATTGTTGAAAATACCATTGACAAAATACAGTTACATTCGGGGTGACAGAAATGAAAACAAAATCCTACCAAATAAAACTACTGGGAATGGCCCATGTTTGATTCTGCACAAACTTAAAATAGTGGCTGGCTCACAAATTGAACTATGCAGATATGAGGACACACACGTATTGATCTCTGTTCTAAGAATTCAAGATATGGTCCTGAAGAAAAGATCTTCAAAATTTAAAGGCATAAATTCAGGGTGGAAGCAATAATTAATTTTGCTAACAGATGAATAATATGAGGGTGTCAGAGAAGAGGAATCAATATGGTATAACACACACATCAAAATTTGCTGTCTAGTCCTTGGAAGCAGACAACAAATAAAGCCCAGACATTAGTTTTCTCCCTTTCCTTTCCACCGTCAAGGGTTGGTTTTTGGTATGCTTTAGGACTGCCTTCCCATTATTCTCAGCGAAACTTCAAGCAAGTTCTTGGAAAAATCTCTGAATTGTGAAGGGTAACTTTAGTAACTTTACAGATAAATAGCTCAGTTGGAAATTGCCTAGTTTCCTTAGGCCACCCAAGTATTCATTAACAGGTAGTTTATAATGGTGCCTACTGGCATTTCTGTCTGCGACTATACACATGCATTGAGACACTTCAATTTGGCATCCCAGAACATCAAACCAATCAAAGATTATTGCAATGCAAAACTAAGAAATTTTTATCAAACAAAAGAGTGAAAGCTATCACAGCCATGCCTTACCATGCTGTCTGGGGACAAGACACAGGATACAATTTATAAATTAAACAGTTAAGGGTGTCTTCAGTGGTTTTCCACCTTCCTAATGCTGCCACTCTTGGAATCAGTTCCTTGTTTTATGGTGATCCCTAACCACAAAATTATTTTGTCGCTGTATTTATTATAACTGTAATTTTGCTAGTGCTATGAATTGTAATGGAAATATCCAATGTGTAGGATATCTGATATGAGACACCCCCCCACCAAGGGGTCTCTACCCACAGGTTGAGAACTGCTGATGTAGGTGACACCATTTAAAGGTGTTCCTAAGTGCTGGGGATATGAGTACTTGGAGAAGATTTGGTCTCGAGGAGATCTGGCCTAGTAGGTGCCAATCCGTTTCACTCTGCAAGGCTTAAAGTGTGGGAAGTATGTTTTACTGTGACCATAAACATGATTTTAAAATCAATTGCATTCCCTCCTCAAGTTCTTTCTCTCGCTGCTGACAGTACATTTCTCTCAAGATAATGTCCTTATGAAAACACATATGAGGTGTTACGTTTTTATCCCAAACACTTTGCAGGCAAAACAATTTGTTCAGAATCACTTTCTTTTTTTTTTTTTCTCTAACTCCTCCCCTTCCTAGATTTCCTTTCAGTTTAAGCTTTCACCAGCTGCGCCTTAAGTGATTCAAGGCCTACTTTGTCAGTGATCACCTACTACAGTCAAGGACTGATGTGAGAGTCCCCTCTGTGTGCTGTGATTACCATTAATAAATAAAGAGACTGCTCTGGACCTATAGCAAGGAAGAAGAGCAGAGTCAGAGGAGAATCCATGGAGCTGCCAGAGATAGATGCTGTTGAACTTTACCTGGTAAGTCATAGCCACATGGCGATATACAGATTAAGAGAAATAGGTTAAATTAATATAAGAGTTAGCCAATAAGAAGCTAGAACTAATGGGCCAAGCAGTGATTTTAAATATACAGTTTCTGTGGGATTATTTTGGGGCCTAAGCTATTTCGGCAGCTGGGAACCAACAAGTGGCCTCCTTCCGAAAAAGGACTTCAAAACTGTAGCACATGGGACTGAACGCATTTGTATGCTTATTTTTTCTTACTATTCCCCATGTTACCCACAGTGCAGTCTTACACAGTTCTTTCCCTGTAGAATAATATTTGCTAATATTTCTCACAACTTGTCTCTGTGTATGTTCTTGACTTGGCCCATATGCCCTCTTCAAACTCATCTCGTTTATTGAGATTAGATTCAAATAGCTCCCATTCCAAATTCCCCACATCCTGGCTCAGCTACTGAGGGTCATGTTCATCACAGTATCATTATCGGCCTTCTCATTTTCCCAAGAAGTGTGAGAACAATCTATTCTGGACGGGTCCCAGGATCCCTGCATCTCTGGCACTGTCCTTACTCTCTCACACAGGCTTAGCTTCCAATTGGTGTCCTGTGTGCAGTCTTTACACTACAACAACAAAGGAATTCTCCTCTTTTCATGACATACAGAGCAGGACACATGCAAACTTGGGGTGAACTGGTAAATAAATTCTTCTATTTTGTTTAAAGAAGCCTGTGTGTGAACAAGAACACTACCAAGCCTGGAAAAAGAAATTGTAGAAAGAAAATTCTTAAAGAGTTAAATGTCTTTTACAAACACTGAGGGCCTCAGAGATGTTAGAGTTGCAGGAGCCTCTTCCAATTTGAGTCTCTCTCGCTCTCGTCTGTCTGTCTGTCCTCTGTCTCTCTTCTCCTCTTTCTCTCTCTATCTTTTCAATATAGTTTTCTTTTTATTCTACTTATATTTGTATAAAGAAGTTAGACATATTTTACTCACTTGTATGGAGTCCTGGCTAATAAAAAATGCTTACCCTTGGAAAGACCTTATTTGTGTGAAGAAGCACTCACCGTGGGGAAAAGCACATGTAGAAATCAATTTGGTGCCAAACAGAAAGTTTCCTCCCTGCTGGAAAGCTTTTGTAGTTGCAGAAGATACAATGCAGACTGCTGAGGGAAGTCATCAACCGTCTTACAGTAAAGACCAACATTGCAAGGTATCCAGGTGGGCAATAATGACTTGATTACTGGACATAAACTTTGGTTCTGCCTACCAGATAGTGCAACAATCATGAGATTTAGAAGTTACTATTCAAAATTCTTTTTGTTTATACAAGAGATTCACTTATTTCAGAAATATCAACTATAAACCTTTTCAGATGAAAATTTTTCTGATCTAAATTAAGGATTCATGTTAAGTATTTAATTTAGTGCTGTGGACCTCTGTTTTTATTTAACTCATAGTGAGCATCTTGATTTTTTTCAGAGAAATAAACAAAGCAAAATCACCATTATATTGCAGTGTAACCCCAAATCTGTCACTTTCCTGTTCTTACTGCTGCCTTCTTCATTCCGATCTTAATTACCATGCCTCTGAATGACTTTGGGAGAGACGCAATAGAGTCCTGATTGAGCCAGGACACCTTGGATTCCCTCTTCTGGGGATCCCTGCTCCTTTTCTGCTCACACTCCTTAGGGCAATGGTCTGAACTTAATTTCTGTTGTCTATTCTGATTAATAATACCTCCACCATATTTCCAAGCCACTCTAACCCCACCCTTCATACAACCTCAAGCATGCGTGTTCTCTTTTTAAAATGCACTACATTCTGTGCTTCTATTTTCTGGTTATCATTTTCTCAGATATCTTCACAATTGTTAGCCATTTAGAGAGATATAAAGGACTTTCTTACGTGACATTATTGACTCTCCCACAACGATGTTTTGATTTCTTGTAGACAATTCCCCTTGCTAGCAGATTAAATTGTTATTTGTTTCCTGTGTTTACTGACTACGGATAAGCCATAAGCCCCACAAGGACAGAGATATTGTTGGTCACTACTGTCAGAGCTTCCTTTCTGTTCGCTTGTGACAAAATGCGGAGACAAAGCGACCTTAGAAGAGACCGACTTATTTCTCATACATTTTCAAGTTATACTCCACTGGGTGACAGGAAATGGAAAGCAAGTCCCAGGGGCATCCATCGTCTCTGAGCAGAGGGAAACAAACTGTATGCTTGTTTGTACTCAGCCCTTCTCTCTACACTTACACTGTCCAGGATCGCAAATTAAGTGACCCATACAGTAAGCTTCCCAAATCAGTAACTTTATATAAATCTAGGCATCTGTATAACTGCAGTAAGTAATTTGTAATGTTGACCATTTTTCTCTGCTCCCCTCCCTGCTTCTTCCTTCCCCGCTTCAACCCTCCTTTTTTTTTTTTTTTTTTTTTTTTTTTTTGCTATTGGGAACTTGCACAAAATCTCTGGGTAATTCAGTGTATACGTAACTGAATCCAAACCCTTCATTTTGATTAGTTTCTGCGAGTATAACTTCTGTGTCTCACCACCCAGCACTTAGGGATGTAAGTTTGCATCTCCTAAATGCAGCCCACAGCTCAATACATGCCTTCAGTTGACTACAGTTCAAGCTATGGGTATGAAGCTGTGGAACTCCTCACCATATACAAGATGGAAGGAAGTAGGAAAGGGAAAGTGACGGAACAACTTGATACTAACAATAAAACATTTACTTTCTTGCTTCGCTTACTTTTCTTGTGTTTTCAATCCAGGAATTGGCTTGCAATTAAGCAGAAGCACCTGTTGTCAAAGATGCGCATGCTGATTCAGGCAAATTCCGATGCCATCTTTACTGAAATGAAGTTTGCTACCTTTTAAACTTTTATTTCATTGCTATTATTTAATGCTTAAATTAGAAGGATATATAACTCATACATGCCCATGAATGTACTTTAATGTTGGATAGAAGGAAATATATATATATATATATTTGAATTGCCTATTAGTATTTTCTTTTAATGAATCATTACTACTTCTGTACTCTTTATAAGGTTGTATTTATACCTACTCAAGATAAATCCTATAGACAATGACTATCTCTGTTTTGATTAATTATTTTTTGAAATCTTAGTGAATATTCATTGAATGGCAGGAAATGAATATAATTCAACTCATCTTGAATCACACATGTTGGCATAGGAGGTTACCCTACTGAGTAAAGAATAAAATAGAAAGTAGCTGACTACTAAAAAGACAAAGTTAGTCAAACTTTCTCCATTAATTCTGTCACTCTGAATTAATTTGAAAAGTAATAAGTGTGATATAATTTTATTTGAACTGAGACATTTTACAGAATACTACTTGGTAGGTTTTTTTTTTAGGTATAGCAGAAGAGACAGTATTTGCTAACTGCAGAAGTTTTCGATAGCATTAGCTTAAGTGAAGTATTATTGTTTTGATATAATATGTGTGTGTTAGTTTTCTGTCACTGTGGAAAACAGATATGTAAATATATATTTAAATGTCATCTTGGCTCTAGAGTTCCAAAGTTTTGGTCCATATTCCATTCTTCTTGATTTTATGAAACGGGATGCACTCTGGCTACAACAGGCATTAGAGGAACTTGGTCACATTATATCAGCAAGAAAAATATATGCAGAAAAAAGGCTGGACCCCAATATTCCCTTCAGTGGTTTGTCCAAAACTGTCTGACTCTTTCACTATGATTTTACCGTTTAAGATTATTCTGTCTCTCAGTAGAGCCACAGCATAGCATGTAAGTCTTCTATTAAATCTGGGAGGTTTTTTAAAGGATACTCACGTTCCTAATTCTGCAGTGTTACGAAGTCAGACCTTAGAGGGCCTTCTATTGATAATAAGAATTGTAAAAGGTGATACTAAAAGCATACAACCCATTGTGAGGCTCTTTGGCCAGGTACATATTCATTTGTTTTATTTGAATGACGAAGTAGTCATTATTGAAAATTTCCTGGAAAATAATTCTAACAATATTTCCTTGAATGTTTAGTAAATTATTTCCTTCAGTGTATTCTATTACTTACCCAATGCCAATGAGACTACAAATGCCTTGTAAATGTTCTAATTTTCGGGTCTTAACATGTATTTTAAAACTTGAAATTCACTGTCCTTCCTCCTTCCTCCAGTCCCTGGGGCATTACGACATTCATATTTTATTCATAATACCCTGGCATATCTCTCTTTTTCATCATCTCCGATCTCTTTTTAGATTTGTTTTTCATCCAAAAAGTTGTCCCCATTACCGGCAGCCACACCAGGGTTTTCATGTCCTTTATTTCTATATATTAGCACTTGGGTGTAATTTAAATTAACTTCTTGGCACGTCTGTGTTACTGCATAGCATGACTCATCTACTCCTATAAGTAACTTTGGAATAGATGAACCTCCTGCTTTGCTTCTGAGCCAATGCAGCATGAGCATATACCTTTTTCCACATTCGTACGATAGCTCTTTTATATGCCGAAAACTTACATAAAGATGTCTCTAAGCTGTGTAAGATTTAAAATGAATTTCAGCTGTTTCCACAGTACCATCAGATACTCTGAAATCTGTCTCTGTTTTTTTTTTCTCTGCCTTGTGGTGTGTGTGTGTGTGTGTGTGTGTGTGTGTGTCTAATAACATTCCAAAATTTTTCATCAAAAATGTTCCCAGGCATTTTTGTGCACTTAAGGCATTAAAATATGACTGTGTCTCCTAATTATCACTGACTTCAAATTTTGTATTCATACTGGATTTTATTTGCAAGATAAAACTCCTGTCAAATCGAATCCCGTTTGCACAATTGGTTCTTGTTGTTTTGACTTGCTGCTTCATCTGCCTTTCTTTTTGTGTGCATTCCTAAACCTTTCTCAATGCACTACCCCTCTTTCTTTCCCTTAAATGTTCACAGGTCTGCCGTAGCATAACAGATCAAATTCCTCCAATCTGCCTTCTTTCTTTCTCTGATTCCAGACCACTTCCTTTCTAAAGGCTGTTTCACATGGACTCATTCCCTTCTCAGCATCCATTCTCTTAATCAGTTGTAACATGATCTTAACCACATTCTTGAACATAATTCTTCAGCCATCCGGTAACTTACCTACCAGCCTACCTGAAACCTTCTTTCAGTCCCCATCCTAATTGTGTCTGAACAGATGGCCCATTGAGGATCCTTTCTGTGTGAATACTATTCTCCTTGGCCTTTCAGATCTTACAGTGGCTAGTTTTCCCTCCCATATAGGGGCTATTCACTCCAGACTGATGACTCCGCATTGTGCTGGAAGGACTATTCTTGCTCTGCCAAGTGATGATGTCATCTATACCCATAGCTCAAATCCTAACCCTCTAGGGCCATTTCTGTTCCATAGAAAGATTTTAAATTATAGATTAGTTCTACCCCTGAGTCCATTTGGTGAAGTAAGGCTGGGATTCTCTTGTTCTTGTTGTTTTAAGGCAAAGCCGTTCTTGACTCTCTAGTGAGGCTCCTGCCTTCAGAATGCTGAGATCACAAGCCCGTAGGACCAATCATTCCTCTAATCTTCCTACAGTCATTAGATTGAACAAGGTTTGAAGTCACCACCCTCTGGATAACCTTAGAGCAGTGGATTTCATCTTATACAGTGTCTAAAAATTGGCAAGTCTGAAACTTTTATTTTCATTCTCTTCTTGGCTTTCAGGACAAATCATTATGTAATTTTAAGATCATTTTGTCTTCTTCGTCTGTCTTTTAATATCTCCCTTCTAGCAGCATTGTTTTCTTCTCGAATCTGCCTGTATCCACCCAGAAGAATCTCATTTCTTCCCCTCTAGGTTTGGGCAATGTCATCTGTGTGTTACGCTCCTCCCAAACCAAGCTTAGCGCCCACTCAAATTAAAAGGGAGAAACTTTTCTCACATTTCTTCTTCCAAATTAAGCTTCTTAGCCCTTCGGCTCATGCATTCTTTTCCCCCTTTACTTTTTTCCCCCTCATTTTCCCCCTCTAAGTCTAACTTTCCAAGTTCCTCCAGATCCAAAACAAACCTTTGATATGAGGTGTTTCGTTTAATCATTAGAAATACCAAGGGATTCAGCTTCTTCTCTTGCCTTGGATTTTTTGTTTGTTTGTTTTCATTTGCCAAGTGGAGATGATGCTGTCTTTTTTTTATCTCAGACTTGTAAACTTAATTTGAAAGGAAATAGTGGTTGCCGAGTCCTGAGCCAAATAATATTAGACTGCTTTCTTAGCTTTCTCTCCTTTCCGTATGCACTTACCCTCATTTCTGTCATGTTAGATTTTGGAAGTATGGGTGCATGTTTTGTTGCTTGAATAAGCTCTGAGACAACGCACTCTTGTCTTGAATCATATCTCCTTTGTGTCCATCGCGGGTAATTGGTATTTGTTATAGGAACCATAATGTATTTATCGAATATATCTTTTGGAGTAAATAATTTTCAATTCCTTTATTGAGGTACAAAATGAAATCCTACAAGTAGACTTTTGAACAATTTCACTGAGGCTCCTAATTTGGGGAAAACCCAAATTAAATTTTTGATAATTAAAAGAAAAAGCAGAGGAATTAGTTGAATATTTGCCTCTTATGTATAGAGGTCTGATGCCATCTCCAGCATCTCCAGCATCTCCAGCACTACATAAGCGTGGAGCTTTGTGCCTTCAATACCAGACCTCCGGAAAGTGCAGGACAGGACTAAATAAGTTCCGGGTTCATCCTGTGCTACATAGTAATTCTAGGCCACTGTAGGTATGAGAGGACCCTGACTCAAAATAATTAAGTAGGAAACAGTAAATACTTTGCCTGGGGATGGTTATCTAGGGGTAAAGTACCTGCTTAGAACACCTGAGGCCTGGGTTCAAGCACTCTAACTCTGCCAAAGAGGGAAAGAAAAACATAAAACTGACTTCTGGAATTTAAACGCATATCTATGTCTAAGGAGAGACTTGGGTGTTACTATGTACAGGACAAATTTTTCCTCTCATTCCAGAATGCTAACATTCTATACATTCTGAGGTGTGTATGTTGAGGGGGCAAGAGACAGCTCTGATGTGATTTATTTTTAACTGTGTTTCTTATGGATCCTGGTGGGCTGAGGTCATATATGAAAGCATGTTGATGTGTTCTCGAACTGCGTATGATTTGGTGTTTGAAGTCAGATGACATGACAAGAGCATGAGATGTGGCTCGGTGCCTTTGCCCCGCATAAGGTACTGGTTTGAGTCACAATACTACAAGAAACAAAATACCAGCAATAAAGGGGAATCATAATGGTATATGCTTTAAGTATACATATATACACACACCTGCTTCTTCCTAGACTTAGAACATTAAATTGTTTTGCCATTTCTTTATTTAATATTTTATTTCATTATACCCCTCTCACAATTATAGTTCATATGTCATACACTGAAAATATATAACTAATTTATATTACTACAGGAGAAAGAACTTTCCAAAACATCTTTGCAATGTATAACAGCAAAATGTACAGAAGAAACACTTTCTGCTCCAATATAGCCAATTCTAGAGAGCAAGACACCTTTTCCTGTGCATATCACAGTACACCAATGCATGCATCTTGCCCTTGGGTGGCCCTACTACTTGCGCAGGAAGAGCCAATCTACTCTAAATAAACTAATTGCCATGATTTGCTTTATTCTCTTTAGAAATTTGTGTGTGAGAATTTATGTATCTGTATATGTGAGTATGTGTTTATGGGTGAGCCAGTATAGCTATGAGTACATAGAGTACATGGAATCCAGAGAAGGAGGCAGGGTGTCTGGTTCTATCATTCTTTGCCTTGTTCTCCTAAGATACAGTTTGTTCATGATTTTGGATCTAAGCTGGCAGCCAGCAAGGCCCTGAAGTCTTTTGTCTGTCTACCACATTGATGTTTTAAATAAGGGCCCAGATCACTCAGCCCTTCCCATGGGTTTGGGGATTTTAAGTCAGGTTCTCATACCTGTGCCACAGGTGCTGTTATCCCCCCTAAGCCAAGTCCCTAACCCAGGGCTTATGTATTAACATGAAAGAGAAGTGGATCTCTACAGTCTTTAGTTCCCCCAAAGCTGACTATTTTATGGAAATGGATTCATGAAGCGTGTTTCCAGATACACATCATGTTGCTGGTGGCATGACACTGAACAGCACAAAATAATTAATATTGGTGGTGGTAGGCAGATGCTGCTCATTTGTTTTCTGGCCACCCAGACCTGAATAAGGACACATAAACTATATTAATTACAAGGCCGTTTGTTCAATAGCTCTATACATATTTCTAGCTAACTCTACATATTGAATTAACCCCAATTCTATTAATCTGTGTTATCATCATGATGCTCTGGCCTACTGGTAAGGTCTGGCTAGCGGCTGGTGTCCTTCTCCTCTATCAGTTACATGGCATCTTCTTGACTCCACCTATACTTTTCCCCTCACTATCTCTGTTCAGATTTCCCTCTTGGCTTTACTCTACTAAGCCATTGGCCAAAACAGCTTCTTTAAAAAAAAATCAATGGTAATAAACATATTCATAGAATAAAAGGGGTAATCCTATTAGTTGGTGAAATCAAAAACCTCGTAATTTGTTTCTAGAATCTTACAACCAAAGTTTGAGTGCCATTTTTAATTACAGATTTCTCTGAGATTTGAATGCTTCTTTATCAATACAAAATGACAGGGAGATGTGCAGGTGGAGAAACCGGTTCACCAAGATAGAAGAGAAATTGCTCCTATAGTCTACAGTCTGTTGGAAGTCAGAGCTGCTCAGGTTACTGTTGCCTATTTTATTCGTGAAGTAGGGTTGGTTATGTGCATACCCAGGAGGGTCTAGTCATGTGAGACGAAAAGCAGTGGGTGACACAGGCAGGGTTGGTCCATAACCAACATGTCATTAACATCCAAAATTTCTGAGTCACAGCTTTCTTCTCTTTGCATCATTTAATATTGCCTGCTACTTAAGGACTCGCATGCCTTGCCTTGCTCAGCTGGCAATGAGATAGTTGATGTTCAGGCTTATCCAAGTTCACTTTCCTCACTCATCCATAGAGTTGTGCACATTAACATTCAGACTCTTAATTATTTATGATAATGGGCTACTAGAAAAGCTTGAAAAGAAACAACAAATTTGTTCAGAGATTTTGTTACCTGGCATGAACTTTCTTGCTATCCTTTGGAGATGGTTGTGAGGGCAGAATGAGGAAAACTGAACAGACGACTCTATGTAGTGACTCAGACTCCAGGGACAGTTCCACTGAGGGGCTCGGCAATGGCCCGTATCACTTCCCTCTAGAGGCATGATGGAACCGGCAAATCCGAGAGCCTCTGACTATAAATCTATGTTGAGCCAGTGAATGAGAGGTGGTAATATACTTGATGTGTTTCTAGAAGTGATAATATGTTATGTTATTCTCTTCATGATGCCTAGAATCAATAAAGCAATAAGAATTATAGTATTTGCCAAAGAGTTCATAAAGAAGTCGCACACTTAAAAGAGACATTTCTATCAAGTGATTATGCACTTTGAAAAGACGACAGTGAATCATGTTAGCTCAATGTTATACAGGAAACAATGCTTCTGTAAGCTTGCTCATGCGTGTCATATTCAGAAACCATTCCTTTTTTATAACTATTTAGATATAATTAATGGTGTTCCTGTAGTGAGTCATCTAGATAGCGAGAAGATACATGCATCTTAATGGTGCAGCTGGTTGTCAAGTGAGAAACTAATTTGAGTCTACTCATACTTGCCTCTTTCTCGCTGAACATGAAAAGGCAAAGTTAAGCAAGATACTGTACTTGTGCATTTATTATTTCTGTCGATTAATGGTATCGATTATAGAAGATTTGATCAAATCAATGTTCTGCCCAGTCTCTATGACTTCATATGTTTCCTAGTCTATAAGTATTCCAGGAAAGACTGAGGCCACCACAAATCTGTGGTAAATAAATCTATGTGAATAAACATAAGTATTTATAAGGCCGTTTGATACAATGGCCATTTAATAAGACAGCAGTAGCAGGTTTCTCATAGAGCCTATTAATCACCTTGTCTCTTGATCAGATTGATGATACCGTGCTTGATTTGCCTTCGGTGGAACAGACCTCAAATCCAGTAAAGAAAGGTGATCAGCTAAACCCAGAATCATCATGTCACTATTGCCCTAGCTGGGTATCTTGCCAAGTAGGCGCTAATGTAATGCATGGGATCCACGGGTAGATAGAAGGAGTGATGAGACGTCTCCCAGCAAACTTACATCGAGCACATTAAGACAGTGTGAAGCCTAGATAGATCAACACAAAATACTGTAAGCAATCTACTTTCCTAGAACATGACATACTGAGTTCTTCATTTGTAGACAGAAGTCTACATTTTAATAATAATTCAAGCATCTATTTCTGAAACTCAAACTATGTGGGAATCTTTATTCTTATATCACTTGAGAAAGTTTGGGTGCATGGATTCTTTTTGATTTTAATTTACTTTTTAATTTCATTTTACATTTCCACGCACAGTTCTTTCCCCACCCCCGGCCCCCTTCTCCCTGCCCGCTGTCGGCCCTCTGCCTGTCCCCACCCCACCCTCCATCCACTCTTCCCAATGGGTGAGGCTGAACATGGCATCCCTCCATAGGGAATGGGCTCTGATAAGCCAGCTCAGTGCATGGATTCTTAAATTTGCCCAAGTGGTAAGAAAAAATGAGGAAAGATGTGGCTATTTTGAAAAATTTATGGATGTCAAAGTTTAATAGTCCATATCAACAAGAAATAAAAAAGTTTTATAGATTGAGAATGTCTAGAAGAATCCGAGGAGCCCAACTTAAATGACTCACATCTGGCAAAAGTTTTAGAAGAGTTGACTTTTAATTCAACCAAAACAATAACAAAAGGAAAGCAAAATGTAACGTACACATCTGACAACTGCATACGGGTTGACGGGGTAACTGTAACTGACTTTTTCTTTTCTTCCTAGACATGTATATTCATGTGTGACCCATCAGGAAAAATCACCTGGTATTATGTTTCAAAACTCCTTACTCAGCATGGCGAAAGCCTGTCTTCTTCAAGCCTCATTTAATTTGTATCTGCAAGGAATGATGACTTCTAAGCTGGGCCTCTAATTATGAACTTAGGATAGCAGGATGAAGCGGAACACAGTGACACCCATGAGCCTAGCTAATGGTTTTGCTAAGTGCAGTAAGGTGGAGACCGACTTACAGTGTCACTTTCGGCTGTGCTTCCAAGGCGATGGAGGCCCTAGAAAAATGGAACGCGTGTCCAATTCAAGTGACACATCGCTGTATCAAAGCCTGGAGTACCCTAACTCAAATCACACACAAATGATTGATTTATCATTTAATTAATGATTGATTTAATATAATGTGGGATGAATTGATTTCATGTTTACTTGTGTTTGTATAGGAAAGTTGAAGTGTTTGGGGTTGAAGCCATGTAGATAATTTTATCATTTTGTAACATTTTCAACTATTATAGCTTATATTGCACAATAAAAACCATTCAATTGTTAAGTTAAATCTGGCCTGATTATGCATTTATACATAGCAAAATAGTACCTGAATTTATTTGTAAATAAGTTTCATCTAAAGGGAGAATAGAATTTTCAACAAATAGCTGAGATTTGCACAGGCTTTTAGCTAATCACAAGCTGCAAATTGCTCAGAAGTCCCGTTAAGCAAATGTTCTCTGAGTAATAGGGGAATTTCTGTATGTTACCTCCTTGCTCTTTATACATGTTACTTCTCTGGTTGATAGAGACAAGTGGGATTCTCAACTTTTTCTGGTATAGGGAAATACTATTCGGTCCCTTAATCACTAAATACATTCTTCTGAGTTTATTTACATATTTTAATTTTTAACATTGAGTATGGTATTCTCTCTCTCCCTCCCTCTCTCCCTCCCTCCCTCCCTCTCTTCCTTCCTTTCTTTCTTTCTTCCTTCCTTCCTTCCTTCCTTCCCTTTTTTTTGGTCTTCGTGGCTCTGTTCTTTATTTATTGTTTTTATTGAGCTATACATTTTTCCACTCCCCTCCCTTCCTCCCCTCTCCCCCTCTGCCCACTCCCATGTCCCACAAGTCCCAACTTACTCAGGAAATCTTGTCTTTTTCTCCTTCCTATGTAGATTCATGTATCTCTCTCTTAGGGTCCTCTTTGTTGTCTAGGTTCTCTGGGTTGTGGTATTTTCTTATAGGAATAACACTGTTATCTGCTCTACTTTAAATGCGTTTGATTTGCTAAAATAATGTTTTGACAATTGGGCCAGTAAGATAAAGGTCACACCTGTTTTCTTTAAATTTCTACCATAGCCAAAATATAATATGTCAAAATGTAATCATACAAATTATTTTCTTTCCAGCTCAATTGAAATATCATTAGAGCAAGGCGATCAAATGTGTATGATAACTATTTGTAGAATCTCTGGAAATTTTCAATAAATGATTCCAGTATAACCAATATTTTAGGTCAAAATTAATTTCGAACTCCATCTTTCGCTTTCACTTGCTTCTTTGCTTGTTGTCTGATCTTGGTTTGAATCAAGGGCTAACTATATTTCATGCTGGTCTTGAACTCCTTATAGCTGGTCTGGACCTCTGAGTCCTACTGCTTCAGTGTTCCAAATGCTGACATTTCTGTACAGCTCTTCTTGGACCTCATTTAATGTTTGTTTGCTGCTGCTGTTGCTGCTGCTGTTTCTGCTTCTCCTCCTCCTCTTTTTCCTCCTCATGCTCTTCCTCCCCCTTCATCCTCTTCTTCTTTTTCTCCTCTTTTTTTTTCTCATCCTCCTTTGTTTCCTTATTACTGATTTAGACAAATTCTCACTATGCATCCTCGCCTGGCTTAAATAGAACTCACTCTGTCTACCATGCTGACCTCAGATTCATAGTGAAGCTCTGGCCTATGTCTCTCAGGTGATTTGCTGTGATTAAAGGTGTTAGCCACCTGCTTTGCTGCTTGTTTCATCTGAAACCCTTTTGCCCTGATCTGTTTAGCCTTACTACCTTCATGTTCTCCAGTAGGCTTGAAAGTGTTTCCTTTTGTTACCCAAATAAAAAATACTGGTAAGGCAAGGCAATACGTATTTCCCATGGATAGTAAATGATCACGAAATTTTATTTGTTTTTTTTTTTCCTTTCAAATTTAGTTGCCTGTTAGAGTTGTCTTTTTGTCTTTGTCATTTGTTTTGCCATACTAATAGGTATTTGTCTATGTTCCAATCATTGTTTTTCAAGTTCTTAGTGCAGATTCTGCTTATTAATATCAAATAATCAGGAAAACCATAGTTTTCAGTACTCTATAGTGATTGAGGCAGTGTTCACAAAAACAATTCAGGTAGCAAAATGGAGCTTTTGAACGTTCTTTCAGTGTAGTCTATGTTGCTTATATTTAATGTTTCAAATAAATAATTTTTAGAAAGCAATATATGGATGGATTTTTAACTCAGGCATCTAAGTACTAGATATATCCAATACTAAAGCTTTATCCATAGTTAACTTTTTAATAAACAAAAGAAAGCAGATAACTTATGTTATATGTTTTTGCATGTTTGTTTGTTTGGGGCGGAAATAGCATTCTGAAGAGTAGAGCTAGATTCAGCATAAATCTTCACAGGTTTTGTGTTTCTTGGAAACAATTATAAGCCTGCATCTAATAAAAGAAGATCTACAGTACTTTATATGACCATAGAACATTCTATACATTGGGCCACATGTGGTTTTTGCTGCAGAATGGTAGACTGACCATTTGCCACGTCATTGTCCTTAGTTTCTCTCTTTCCTTTTCTTTGCTCCTTTGTAAACAGCGCCTTCTTTATTCAGAGAATATGATTAGTGCAATGCATCTGCATTCAGGGGATAAAGAGGAGATTTCAGGGGATAAAAACATAATATGCAAAACTCAGAAAAGGAAACATTCAATTCGAAAGTGAGAAGACCTGAGAAGCTTGATAATTCCTTTCTTCATGAAGCTAATACTCCATATTGCAGGATTAGTTTTTCATTTTGATGGCTTTTTCTTCTCCCTTTCTCTCTCTGCTAGAGTTCTGATTCCTTATTCCACTGTGGATTGTGAAGTGCTGCTTTCTATAAGAAAAGTTGCTATGTAGAGTTCCTAAAGTTTAATATGTAATAAAATGCCACCAAACGAAGTGCACAATACTGATCTACTGTCTTTGGGTTACTCTTCCTGTGATAAAACACCACGACAAAAGAAACTTGGGGAGGAAAGGGTAGATTTGGCTTTCACTTTCTTAGCACTGTTCATCACTGAAAGAAACCAGGTCAGGATCTTAAACAGGGCAGGATCCTGCAGACAGCAGCTGATGCAGCAGTCATGGAGGGAGCCTTTTACTAGCTTCCTCCCCTGACTGGATAAGCCTGCCTTCTTATTGAATCCAGGACTACCAGCTCATGGATAGAACCACCTACTATGTGTTGAGCTCTCCCTCATGAAACACTGAGAAAATGCCTTACAACTGGATCTCATGGAGGCATTTTAAGCTTCATCAGTTAAGCTTCCCTCCCTGCAGATAGCTTTAGCTTATATCACGTTGACATAAGAGTAACCAGCACGAACTATGTTCATAGCAGCATTATTAATAATAACAAGAACCTGGGGACAACCTAGATGCCCCACAACCGAAGAATAGAAAAAGAAAATGTGGTCTATCCACACAATGGAGTATTACTCAGCTATTAAAAATAATGAAATCATTAAATTTGCAGGAAAATGGGTGAAACTTAAAAAAATCATCTTGATCAAGGTAAACCAGACCCAGAAAGACATACATGGCATGTACTCATTCATAAGTGGATATTAGCGGTAAAGGATAACCAGATTACAATCCATAATACCAGAGAGGCTAAGTAACAAGGAGGGATACATGGATTTCTTTGGGAAGAAGAAATAGAAGAGATCTTCTGGGTAAAGTGGAGGCATGTAGGGAGGGGGTAGAGGTATGGGAACATGAGGGATTGGGTGGGATGTATAGGGAGTGGGATGAATGAGTAGAATAATGAAAGTTATCTTGATGGGGACATTTTGGGGTTAGGGAGAAACCTGGTGTCAGGGAATCTCCCAGGAATCCGCAGGATAATCTCAGCTAAAACTTCCAACAATAAGTGGATAGGATGTCTGAATTGGCCTTGTCCTGTCATCAAATTGGTGACTTTCCGAATTGTCATCAGAGAGCCGTTACCCAGTAACTGAGGGTAGCAGATGTAGAGATCCACAGCCGAGCACTGGATGAAGTGAGCACTGAGAGATGGAGAGGAAGGATTGTATGAACCAGGGTAGGGTGTGGGGCTATTAAGGTTATGACAGGTGAACAAAGAGAGACAGTTGACCTGAAAGTGATTGGAACCTACCTAGGTGCTCTGCGTATGTGTGACATTACATAATTTGTTTGTTTCGAGGGGTCTTAAGAGTGAGATCAAGACCTGTCCCTGGCACTTGAACTGACTTTTGGGAGCCCATTCACCATACTGGGTTGCCTTGCCCAACCTTGATGTAGGGGGAGGAGTTTGCTCCTGTCTCAACTTGAAGTGCCATGCTTTGATGACTCCCAAGGGAGGTCTGCCCCTTTCTGAATGGAGAGAAAGGAAGAGTAGATGGAGGGCAGGGAGTAGAAAGGAGCTAGGGGAGGGAACAGAAGAGAGAGAGGGAGGAGAAACTCTGATCAGTATTCAAAACAAATGAAAAAAATAATAAATAACTTTAAAAAAGACTAGTTAGAACAACTGATATAATGAATGTATCCATTAAGCAGCTTTAAATAATGAATGAAGCAACAAATTCTTTAGTATTTTAGTAAATAAATTCATAAATTTCTTTATGTTAAATTATGTCAGTGTTCCTCTACTAATAATTACCCAATTTCTCTAGTTCATAATTTCAACATTTGCATTTATGACTAGTTTATATTTAGATAAAAGGCAGGTCTTATACTACCTGAGAACTTTATTTCTTTAATTCTTGATAAATGTAAAATTTGAATTATTTGTGATTTTTTGAAATAATTGGATAGAATTAAGTTAAATAATATGGGAAAAGTTTTCCTCAAATGCATGCATGTTTGGAAAACTCAACCTAAATTACTCATGCCAATCTCACTTTTGATCTGTTCTGGAATATATGACATTCTCTATTGCTTACTAAAATAGCTGGTGAGATGCCTCTGTGGGTGAGGTGTTGGTCATGCGAGCATGAGGACCTGACCAGAGTTCCTATTTCCAGCACACATTTAAAACACAGACAGGCATGGTATCTTACCTAGAACCTCAGAGCTCTTTGGGTAGAGATAGGAGCAATTTGGCCAGTCAGACTAGTTGAATTCACAAGTACTGAGTTCCCGTAAAAGATTCTGACTTAATAAATAAGGTGGAGAAGCTTCTAGGAGGACTCCTGATATAAATAACTCATTTTTCATTGCATGCCCCTGCACATTTGCATACACGTGCACCCACATATGGATGCACATGCATTTATACACATGGATGGACAATCCACAGACATAAATTCCTGTGAACAATAACAACCATGAAGAAACCAAAACAAGGCCTGCTTGTTGTTGGAGACTGCTTGTTTGTTCCTGACTGCCCAGATTCCTGAAATAACCACTCAGAAACTGTATTAATTAAATCACTGCTTGGCCTATTGGCTCTAGCCTCTTATTGGCTAGTTCTTACATCTTAATTTAACCAATTTCGATTAATCTGTGTATTGCTGTGTGGCTGTGGCTTACTGGCAAGCTTCTGGCTCATCTGTTCCCGGTGGCAGCTACATGGCTCTTCCTTGACTATGTCTTCTTTCTCCCAAAATTCAGTTTAGTTTTCCCTGCCTACCTCTATTCTGCTTTGTGCAGGCCCAAGACAGTTTCTTTATTAGCCAATGGTATTCATAGCATACAGAAGGAAATCCCACATCACCTACTCTTCATCCTTTGGGAATTCACATTTCTACTGTCATAAATACGATACATTCTTTTAATGTTGCCATAGTAACATAACAAAATATATAAAATTCTATATTATTAAGCTCTACCAAAAATTAAGGCTTACCTATTCTATCGCAAATGACTTGATGGGGAAGCTCTGTTAACCAATCACACCCAGTTAAGGCATCCCACCTGGAACCGAGGAAGAAAAACTGAGAGGGATCAGGTGTGTGCTCTCTCTGCATGATTCCCACCGGACACAGAGGAAGTTTGGACTCCCTCAACCCCTGATTCTTGTGGCATGAGTTTCCATTATAACCATTAAAAATATAATTGTTATCTTTAAGCTGGCCTGGTTATTTCCCATATCGAGCTAATTGCCATCAATGGCTATTATCATTCTACATGTCATATCTTTTAGAAATCTCCAAATAACTTTATATAAATAAATTTATATAATAATTTTACTCATCTCAGTTTTTTTATTGAAAAAAATTGGGCATAAATAAATAATTATAGTGATGCTATGTATATAACTGTCTCAATTATTTCTATTGCCACGGTAAAAAATACCATGACAAACGCACCTTAGAGGAAAAAAGATTTTTATTTATTCATTAAGTTACAGAGAAATAAGAGTCTGCCATCATAGCCAGGAAGTATGGCAGCAGGAAGGCATAGTGGCTAGAGCAACAAATAGAAAGCTCACATCTTGGAGCACAAGCATGAAATCAGAAAAAGGAATCTGGGAAAGGTCCCAGTCTTTTAAAACCTCAAAGCCCACATCAAGTGACAGTTCATCTCATCACATCTTCTAGATGACCTTACTAGTACTACCAATTGGGGACCAAGTTTTCATATATCTGAGTGTACGGGGGATATCTTATTTAAACCACAAGATTCCATACTGTTTCCCTTGAGTATTGTGACTATACCACAATGCAAATGCATTTAGTTCAGCTTCAAAAATCTATATAATCGCTGGGCGGTGGTGGCGCACGCCTTTAATCCCAGCACTCGGGAGGCAGAGGCAGGCAGATCTCTGTGAGTTCGAGACCAGCCTGGTCTACAAGAGCTAGTTCCAGGACAGGCTCTAAAGCTGCAGAGAAACCCTGTCTCGAAAAAAACAAAAAAAAAAATCTATATAATCTCTTCCAGTCCATTACTATTAAATTTAGTTATAGGCAATTTCTTAGGACAAGGTCAGAAAAAGCCACATTCTTTGCTAAAATATCACAAGAAACGTCTCTATAACCTATCATTAGTATTATTCCACTCTGAACCCTCTAGAGGTCCCATAATCTGCATAGTTCTAAGATCTACTACCTTGCAAGCTTCTTCTGGATGGCACATCAAGCTGCTCTTGCTGCATTAAATCACCTTTCTCATCCAGTTTCCAAAATCTTCCATATTCTTCCAAAACCCAGCAGGATGTGTCATGTCACGGTCATATAATACTTCACTTAACGAAGTCTGTCTTAGTTACTATTACTGGGACAAAAGTATCATGACAAAGCAACTCATAGAAGAAATGTGGGCCTTATAGTTCTAGAGGGAATAGAATCTATGACCACCGTGATGACAAAACGTGGCAGCAGGGAGATATGGCAACTGGAGAACTGGATTTATAGCAAATGGATATATGGCAAGTTAAGAATTCCTATCTTGAAATCCCAATAGGAAGCAGAAAGAGATTGAACTGGGAATAGAATGTGGCTTTTAAACCTCATAACTTTGCCACAATGACATTCTTCCTCTAGTAAGGCCACGCTTATTGAGTGGCCCCAACTGTGCCAACAATTGGGGTCTAAATGTCAAAACTCCAAAGACCAACAGAAGAACAAATGCTAGAGCACATACATGATTTGACTCTGTGTGCCATCTTGAACACGACCTATTTTAATCATTAGGTAAGATAAATTGCATTTAGTTTGAACCAAGGAAAACATCACTTTTGGAAAGGTTAAAAATTTCGAGTGGCATATTTGCTGGAAAAGGTAGAGCATATCAAATACATGTCCAGCACTTATATGACAGCAGGAATTCCTCCAAGGTCCTCATACTTTCTGTTATTTCTACCTTGGGCTAAGTACTGTTTAAAATGGGACATTAAAGCATTTGACCTTGGGCAGTTGCAGTCTCTGGAAGAGACCTACCAAGTTTCTGTTTCCATTTCACGTTTGTCTTAGGAATTTAGAGACTTTTTTCCTAGTTAATGAGTTTTTTTCTAGTTAATGAATTCTCGGTTACCCTGGTAATGCTGGCTTCCCACATTCTTTCACTGCTGCTTGGTGAAGGCTTTAGTTACCAAGTCTGCTGAAATTATTAAACCACACTTTTAATACTTTGATTTACAATCATTTGGGCATAAATTCAACCTTGGAAAGTTAACACTGTGATCCAGACCCCCCCCCCATTTAAATTCCCCATGGAGAAGTCTAGAAATATGAGGGTTATTTTTGTTTTTGTTTTTTAAACAGGAACGCTTTGTCCATCTGTTGTGGAAACAGGTTTGGGAATTATCTCAGAAAGACTCATGACTCTGTGTGACCTAGAAATCTAAGCAAAGGGCACTGTTTTCCATAGTCTGCCATGTTTTTGAGTTACAAGTTACAGCTATAATAAATGATAGCTTCATCCAAAGTCACATTGAATTTCCTCCTGAAATTTAGTATTTATGCATTTTACAGCCCTATGAAAGATAAACTGTTACAGGTAGATTCTAGAGAGGTGTTGTATATCTGCTAGTCAACTTTGAGTTCCTTTGACTAATGAAAATTTAATTTTTTGTCAAAGACCTGTACTCAGAGCACAGTAAAAATTATCAGCAATCGGCAAAGCATGTACTTCATCCTAAAGGAGAATGACTCATGGCAATCTCACATATGAAAAAGGTGTTATTAACAATTATTTCAAAATTCCTTTCAGTTCTGAAAATATAAAATTCCCCTTACTTTCTTATATGAAATAAATCAAATGCTACTCAGAATGAAAAAAAAAACTTTAAAATTATTCTTACAATGAACAAACTTTCACTTGAATGTATATACATAAATATGATTGCTTATATGCTCTAATCAGAAATAAAAGATGTTCATTTTTTACGTCATGGTAAATTATATTTTATCCATGGGTGGAAACAAACAACTATTATTTCACTGCAAAGAGTGTTTAGAATGTGTTTTATGTTATAGAAATTTTGCTAGACCTCCGGTTTTGTGTCACTTTTAATAATATATTGGCCAATATCAACTACCTATACTTATTGATATTCCGAAGATTGAAAAGCGGGAATTATGTCTCCCACTATATTTGCAGATCTGCTCTATCTTCTGGAAAAATAGATTATGACTAGTTTTCTTTGCCATATATTGTTTAGATATCATGGTGATGTGGGATATCCTTCTGTATATGTGTTGCTTTAGAGGTTGATGATAAAGCTGTTTCAGCCAATGAATACACCCAAATGGGAAATCTAAACAGAGGGAAATATGAATAGTGAGTGGAGGTGGAGTCAGAGATATGCCATTTAGCTGCCGAACGAGAAATATGCGAGAGGTTGCTGGTACCTTACTGGTAGGCCACAGACTTGTAGTGATAGATAGATTAACAGAAATGTGTTAATTTAATATGTAAAAGTTAGTTAATAAGAAGCCTAAGATAATAGATCAGTGTTATAATTAATATACTTTCTGTATGATTATTCAGGTCTTGGCTCCTGGGAAACAAACAAGCAGTCTGCATTTACGTAATGATGTCCAATTTTCGGGAACATACTTCCACATGAAGCCTAAGAAATCTTGAATACATAAGAGACAGAAGTGGAAATGTTAGGAAAGACAGACATTTTGAGTATTAATCCCATGTCTATCAGTAGAAGTCTACTTCACATTCATTTTGTTGTCTCTACAAAAATAAAATATTGGAACTAGAGATTTCAAAAATATGAAAGTAATTAATATTTTTATACCTCTAACCAGTCCAGGAGACTCCATAACATATATAACCCAAATCAGCAGTTTGGTACCTTCTTTTTAGTTTTACATTAATTTATGGATCAAAATTTGACGTTTGGAAGTCAAGTTTATTTCTAAATTACTCAACTTCTAATTCCTAGCAGTTGACATTTACCTCTAGCTGCTTGTTTGCTAATTTTGACAGTCTCAAAATAATACAGGAAAAGGTCAGAAATATGTTTCACATAGTAAACAATCTTAATTATCTTTATTATAATGAATTTTGGTTTAGAAGTTCATGCATGGAGAAAGCAGAAGAATATTAATTCTCAAGTCATCAAGATAAGATGAAAATATCAGCAGTATCCATGCATTTCCATTTTCACATAGATTTTATACTTAGCATGGACTATTTTAGTTTTGCAACTTATTTGAAGTGTACTGAAATTAACTTATAGTCCTTCCTTGTTTGAAAGAAGGCAATGGAAACTTCTAGTGAATGGAGCAAATAAATGGGGTTGAGAAAGAGCATTTTTGTTTGTCTCAATTTGTGGGGACAGGGGTACTATCTATATTAAACATCAGTGGCTTGGGTTTTAAGATGTTCTATAACTAATGAAAGACTATTACAGCAAAAACTTCACTAGAAAAGAGCCAATAGTACCATTACAAAGAAATAGAGTAGGCCAAACATTGATCACTTTTTTTTATACAAGCATTCATATTGATGGCCATTAATACTTTAAGTTGATCAATTAGGAAATGACGTGTCAACCATTTTAATATAGCTTATTATGTGAGGAATGCATATCTTGATATATATATACTCATGGACTTTATTCTATATTAATGAATAAAAATACCAGATTTCTTTGCATTCTTTGTTTTATTTTTCCATCTTGTTGGTTTTGTTCAGGAATTTCTTTTAAAGGGTTGAGATTGTACAGCATTTCTTATTTTTTTTCGAGATTACTTTTCTGATATGAAATACCATGAGTAAAAAAGAGAATGGAAGACTAGGCAAGTTTACAATAGGATCAATGGATAAAACATAATTGAGTGTAAACTTAGCACAAGACATGAGCAAAAATTTCTGCACAAAGTGGGCAAGGACAACTTCTAGTTGAATTATCTAGTGGGAAGATACTATCTAATATGTAACAGGGAAGGAGAAGAATTCAATAAAAAGTTGAATACCTCATGTGATAGGACTGAATAAAACTTTTCAATGCTACTAAAGAACCCATAGAGGTCTCAGATAATAAGTTCTAATGTCAAATAATTCAACACTCCCTGTGTTTATTTATAAATTTTGCACAAGTAAATTTAAAATGTCAATGTAATACTTTCGTGGCTTGAAACATGGTTGAGCACATTGTGAAAATAAAAAAAATCAAATAAATGTCTTGTAAAATGTAGTGGATATATATGTGATTTTAATATACCAAATATTGAAAGCATCCTAAAGGTGTGAAGAGATAATATAGTACCATAAAACAAATACAGAGTTCAGTCATAGCAAGAAAATGATATAGAAAAGCCAGCAATACATCTAACATATAAACCATAATTTGGTTCACACATATCAATAATAGATGCCACTCTCTAAGGGTGGGATAATGTTCTGTGCCAAATGTTATGGAATACTTTTTAATCATCTAAATAAAAATCAGTTGTCTCGGAATTTTCAAGAACTAAAAATCCTGCAATGCTAGATTGCTCCAAAGTTTAAAACTGAAACATAAATGTGTATATAAAAATGATAGAAACTCTTTTTAAAAATTATTTATTATGTAATATGGCATGAGAGTCTGTAGAGGTTTGATTGAGAATGTGCCCCATCAGACCCGATTTGGTGGTGCCCGTTGAGGTTTAAGAGGCATGGTTGGAGGAAGTGCATCACTGGGCGTGGACTTTGGGGTTTACAAAGCCCAGTGCTATTTCAATTCCAATTCACTGTCTCTTCTTCCTGTTTATGATATGCAAATGGAGCTCTCAACTCTTTCTGTTACCATGTCTCCCTCAAGCTGCCACCATTCCCTGCCATAATTGACTAGTATCCCTCTGGATCTATATACTCAAATAACTCTTAATTGTGTAAGGAGTGTTATCACAATAATAGAAGCGTATCTCATTCGCAGCCCTTTAAAGAACGACCAGAAAGCACATCATTAAATATCAACCCATAAGATCAATTACATAAGTTTAATCTGTTTGGTTTTTGGCATTTTAAACATACGAATAGAAAGTTAATATTGTCTATGCTGAGCACATTTTCATTTCAGTTCATAACATTAATTTCCACATATGTGAATTGTAGATAGTCTCAAAATTAAAAACACATTTGCCACCGTTTGAGCCAATATTTCTACATCTTGCCTCACAGAAATTTTTGGAAGGCTATTATAATAACAGAGTAAATAATTGGAGGCCATCCCAGTGCTCATCAGGAAGCCATGCGACTGATATGCTATCAGAATACTCTAATATAGTGAAAGAGAAGGAAAGATCTCCATTTGCACAATGTGGGACCCTTTCCAGAATAGTCACATCTCTGAGTGAGAAAAGTGTATGGATGAAGGCAAAGTAACAGATCACTTAACTGTTCTGGATATGTTATGCTACATATGTCAGAATATATAACTAAATACACACTTATTTATTCATGTTTTATTTCTGGAGAAATTCATATAGTTTACATCTTTAATGTCAAAATGAATTAATGTGGGCATCAGGCCCACAGTAATAGAAAAGATTTCATAGTGTTCATTTTCCAAAAAAATTGAGCTTTATACAATGTATCCACTTTACCAAAAAGTAAATATCCAATTTATTACACAAGTATATGAAGTGTAGCATCTACGTATCCTCATATAATAGCTTCTTCTACGTCTGATTTAGAAAACAACATGTAAATTGCTTATTTGAAATGCAAAGATAGTCAGTGATTTTCAGACGTATATTGATAATAGCACTAAAATTTCCAGTTCTTCATTTCAACAGTTATTAAAAGCACAAATTGAGCTTGATTGAGAAAATATTGCCCCTCTCCTGGATCATTGTGACATATAGAAAAGAAAGAAATGTAAACTTATTCATATATGCTTTGCTGGGTGTTATACGAAATCTTTTAATGAAGTTTTTGGTGATGGTTATAAAATGAAGTAGTGGATCTTATGACTTCAAGTGATTAGTTATTTAAAACAGTCCATCTAGAATGCTTATTTTGAAGAGGACAATCACAAAATAAATTCTAGTGGAAAGAACCAACAAGGTCTTGAACAATTTTACATGAGATAACTCCACTTTAAAAAGAATGAAGCCATGCATAAAATCAGCACACAAGTTGGGGCATACTTCCATAACAAATTGGAACAAGAACATACAAACCTATTAAAAAGTTTACTTTGATATTATATTCTACACATTTGTTTTGCCAAGAAATACTAACCAACCCTCCCCCAAAAATTAATGTGCTCATTTATCTTAGCAATTATATAATTCTGAATGGCATGCAATTTGTTTGAAACATAGCTATTGAAATAAAGAAAATACTACAGACAGGATACAGTAATCTTTTATTTTTCTGAATCAGTTATAACTTGAAGAAATGAAACTTTATATTTATCACATGAAGTTTACCAAACCAGTAAAGCAATATGAAAAGAAGCAATCCAATGTTATTTCAAAAGCTATATCAGGGTTAAAGTGTATTCCTTTGTCACTAGAAAAATATGTTTTAAATATAACAATAACTCTACTCTAAAAATTTATAAAATGCAGCCACAGAAATATATTTTGTCATATACAGTGGAGGTTTAAATAAATACAAAAATAAAAATTTAATGGGTTAGAAAAGTTTTTATATAATAATACAGCATCATAATTTGCAATTAAGAACAAAAATGATGCAGAGATTTAATTTAGTATTTAAGAGTTCTGGAGTATCTACCACTTCAAACTCAATGCTATGAAAATTTCTTTTTATATATGCACAATGTTCAGATGTGCATGGATTAATTTAACTTGTACGAGCTAGTTAGCAATAAGCCTGAGCTATTGGTTGAGCATTTGCAAGTAATACAAGCTTCAGTGTATTTATTTATTTGCGAGTTGGTGGTAACTTTCACCTACATAGATGTTATAACATTGACATTAAATTAAAAGGCATATGAGTTGTTTTAAATCAGAAACTCTTAATAAAATAATTGAATGTTTTTCTGACTTAAACTTTATGCAATGCATATATGTACTGAAATACCACATAGTGCCCCCCAATAATGTATAATTTTTATGTTAATTAAAAATGATGCCATGTAAATATTTAATATTTGCTCCCTAAATTTATAGGTAGAATGCCAGTTAATATTGTTAAACCTGCTTACATGCATGTTTATATACAAATTGCACAAGTAAATATAATGTAAAAAAATCATAAAACATGTTAAAACCCTTTAAAAGTAACAATTCACTTCACTAATGGAACAAGAACCTAAGAAGTTGGTAATAACTAATTAAGTTTGAAAGGCAGATAATAAAAGAACAAGATAAAAACTCTGCTGGGTGAGTGGAGTTAAATGGTACCATAAATATATACAACCTAATATGTGAGAGAAGCCCAAAAGAAATACATCTAACATAATAGATTAGAACTGCCAAAATGGAACACAACTGTTCAAAACAAAAGAGGACTTAAAGTACATTGAATGTAGGTATTTGCTGGGTGTGGTGGCGCACAGCAATTGGCAGATTGAGTTCTACAGAGGGATTCCCAGAACACCCTGGGCTACAAAGAGAAATCCTGTCTTGAAAAGCAAAAGAAAACAAACAAACAAAAGAAACAGTAAAAAAACAAGAAACCTAGAAAGACAAAAAGGAAAGAAAAGAAAGTCGGCAGCATTTCGGTGCAGAGTAAGAGAGAGTGGAAGAAGCCACCTGAGCAAAGGCGTGCTCTGAGAACCTAGTCCTGAGAAAAATAAGTATCGTCAGCTGTGGCTTGCCTCTTCTAGCCGCATATGGCTAATTCGTGATTAATCTGCTAGGCTACTCAAGGGTTTGTAATTCACTAAGTTTCTCAAGATAATTAAAGCATTAAACTTCCAAGTCCTGTATTTATAAGCTTAACCATCAATTGAACAATAAGTGGCATAGGATCCATGAGATCATTCAGGATTTCTATCTGCATAAATATGGTTATATTGAACTCTATTAGAATTTCACAGTGGAAACTAATTACGATGTGACTTAGTGTAACAACCAAGGATATAAGTACATTTTAATAATGAAGGAAAAGTATAAACTCTACAAGCAGTATAAGAAGTCAGCATTCTACAAGGTGTTTTTGACATTCTTAAAAGTAAAATGCAGAGACACAGGTGGATCTCTGTGAGCTCATTTGATGTCAGCCTGATCTACAGAGCAACTACCAGGACAGGCTTTAAAATGACAGAGAAAACCTGTCTTGAAACCTCCCTGCAGTGAAATCCTGTGACAGTTCTTAGCATGATTATTTTTGAATTTAGGTACTGCTATCCTGTTGCATACTACGATGTATAACATTTATATTCTTCCTAAACACAAACTCCAAAGAGAAAACTTTCATTTCAGGGAGACAAGGAGCCAAATGACTTATCATTTATGAAAGTCTTCTGAATTTGATCTCTATTGGTAACAATAAATATGTTCAACACTTTATGTTTTAGTGACTAATGGACTGTTAACCAGGTGAACTTCCCTTTCACAAATGGCTGCTCCATTCTTCCTTTAAAAATATGGTTTATGTGAATGTGAGTACTTATTTGTTATTCCAGTATTTCCATGGAATAGAAATTCTTATTGTATGACCTAAAATTATATATTTTTTTAAAGAAATGGTAACATAGGAGGTGCTTCCCAGATGTGAAACTCTATGGAAATTCAAGCTTCTTCCCAAAGATACAGGAAGCAAGTAAAGCGTGGGGTTGGTGGGGGGAGGCACGACATTTGGGAAGAGCAAATTAGACTTTGAGTCCACAATAAAACTGATAAAATCTTTAAAACTTTCAAACTTTAAAAGAGAAAACAGTCAAAGGTTGCATCAGTTTGTATAAAAGAGAAATGTTCTAGGAATAATACCTAATGCATATACATACTATAAATACATCAACTAACATGTCTGCTCTATGTAGCCCGACCTGTATAAAACTGGCCAATTAAAGAAAACTAAGGTACACCGGTATTCAGTTCACGACAAAATAATAAATTAATTATTTTGGCTCTGGTGGCATCCTGCCTTGGCTTTGATGAAGGGAGAAGGAAAAGAGAGATGAGAAGAAAAAATAAGCTAGCAGGAGGGTAAATGTCTGTTTTAAAATCAAGCAAAAGATTCTACTTGAGAGTGAAGACAAAATTCAGATAATCCATTCAGTCTGTGTGCTTAGGACATCTTAAAAGTACTGAGCTCTGCCGGGCGGTGGTGGCGCACGCCTTTAATCCCAGCACTCGGGAGGCAGAGGCAGACGGATCTCTGAGTTCGAGGTCAGCCTGGTCTACAAGAGTTAGTTCAAGGACAGGATCTAGAAACTACAGGGAAACCCTGTCTCGAAAAACAAAAAAACAAAAACAAAAAAAAAAAACCAACAACAAAAAAAAGTACTGAGCTCTTTTAACCACCCTGGAAATCCTGACAGCTGGGTTACAGGATACTAGAATAAACATTCAATTCTACTCTGTTCGCAGAGAACAAAACACTGCTATATACACAAAGGACAGTAAATTCCATTTCAGTGTACATAGTTAGGAGGGTAGAAACACAATAATGGCTGAGTTCTTCAGTAACGTACACTCTCACTTCTGAAATAATGAGCCTACAGTATTGTTTGATAGACGATCTAATGGGTAGATAGGAAGAACTTATGTATAGCTTGGGATCACGTTAGATGTTCTTAAGGGGGAGAAAAGCTGAGTGACTATAGCACTTGACTTTGCCCTTTCTGGGCCCAAACTGATTCACTGTCAGGAATTATGCATGTCCCAACAGCTTCCTGTCCCTTAGACTTAAACAGACAGCAGCCAGGAAACAACATACACACACACACACACACACACACACACACACACATACACCCCAAATACATTTTACAACCTGACAATTGAAAAGCAAGATTTGAATTAATCCATCTAGGACACATGCAACATAGGAGCAGACCTGTACTTTATAGACTTGAAACATTCTAATGATACAATGTTGTCAGCTTGCAGCATGGATAGTCTGATGAACAAAGTTGAGAACTGCTTTCAAATTCACGTCATTCACGTCATTCCTGTCTCATGTGGGGGAACGGTCAATCAATTCCCATTACATTGTTTCTGTGTTATGTAACCACGGACTAGATCTGCTGCATCCCTCCAACACAGTTCATTGCTTGAACCTGTAATTAAGTCAAATTGGAAGCACTATAGGTAAACGAACAACGGTGTTCACTAGCTTTTTATTTATTAACTACTAGATATTTTAGCACGGTTTACACTTTCACAGAGTCATATATGGAACAGAGTTTCTAGTTCAATCGCACAAAACATGAGTAATTGTCAGAAAGAAGGCATCTGAGTTATGTTGACAACAGCAGTATGTCCCCCAGAGTCGTTTCAGAGTCCTGGCTGTGGTTGGAGCTGATGCCAGTATCCGAATCTGTGTCATTTGTGTATGTGTTCAACACCCCTGGAGCTAACGGAGGGATCTCCTCACCGCTGCTGGGAGCGCCGGAATCCTTTCCTCTATTTTCTTTTAGCTGGCATCCATCTTTGTTGCTAAGGTGAAGCGAACTGAACTCCTTGGCTAGGAGTTCATATTCCCTCGCTTTCATCTGAAGCAGTGAGTCACTGTATTTAATCTCTTTCTGGATGCCACTCAAGTGAGAGTGGATTTTCAGACCAACTTTCATGCTCTTCTCCAAATCGCACTTCACGTTCTCCAGATCAGAGTTTTCGAGTTCCCAGGCCGCCGCCCCCTCTGTATCTTCACTTCCGTCGATGCCCGAGCTCTTCGCCTCCCTCTCAATTTCCGCCGAGAGCTTTTCGATGAGCACCCTGTAGTACTGCAACCGTTCTTCCAGCTGTGCCATCCCCTCGCTGTCGTTCGGGTCCGTCGGAGCCTGGCTGTCCTCAGGTGGAAAATCTAGCTTTGGCTCATTTTCACCGAACCTGGGCATTAAATACGCCTCCTGAACGTAATTGTCCCCATCATGCCCTACCCGGTCCAGGTGGATCTTAGCTTCACATTTTTCAATTTCCATATCTAACTCTTTCATTCTCTGTACTTGCTGGTGAATGGTATGATCTTGAGAAATAATTAGATGAACTAAGGTCTCCATGTGGTCTCGATCGTGAGAAACCGTGTCCTGCTTAATTTTCGCCAGTTTCCGAAAGGTTTTCCTGACGATTCGTTTTTGCTTGTCCGGTGGTAAAGTTTTCATGTAATTGGCCGGGCTGAGCTCCCATGGCTTTTCACTGTTCTGCACAAGTTTAGTTTCAGCCGTCCTCCACAGCGGAACAGGGAGAAAGGCGTCAGCTTTAACCAAAACAAACTGCATATTGGCTTGCTCATCTCCCCAAGCCTTCCACAACTTCAGGATCCTCGTCAGGGGAGGAAGGGCCCGCTCTGAGCCTCTCCACTTCTCCACGATGCAGTAGTCGCTGGCCTTGCCCAGCAGAAACCGCTTCTCTCCAAAGGTAGCTTCATGCTCCTCCAGTAAAGCCTGGATGACGTCGGTGGAGGTGGTGCGTTTAGTTAATCCACAGACAATCTTTTCCTCCTGGCAAACCCAAACCACAATTTCCTTCTCTTCGGAATCCATGTCCTTAGTTGGAGATCTAAAAGGAAAACAAAGAGCATTATATTTCTGTCATCACCTTTGTAAACTCAGAATGATGGTTTAGCATTAATGCCTTTTCTTGCCTCTACTTTTAACGAGGGACATAATTTGACAGCGTTACTGCAGAATAGGAAGATGTGCTCTAAGATAGGAATGTGAAGCTTTTGGATTCTTATCCAATTGCCTGTCTAGCTGGTTATGGGAAGGGTAAATTGTCACTGAAAACATGTGGACTGTTTTCTTTTTCATTTAGTCTTTTAAAATTAGTCTTGGCATGTTCGCAGAACAGATACAGTGATAATAATGGCTGGGAGCATGGCAAAGGAAGATATAAGATGAGGCATTTCCCTTTATGTAGGAGTCTTAAGGTTAGAGTATATAAGCAGGAATGATCAGATTATGTATTTTGTAGAGCCAAAAATAGCTAGCTCTGTGATTTTATATTCAATGCAGCCATTCTTTCATCGAGCAAGTGCTTATGCCAACTCTATACAAGCATGGTTGACATCACTATAGAAATGGTAATGGGGTAATAGCAATAAACAAAGGCGATGTTTATGCAGGAATCTGCTACAAAAGTGGTATCGTGTATCAGGTTTTGCATTGCTGTGTCAAAGTATCTGGCATAGACCATTCAAGGAAGGAAGGAGTCACTCAGTTTCAGAGGCTTCATTCTAATGCTTGGTTCCATATACTTGGGAAGAACACCATGGGAGTGTATGAGACATGTAGAGTAGGGAACCTGGTAGACAGGGAATAGAAAAACAGCATATAATGCGATACATACACAAAACAGATTTCTAGCAGGAAGGAATCATGGCCCTGAAGACCTGCCCTAAATGACCAGAGTCCTTCACCAAGGCCCACCTCCCACCAGCCTTTACAAGAGTGTTGCGGAAAGGATGAAAAAAATAACTATTTTTTAGACATAGAAATATTAAGAAGTGATTGGAGTTGGAATATGCATGCTCATAGAATTGGTAGCATATCCTGTTTTTGCTATTGAGGGAACTGGTGCATTAGTTTGGTTTTGATTACTATCTAACAAAATAATCGAAACAGACTGCTTTCTAAATGGGAACAAAGGTTTATTGTGGCTTACAGTTCTAAATGCGCCCAGCCTAGGGATGTCATCTAATAAGGACTTCATGCTGATAAAAATCCCAAAGTATCATAGAGCATCCTGTGGCAAGACATGGAGAGGACACATGGCTGTATGCAGCCACGCCCTATACTTGTGCATGCAAGGATATGCAACCTTAATCACTTCCTTAAGATTATATTTCTGAACACCATAGTTACATAAATTATCCATTCCCTTGTTACTGTAAATACAGGGCAGAAATAAACTGTTGCATGACTTCAAATGTAAATTAAAATATATAGAAGTGTTTATCAAGAGGTGGATAAAAACAGTTTTCTTGAGTTAAAAAGTAAGGGCACTGTATAACTGCTAATAGTCACTTTGGAGAACTGTTGAAACCACATTTCCATTGTGAGTGTAAGTCACACAGACTGTGTCTTTCGCAATTCTTTTCAAAAGAACGCTAGCAAATCGGTGATACAATTTATACTCCAATGTGATTTATGATGCCATGAGAGATTTGTTGTGTGAGTTAAGGCAAATTATTCATCACATTATGTAATGATCCTGAAGCACATGCTCAATGAAGAAGTTACCAAAGACATTGTCGGCCTTTTATTCAGCACTTAAAATGTGCAATGATTATGTTTTAGAAGCAAAACTCACTAATGCTCTTCACCTGAAATCCATATCGGATTTTGACAAATCTCTTGCAAAATCTTTTCACACAGTAATTTGTGTCGAATAATATATTTTTAAAAGAAGGGTGGTATCCTGACTATGTTTATTTTAAAAGTACAACAATGGGAATTATAGCAATGAAATCTAAAGAACTTGAAATATTCCAGGCCTTCTTCTCAAATCAGCTGTGTGTTAAATCATTTAATGGTCACAGTTCTATAAGGGCAACAGATACTAATCTCAATTCACGAATAAAAATAAAAAGTGTGGAGACATTCCAAGTTCCTAAGTTGGATGTTTTAGACATATGGGTTAAATAAATTTTAAAAAGAGCTATTTTATTGAACTTTATCATGAAAACTTTATCATCTGAGAACAATGAACTCACAGTGTCCACCCTGAAGGGCTTCTCTCACTTGCAGTGCAGTCACGGGGAAAGTGTGGGACTATGTTAATATTTATAATACTTTCTAAAGATTAGTTATGTCTCTAAGCTGATACAGTGTGACGACTTTTAGCTGCTTTGGGCATCTCCATTAGCTGACAAGTCATGTATATTCAACACACACACACGCACACTCAAAACATAGCTGTTCCTCTTCTCTTTTTTAGTTCTGGTCTTCAGCAGTGGTTGCTATCTGACCTATGGGTGGGTTCTTCAGCCCTCTATTAGAGGTATGAATAACACTGGAAAGCAGGGAGCGGAGAACGCATTCCTTTTATGAAACTCATTTTATGAAATGTCAAAATTATGTGCATGGTCATTCCCCAAGATTCCCTGAACTCCTACACCAATTGGAATGTTTCCTACTTTGAAAGGGTCATATTCTTAAACACTGAGTTTTCCCTGCCCCAAAAGGCTGCTAACTTTTAGCTTGTGCCATCAAACTGCAATAATGTTTATTAAAGGCAATAAGAAAAAAATTATTTATTTGTATTACATATGAAATTGGGGCCTTTATTATAATCCCATAACCTCATTGGTTCTAGGGACCTTATTATAATTTCATAATCCCACTGATTCTGAACCTTTTTTAAAAGTGTCTTCTTTCAAACATCCAACCCACATTTGTGCATTTTCTAGGGTAAACTATTTACTAAATATTTGGGGGGATTTTTAAAGTAGTTTTTGAAACACAGTAAATTTTGGAACTTCTGCAACTTGACCTAACACATGTAAATGTAATGACCACTCATTGTCAAATGTAGGTAACAAATCTGTCTTGACTTGCCTGTGTTTTATTATGTATAAAGAGTATTTTGTTGCTGGCTTAGGATTTTGAAAATGAGTTATTTTCTGATACTGTTCTGACTGAGTTTCTATACACCCACTTGACAAATATTTCCTAATCACCTTTTCTATGGAGCCGTACATGATACAAAGACAGGAATGACTTACAAGACTTTTCTCTGGCACACCGTGGGAAACAGGTGTCGGGTTGGAATGTGCACACTCTCAGTGGCAGATCTACATCTAAGTTCTTTAATATACCAAGTATATTCAGATGCTTCACTGCTGAGGAATCATGACAGTCCTTAGTGTTTCCCAAATAAAAAAGTATCAAAATTAAAACAGAGTCAAAATAAACATCCACAAACATTAAACCACACTAGAATTCTTAATATTTCCTTAATAAATAATTGTGTTCTTTGAAAAGCACAAAATTTAGCCACCTGATATGAATAAAAAAATTTAACTCTGAAACATTAGAAAGAGGGCTTGTTTCTTAATTTAGTTTACGCTGGAGTTCAGATCTAGCATACCAGTTTTTGGAAATGTGCTATCTGGTGAAAGCCGTGTTTATCTACAAATATATACATAACAAAAGTTTGAAAATACAAACTTAGTGTGATAACCTGGATTGTGTTGTAATATAACAAACAATGCTTATCTAGTGAATGCAATCGTAGCCCTTGAGATCCAAGACTGATTTCACAAGGCATTGCTACATGTAAATAAAAATGTGTAAATACATAACACTTCTGAGATGTACTTTGTGTTGGTTTTGCTCTCTGGTTTGGAGAGTATTAATCAGACCCTATTGCTGTGACAGAATGCCTGAGATAAGAACCCAAGAAGGGAAGGATTTATGTTGGCTCATGGTTTAAGAAACTGCAAACCATGATCAGGTGGCTCCATGATGTCTTGGATTTGGTGAGGTAAATTATCATTGTGGAGAGGACTCAGTAGTACAGAGATGCCCATCTCATGCAGCCAGGAAGTAAAGAGCAAAAGGGAAGGCCTAGGGACCAGTAGTAAACATCAAGTGTGTACCCCAAGGTTCAATCACCTCGATCTGTCCTATGAACTCACAAAATAGTGTAACGTATAGGTGAAACTAGAACCCTCGCAATTCAATGAATTTTTAATTATTTGAGCCACAAGTACATTTGTAAGGCACATCATATACAAACTTATAGGTCATAAGTATATTACAACCAATTTTAATGTTTTTAAGTTAGAATACTTCATAGTCTAATTGGTGTGTGAGGTCTGTCTTGTCTGTGTGTTGCTTTTGTTGGTTAATGAATAAAGAACTGTTTTGAGCTCATACCAGGGAAGAATAGAACAAGGTGGGGAAAGCTGGGCTGTATGCTGGGAGAAAGGAGGCAGAGTCAGGGAGAAGCCATGTAGCCCCATCGGAGCCAGATGAAACATTAGCCCGTAAGCCACAGCCACGTGGCGATATACAGATTAATCAAAATGGGTTAAATTAACATGTAAGGGTCAGCCAATAAGAAGCTAGAGCTAATGGGCCAAGCAGTGACTTAATTAATACAGTTTCTGTGTGATTATTTCAGTTCTGGGCAGCCAGGACAAACAGGTGGCCTCCTTACTACATCTAATGATTCACTTCAAGTTGGTGTTTGTATCTTAGCACTATTTGTAAAGAGAATCCCTCTCAGTATAGTTATATGATTCTCTGGATTTGGATGTCCAATATTGAGTATTAGGCATTTTATGTGATGTCTGTCATCAAATAGGAACACAAAATATTCACTCATTAATAATTAAATTTAGAGCCACAAATTCCACTCAGTTAGGATGGATTGGCTTAGAAATTCAAAATTTATACTATCAAACATTACACTTAATAACTCCTGATAATAAAGCACAAGAAGATAATTAAAAACTTAAGTCTTGAAGTCACAAACTAAAATGAAGCAAAATACTTATATATACTTATATATGGCATTACAACGCCAAATAGATAGCCCTAAACTTTGTCTTTATACAAGGTGCTGTGTGTAAATCAGAAGAAACTAAAGATGAATGGATAAACTGACATTAGTTTTTAGTTATCCAAATGGAACAGGCATTGAAATTGGTATGTAGAATTAAAGAACAGATTTTCTTAAAAGAATATAGCAGACAACAATATAGTTGAATGTGAATATATACAACTTACCAGTCTAACTGTTTAGTTCACAGAGAACCAAATTTCAAAACAATAAGAATCAGTAGAAATGACTAAGAATAATTACTTTATACACTATGTGTGTCATTCAAGTATTGCATAGAAACACTATGATATAACCCATATGTAATAACAACATTTGGAAGTCTGGAAACATTTTTCTGTGGATTCTATACAAAAATTCTTCATTTCCTAGGTCTGCCTGGAAAGTATGATGTGGATACAATGTATCTATCATGCACAGGACTGCTTTGAAATCAAACATTTTTGTCACATGAATCTCTGTAGAACAAGTCTTTATGCTTGAAATTCAGACACTTCATGAGGTCTTTTATATTACTGACATTTGTGCTAAAAATTGTGATAATCTTATTGAAAGATAGTGAGCTGAGGAGCATTGGGAGTGAATCAGTACTGACTGGTTCCCAAAGGCCAATCTCTATTTCTTTCTTATTACTGTAATTGATTTTAAGCTAAAGATTCATTGGATGTCTGATGATCTGTCACACCAGATTACATCTCAGAACACACTGTCAATGTTGACATATACTACTAGTTTACACATCGGTTGCCACACACTATTGGCATCCACTGTGTAGAGTCCAGTAACACAATATCCTACAATTCACGAAAGGGTCCCTTGCAGCAAGAACTGTCCAATCTAAAATGCCAATGACACTGTTTAAAGCATAGGTTTTTCAATTATGAATCAAAACTCATAGCCTTGAAGAAACTGAATGCAAGAGGTCAAAAAATTGGCAGTAATAAAAGATTTTGTAATGTACAATAACTTCAAATTAGTTAGACTCAAGCATAAAATGAATCTAAGGTGTTTCACTGTAGTCTTGGTTCTGAACACACAAGCTTACTTGGCACCCTGTATGGGCTCACTCCACACAAGGGTAACTGTTGCTAAGAGAGGCACATGGCTTATATTCAACAGGAGCAATTGCTAGATATAAATTTTGCTTTTTTAAGAAATACAATAATTTGATTATGAAAACATACTTTTGCTCTTACCAAAATTCCTGAGTATATATCTTTGCAGTGTACTTTATTAAAATGTTCAGTTTCAAATCTTCCTCTTCTAGTTGCTGATTTCAATTTCATATAAAGTTACAGGAATTTTGACAAGGGGTGAAGAAGGACTTTCTAACAATTTCTGAAATATTTCATAAACATACTTCTTCCATTCCACACGATGTGTTTATGAGAAGCTGCACTGTCAGCATTGACGATTATCACTGACTGCCCATCAAACCTGAAAGGTATACTTCACATCATATGCAAATATTCAAAAACTTTTCATTTTAATTATTCTTTTACCTTTGGTTTTTCAGGACAGGGTTTCTCATGTAACTGCCTTGGCTTTCCTGGAATAGACCAGGCTGACCTCAAACTCAGATCCTCCTTCTGCCTCCTGAGATCTGGGATTAAAAACATGTGCCAACACTGCCTAGCTTAACTTTAATTTTTAAGGCAAAATAAACAGATCCATTTTATTAGTGTGAAATTTTTCATATATTCTAATAAATAGTTAAATTGTCTTTATGCTTTATAGCCAGTAAGCATTTGACTTTTACAAATATGTAGAATACTGACAGATTTGAGCCATCTAATATTTGTGGGGGAAAAAGTAGTTGGGGTTGAAAGTATTTAGGAAATCCTAGTTTAAATGGCTCATTGCTTCCACGATTTATCTAAGCTACACCTCTACTCATTTTTGTTTTCTTTCCTATGGAATCTAAGAAGAAAAAAATGCATAAAAGCAAAAAAATAACAAAGGTGACATTATGAGTCTCACACAGTCAAATACAAATGTTGATGAATGTTATTCCTCTGCTAAATATAACATAAGGTAACTTTCTCCCCTTTTCCATTCCATGGCCAACCTTTTCCATGTAGACATTCTGTTAACCCTTAGCTGCACTGGAAGAAATATGACTTTGCATTTTGATGCTTTCAAAACACACTCAAAATAAAACTATGCTAGTCGATGGAAACCCCTGGTTTTACACATTCTCAAAGCTTCCTTCTTCGTTAGGAAAGAACATTGGGCTAGTAAATATGGAGCGTGGGTTGTCAGGTGAAAGGAGATGTGTGGGTACAGAGGAATGGGAATAAACAAGGACACCTGGGTGACGGCTGTCTGTGGTAGGAGTCATTGGAATGTGTGAGCATTGTGCTGCTCTCACACACTCTCCCCAAACCCTAGCCTGCCCTAGACAGAGTGAACAAGCAAGATTATGGTTAAGGGGATTTCCAAGCTCACAAAATTTATGCGAAGAGGAAGACAAGATAAAATTCTTGTGGCATTTATAGGATGAAATGGAAATATCCAGCTACAACTGCAGGAAATGATGAAATTTTTTCTCACCTGTGACTATTTTTTTTTTGAGTTGTAAGAATGTTAAATAGGACCAGATAAATCAATGAGCCACAGCCTTCATGGAACATCTCAGCAACTAAACGATAATGAATATAACATTGTTTTCTTTCTGTTAACCAAAAGATATCACATAAAAGTATTCTTATTCATTTAATTGTGTGTGTGTGTGTGTGTGTGTGTGTTTCTATGTTTCTGTGTGTTTACAACATCTTACGTATTTGTAGGACAGAGGACAATGTGCCAAAGTTAGTTCACCTCTTCCAACATGTAGGTTCTAGAAATCAAACTCAAATATCAAGCACAGGAGCAGATGCCTTTACCCTAGAGTCATCTCCCTAAGCCCTGGATCCTAACACTGTCTTAACATAATTGTTCACATGAGTTGCACTATCACCAGCGACTACTCATTTTTGCCTTTATCTGTTGGGTGTGAAGTGAGGGTTTCTGATTTATATATGGTCAGCCTTTTTGGTTAGGGTAAGAAAATTTCACAGTGTAGCATGTAAAATAGAATGCAAATAAATGACTTTTACTCAAAATTCTCATTCCATAGGGAAGTGAAAATTGTCTCCATAGATTTAAAAACAACAACAAAACAGAATCATTACAACACAAAGTCACTTCTCAGGATCCACAGTTCTTGTTTTGCAGACCTCATAGCTCAGAGATGACAAACCCCAGAGATGCTTTAGCCACTCTGTAAAGTGGTACAAGATTTGCACATCTTCCCTGCACTTTCTACCATAATCTTTGAATGATTCCAACATACCCATATCTTAAAGATATCATGCAAGCATTTTGATAAACTGTCTTGTGTGGAGAATAATGACAATGGGAATGAAATAGTCTGTGTATGTTCATGACTAATGCAATTGTTTTTGGAATGCTTTAGATATGTGGTTGGTTTAATTCATGAATGCAAAAGCCTCCAATATGCTGAGTTGAATATGTTATTTACTGTTACATAACCAGTATTCTGAAAAACACAAAATAAATATTTTAGGAAAAAATAACTTTAATGAATCATAGAGCAGGAAATATTTTTGACATGTGTTTGGTGAGTACTTGTACATATGTTTCCATGTTGCATTATATGAACACACATTTGTGGGAACGCATGTGTGGTGTAGGAGGTTCTTATGTCTGTATGTTGCTTTCATTGGTTAAAAAAAGAAACTGCCTTGGCTTAGTTGATAGGGCAGATCTCAGGTAGGCGGGGAAGACAGAACAGAATTCTGGGAAGAAGGGCAGTGTGGCAGATGCCATGAATCTCCAGCCTGAGACAGATGTAGGTTAGAATCTTGCCTGTAAGCCACAGTCACGTGGTAATACACAGATTTAATAGAAATGGGTTAATCAAGATGTGAGAGTTAGCCAGTAAGAGGCTAGAGCTAATGGGCCAGGCAGTAATTTAATTAATAAAATTTCTGTGTGCTTATTTCGGGGGTTAAGCTAGCTGGGAGGCCGGGACCAAAAGCAGGCCCTCTCTCCATACAACACATGTATATCCATTTGCACGTGTGTGCATGTGGAAGCCAGAAGTTGGCATCACTTGGTGCCTTCCCCTATTCTTAACAATATTTACTGAAGCAGGATTCCAATGATCTGGACAGCCTACCTAGCCTACTGTGGGAATCTCGGTCTCTGACTCATGAATGCTGAGATGACAAATGATTGCCACACTTGCTATGTGGGTTCTGGGGCTCCAGAATCAGGTCCCCACATTTGTACAATAAGTACTTTATCCAACTAGTCATCTTTCCAGCCCAAATAACAGATTTTAGTGACTCATAATAGTTTAATTTTTGAGTTACTTTGAGCATGAAAAAGCTAAATGGCCATGACAGTTACAAAATCCATTCAAACAGGCCTTTCTCAGCTTACTCCACCCAAATTAAATCTCATGAGAAATGAGGTCTAGGTTTTGAATCTTTCAATAACTCAAGGCAAATAACCTTCATATTATAACATGTCAATAAACAAGAGAATTAGTCTACATGACAAGATTCAGAAACAATATTATGAAAGGAACTAAAGAATAACAAGGTACTTACTAAGCACAGACTCAAACATGGCGAGAAGTTATAGAGAAACATGTGGCTCTAACCAAAACTTTTAATTCTTTATGGAGCCCAGAAATAAACCCTGGAGCTAGAGTTACAGGCAGTTGTCAGCGCCTGATTTGGGTGCTAGGGATCGAGCTCAAGTTCCTCTGCAAGAGCAGTATACTATCTAAACTGCTGATCCATCCCATTGGCAGCAAGAACACTGAATTCCTTTGAATAAAGAAGAAGCTCCCTAAATTAAGATATATGCCAGAGGTTATAAATTGGTTTTGAGACTGTAAATCTAGATCTATTTCACTTAAAAAGTTTAAAATATTGACAATGACATAATCAGTTTTGATGCTTAACAGCAATTAAAATGTCACAGCTACTTTCAGACCAGAAGTTTATAAATCCTAGCTCAATAGCACTTTCCCCAAGCATTATGGGTTGTCAACCTGCGACTGTGATTAGTTTATCTGACTCATTTCACCAGCTTTATCATTATTTCATGAGAGAAACATGTATGCTTGATCACAATGAGACCAGTTAGATTTGTCATATATATATATATATATATATATATATATATATATATATAAACTTATAGATAAAACTTCATGAGGACAAATATTAAATGTGCAAAAATTTAAAAAGCTAAATCTTCGTAAATTTATTAGACCATTTCATTTTGATAATTACCTCAAAATAGCCTATGCATTTGAAACACAGCATATAAGGTATAATTTGCATCTGCGTTCATTTGTTAGTTAAACTTTAAGGAATGTGCTGGAGTGCTGAGACGTCCATGCACTCAGGAAGCGGAGGCAGGGACATCAGAAGCTTGAGACCGTTCCAATAACAAACAAAGGTGACAAGTTGACTTTTCTGTTCAGGAAATTGTCATAGAGCTGGGAAGTAGAAGCATTGTGGAAAGATATTCATTTCCTTATCGCCTTTCTGTACTTACGTGATGGCTTTACCCAAACACTAGTACAGTAATAACGCTCAAAAGATGCTTACTGTGAGCTCTGTCTTCACCGTACCAAATAATTTTAACATTTTTATTTATGTAATCCTCATCACAATGTAATATTGTCCTACTGTTATGCCCATTTTACATAGGAGTAAGAACAGTCATTTTGTAGTAAACTGTCTCATTCACAATTATTTTTTTCTCATCATATTGACTTTTTATCTTTACAACACGGTATTCTGTTGCATATGAGTCAGTACTTTGTTTTAAACAACAGCTGCTTATGCTAGAATTGGGATCGAAAATTGAAAGACATCATTCTAGGAGCTAATAGTGTTTCTTAAACTTGTAAGTATTTTAAGTTCCTAAAAAGGGGGAAAATTCTCTCGTAACCCATGGAGATTGTCTGACTAAATGTGAGTGTCCATAAAGGTTTATTGAAACACAGTCATGATTGTTCACTTGCATCCTCTCTCTGATTTCCTCCACTCTACAAGGGCCAAGCTAATTAGCAAAGAGAGAGCTGATGGCTCACAAACTCTAAGACATTTATTATCCAGCCCTTCCCACAGAACTTTTGCCTACTCATGAACAAACACAAGGAAATTCTTGACTTTCGAAATCTGAGAGCACATAACCTGGTACAGTTTCACTGTAAACCCAGGAAAAGAAAAACACACATTTTAATGCTTTCTAAACTATTTGGTATTCTAGTCACAACTCAGAAAATTCATGATCTGCACAAAACACTCTCAGTACACAAATTCAGCTACCTTCTTTACTACAAAAAATGAACTGTGTCATTTGCCTTCTCATGGAATATTTAATAAGAAATTAAGATAAACCTTGATATTTTATATGAAAATAACATGATTTTAGTCTGATGTTCTAGAATATCCTGATGGGTTGCTAATTTTAAAACATTAACCTCTTGACTAACACTCCTAAAGTGTATTGCAGTCCTTTGTATGTTTTAGAAAGTGTTGAATTTATTTTTAATATGGTGTAGAACTAGATACATTCCCCATTCTTCCCAGTATTTAAGAGTTATATTGGGCTGTTAATTTTATTTTTTCCCTCCTCTCTTCTTTTCTTCTTGCTCACTTGCTTTTATTTTATTTTTTCTTTTGAGAGAGAGGTTCACTGTGTAGGACCAGCTGGTCAACTCACTGTGTAGACAAGGCTAGCCCAAAACTCACAGAGATTATTCCATGCTACCTATGTTCAGAGTGTTGGGATCAAAACATGCACTCCCAAGGCCAGTTGTTTTGAGATTTTCTGTGCTATCTCAAAAAAAATAAATAAAAGTGTTTTAAATTAAGCAAATATGCTATACCTGCCTTAGAAATATTCATGATAAATGATGATTTTATTGACTATTTAAAAGTATACTAACCCATCTAGAAACTCACAAAGTGGAATCTGATAAAAGTTAAAATTAATCAAGCACAAACAAGCGAGGCAACTCTGACCCACAATCTCTTTGGGGCTAATTAGACTCAGTGTGAAGCAAACGCTAGCTACAGCAACTCTGAGCAAAGCCCTGTCAATTGTAAGAGACAAACACTGACCCTTCCCAACTAAGTAACCCATATCCTTCCTGAGGTCACAGAGAAAATATGAATCAGTGGTTTTTGAAATGAAGCATAAACCCTATAAAACCTCCTCCACACATAGATCATTAGTATTTGGATTAAAATATTTTGAGAATTAGAGTTCTGTAGAAAACTTAAGTTTCCCATGACAAGACAGGAGAGCAAAATATTAATGGAGATAAATGCAAAGAAGATGGCTCTGAACAGTCCATTTTGGCACATGCCTGTGTGAACACTTACTAGTTTTATGCTCCAGGAATGCCCATCTAATTGAGGGAAACTATAAGCGAGTCATGCAGAAGAGAGCCCTTGACATTCCGCGGTGGCAGTGTAGGTTTGGAACATGATCCCCATACACAGGGAAAGGGAAGGGAGTGTATGAAGAGTGTGCATCGAAGACTACTGGGGGGTAAGTAAACTGAGCTCAGTGTTTAGATTCCGGAAATTGATTTTAATCAAAATGTAAATATTTAACATTAGTATTTACCAGACAAAGCCCTGAGAAAATGTTAAATCTCTTTGTCCATTCCAGTGTGCACTTTCCAGTGTTAACTCTGTCTCTACCTGGAAAGTAAAGTTTCCTGACTGATTTGTATTATAGGGAAAATTATTTCATACCAACAGAACATGTTGACTGTAGGAAAAGCTACCCAACCTGAATGTTGTCTTTACTGAGGGCTGTAGGTATTTGAACTTTCTTCATCAGTTTCCTTTTTGAGAACCCCAAACAATAACTGATTATGCTTTCAAAGTAGCAGGTTCTTCCTAAGGATGGGTAGCGTGAAGCAGTCCATGCCTGTGTGGTTCTCTTTGTCCATCATGGTACGTCATCGCAGGTTTGTCATCAAACAATCTCAGGAAACATTTCAAAGGAAGAGAGGGGAGGTTGAAAGCCTCCATGTACCTCCACAGAGTATCTTTTTATAACATTGGTCCTTTCTTTCTCTTTCTTTCTTTCTTTCTTTCTTTCTTTCTTTCTTTCTTTCTTTCTTTCTTTCTGTCTTTCTTTCTTTCTGTCTATCTGTCTGTCTGTCTGTCTGTCTGTCTGTCTGTCTGTCTGTCTCTATCTCTTTTTCTTTTTGAGCCATAGCAAGACCTACTAAAGAAGTGAAGTAATATAAACCTTTTCTTTGTGAAAGGAACTATAAAGAGTTGGTGGCTATAAGGATTTCATGTTCCAAGTGTAGACTACACAAGGCCTATGGAAAACATGACATCAGAATGAAAAAGAAAACGAAGAAAGACTACATAACAGTGGTGTCCTAGAAGCCAAGAATGAGAGGGCTTCAGGACAGCTTGAAAAAGTCACAACCCGTTATGAAGGGTGGAGTCATGTGAGTTCTGGGAATGGCTACTGACTTTGGCAATTAGAAGTTACCTGAAAATGAGAAGAAAGGTGCGTCTTCTGGAATGAGTTGGGGGGCAGACTCTTTGTGATGAGTTAAAGAGACCGTGGAAAGTGATGAAGCTGAGAAAGTAATTATAGTTTGCAGGTTGGATTTGTGTAAGAAAGATAATTGGGGTGAAGATGTCATTAAATGGTAGAAGTGGTAATGTATCAGGTAATAAAAATTGAAGAACAAGAGACAGAAGACAGGAAGAATTTAAGCAGAGATAATCATCAAGCAAAGCTGTAGGGAATGTGGAAGCAAAAAAAATTATGAGTATATCTAGAGCTTTAATTCTCCACATTAATAAATGGACATGCAAATCATAGGAGGAGACAACTGATGTTTCAACCTTTTAAACTAGTTTTTCATGATCTGTCTCTACGTCATAGCCAAACAATTCCTTACATGTACATTAATTCCTAATTACTTGCTGACCTCTGACTGTTCTATTATACTGTTATATAATGACTTCTCAAACAGAATGAACTGGCCCTGATACATATATGTACACACACACATGCACACACACACACACACACACACACACACGTTTTGTCACAAAACATCAAAACACCCCCCCCCCCTTTTCCCCAGCTGAATAACACTCTGTCCCCAATGTTGTCTCCTCTGGGAAATTCTCTGAAATTGTCCTCTAGAAAATTTTAGTTTTAATAAAAACCCCATTCACACAATCCCAAATAGAAATAGACACCCATTCCTCATGGTTCTGCAGAATCTAGTGGATACTCAGTTACAATGTATTCTGCTGTGGTTAATTTGAACTTGCTTCCCATATGGTCTTGTACTCAATCTTTCATCTCTGACATCTAGAAACCTTGTATGGTAGGAATTAAATATCTGTCTCTGTCTGCCCCCCCCCCTCTTTCTCTCTGCCTCTGTTTCTCTTTCTTTCACTTAAAGATGATTGATCCATGTGCACTGAGTGGGATTATCATTGGATTAGTCAGCCTACTACTGGCTGGAAACCAGTGCATGTGGCCTACAAAGCCCTACTCCAGAAGCACGATGACCCATATAAATCATTCCTACATGAAGGCAGAACTGTGGCGGTACAGGCAAGATGAATGGAGGCTATCACGGTCCCTCCCCAGGTGCTTATGTCCAAACACCAGGTGTCTAGGTAGAATGTTTGGAAACATTTAAATGGCACCTTGTGTTTTCACTCTTCCCCTTGATCTTCCCTCCCTTAATTTGTCCTGGTTACTTTCTTCCTGCGTTTCATCATGACACGCCTAGGTCCTCAGTGACTCAGAACCAAAACTGCTGTCCTCATGGATTCTCTCTTCCATCCTGACACTGCCCCGGTCACTGAACTTGAATTCTTATAAATTCTATCTCCAATGGTGACTCTTACTTAACTCTTCACTCTCCTATGAAGAGGTCTGTTTAATTATCTCTCCTCTCACTAGCTTATACGTCTTCTTTCTGACGTGCCTTCAACCTTCTGTCTCCAGATTAATCACAGATCGTTAGGGATTTCTACCATGAAATGAAGTAAACCATCAGTATTCTGAAAACAAAATGAAGCAATACCAAGCACCTCACTTTTCTCTGACTTTTCTTTAAGCCTGTGATGCTCTTTGCTCTTTTTCCATTTTTTAAGTCAAATCTTATATCTCATTTATAGTTTAATGCTGCCTTTGCTATCTAACACCAAAGTAGACCTCTCTTTATCACTGAAGAAACTCTTCTACCTACATTTCCTGTCCTGAGCATTAAACATCAATCTCACCTTAAGCACCGCCCCTCGAGTGCTGAGCTAGCATTTGAAACTTAACAAAGCACTCAAGAATCATTAAGCCCCCACATGTCCTCAACATCTGCTTTTCCATGCATGTTTTCTATCAGCACAACCGCTTGCGGTTAAGTAATTTAAAATTTCTTAATTATCCATGTTCCAATATCCCTTCACACATTAAACACTTTCCAAACGTCTTCAGTCTTTCTACTTCTCTTGCTGTTCTACTGTCACTACACTGGTAATGATTTTTGACTAGACTATTGCAGCTGGCTTTCTCCTGTCCCACCTGCATCCTCTCTTCATGTACCACACTTATCACTCCATATAATAGACACATTGGTCTTTCCAAAACACAAGGGAGACTATATATTTCCCTTACTCTTACTTTTCTAATACAGTCACTTGTGATCTGCAACACAAAGCCCTTTTCCTTGATGAACACAAGACATATGCTTTATATGCCTGAAATGGTCTTCCCCTGGATCCTTATATACCGTAATCTTTTTTTTTCAGTTTAATCCTTGATTTAAAAGCCTCTCTACAAACCATTATACATTCTTCAATGTGACATGCTGTTCTCATTCCTTATAGCAATAACAACTATCTGAAATTTCTTATTAATTTCCTGTGTTATAACGTTGCTTTAGAACCATACTTATATATTAGGCAACAAGGAAACTTGGACTACTTTATTCTTAGCAACTAAATGACATATGGTATAATATATATTTCAAGATAAGATATATATTTATTGTTGGATAGATGATTTTTTTTAAATGACAGTTGCAATTGCCCACACTTTCATCATTTAGATAGGTCTTATATGTCTATTAATTATTCAGCTCCTTAAAAAGCATCATATGTATAAGACTTGTCGCTAATCCTTTATAAGTCACCCAAATTTGGGCTTATATAATATTTCAAGATCTTTTAAATCATTAATGTGCACCTTGAATCATAACAAGAATATAATATATATCATTTGAATAGCGTATAATATATTAAAATAGTAGACATATATAGTAAAGAAAATGTGTGGGGGGAAAGAGAGAGAGAGAGAGAGAGAGAGAGAGAGAGAGAGAGAGAGAGGGTAACTCATGAATGTTTTCTTTTTTTTTTGGTTTTTTGAGACAGGGTTTCCCTGTAGTTTCTAGAGCCTGTCCTGGAACTAGCTCTTGTAGACCAGGCTAGCCTCGAACTCAGAGATCCGCCTGCCTCTGCCTCCTGAGTGCTGGGATTAAAGGCGTGCGCCACCACCACCCGGCCCTCATGAATGTTTTCTTTTCAGTTGGGAAAATACATTAAAACCTTACATAATAGTTCAATTGGGAGAGACTGTGTAAAACATTTTATTATATGTCTTCACTCATGTAATTATCTAAAATATGATTTTATCCATTTTAAAATATAACCAATAACACTAAGATGATCATGTTGCTATGTCTTGTGTGTATTTTTAACAGTTCCAAGAAAGGACTTCCTTTGACTTTTCTCTGTCAGCAGTGGCTAGGAAGTAAAGAAATAACTGCCGATACTTTGTAGCCTCCTAAAAGGATGTGGTTAGGTTCCAGCACAGTGCGGTGACAATGAAATATCAAGAATCTGCAGCTTCTAAAGAGCTAGTTCTTAACTGAGCTTCTTTTCTTCATGTAGGAATGGATTTATTATATGTTTACCCCATGGAAATGACCATAGCTTTTCAAAGGCATATGCTCTAGCTTCCAGAAAAATCTGAGGTCTTATTGGCAGAGCCAAAAAAAAAAAAAAAAAAAAATAGCTACCCCACAGGCCCTTCTGTGGGAGATTATGATCTCTCAAAGACATTGCCGTCTTCCTTCAGCTAACCACAATGGCAGGAAATTCCAGTGGGGCTGAAAGAGATCAGAACAGATACACACACCAGAGTAATTTAAAGGCATTTAAGACTCTATAAAATACCTGCCTTACTGGTTGAGAATAGCAAACATACATCATAAGTACATAAGTAGAGTTCACATGCAGCATGTACTAATTGTATAGCACAGACGAGAGCATGAAAGCTTTCAAAAGCTGGGCAGCTAGTCACAAAAATATTAACTAAAATTTAAGAGCTAAAACAACTCAACCATATAATTCAATAAACTGATGGAGCTAACAAAATTATTAGGATTATTTGAGGTCAACTACAACAGATTAAGAGGGGCAAGGTCATAGAAACATTGACAGTTATTTCTTAAACATACCCATTGTAAACTCAGTTGTAAAAACTTTTCAACCACCACAGCCACCATAGTTATGGATCCTTGGTAAACGATCCATATTGCTGTGCTGTTCTTAGGTTCTTCTGTTTTGATGGTACTGACTCAGTCTTATGCCTGTGTGATTCAGCCCCATCCCACATCTTTCTGCACATCTTACTGCGTTCCCTTCTCTTGCACGGGCCTGTCACAGTGGGAGGTTAATAAATGATACTTAATTACGATGCTGTTTCTTTATTTTCTTCACTTCCATCCACTCCTCTCCCATATGCTTATAGTGAGAGTCAATCACCAAGGATTCCTGAGTTTGTTTCCCAGCACCCATTATTTTCTACTGATCAAAAGCAACAGTAATTTCTAGCTCCAGTGGACCCCACACCCTGTTCTGACTCCATGGGTACCAATATTTAAATGTAGATACCCATACAGAGTTACAGATACAGACACATAATTAAATAATAAATAAAAAACCATGTTGTGTTATATATTTAATATGTGACAAATTAATTTGGGATTAAAATACTGTTAGAATTCAAGTACTTTCATTATTGCCAAAAGACAGTATTTGTAGAAACTTCTATTTATATTCAATAATCCACACTCCAATTGTCTTTATACTAGTAATAAGGAGACCAGTTCTGTTGCAGAAATTCTAACACTTGTTAGAATTTCAAAGTGCCAAATATAACACTATATTTATGTATTTTAAATTTTCATAAAATTAGAATTTTCTACCTAACAGTCCTGAAAGGGGAATGACTATTGACCCTTTATTATATCTAGGACTGTGGCAAGTCTTTCCTAAATGTCTAAATCACAAATCTGTTGGCTTAGAATTAATTGTTTTTTCTTAAGATGAGAAAATTACATCCCAAGGATCCTAGACATTATACATCAGTCCTGTAGGGTAATAATAAAATAATAATAATAATAATAATAATAATTTGAAACCATTGTCACTTATTGAATGCTCCAAGGTTCAGTGTTTTAGATGCCTCATCTCTAGAGTCTGGATAATTACTGCTTTCAACAGTATTAAATATTAAGTGAATTGTGAGTTCATTTATTCACTGTCTCAGAAAGATCCTCAAAAGAAAATGAATTGTTATAAGAAATGCTAGCAAGGGTGAAGCAACTTGCTGCTAACACAGCAAAAGAATCAGTTTTCCAGTCATAGAATGAATTTAATAATTTATTAATTAGATAATACCTACACATCATTTTAAATAAGAAGACTGACACATACATACGCGTGCAGGCATTGCAAATTTTAGATTTGTTCTTGCATGTTATTATTGTTGTTGTCTTTGTATAAGAATTTTTGATTGTTTACCCCTTGGCACACATGGCTAGTATGGACATAGTTGGGCTGTATCCTAAAGTCTGTGTGAATACAGAATCACTCATAGCCAAAATACTTTTCCTGTGTATTTTGAACACTTGCTCTTTGTCTTACACACTATAATAGTCTAACATAACATGTCTTTTATTTGGGAAAACACATAGTTTCCAGTCATATTTCTCTTTTGTCTCAAAAGAAGGAGGAATGATCTAATAAAGCATTAAAATCAACAGGGCCTGTTTACTGAGAGCCACCGAACCTCATTAATGTACATATACAGTTGCATTCAAAACACACAAGTAAAGGCATGAACATCACCAGAGTGTCACTAGTGACAGTGCCCCTTTTGGTTTGGTTTTGGTACCAGGCCAGGTAATGGAAACCTAGCCAACTACCTAGGGCTAATGAAATTATGAATCTTGGAGGAGAACCTAAAACTGCCACTTTAGTACAACAGCATAATCCCTAACTACACTCTAAACATTTGCCTTTAAAGCCACAGATAATGGCAGTCCCCACCAAGTATACTTCTCTTTGCAAAAGATGGAGACTGTTGCAGAAAGCCACAACAGAACCAAATGCAGAGTTATGGAGCCCAGTCCCAGGGGATATAGCTACAGTACAACTCCTGCGCTTAAGGCTCGGGGATCAATGCAGAATAAAGGTGATAAGATTGTGAGAGCCAGAAAATCCGGGAGTACCGAGGTGTGAGTTGAATAAGGATGGCAATAGATACGATCCAGTGTATAGTTCACAGACCTCCACACTACCCAATTACTGACAGCTAAGGAATGCTTGCAAGTCAGAAAGTTTCCTGAAGAGAACGCACTGGCTGGTTATCAAATACCAAGTAGTCAGCTGTGAAACATACATACAAGTAGCATTCGATACATTGACTAGTTTGTATTTAGGGATATATATGCATATACAACATCAATTATTTTTTAAAAGGCCATGGAATTGAAAGAGAGCAATGAGAGGGTATATGGGAAGGTGGGGGGGGGGGGGAGGAAAGGAAAGGGGAAAATGCCATAATTATAATCTAAGAGCAGGAGAGAATTAATTATACATACAGAAGGATTTTCTCAAAGCAAAACAAAATGAGACAAAACTAACATGAAAGACCCAAACAAACAAACCAAAACCACCTTAAGAAGAAAATGCCTAAAGAACGGCGGAAGACGGAAATGTGCTAGACTTTTTCCTTTGTCATGTTTGAAGTACAGTTATTATTAGGGCCCATTTTAGAAGATAAATATGCTAAAGACAGATGTCTTGTCGGGACCATAAGCCCATATGTACCCAGAAGAGGTAAACTCATAACCCATATGTCAATATGTTTTTTAATGTATAAGTATGTATATATAATATTATGTAATATATATAATAGAGATAACTTCTGTGAATGCTCAGAGCTGTTGTTAGCTCCTCTATAACTGTACATCAAATACACTTAAAATGCTCCACTAACCAGTCAAACTGATCAAGACATTTTCTAAATTAAATTGTTATCCAGTTATAAATTGTTTAACTTGTTTCAAAACAGTTCTTGTTCAAGAGCTGCTCTCACTGGCGTGTGCCACTTGTTGGTATGATGCCTACTGCAACATATTACACAGTAAATGTTAAGCTGGCTAAGTTGATTCTCCCCCCGCCCCCGGCCCCAACAATTCAAGTTTTAACCTGGAGCTCAGTTTTACCCCTGCCAATGATCTGGAGCTATTCTTGCCAGGGAGAAAGCATTCCAGCCATTGTTCCTAATGGGTTGTCTGCTGCCAGCTGACAAACACTTAAGGTCCCAGGTATCATCAAGAAACTCAGAGGATGGCAAAGACTTACAAACTCAACCTGGCATTTCTAAAACCAAGTTTGTGACCAGTTTGAATCTCCATTTGAAGTTACAGAAAAGAGTCCCTGATGTTTTCCACTTCTAATTACAGAAAGGAGAGAGTCTTCTTGCCAAAATCTTTGATTCTAACCATGATACCAAATTCTCCTTTTTTTGATGAAATAGTTAACAGGGTTAATTTATGATACATGTGCTTGCTAAAAAAATAAAATAAAATGCAGCCAGGTAAATTGTAACCACTCAACACTAACATGAATGTCAATGATTTAAAAATTATTTAAATGTGAAGAGCTGTACTGCTTCAAATATATTCATTACAGGTACATTTTTTGGGACCCTTTAATTTAGGATCCACAAAAGAAGAAAAAAGAAAAAAAAAGCTGTCTGTATTGCCCATCACAGACTGACACCCTCAAATAGAGGTAAGAATTGCTGAAAGTTACAACCAATACCATCTCCCTGAATGTTATTAAGTAAGACATAAAGAAATCATGTCTTGTACAAGTTTGGATGGCATATGCTTATTACTTCAGCTCTTAGGAAGCAGAGGCAGGAGGGTCATAAGCTGAAGGCCATTGGGGCCTTGAAGCACAGTGAGACTGTTTTCAGCAAAGCAAGAGAGTTATGTTTCCTAATTAAACATCACAACCTTGAAATTCACCTTGAAATATCAGTAGTTCTTCAAACATTTATGAATGTTCTAAATTAATAGTTAATTATATTAATTTATGAAAAAATACTGAGTTGAGGGCGTAAACCAATACAAAGGCTACCACAGTCACAAATATAGTATCTATGAATAGCTACATACCTTCTGAAAAAAATCTAAGTTTAATCACTGAAAGTTCATAACAATAGCAAATGGATCAGTGTTTGGGGATTTACTCCTTACTTTTATGTGAGAAAAAAAAATGATTGCCTAGTAACCATTAGCATACACCTTAAAAACCTGAATGGTTTGTTGTGTTAAAAAAAAAAAAAGAGAAGAAGACAGAGAAAGGGAAAAAGAAAGAAAGAAAAAAGCCATCTCGATTTTCTATCATTTTTAGTTATATTGAACAAAAGTCGTATTAGCAAAATGTGCAACAATACCCAGATCCTGTCATTTCCTCTCACAGTTTATCTTATTATTTTGGAACCACAATAAACAATCCATTCCCTGAGAACACGAGATCCTTTGAAAATGGTACTCTTCTAATTAAATATACAATTAGAACATTTGAGCAGATTAATGCTAATTATAATCATTAAAACTTTTAGATTGGCTCTCTTCCATTTACATGAAAGGTTAGAGTTAAGAGCCTGAAATGTTCGTTGCCTTGTAGTATTTTTGAATATTCTAAAGAAAACTTGCCAAACGTTTTAATGAAAGGTTTCATTCCACTTGTGATGAGTTATCTGGTAGAAGAGGAATAGCTTTGGGTCTGAATCTATAAAATAATCTGGCTATCTCGTCGTGGTTTTGATCGTTCGTATTCAATGTCATTTGGTTTCTCTTGAGTATTGAGTTTTGTGCAACTCTGGCTTGCATCATACTACGAAGAAGGACTAAAGTAATGACAGTCTTTCTGGGTTGAGGAGAAATTATAACTTAGTACAAAAAACTAAACAAACAACTGTATTACAGGTCTACAACATGCCAGGCACTCTCCCAGGCCTGAACACATAATGGTGTCTAGACAGATATGACTCCACCCTCCTCACTCCACAGCTCGTTAGCTAAATGTTATTATGCCTCGTCCTTTGCAGCTCCGTTTACATTATGTTTATGTCTGAAACTCTCAGATATGTATTTATTCTGAGCTGCTCTGGGCCTAGCTCATTTCGGCCAGTCTTGGTTGATTTAACACCACCCCGACAGTGAAGAAAAAGCAACAAGATACGCAAAAATTAAAATTAATATGTGAACTTGGTCAAAATTCTGTAATAGTAAACTCCAGCAGTAGTTAGAGATCATATGACACACAAATATGCTACTCAAATTCAACCTTCTGCTTGACAAATTGTATATACACATATTCATGTATCCACAAATAGAATATATTTCAACGAATGAGTTAGTTCTTATAAGACAAATATTACCAATCACATTCTCTACTAAGCAGCTGACTGACTCATCATTTAGTGAGAAGACTTCTTGTTTTGCTAATGAATTGGGGTTGTCTAAACCATATAGATCCTGGTCAAGGAAACAGGTGAACTGAACCCTGAAACTTTTTTCATCTGTTGTTTCATCTTGAGGGGCTGAACGGACAAATCCAATTAACAAGACCTCATATAAATTGCCACATTATATTATTCTATTTCAATGCCCAATGTGACTTATTGAGTTCTCAGTTCGAACACTCATATATACTCATACTTTTATGTTATTGTCCTCAGCTGTGTTCTCTCTCTCTCTCTCTCTCTCTCTCTCTCTCTCTCTCTCTCTCTCTCTCTCTCTCTCTCTCTCTCTCTCTCTCTCTCTCTTTCTCGGCAAAAAAAGCAAAAATCTGCAAAAGGAAGCAACCCAGTCCTAACAGAGTAGCTTACACACATCCTCCCCCATTACCACCTCTGCTCACACCTTCCAATGGAGGTCATCATAAATCATGCCCCTTAGCAACACCTGCTCTCTCAGAGAAACTTGAAATGCTGGTAAACTTCCAGTTTTTCTGTCATTCTTACCTCTTGATCACAATTTTGCATTTGAAATATCATGCCACAGTTGTTCCGGTAGGTTCCTTGAATGACCGCTAGTTTTATGGGTAGAGCAGAAGGTGCAGTCACAAAAGCCACAAGGTGAAAATGGACTGTGCAGGTTGATAAAGGACCGCACGGGAGCACTCGAGGGCTCAGGGCACTGTTAGATGGCATGCCACTGGTCAGTGATGGCATTCTTGAATTGGTTTAAGGAAAGCTTCACCACAAACAACAATTCAGAAGAGAAGACTTGATTGCCAGAAGCACAACTTGTTTGCTAAAATGCTAAGCCTTTCCAGAATACTTTTACAACAATCTCATAGTGATCTAAGAAACGCAAAAATGCTATAGTAGTGGGACTATAAAAATTCGCTTTGAAACAACAGAATTGGGGGTGGACAGCTGGGGTGGGCTTTCTGGAGTATTTTTATATACCTTGCCACTTTTAGATTAAAAACTAAATCTAGTTTAACATGCATTGCTAGCTTTTAAAATACACTGTTATCATCTTATCTTAACATTTTATAAAACATACTTAATTCACAAATACCACATTTAGCATAAAGTATCGAGTTATTAGCAAATAAAAGTGCTTTAGAAAGCTTCAGAGAACCAAATAATTTCTCAAAGAAATTCAGTCAACTAAGCCATTGATATATTTAGAGAGGGTTAAAAACAGTATATGCGAAGTTGATATTTGCGTTCAAAATAAAGTATGAAGAATTACTTTAAAGTTGTATCACTATGTTTTCATGCAGACACTTTAAAATAATTATATCATTTCCTACCTTGTAATTGTAACCGTTTAAATTTATGCTAAGCAAATTATGACAAGCGCAAACAGGCATAATGGAGAGGAGGGTGTTTGGAAAGCCCCTACGCTGAAAGAAATAAATTAAGATATAGAAAGCCTTCAAAAATTATCCTTGTGCTGTTTGCATAAAAAGGTAATATTTGAGACATAAATAAAATAGTTTATAGTACTAAAATATAAATATGGATATTATCCCATTATCTCAAATTCAATCTCTCGCTCTCCCTGTCCCCTCTCATCTATGGTTTAAATATATGTATTTAAACCACAGTTAATGCTGACTTGATGTATGAAGTCAAGGTAAAGTGGCAAATCGTGAAGATCTGAGGCACTCAGCTGCCTGACTCCTCTTTGAATGCCTAAGTCACCTGAAGTTCATAAAAATCTCCTCATGGGAATGTTTTCACTTGGGAACTTTCTAGACCTTAGGAATGACCCACTCTCAGGAAAACCAAAGCATTGTTTCCAGACTATATCAACATTGTATTTTTTACCCCTAACAAGTGGATAGAAAGTCTACTTACATCTTATCAAAGTCTGAAGCTTTTCAAAAAGTGAATATTCTAAACCCCTGTTTAAACAAATTATATCTTGTTATTCTTCTCTCCCGCAAAGTTCAGGACAAATTGAAGAGAAAATGTTGGTGCCTGTAGTGAACTCAGACTGCGATAAAGGGAAAAGAGCGTTACAAAATCGGTCATGATTTCCCATGATCCTTGTGAGTATCATTGCCATCATCAATACAGAACATAGATTCTGAAGAGCTGGCTCTTCATTCTAGAGCTGTCTCCTCCCGGCTTTGTGCTTTCAAAACAGTTTTCATCTGAATCGAAGTGCGAAGAAGCATATTTTCACACTTAGGAAACTGAGTCCCAACACACACACACACACACACACACACACACACACAACTTTTTTACCTGTTCTTATGTCGCGTCTTCAATAAATTTCTTCCAAAGGGAGCCATGGTCTCTCCGGCAAGGCAAGCAAAAAAAAAAAAAAAAAAAAAAAAAAAGAAAGAAAGAAAGAAAACCAACACAGTCCTTATGGAAGCGTGATCTTTGCCTGGGGAAGGGTGCCTGGGTCCCTCTGGTGAAAGGAGGAGGAGGGCTGGACTCTTCTTTTTCACCTCCTCAGATGTTCCTGACTTTCAGCTCATTAGCAGCCGGCTGAGAGGGTTGCTGGAAGTTGTGTAATTGCTGCTTAACTTTGAACTGCGGGATTGTTGTGGCTGCTGCTCCTAGGGAGACCAGCCCAACTTCAGCCTGGAAGAAGGTGTTTGTTTGGAAGCAGAAAAACCAGAGAGAGAAGAATGAGAGAGGTGGAGAGAGAGGGGAAGAGGGAGAGCAGGAGAAGGAGGCAGGGAGGGGAGGGGGGGAAACTATTGTGTTTTGGAGCTTTTTTTTTTTTTTTTTTTTTTTTTTTTTTTTTTTTTTTTTTTTTTGCCGACTACCTAACCTCTAAAACCTGCCAACTCCACAGGCGTGGTAATAGCCATAGGATGGGAATTTCACTCGACTTGGAAACCCCCCTTTTCCTGCTTTCCACACCCAACCACACAAGGTGTACACACATAAAAGATTTTAAACTAACCCCCACTCCCACCCCTCCCCCCACCACCTTCCTCACCGGCGGCCGCCTCCTGCCAACCAGCTCCAGTCTGTAAAAAGTAATCTGATCCTGGCAAACAGGAATGAGGGCCAAGAATGCTTTCCCTACGGACTCCCTACACGCAAAATAAAAACCCTCCCCTGCCCTGAATGCGTGTATGGTTAAAAGCCAGTTGAGGAATGCAGCTACCAGGAAATCAAGTTCCTTGGTTCTCCATTTTAAGAACGTCTCTCAACTCGACTCTCCCCCCCACCCCCCCCCACCCCCCGTGCACTCTCAAAGTTATCTTCTACAAGGACTGCAAAACTAGCAATACCTGCCTTGCCTATGACTCTTCCTGGGTCTCTGGCTGACCCCTAGGAATGCTGACATCCATCAGCCTGTGAGATCACTTACTGTGCCCGCGGGACCTTGGGAGTGTCATAGGAAAAGTGAGCTGTTTGCCACCGCCTTTAACTATACAACAGTTGAGTGGGGGGTCTGGAACTAAAAAGCTAGAAAAAAAATTTGGGAGATTATGATCCAAATGATGTGTGTGCGTGGAAAACCTCCAACCCTTGACCTGCCTGGGGGCTAAGAGAGAGTGGGCAGCGGCTCAGGAGCTGCAGGAAAAGTTGTGTGTGTGTGTGTGTGTGTGTGTGTGTGTGTGTGTGTTTGGGGGAACTGGGGTGCTGAAGGATTTACCCAGGGGCCTTCTGGGTTTTCAGTTTCAACTCTCGGCCAACAATCACTCCTCCAAGCACAACCCAGCACCTAATCACAGGTTTGGGTGATGGTTGGGGTAGGGATGGGGGGAGAACGATGAGGGAGGGAGCTGAAAGCAAGGAACTTCACCACTTCCCTTTTCAGGCTGGGAATGCCTTGAGTCCCAGCAAAACACACAGCCCAGATTTCTCTGAAGTCTGGCCTAGTTGCCAGGAACAGTAGGGGAGACATGATTTTCTAGGGGTCATTTTATTCTTATAAACAGTGTTAGGGATTTCGCAGTGCTCAGAAGAACCATTTTTTATTACTTAGTCGTAACTTCCTCTATATACTATGTATATGTTGTATATTGATTAAAATTCTATTTTTCTTCATAAACTCATATAAATTATGCATATGCCCCGGATCCATTATAAATTTAAAAATTATACTAAACGGTATTATAATTTAATCACATTGTACATCCCCGGAAGAACTGTGTAGGAATATATAATCATCTTTAAATGCTAGAAAAAAACTTTTACAATAATAAAGGTGTCAACTGTATATTTTATTTCTCTCTGCATAGAAATACATGTGCACCCTTCACCATATATATATATATATATATATATATGCACTTTCTATGTAATAAAAGCTGCATAATCTGGGGTATACTTCTGTTTCCTTCATTTGTTAATACATAAAGTGATTTAAATCATTAGGAAAGTTTATATAGTTTCTCTAAGTCATTCAAAATTGAATTTCTATAACTTAGCTCTTAAAATATTAATGTAATTGTATGGGTGGAAGTTCCATCCCATGCCCCCTCCCCTGGGGGTTGCCTCAGTTTAGACTCAGTCTTGAAGAAAGCCATCACATGATGACCCCTTCCCAGAGATGCTCAAAACCACATCACAAGGCATTTAAACTTCACCCCAGAGAACAAACATATGGTTTTCTGCTCTTCCTTTCCTGTCTCCTCTCTGGGGGGCTAAAAAGTCATCTGGGAGTATTTGTATCCATTAAACCTGGGCTTTGTCTAATTCGGGCTGATTTGGTCTGATTTGTACTATTGCCACAGAGGAGAGGCTTATTGGGGTGCAGAAAATTTTCAGTAATAATTTTGTCAATTTGTAGTGACTTTTGTATTTTCTATTGTCTCTGTAGATTCTGTCATTGTGGTCCCCTACTTGTGCTAACAATATTTGTAGACTAATGTATGTACACTATAGTTTAAATAATGACTTTTTATGGTGGAAGAGGAAACAACACTACATCTTTACTAGCATAACCCTTATGCTACTTTCAAGTAGTCACAAATGAGTTGCCTTTAACATGTTATTATTTATCGCATAAAATAGTCTATGAATACTCTTTATGACAAGCTCTTTCATGTGTAAGAGTTAAACACAGAGAGGTTTGCATACATTAAACAAATGTGTTTTTATTTGTCAATTATATGTTAATAAAGTTGGGGGAAAGGACAAAATGTACCATCCCTTAGTTATTAAAAGCTAAAAGAAATACAAAACATGGGGCTGTAGTACTTAAGTAAAAAAATTAGGAAACAACAACTCTACCCCTAATGCTAAAAGACAATAACAAAACTATGCTTTATAATATTCAATTCATGGATAAGATATTCTATAAATAATAGTAAAGGTGACTTTTACTTTAATTTTATAAATTTGTTTGATATTTAAAACTCCAATCATAATCTATATGAGTAGGATAAATGGATGTGTAATTTTATGAAAGAACTTGGCTTTGTACTACAATAACCTTCAAAATATTGAACATTGAAGCCAATTTATCATCAGAAGTTTTCCCAAGAAATATGTTTCTGAAAAGAGCTAATGCTTGGTGACATTTATTTTACTAAGTACGTGATATAATATACATAAACTTTGACTGCTAGTACTAGTTTAAGTATGTTTTCCCTCAGAATTATCCCAAAATTGAAAATAAAGCAAACTCCTTGTTCTTCCAATGATACAATAGAATGCTTGTCTATCAGTAATTATTCTTATTCCTATTATTTGAATTTATACAGATTACCTGAGTGTCTGGACAGTCATTTTTATACTATTTATTGAGTAGACGGAAACTGATGCTAAATTATAAGACAAAATATATAAGCTGTAAATGATTTTTGCTCAGGAGCAACCCAAATGATTTTGATGGTAGACGGTGGCTACTATGTTCTTTCTTTCTATGAGTACAAAATTGACCCAAATAGAAAGTACATGCTTTCTGTTTACGATTGGAACTGGCTGTATAATCTTTAGGTGGGTTTTCCTTGTAAAAATATGTCACTTAGAGGTAGCCTTTGAAGGTTATATCCACCCCTATTTTCCATTTGTGTTCTGTCTCTTGGTCCCTGGCCATGGTGTGACCAGCACCTCCTATGTTCTGAATGCTTTGCCTTCTACTACGTGATGATGGACTGAACTTTCTCTGAAGTGTGAGCCTAAATCAGTCTTCACTCTAGGGAGCCGTAATGTCAGGTACTTGTTGGCAATCATATAGAAGTAATTAATATAACCAATACCTTATATTTCATGGTTAGATTGTAATTTGATGTCAACATAGATGACATTAAACTTAAGAATCACAAAATGAATATTTCCCCTAATAAATGAATAATATTTTATCTGTTTCAATTGGTACCAGAAGGCAAAAACTGTTAAAACACTTTGACAAAAAAAAATCCTACTTTTGTAAGCTACAAGCAAGAAATATATGAACAATACAGTTCATTTTTAAAGTGTAGAACTAAGTTCAAATGATATTATGAAGTTCCATTTCTTGGCTGACAAGAAAATTCCAAGAGAGTTTGAACTGATCTTTGCATGCAGACAATGTGCTATAGATCCTTGGCACATACCCTGAGCCATTTATATCAACACCTCAGTTACCTTCCTCCTCCAGTACATTAGAAAGCTAATCTTTTGAAAATACTATTTTCTGCACCAGTGTCAGGAGACAGAGAGGGACTGGGTAAATGCAAGACTAAGAATCCAAAGCAGCAATTATTTAAGATGAGCAAATCCAAAGAGCTAAGGCACAACATGGAGACCACGTGAACCAAGCACTAAATTCCAGGCTTTTGCTTAATAATTGCTCTTTCCATAAGAAAATACATTTGTTTCCAAAAATCTTAATTTTAATACAAATGATGTCTTGCTTTTCTTATCATACAAAAAATGCTGTATTTGCTCATTCATTTCATTATAGCAAATACTCTAAGTACGTGTTCCTCATCTGTTATATATCTTAAAGATACACAACAGTTAAAATGAAAAAGAATAAATACCACGATCACTGTCAATTTAAATTGTTCTAAACTCTTATAGAATCAGCTGTCTAGCCTGGCATTGTGGGTTGTTATTACTGAGTTTCCTTAACTGGAGCATGCATGACTTCACTGAGCCACACAGACGTTAAAGTTTCCGTGTTCTGTGCTCTAAGTACACTGAATGCTGTGTCACAATTCTTTCAGTTTCCTTTAAGAGACTGTAGGTAATTGTGAAGTAGTCAGAGCCTTGGTTTTCTGCTCTGGAAAATGAAAAGAAAAAAAAAAGGAATAATAGCGTATTCCAACTCCCTTATGACATGCAAATTTAACGGGAAGTTTTTCTTTAAAAAGTAGTTTATGTAGATGTTTTATAATTTTTGTGCTAGTCATTTCCTCTTCAACTTTTAACAATTAAATTGGCGTACTGGTATTTTTTTTATCAGAAGCATCTGTGTTGGTATGAGCCAGTTTTCCCTGGGGCCTGTGTTTTAAAAAGAACAGCAGAGTTGAAGTTCTAAGTCTGGGGATTACACACAAGTGACTGTGAGCCAATTTGACACCGCTTACATGGTAGTCTACGAAGAAATAGCACACTAGATGACTTGTGAAAACCGATCAGCCCATCTGGCTTTCTGAAAACACTATTCTCAAACTAAGAGGGAAATAATAAGCTGTGTAACCTTTTGTTTGGACAAGAGAGAAAGGAGCAGAAATGATTAGAGCCTGTCAGAGGGATGACAAGAAAACCATGTGTGGGGCTTCAGATAATCAGGATGTGGCAGGTAAAGTGACACGGGACAGAACAGCACTGTCTACAGAAGAATGAACAAAAATCCACGCAGATTTGTGGGCATTAAAGAGTGTAGCTGAAGTCTAGAGTCCATACCCGATCGCTGGGGCTGTTGCCCAGTGAACGTCGGTCCATCTGCAGTTCTTCCCTGCCTGTGACCTGACCATGGTTACAGAAAGTGTGTCGAAAACCTGGAATGGATGTAGCTTTGCCCACGAAACAGTTTAAATCCTATGCAAGTGTCAAGGCTTGTGAAATGCCTTGAGAGGTTTTCACCAGGAAGGAATACCAATCTGGAATGCTGTGGGCCCAGAGCAGAAGTTGAGAGGTCGTTTCAGCTAAAAGAAGTAACGATGGCCATGCTCTTCTGATTCCCCATAAAAGCCTATGAAGACACTCCTAAGCTTTGTAGGGCTTATATAGTCGGGGTATATAATTAGTCATCCTGCTTCAATGGGTGTTTCCATTAAAAATAGCTTTTAATTAATTAAACTCGGTGCTTGAATAGCTGACTGGCTGGGTGTTGGCCAGATACTTGTGACCTAAATAAAAGGCCAAATGTTTTCACTAAGTAGTCACAGCTGTTATTAACTTTAATGAGATAAAGTGACAAGTCTATATAAGGCTGGCTACTAGTAGACATTGCTCAACCTCAGGGAAAGTTCTGAAAGTTAGGAAAACTGGCACTTTAACAAAAACTTTAAAAGGCAGATATATATGTAAATGTCCCCCAAATGCATTTATCCACAGTAAGTAATGTTGTAATATTCTGTGCAGTACAGGTATCAATGTATTTGACACCTTATTTTGTCCAAGGTTGGTCACCAAGAAGGACCATCCTATCATATATTATCATAAAATTTCAATTAAAAGTGAGCCATTGGTTGATTGGATAATGATAAAGTTCACGGTGATTTTAGAATTCTTCTAAGAGACATAGATATATTATGTACAGTTTTTCACTGTACAAATAAAGACTATGGCACCCTGCAATGAGAGCACTTATTCAACAGTTTGGCCTGCATAAAACAGAACCAAAACAGACTATATAGGCTATTTTCTATTTTTAAGTCATCTGTCATACAAAACTAAATAGATAGATAAATAAATAAGCAAAACTAAAGACTTAAGACTGAAAGAGATAGAATTTATCCATGTAAGAATTCATGTTTCTTCTATGAGTTCTGAATCTAGAAAGGAATAAATTAATTGATATAATTATTATATATAATTATATATAATATAATTGAATAAAATAATTTCTCATAATTTTAGAGCTGGAATGCTACTCTTTTGATATATTCACTTCAAAACAAAACATCAGGAAATTATGAGGCACTAGAACTATTTTTGCAAAATAAATAATGTTTTGTAGAGAGATGTGGCATACTTAAACTTAATAATAGAAAAGTATTCAAATTCTAATGTTTAGACTAATTTTAAGATACATAACTCTTTTTAATGAATAATGTATAAATATTCAAAGAAATAAGAATCCATATTTTCAGATATTCTTTGGTAGGACCTTTTTTTATATGCTAGGAATCAAATTTAGAGTCTTATGCATGTTAGGCAAGGGCTACACCATTGAGTTATAATCTGAACCCTCTGTTCTGTTTGATACACACAAGTTCAGTATCTGTTACCAAGAGATTCAATATAATAATCCAGGATGGCCTCACACTTGCAGGTCTATAATTCACAATCTTCTTGCCCTAGCCTATGAGTTCTGGGATTAATATATGCCTATCAAATCCAGCAAAATGTTTCTTTATCTACTACATAATGACTGATATTTGTCATTTGTCTATATAAGGCCATTGCATCAGATTCAGGAAGAAAATCAGAATGCCAGTCACTGCTATCAGATTAGAGAAAGGATTCAAGTTTGTTTTCAATTCATAGCATTTGAAAGTTTTACAGGGGATCACCATCTGTTGATTTTAAACCCATGGGTTTGCTTCAAATATTAACTGAAAATTAAAGACTTTACATCTCATTTTCTTCCTGTTAAAAAGTATTATTTTAGTTGAAATATAAAGTAGGATATGATTGAATTTGAAGAACTCATACAAAGAAAAAATGCTTTAAAATGGTTTTAATAATGATGAGTGTAGCAAATGGTTAAGAGTGGTTAACATGTTAGTAGAAAAACGATGCAAACAGAATCATAACTTGGTTAATGATGATCATCTCCCCCATTGATGTTTGTCTTGTGTTTAGCAGACAGCAAGCCCTGAAACTGATTTGTTCTTTGACAAAACAGATGCTTGTCTTATCTGTGCAATATGAAAGCACTATGTTAAAGTCTCCTACAATGAAGAAGAAGCATAATGCAGCTTACCAAGTTGTGTGTCAAATGGAGGCATTATATAAAAGACCATTCCTTGAGTTGAGCTCTCTCGGTAAAGTTGATTTGTGATAAAGAGAAGGGAAAGAATCAAACCTTTTCAGGATGGACGGAAGTCATGTAACTGAGGGGTGCTATTATATACATGGAAATCAACTGTATAATAAGTCCAGTGTTGGGAGCAGTGAGACCCCAGATCCTGAATTTCTTGTAATCCCCTGATCTGAGTGCCTACAGCTGCTCTGAGCACGAGACCTTCAGGAGTTCCCGATGGCAGGAGAGTGGTTTCTGTTGGGTTTGGCTGGGGCGTGGCTATCTCTATATAATCTGCCCCTGAACACAATAAAGGGGGCATTCTTGGGGAATTCAAGGATGACCGCTGTCGTTGTCTCTGGGTCTATATGTGCTTGTGTATTTTAACCTCCTGCCCCTTGCCCGAATCTCGTGAAATGGGTTCAAGTGCACAGAAGGCAGACACGGGGGCACAGTGCGCAGAAATTGGAGGTCCCAGCCGAGATATCGGGAACTAAGGAACGCTGAAAGGTCGCCCTCAGAAGGTGAAGGTGGATTGGGGTATATGGTTAATCCTGATGTCCTTCACTCGGTTTGGCAGCAAGTGGAACTCCAACCGAGAAAGAGGGGTAAACGAACAAGGTTGTCCCCAGCCGGAGGGCACGTATGTATTGGGAAAAGATAGAAAAAAATGTATATAGCTTAAAAAGATAAATGTCTACAGATGTATATGTTGATTGTGCTGTCTTTTGTGTTCTGGACTGGAGAAAGACATTTGATTCTAGGAACTGCTAAAAAAGGTATCTTGACTTTAAAATATGGGCTTAAGAATTTGATGTTTTGGAAAAGAGGTTCTGTTTTTGTCTCCACAGACAATGAGAGCCTAAGGATTTATTCAATATTCATGTGGTTTGAATCCCCAAGACCTCCTGAAATGCTGCAGTGGAGTGTGAGCTGCGGTGGCTCCAAGACCATGCGCTGAGGGACTGCAACGCCAAACCCCGAGACCTGCCTTGAGGACTGGCAAGGCAAGAACGCTAGGCCTGCTTCCAGCTTGGGCCTCAGGGCGCAGAAGCACAGCATGACCGTGACCTGAGTCTGAGCGCTACTGGAAAATGGCAGTAAATTGTAGTAAATACCCCTAAGAATGCAATGTCCCCACTCAGAAGGAAGTAGCCAGACAGATTGACTACACCCAAATTCCCTAAGTGGGGCCCCTACAGTAGTTGCAGAGCACCAAGTCTGCTTCCCTGAGTTCTGCTCCACTTCATGCACCAGTTTGGACCCAGAAAGAATGCAGCTGGGGCTAGAAGGCAGCTGGAGCAGAGCTTTGCTAGGTGGCTGTGGTGGAAGGCACATTGCCTCAGCCCAGTTGGTGCCTAGCCTGGCAGATGCCACAGCAGTGCCAGAAGTATCAGCAAACGCAACAACAGGTGCTGGAGCTGAGACAAGCTGGAGCACAGACCCCACTGGGCTGTCCGAGAACGCAGCAGCGGGGCAAGGAAAAGGGAGTGGCAGTTCTAGGCTATGCAAGCCAAAGAGTGTGGCAGAGCAAATTTAAATCAAGAGACTGCCCTACTGTAGGAGCAGGTGGACTTATGGCTAGTACAACAAATGTCTTGTTCATTATTCCATTTGTATGACATCTGTTAATATCGCTAATGCCTCTTATGTGGTAAACAACTCAATGGTTACTTGAATAGCCCTTGAAATGTTACAATTAGCACACCAGATTGTAACTGTTTAGCCAAAGGGATGGTTGAATATCATAGCCCAAATGGGAGGCTGGGTCCCGTGGTGATTGGGGACACTATTGCTGGCAATCTTAATGCCTGTTGCCATGGGCATTCATCTTTAAATCCTGTGTAAGATCAGACAACTCATGAGAATGCAGCATATGGTCACTTAGCAGAAGCAGGATCAGCTGGGCTACTAGGGAAACCAAAGAGGTGCACGAACAAGATGTCTTCCATGCACTTAGCTGACAAGAATATGCCACGGGGGTATGGCAGCTGGGGTATGTTATTTAGGGGAGTGCTGAAGGAGCAGTGGTTTCTGACTGCTCCTGGGGTCATGGCAAAGCCACTCCTAAAAGTCCCGAGTCTGATATGGTCACACACCTCTGTTCACTTGAGGGGAAAAGGGTGTGTGGGAAATAGTATAAGGAACCAATAGTCTCTGGGATACTTGAATCTACCTGTCTTACAGGCTTAAGTTGCTCTCTTGTGTTCCCTAAAAACCAGTATTCTCCTGAGATGCTGTCACTCTCTCCTGAGTACAGGTTCAATCAAAATGACCAAAAGGCTGTGTGGTCAGGAGGGTCTTCTGTTTTATAAAAAAAATTAGGGGGGAGATGTTGGGAGCAGTGAGACCATAGATCCTGAATTTCTTGTAATCCCCTGATCCGAGTGCCTACAGCTGTTCTGAGCACGAGACCTTCAGGAGTTCCTGATGGCAGAGTGATTTCTGGTGGGTTTGGCTGGGGCATGGCTATCTATATCTATATAATCTGCCCCTGAATACAAAAGTTTTACAAGTGTTATCAGTGTTTGAAGGTCTGCGTGTTGGTCTGTCTCTGCGTGTTTCCTCAACCTCTAGCCCCTTGCTTGAAGCTCGCGAACTGGGGTCTAGCGCATAGATTGCAGACTGCATAGAGTCTGCATAGGTCCCCTCCGAGATTTTGGGAACAAGGGAACGCTGAGAGGTCGCCCTCGGAAGTTGAGGGTGGATTGGGTTATGTGTTAATCCTGACATCTGTAAGGTTTCTCACCAGTATGAATTGTGTAATGCCTAAGAAGATTTGCATCCTGGGTAAAGGACTTGCCACATTCCTGACATCTGTAAGGTTTCTCACCAGTATGAATTCTGTAATACGCCTGAAGATTTGAATCCCAGGTAAAGGACTTGCCACATTCCTGACATCTGTAAGGTTTCTCACCAGTATGAATTCTGTAATGCACCTGAATTTTTTCATTAGTTGATACTTCACTTCTGTAGAGTAGGTTGGGAACAGTTTTATAAAATGCATGTTATGTTTTGTGATTGTGCTCTGAATTCAATACTGTGAAAATTTTTATTTCTTTTGCTCTGAAAACATATCAGTCTTGTGTATATCAAAGGTTTAAAAATAAATTATTATGGGCTGGATTGAGCCTCAGTCTGAAATCATATAGAGAAAATTTAACCACCAATGATGTTTGTGGAGACAGGGTCATGAACTAAATAGTTAAGTTTGAAGGAAACACAAGAACGGGCTTCCAAACAGATAAGGTTCCTACGAAAAGAAAAAAGGATACCCAATTTTTCTCACTACGTAAGACTCAGATGAAAGTTTGTATGATACGAGTACAAAACAGTAATATGCCTAGAAAGAGTGTCATAATGAGAAACTGGAATTTTAGGTACTGTGGTTATGAATTAGTAGCTTTCAAAATGGTATGAATGTAAATTTTAGGTTGTTTAACCACCCTGTGTGTGTCTTATAATGAACCAGAGTAATATGCCCATCAAACACCAACTACATTCTCTATTAAAGCACTAAATTATCTTATTCACTAAGCAAAAGATGGTGAGTTATCTTCTATTCCTTTGTTGTTTTGAAATTAAAAATAGGTGAGTTGACATCTAAAACTAGAATCCTACGAGTGAGGATCCCAAGTCCTTTCCTTCCCTATGAGCCGCAATAGCATCAATTTTTCAGTAAGTAAAACCACCCTAGCAGATCAATACGATACCAGAGTTTTTAATGTTATTTAAAGCAAATGATAAGTCAAACCAAACTTTGTAGTGTTATTACAGAAAAACAAACAACAGCAACAAAAAAAAAATCCTTACAGGCCTATAAAGAAGGACACAGTCGATACAATATAGAAACCATGATTGATAAAAAATTTACCTTTGTGAGTGCAGATTAATGATATAACGTGTGGCCATATGACATGAGCATTAAGTTTTGCATTGTTGTAGGGTTCTCAGATTGGGATAGCAGTGATCACAAATAGAAATCAAAATGCTTATTTTTTGAGACAAAGCCTATATAAAGCAATAAAACTAGGACAGGTTAAAAAATTTATAATCTGGTATGGTGATGTAGAGTGTAGGTAACAAAGACAGTAAAGACATACTAGGTTTCCTGATAATAGAGTTATTTAGTAATGTAATTGATAGATTTCTATTTAAAACAATAGGATTATATTTGACAAAGGACTCAGTGGGTTAAATTTCAATGAAAAATAAAGTTTTATTGCAGAGAAGAGTTGCAAAAATTGGAATATAAAATAATGGTGGCAGATGCAAAAACAAGGTCACTGTAAGATATAAAGGTACTTAATATTTTGTCATTTATAAAAAATATGGATTCTTTCATGTTGATACATACAATAGGTGAAGCTGATTGCCCTGTTTTTGAGCACAGTGTATTTCCTTGTAATGGATCAAAGTTAGGCTTAGAGACTTGTTCATGGGTAGAGACCAAAGTAGATAGATGATGATAGGTAGATAGATAGGATAGATGGATGGATGGATGGATAGATAGATGGATAGATAGGATAAATGGATGGATGGATGGATAGATAGGATGGATGGATAGATAGATAAATAGATAGATAGATAGATAGATAGATAGATAGATATAGATGATAGATAGATGATAGATAGACAGATAGATAGATAGATAGATAGATAGATAGATAGATAGATAGATAGATAGAAAGAGTTTATCATTTTCAATGTTAAGAGAGACTGCAGTTTCTATCTTGCCCTAGAAGTCTTATTGCAGAAGTTCTCAGGGTGTGGGTTGTGACCCCCATGACTGTTTGAATGACCTTTACATAGGAGTTGCATATAAGAAATCCTGCCTGTCATGTATATACATTACAATTCAGAAAAGTAGCAAAATTAGAGTTACAAAGTAGCAATAAAATAATTTTACCATTTGGGTTCACCAAAGCATGAGAAACGATATTAAAAGATCACAGCATTAGGAAGCTTGAGGACTTGTAAGTGACTCTCTGGAGAGCTGCTGTCAAATTGTCAATTCAGTTGCACATAATGTGAAAGTGAGACTTGTCACAATGTCTACCTGAGTCCTTCATAGCAACTCTTAGCTTTTACCAATGTGACAAAATACCTAAGTAGGTCATCTTCATAAGGGAAAATCTTTGTTTATGGTTTAAGAAGTTTAACCCATGGTTCCTTGTCTCTCTTGTTTTGAACACAGTACATCATGATAGGTGCTGTCGTGTGTGTGTGTGTGTGTGTGTAAGAGGAAGCTGCTTTCCTCATTGTTCCCAGGGAGTAAGGAGATTGGTGAGAACATAGGGAGCAGTAAGTATCCTTTATAATGGAATTACATATATGACCCAACCTTCTTCTCCCAAGTCCTGCTTGTTCCCACCTAAATGATAACCAACTTTGAGCTGCTTACTTTCTGAGATTAGATGCAATGAAACCCGGTCAGGTTCTTATGGCTATAAACCAGGTTCATTTAGAAAATATTCTACCACCTTCCAATAGTGCTGCAGAATTGTGAGCAAGTCATCCACGTATGGGCCTTGGGGATCATTCTGTATCAAAACAACTAAATTCCAGGCCTCCAAAGAATCATGTCCACCTTATATCAGTGAATATAGACTGAATAGCATGTATTCAGTCTATCCAGGGAGTCCTAAAGCTTGTCTTTAAGGATTCATAAAAAGCTTGAGTTTACAATCTTCTCAGAGACTCAGAACACACTTTTAATATAAGCTGGTCTGTAAATGGTAGAATAAAATGGGTTACATAATTTGAGTATCAGGTGGCTCAAAGTACAAGAGGATTATGTCAATAGAAGATGAAAATCCCAGAGGGCAAACATTAAGCACTCTATTCTCACATCCTATTTCTAGGCACGGGGTAGTATGAAGCGAGCTGGAAAGGGTCTGAACAATATCACTCTACGGACTTATTTATTAGCTATAGCCTATGTGACCATCCTCATCGGTCAGCTAATCTTACTGCTTCCAGCTCTCTTTGCAGGGATACCATGTTTTCCAAACTCAACACATGCTGGAATCTTCACTGTAGTTAGGGTTTATTCTTTCAGCTTCTCTAGTGGTCCTGTAGTGGCTCTTTATAAGAAACACAATCCTGTTAGACACTGCCTGGTCTCCCAGTCTTTCCTTTGAAATCTTGGTGGATGCTTTCAAGAATCGGTAGCTTGAATTTTTCTTTTCCTTTTCAATTTTTATTGATTCTCTGTGGGTTTCACATCAGGCATCCCAATCCCACTCATCTCCACATCCTCTCACTTCTGTTCACTGTCCTTGAGACCTCTCCTCCAAAGCACAACAAAATGTCAAAGAAAAATCAACTTTGGGATTTCTCATGCCTACAACATTGTCATTTGTCATGTGTTCAGTGTCAAACTCTGCTGCCAGAACAATCCATTTCTGGGTCCAAATATAGTTTCAGAACAAAGTCATAAATCAAAAACTCTAGCGCTGACTATAAGGCATCTCTGTAGGAGACATTGGTCATAGAATCTCAGAGGTTGACCCCTGCCCCAAATCACAGACTCTTATCATTCCCCTTAGTTATTTACCAAGATTAGTTAATAAGTTCACACTCTTGTAGACATCACATATCTTGGATTCAAGAAGTAATGAAATTAATATAAACATGGAGTGAAGAATCTTTCCACGTTGGTAAGTAGCATGGTGCTAGGCATCACTATACAAACTGCCTGAGTAAACACATTGGAGGTCTACCACAGCTGTCACATCTGTCAACAGTAGTATGAGCCTACCAGGCAAGACGCGCGCGCGTGTGTGTGTGTGTGTGTGTGTGTGTGTGTGTGTGTGATAGTGGTATGACTGCTATGGGTGGGTGAGTAACCCTTGCTGAAATTGCTCTACATGAGAGAATCCATGACATGTAGGCATTTCAGTGATAAATCTATTTTATAATGGATTGTTTTGTTTTGTTTTGTTTTGTTTTGCTTTGTTTTGTTGGGTATGACCTATACCTTCAGGAATACTGACCTTTTAATACTCTCAGTATCTGTAAGTGTCCTTATGGAGACTTGTTATCGAGTAATACTTGTCTCATAAGCTGAGTTTGAGGAAGAAATTGAGGACAAAGGAAATATTTAGAAATATTTTTAGAATTCTTCAATGGAGCCATGAAGCTTTGGGATTTTCTTCAATGGGAACCTTTTATGATTATTATTATTGTTGACTCATTCTTCCTACTCATTATTGATCTAAGTACCTGTTCTATATTTCATGATCTATCTGTTAAAGTATTATATATGTAGTGAATTGCTTATCTTCTAGGTTATCCAATTTGCTAATACATAATCCTACAAACTACCTTATTGTTGTTGGAATTGTTTTCTTTTATCCTAGTTCTTTTTTTATCTCTTGTCATTTCTGTTGTGTTTCTTCTTTTTATTTTTTTTATTAAAGATTTCCATCTCCTTCCCTCCTCCTCCCCCTTCCCTCCCTTCCCTTCCACCCATACCCCTACTCTACCCCTCTCCAAGACAAAGAGCCATCAGGGTTCCCTTCACTATGTTAAGTCCAAGGTCCTCCCAGCTCCCCGTAAGTCCAGGAAGGTGAGCAACCAAACTAACAAGGCTCACAGTGAGCCCGTCCATGCTGTAGAGTTCACGTTCATTGCCGTTGTCCTTGGTTTCTCAGTCCTCCTCCACAGTCAGCCATATTCAGAGAGTCCGGTTTGGTCCCCTGTTCCATCAGTCCCATTCCAACTGGACTTGGTGGTCTCCCATTAGTTCTGTCCCACCGTCTCAATGGGTAAACGCACTCCTCACGGTCCTGACTTCCTTGCTCATGATCTCCCTCCTTTTGCTCCTCATTGGGACCTTGGGAGCTCAGTCCAGTGCTCCTATGTGGGGCTCTGTCATTTTCTCCATCCAATGCTAGGTGAAGGTTCTATGGTGATATGCAAGATATTCATGAGTATGGCAATAGGATCTGTACATTTCTGGCACCCTCTCCTCAGCTGCCCAAGGACCTAGCTGGGGGCGTCTTCCTGGACACCTGGGAACCCCTCTAGAGTCAAGTCTCTGCCAACCCTAGAATGGCTCCCTTAACTAAGATATATAATTCCTTGTTCCCATATCCACCCTTCCTATATCCCCACCATCCTATTCCCCCAGGCTCTTCCCATCCTCCACTTCACACTTTTCTCTCCCCATCCCCTTTCCCCCCATCCCACCCCACCCCTATGTTCCCATTTTTTGTCCAGCAATCTTGTCTACTTCCAGTATCCAGGAGGATAACTATATGTTTTTCTTTGGGTTCACCTTCTTATATAGCTTCTCTAGGATTTTTTACGAATTATAGGCTCGATGTCCTTTATTTATGGCTAGAACCCAATTATGAGTGAGTACATTCCATGTTCATCTTTTTGGGCCTGGGTTACCTCACTCAGGATGGTGTTCACTGTGCTAGTATTACTTCATTCTATTTTATCTTATAACTTTTTATGGCATATGGTTTCTGTTGTGATTTTTATATTCTTTGAAACAGTGTACCTTCTTTGTTCTTAGGACCACTTTTTATCTATTCCTAAGTTTCTATGTGTTATTTTTAAAAAATTGTAAACTCTGTGTTTCTAGTTTTTCTTTGCATTTCTTCTTTTATCCATTGATGTGAATGGCGTATTGCTTACTTTGCCGACATTTGTGCATTTTATAGAATCGTTTCTAGTAAAGATTTCTATTTTCAGATTGTAGTAATTGAAAAATATATTTGATGAAAAATATCAAATATAAATCAAGTGTAAATGAGTGATTAAAACAATGAACAAAATGGTTAAAAACTGTTATAATCATGGTTTTGAGATACTCATAGATATAATGCTTATTTTAGAAAAAACTATCAGAATCAAAGTTCTATGGCTTACTCATAGAAAATAGAGAGGTAACAGCAATTTAAAGTAAAATAACACGAAATGAAACAAGAACAGTGTTAAGAACTGCAGTTAATGCAACAGAAAGTAAGTAGTGGGGAAAATAAATGCTGAAAGTTATTTTGTGAATGGATAAATAAGGCTGATAAATATTAGCAAAATTAAGTGAGAATAAAAAGGGAAATGCAGTTATAGCCATTGAGAAGTTATTGATATAGATCCCACAGAAAATAACTTATAAAGTACTATAGCTCACAATTATTGAAGAGAATTATAGTTAATTAATTTTAATAATCTGTATTATAAGAGAACAGTATTGAAAAATTCAAATCACAAATGGGTATTCAGTCATCACATGTAATTCATCTAAAACTAAGGAAATCCTTATTGAAGCAGTATCTCAATTGCTATTGCCAGAATATTAGAGAGCTTTCTCACATAATAACAACACTAAAAGATGATCATTAAGGTCATCTTAATGCGGGTTAACATTAATTTTCACTCATGTATGTTTTCCTATTGGAGAGAAAAAGAATCTAAGCAAATGTGAATACTTCTCTTAAGTCCTAAATGGGACATCTTACGTAACTGAGTCTCTTAAGCACTTCAGTGTGTATCACTTACGTCCATTTTCACTTGACATCAGAGCAAGACAAGACAAAGAATAAAAGGAGGATTAAATATTATAAGAAAAGATGAGTTGAGTAGAGAGTCTGCAATATAGAAGATATGGGTATGCAGAAACACAGCAACAGAATAGAATACACCCAAAGCAAGAGCCTAATTACAACGAGGGCATAAAACACAGTTGTCCAAAAGGTAAATTCTTTTACAAAATACGTGCTCAATACCTTTTGCATGAGTTCCAACTTATGGGATACAGGACTAACAAGAGAGAAACCCTCGGAGTAAGTCAATTTCTCAAGATAGTTAGACTGACGTTCCATGAAAACCTACTTAGGATATGGTGTGAGATTGGATAAGCGCCATAGGAGCAAACATTGTTAAAGTGTCGACAGAGATTGAACAGTATCTAGCCTGCATTTCTCTCTGTGAAAAATAAAAATTCAAGACCAGGTCCACCCAACTTTTTCCCGGTGTGGTATCCACTGAGCCAATGACTCACGGTGATGTCCAAATGTTGTCTGCTATTATTAGCAAGAGCTCCCAGCTGTCACTGCCACCCATAAACTGGTGTCTCCACCTAGAGGACAGAGTGGGAAATGTTCTTTCTTTAGCCCTCAGGTTAGAGAGGTCCACTCTCTCATCTACTCCATTTGTACTTGTTAACTTTACACCCAGTTAAAGCGAAGAACACCCTATAGAGTCCATTTAAGTTTGCACAGTAAGAATTCTGACGTAAAGGGTTTATGCATTTACAATCTGTAATAAGTACAAAGGGAGAAGGGCATGTTTAATATAATGGCAAGGGAACTAAAACCTAAACATCTTATTGTTTTATTGAATTTATTTTAAAGTTAAAAATATTAGCTTATTCTTTATTGGAGCAATACATTCTGTAAGATATTCATACAAGAATTTTTGGCTTGAAGATTGTATTATTCATGTAACAAAGACTAACTGGTTTTGGCTATGAAATAATTTTCATTTTTATCAACACTAACCAGAATACTTAGCCATACTTAAGCCATGTATCATTTTTTTAAAAAAAATCTTTGCCGGGCGGTGGTGGTGCATGCCTTTAATCCCAGCACTCGGGAGGCAGAGGCAGGCGGATCTCTGTGAGTTCGAGACCAGCCTGGTCTACAAGAGCTAGTTCCAGGACAGGCTCCAAAGCCACAGAGAAACCCTGTCTCGAAAAACCAAAAAAAAAAAAAAAAAAAAAATCTTTATGTTGTGTACAGTATCATCCTATTCATTTTATTTAAAACTTTCCTGGGTTATGTGAAACCAAATTAAGCTGGCAGCTTATCTCTCATAGGCATTTTTAATGAATGCATTTTAGATTCAGATTTAACCTCCTCTGAGGTTGGTTGTAACGGCTGTTTCTAAGCTAGACTGTGCACTCTTGTCTTTGCCTCTGACAACTTGATGCTGCGTAGTTGCTCTGTACAAAATGACTCATCAAATTGGGAGGATTTTCAGGCGCTGTTAGGATGTCTTCTTCCCACTCAGTTCTCAATGGCAGGTTACAAAATGTCCCCAGCAACTTAAAAAAAATACTCAAGACTCATTGAAAGGAAGTTCTTTTGTGCTCTTTCCTGTAGCTAAGAATCTTCAACGGATTACTTTTGTGAGCGTCACTCATTATAGATTAGAGAATAAAATGTCCTTTTTGAGAAGTAAGGGAAAGATGGCCGTTATGCAATTGGTAGGGCCATTTGGAATGTCATTAATTCATTTTGTTATCAAGATTTCCCAATGGAGAGGGATTCACATAGATGCCTTATTAGTCAGCTATTGCTACAAAAATGCTGCCTAACAAATGACTCCAAAACCTGATTATTTAAAACGAATCAATGAACCCAGTTCTTGCAACCATACAATAATCCAAGTAAATCTAGCTTGAGCACCGAAGCCTCGGATTTTTATCACAATGTCTATGTCAGGTGGCATGACATTAGTCACCTGTTTCTTTAGGTGTTGAGTTTATTGAATCAAAGTTATTCTTTAGGCAATGGCAGGAAAATAAGAAATCAGGCTTGATGCTTCAAAGATATTTCAAGGCAGTTTTCTTTCTTTTTGCTAACATCCTGTTGGTCAAAGTAAGTCCCATGACTGGAGCCAATGTCAAACAGTGACTGATATAATTGCTCTACTCTATGAGTCATCAGGGAGAATTTGTTAAATACTATTCTAATTTTATAACATTCATTTCAATCTTTTATGAAAAAAGTTAGGCATCTGTGTAAAAGAGCAAGAAAACTAATAGGTTTGAAGTTTAGACACAGAAGAGAAGGGTATAATACGGTGACCGAAAAGAAATAAAGATCCACTCTTACACTACAGACTAAAGTCAAGACTTTGTTCTAAGTACAAAAAAAAAAATGTTGCATTTTTTTAAGTAGTGAGATTTTTTTAAGTAGGAGATTCTGCTGGAATCTCCTCCAGTTTTGTCCCATTCCAAATCCCGCCCTCTCAGAAAAACCTCCAAATGCCAGGTTCTACAGCAGTGGTGGTAGCTCCTCCTCCAAAGTGGCTAGCTGCTCAGACCCTACCAATACAGAGTATTTAGGCCCCCTTGACTCTAGACTGGACACGTAATTTCCCTCCTGCTTCCTTCCCCTGCCTCATCTCTGGAAGCTGGAAGAGTCAACAGAGAGTGCTTTGCCAATAAACCTGGTCTTCTAATTTTTAGTTCAACTTGTTCTGGCTTTCTGTGTCGGCTGAGAAACCTTTTATTGGAGTAGGAAACCTTTCAGAGAACAACAAGAATAGAGTTATATTTTACATACCAACCTTATAACCTGTGCAATATCTGCATTGGAAGAGATCATGGATGACTCGGGGATGAATGCTCAGAGGTCATGGTAGCAAATCAGGAGTCAGGTTTGACTTGAAACTGGGTGGCGATAATAAAAAAAAAATAGGGCATTTGGCTAAGGGACATAATTTAGTGGCAGAGCTGGGCTCCATGGGCGTTTGCTAGCTCTGAAGTATTTGGAGATGGAAGAGAAAACAAAACAAAAAGATCAGATGACAGCATCCTTACGTTTTAATTGTATGCCCCTCAACAAATCATAATTCTAAGAAGAACGATGACTAATTTGAAATCATAATTTCTAATAAAATGAAAGGAGAGGAGCCTATGGCTAGTAAGGACTTTGGGGTCTAAAAGTTTACTGTGGACAGGATGCTGAGAGAGACAATGTGGGTATGACTCTACATACAGATGTATATTTGATTACATTAGAGAAGCAAATTTTAAAGCCACAAGGAGCAAGGGAGTCTTTAAATCCAGGGCTCACATCAGGATCTGATGGGAACGCAGTAAACAAATGACAAATAACAAAAAAAAAAGAATCAAGTTAGTATAAACTATCATGTATCAAAGACACTAGCAGTGTCTTGAAGAAAAAAAGGAAAATTGGGTGCTTTATTGAGGCCTGGAGTTGTAGTTCATTACTGACTTGCTTGTCTGTCATACATGCATGGGTCCCTGTCTTTGATCCAAGGAACAAGAAAACAAATGAAAAAAGGGGGGGGGGAGTTACACTTTTATAAAATTTGAATACACTATTCATTAACAGTAGCCCAAGTAAGTCTCAGTGTGGCCTAGTACAGATGCTGTGGAAATATCCACAAACTGCATAACATAAAAAGGGAGGAGATTTTATTCCGTATAAAACTTATCTCTTCTTCTTGATAACTGCACTAATTTGTTAAAGTAAGACAAATAGCATAAAAATGTTTTCTGGAGGATTTTTTTTAAACTTCTTATTTAAAAAGGGGTTTTACAGAAAGAAGCCATATAAGGACCCTCAACCTAAGCATTACATATCGGGAATAATGACAATGAAGGGGTCTTAAATATGAGAAAGAAGATAGTAGATGAAATCTATGTTATCCCAATGTGTAACAGCCTTCATTGTACAACATGCAAGTCATAATCAAACCAGGGATGATAATTAAAGTTTCAGTTGTAAAATTTGCTTCAACTATAGAAATCCATTACCAACTATTCCCTGTTTGTTATCTCTAAAGATAAAGCAACAGAAAATGGAAGAGCCTTCAAAAAATGAACTGGAAATTTGTAGAGATTATAGGCAAAGCATATTTTGCTTACAGGGGGAAATTGACCATTTGGCTTCCATTTACCTACATCTCCAAAGTCTGTGTAATACACATTGAGAGTATAAGATAGTGTATGTAAGTGTGGGTGTGTGCACACACATATCTATCTATCTATGTCCTGAAAATGGTCTTTAATTGTACAGAAAAAGATCAACTAGGCTTACAGAAATCTGACATATTGTTTGTTCAGATGAATCACAGTCGCAGCTCCAGACCTGAGATCCATTTAGAGAAATAAAACTAAGGCCACCATTTATCTGAACATTTGGCTGATAAAGACACATGGCTCCAGGAAGAGTCCCTTAGTGACTTTTGACAAAGTTGATATCCCTAGTCACGGAGGAAAGGGATAACTGGGAAAGACTGCAAAAGCAAAGTAACATTAAAGATGCACATAAAAAAAAGAAAGATGAAAAAGACTTGCGGATATTTGAGAGATTATGGCTCAAAAGAATGACAAATTTTACCTGGAGAAATTAGAAGTATATTTATGTTAGTATTTTAGTCAGCCTTGGGTATGTAAACCTTATGTATGTATGGTCCTTTCCATCTAAAGTATACAAAATTTCATACATAGCACACATTTCGGGAGAACCTAGGAAAAGCAAAAGGCATTGTGAATACCACAGGTTTCTAACTTGGAAAGGTTTGATGAAGTCAGATTTCAAAAGAAAGTCTTTTTAAAAATCAGAGTTAATATCACAGGGGAGGGCACAGATCAATTGAAGGAAGTCAGCATTACGCAGCTTGTAGAAAAAGACTATCAGATTCAGGTATGCATGTCAGTACCAAAGCATTAGGAAGTCTAGGGTGCCTTCTGTGAGGTGAGGGAGGCTCCTGAGGTGTAGAGTGAGTGGGGGCGGGGGGGGGGTGAACCTGCAGAGCAACTCTTCATCAAATGTTTTCAGGCTCTCTCTTGTCCAAGTTAGACAGGAGAACACATCAATGCTTTCTAATTATTAATTATTAATATGTCCTTGTTGATTATTTTGAGAAACTGGCAAATTAATGTGCAAGAAATAGCTGTCCAGCCGGGCGGTGGTGGCGCACGCCTTTAATCCCAGCACTCGGGAGGCAGAGGCAGGCGGATCTCTGTGAGTTCGAGACCAGCCTGGTCTACAAGAGCTAGCTCCAGGACAGGCTCTAGAAACTACAGGGAAACCCTGTCTCGAAAAACCAAAAAAAAAAAAAAAAAAAAAAAAAAAAAAAAAAAAAAAAAAAAAAAAAAAGAAATAGCTGTCCAAAAGTAGAAGTTACATCCTGTAGAGACCTTCACTGGGGACCCTGTTAACATGGGGACCTCAAACTGGAAAGTCAATACAGGGAAGATTGTTACAAAGAGTGTCATACAGGAGCACAAGCTGCTGGTTACTCCATGAAGCAGCATTCCTTGTAAAACTGTTTTAAAGTAAAAATTACTCAGCTATATCCATAGAAAGACACCCAAACTCTATGTGAGAGGTATCATTTGTGTCAGTTTGTGTGTGTGTTGGTGTGTGTTTATATATGCTTGGTGTATGAGTGTGTGTATGTGTATGCATATATGTGTGTGTATGTGTATGAGTGCATGTGTATGTGTATGTGTGTATGTATGCATGTGTATGTATGTACTTAAGTGTATGTATATGTGTATGTGTGCACAAATATGTATGTATGTATTTGTGATGTATGTGTGTATGTGTGTGTGGCACTGTATGCACACATATTCGTGCAACTGCACGTACATGTACCTATACACATATTTGGAGGCCAGAGATTGACAGTGAGTATCTTTCTTTAATTCTTCTTTTGAGGAAGACTCTACCAGTAAATCTGAAGGTCATGAATTCGTATAGGCGAGCTGCTCAAAGTCCTTCAGGATATTTCCTGCTCCCTTTCTCTCCTCCGTGCAAGTTTGGGGCTGATAGAAACACATTGCCACTCCCAACAGTTTACATGGGTTCTAGATCTCCAAACTAAGGTGTTCATCAGGTGTTCATGCCTCCAGTCCAAGCCTTTTCCCACATAAGGCATCTCTCCTGATGATGTATTTAAAATAACTATGCACTTTTTATGATTTTAAAATCGGTTTTGAGATTATAGTTATATAATCTTCTCCTTCCCTTTACTCTATCCAAATGCTACCATGTATTCACCTCCCAGTTCTGTCTTTCAAATATATGAACACTCCTTTCTTTGATTTGTGTGTGTGTGTGTGTGTGTGTGTGTTCCTAAATGTAACATGCTTGCATGATTGCATGATTGGTTTGTATAATGCTACTTGTATGCATTTTTTTCAAAACTGACCATTGGGCATCATTTCCCTGGAGAAGATTGTTTCAAAGTCCACTCTCAGCATTTCTTGGTGCCAGTATTTTTTGTGTCGATTAAGCTTCCTCCAGCCTCTCCCCTGTCCATGTTAGCATGTCTATTGATGCTTCCTCTTTCCGGTTGTGTTTAGGAAGTCGTGTTGGTGAGACAGGAGCATGTAGCTTCTGACATTTCTAGGAGACAAACTCTCGCAGCAAACTCCCAGATCTTTCTGCTCTTATAATCATCCTTCTCTGTCTTCTGCCATGATTCCTGAGCCTTAGATGGAGGCATTGTGGCTTTTTTCATTCTTTTCACTTACTTAAATATTTTCAAACCACCCATTCTGAAAGTTTCTCGGCTATGTTTACAATTTATCAGTATTTTGACTCAGAGTATGTCTCAAAACACCTTGTGAGGTATTTTTTTCTCTGTCCAGTCTCAGTTATTTTGTTTGGGAGTAACTGAATCTCTCTGAAGCCCTGTCTTGGCCTATTAGGGATGGTTCCCAGGCACCGAGTCTAGACCACTGGGCAACTGTACCTTCCTGCTAAAACACTCATTAACATTTTTTCTAGAGTTCCAATAATCTAGGCTAAAAAGGAAAGGGAAGAGTATTAAAAAAAAAAAAAGCAATTAAAAGCATGTACCAAAATTATAACCATGACATAAAAAGGCATATATGCATTTTTAATAAGGAGAATTACCTAATAATATATTTGACTTTTGATTCATTTGATATTAGTTGATACATGCTCTTGTGTTCTTTCTCTGGGATTATCGTATACCTAAAATAATTCTCACTTTATTAATGAATATTCATGTGATATGCTTAAAATGAGTTAAAAGTGTTATTTTTTCCTTAATTAATCAGGGATACGTTTATAAACACTTCCCTAAGTTCCACTTGTTAAAAAACCACTTGGGGGAATAAACATCAAATTTTCCTTTTACTATGAGACTGCTAGCACACATTTTAACACCTTTTCAAAGACTATTCTTTGTTTTACAATTTAAAAGCAAAGAAAGTAATTAATTTAAATATGCTTCAAAGAATACATAATTTATTGACTTCTTCGTTAAGTCTGAAATGATTCTGTTGCAGAGAAGCTGGGCTAATGAGCAAGTCTTCTCACAGAGAAAAGGAAAAGCGTTCTAAACTGCCACTGCTCCCCCTAGCGGTAGGAAAAATCTATGCATGCTTCAGGCTTGCTAGTCAGTCATCCTTAAGAGAAAACTTTCAAGGAGAGGTGAATTGGGTATATTTGTTTAACAGAAACTACAAATCCAAAATTAAAGTAATAAAAGGACGGCTTCCATTTAGCTTTTGAACCTTGAGCTATATGAATGTATCTTTATTGTTTAGATAGTTGTTAAATATCTATAATTAATAACTTCCTTTAGGTTTGGTGCAAAGACTGAGAAGTTAATTTTATACCAAATATCGGATAATATAATATCAATTGTCTGTTTTACCAGTTTGGATTTTTTTCCTTAGATGTTATCACATGTTTAGTTTTTTTTTAAAAAATTAAACAAATTTCAGAAATCTTTGCTTTCAAATAGTCATATCCCTAACACCAGTTCTTGTGTTACTAAGTATCAAATGCAGGAGTAAAGCGGCCTCCCCTTAAAGGCATTTGAGCCATTTCCTTCCAGGGGCCAAGGGAAGGAAAGAATAGCATTGTAACTCACAAATTGCCTGATGATTCTTAGAAATGAGACTCGAGTGGATAATGGCTATATAGAATATTTTTCTTTCTGAAACTCAAATCTCATTTTTACAATAAAAGAGCATTAAACCGAGAGGGGGCAGTTGACAGAATGCATAACGGCAGTGAGGAGGGGTTATTAAATGAAGAAAATATGGAGACATTAATATCAAGAAAGAGCTAAACATGTCGTAAGAAAAATAATTAATTGGAAGGTATTATTGATACAGCAATTCATAGTTTACCTTCTAACAAACGACCTATTTATGTCTTTACTTTCTAAAAATGTCTTAAAACATTCAATTAAAGCCAACACATGCAATTTAGTCTTTCCTCAGTTAAATATAATAAACATTCAACTCAGTGGGGAATAATACTATTCATTAGATCTAATATTCTTCCTTTTTTGAACTGATTTCCCCCTTTTTTTGAGTTGTTTTTTATCTCATTGCTATATCCATTTTTTTTCTATTTCCATTTCTGTTTTAGCATGTGCTATGCAAATTCCCTGCAAGTTTTGAAACAACAAAATGTTTCCTCTGAAGTTTGTGTTACCAGAAAATATATCCAAGTCTTTAAGTCTCCCATGCATAAGGAATCAGTGATTTTGCCCTAAGCTTTTGCTTAAATATTAGGATTTTTTTAAAAAAAAAAAATCATCTTTCCAGATACCAAAATGACAAATTTCTGCAGCGGGGGCATGAGAGAAAATGAGAAAAAAATGCCAACAGGGGAGCTTACTCTGCTGTCTATGGCAGTGCCTTTGAGCAACTCTTTCTGTGAGTCAGAAATCCTGAGCAACAGCTGCAATTAGAGAAGATCGTCACTTTCAATCAAGGTTGCTGGGTGGGGGATGAGATGAGGGACAAAGGGAAAGGAGGAGGGGGTGGGGAGAGAAGGGGGGTGGAGATGAAGGTAGGGCACATCCTGTACAGCCATGACATCATTCCCCTGCTCTAGTATATATATAGGGAATGGTCAGAGCATCTTTCAGAGTTCATTCACTTTCAAAGCCAGCTGAAGGCAGGAGAAAGCGCAGAGAGAGGAGAGAGAGAGAGAGGGAGAGAGAGAGAGAGAGAGAGAGAGAGAGAGAGAGAGAGAGAGAGAGAGAGAGAGAGAGAGAGAGAGAGAGAGAGAGCTCCTTCAGTGTGTCTCTGTCTGGACCTGCTTCTCAGAAGGCTGAAAGATGATGGCAGGACTGAACATCCAGCTGGTGTGCCTGATGCTTCTGGCTTTCAGCTCCTGGAGTCTGTGCTCAGGTAAGCCCAACTACATCTCCCAACTCCCTGAAGTGATTTCTCTCGCAGTCTGCAGCGGCTCAGGTTAATGAATCCAGGAGTTCCTCTCTCCTCTCTCTAACTGCCTTTCGGTGACAGAAACCGTGACTGTTAGGTTTCTCTCCTGTTCTGACTGTAAGAACTGAAATGTTTATTCCCCTTCTAAGAGTCTCTAAAGCAGTTAATGTGGTATCAAGGAAATGCAACATATTCATTCTCCTTTGGAATATAACCACTAGAGAGAAAATAGAGGAGAGTCATAAAACAAAGCTGGAAATTTGCATTGGGACTGGTCGTTATTGAGAAGAATAGAAGTCGTGTTTGTCAGTGTGCAGATATTAAAAAACCCCATTCACAATCTATATTCTCATTTTTCTCATTCTATTAGGTGGTGACTTCTCTCATTCACGTCCTTTTGTGATTTTCTTCATATTATTTGTAAATTTATATCTGTGTTAGGAGATGGAAAATAAATGTCAGTAAATAAATGAGTGAGCAAGATTTACAGAATATTATTTCTAGTACAATACAAAATGTCCCAAGTCTTTTCTGAAAGTACATTTTATAGTCTTTCATTGTTACAGGGTTGCGATATTAACATAGCTGTTGCTTTCCTAAGGTAATTTATCTAGGCACAAACTGTAGCCATAGAATTAGTACACTTATGTTTCTCATACAATTTAGCTTTAGTGTTTTGTATATAACAGTAAAGCAGAATGAAGGTATTATTGTCAGATATGTAGCAATCCTTTAGAAATAAGATACATTTAAAAGAACAATGTGAAATATTTTGACTGCAGTGTATTTTAATTAATGATTAGAAATTATTGAACTGAAACATCACAGTAGAAAATCTTATGGGGCAATGAAATGAAATCTCTTAAGATACTATAAATCACTTGTAGATACTATAATTAACAACGAGGGCTCTGAAAGGTTAGATCAAACTCCTGCTAAGGTTTACAAGTACAAAGATAACTCTATCTGCATGGAAGAAAGTTTATTTAGAATGATTTAATTATTTTATTAACAGAAAACTCTGTAAATATTTTATGAGTTTTCTGTAAATATGATTTTATCAAATGGTGCATAAAATTAGTTATAATTCGAGATTAAAATAGCCTAGTGATTAAAAAGTCTGTATTAACTGAAATAATTTTCTGTGACAAGTGCACATTTTTATAGGTGATTAATACAATTAATTTTATTATTCATTTTGGAAAACAAACAAACATATATTTGAAATAAGCCAAGCAGAAGTGTCTATGGGATAACTCAGTTTTTGCATGCACTTGATGAGTTGGTTGCATCAGGTGAGATTCTGTGTTTTAATGACTGCAGAGTGGTTTATGGGACAATTTTAAGCCCTGCCTTTTTTTTTTTTTTTTTTTTTTTTTTTTTTAGTATGAAACTCGTGGGTATGAAAATGCTCTACAACTGTGTAGCATTTCTAAATTTTGCTCATAAATGGAATCGTGAAAAATGTGTTCCAAAATGAATCAGGGATCTGTTTCCAATACTGCTTACCCTGTGTTGATGGAGAACTCGGTCTTTGCTTAAGCCACGTCCTCACCTGCATAGGATAAAATTGGAAGCACACAATTCAAAGCTCTTATTTAAAACAGAAACTGATTCCTTCAAAGACAATTTTGTAAAATGACATTTTCAGCGAAGTGAATCTCAGTATCATTTTTATTCCAAAGTTACCAAGAAATAAAAAAAGCAACACTGTATTCATATTTTCTTTTGTGGGAACCACTGCTGATGAGAATGAGACTGGGAGCAGCGTATTCGCTGAGGTCTATATCACAGAGTATAATTAAGTGTTTTACTGCGATTCAGAGATGAAACAACTCCAAATCTTGAATACTTTGCTTAGCAAATTATCTTGTGCTCATTTTCTTGGAAGCGATTCTGCTACCATAGCTGTCAGCAGAAAATGAAGCCGTGATCCATTTCTTTCAGAGTACCGCTCTGAAGGAATGACATGTAGAAGACAATAAATTTCAAAGACTAATTCTTTAAATTAATTTGAAATACATTGGTTTCAGTGTAACGACATGATATGTGATTACATAGTAAGCATATGGTTTTGATTTTTTTTCAGACTCCGAAGAGGACATGAGAGCTTTAGAGGCAGATTTATTGACAAACATGCATGCGTCAAAGGTAACTTTTTTTCGTTCATCCAGGCTTGATGGATATGTGAATTTCCACTCTAAACATGATAATATTTTCTTATATTAACCAATACAGATATAGTTACCTACCTCAAAACTGTAAAGATCTTTGGGAGACATTTCCTATTTGAGAGACTTCATCTTTTTTTCTTCTAAGGCAGGGGTTCTCAACCTTCCTAATGTTGCGACCCTTTAGTAAGGTCCTTTTGTTGTGGTGACGCCAACCATAAAATTATTTTCACTGGTACATGATAATTCCAGTTTTGCTTGTTATAAATCACAGTGTAAATATTTTTGGAGGTGTAATTTTGCCAAAGGGTTTGTGACCCACAAATTGAGAACCACTGTTCTGAAGAAGACAGGTGTTAACATGAAAAGGAAATCTCTATAGGGCTGTCAATGGGTATGTTCCGGTTTTAATTAAGCAAGCACAGATAATGTCACGGAGACAGGGAAACATCCTGAACCTGTTTTCATGATTACTAGATTGGCAGCAAAAAAGGCAGGTGGTCCTCAAGTTAAATAAGTGAAGCCTAATTGAAGTTTTTACGTGTTTTTGTTAATTGTGAAAAAATGTGTTTCCTAAAACATGGCATCAAGGCAACATGGGGAGGAAATATGGCATGGACGAGAGCTAGGGACACTCAAACATTAACCTTGAGATGTAGTCCTGAAACCAAGACCTGTGGTCTATTTAATATTAGGCAACTGAGAAGTCTTGCTTAATTGAATGAGCTTATCCTACGTACAGAAGTCTCTAGTATGCAAGGGCAATTTTATTGTCTTTGACACAGAGAAGAAAAGAAAGGTATTCATTTTGCAAGTATGTGATTGACAGCACATGATATTACCTTACAAGTAATGAAGATATGTGTTTTCTATGGTCCTTAAGAGGTAGCCTGGTAAAATCTAAGATTACATAGAATTCAATAATGACCAATATTTACTAAAATAAATTGATTGAATAGAAACCAATTATTATGTAAATTGAACACCAGAAATATCCTCTTTATACACTTTCTTTATAAAGGTAGTCAGTATTAAAGAGAAATTTATTCATCCAACAATAACAGATCCTTTGTTTTGTACTCAGTCTGGATATCAATGACTACAGCTTTTCATCTCCAAAGTAGGAAATTATGTGGAGTCAATCAATAATCTCTCAGGTTAGACTCAAAGTCCTTAGTGGTTTAGAATAGATTTTATTTTTGAAATTCTAAATATGCATTACTTACACATGCATGTCCTAAGAAATCCCCAAAATTTGACAGTGTTTTGACAAAGTGCTACTATTCTGAGACCCTGTGTGAGTTTGGGTTACTCTCTCTGACCAAGCAAATGCAAGAAAAAAAATTCAATATCTGGAATAGTGACATCTTTTCTGCTAAAGAAAATATGGTGCAATGGTGTAGATTTAATCAGTTTAAAATCATTCAGGATGAAGGATTTGTATTTCATTGTTTTATTTCAACTGAGACAAGTAAGATCCAATCTTGGATGAGAAGGTATCCAGACATAAAATCACTCCAAGTTTGCTGCTAGGATAAAAATAAAAAAGCACAGCATATGTTTGTTATGCCATCACATTATAATTCATTTCTGCCACTCAAACAAAAACTCAAAATTTTGTTTGTTTACAGTACTATATAAATGAGAACTCTAGATATATGACCACCTTAACTAAATGACTGCATTCAAAAATTTAAGGGGAAGATTATTTGATTCTGTTATTGCAATGCCATTTTTAAAAAGCTGCAGAGATCATGTTTTCCTCTTTTTACTTTTTAAATCAAGTATGTGAACAATTTCTATTTTAGGACAGAGATGTTTAGACACTGAGAAGCTATTTACTAAAACTAGGTACCAGGCGCTCCAGCAAATTCAAAAACGGCAGCGAGCGACAAGAAATAGCAGACCCAGGAGTATTTTTGTGTGTGTGTGTGTGTGTGTGTGTGTGTGTGTGTGTGTGTTCATGTATGTGATATCTTTTATCATCACTGGCATTGGAGTATAGTATCCTGATACTCATAAATTTTAATGCCCGTGAGTTAAGAGTATTAAAAGCAGGACTCACACATTCACAGTCTTATTGCAAGTCAAACTTAAAATAGAATGGTTTAACCCAATCAATACCTATTCCATGCTCCTCTACCAGACTTTAATTGTGATATCTTTTTTTTTCACTATTTCAGATCAGTAAATCAAGTCCTCCCTCTTGGAAAATGACCTTGCTAAATGTTTGCAGCCTTATCAATAACGTGAACAGCCCAGCTGAAGAAGCGGCAGGAGAAATGCATGAAGATGAGCTTGTTGGGAAAAGGAAACTCCCCATTGTTCTTGATGGCTTTAGCTTGGAAGCAATGCTGACCATATTCCAGCTGCAAAAAATCTGTCACAGCAGGGCCTTCCAACACTGGGAGGTAAAACAGAATCCAAAGATGGGCACAAGGGTTACTGCACTAGTGGGTTCTCATTTGCATTCATTCTTATACCCTGATAAAATCCCCAGTACGGGAGACTTACAAATCCTAGAAAGCAATGAGTTAAACCATGTTTTGAAGACAACACCCTTCTTAACTTCAAAGTGTCCTTCAAATATTTGGAGATTAACAAATTCTTCTTGCTTTAATCTTAGAAGGGTTATGATATGGTTGAAGATACATTAAAACCATGAACGTAAATTGCTGAAACGCTGAGGCAGTTCTGCATTAAATTGGCAGTGGGGACATACATCAAGAAATTTAAGTAAATTTATCAAAATCAAAATTCGTGTTTAATTATCTATAGCCAAAGAAAATACAAAAGTTTCAAAGGAAATAGAACAAAAATCAAAGGATTCCAGTTGCAACTTTCAAATTAGAATGTGCATAGGAATTTGTTTTCAGCTTCTGTATTTGATTATTGAGCAAGTTAAATATTTATTAATTTTAAAAATAAGGTGAAAGGAATATATATATACATATATACATACATACATACATATATATATATAGAGAGAGAGATGTACAAACACACACACACACATCCACATATAGAAAAGCCTTTACATTCTTTACATTCTAGATTAGTAGGTAAGTACACATAACTTTTATTATCAATATTCTATGTCCATAATCCAGTTGTTCTGTTAATTAAATATTCTGAAATGGTCATTGTTGAATTAGCCATGATCCTCTTAGAACTCAAATCTTAAATTCAAAAAGATGAAGTATCATCTTTTAGGTATATCCAAAATTGGAGTCAGTTCCGCAAACATTAACTTTAACTCCAAAACCTACTTTAAAGAAGACATCGTTAAAGGAAGGGTATTAAGGATGCTGTACATGTGTCTTAGAATTATTTATTCATCTTTTGAGACAAGGTCTTATAGCTATGTAACGCTAGCTGTCCTGAGAAATAGTCTGTAGGCCAGAATGGTCTCAAACTTGTAGCAATCCTGCCACTGACTCCAAAGTGCTAGTATCGCTTGCATGTACTATTATGTCTGGTTGACCTATCTTTAAATGGTGGGTGAAGGGGAGAGACTGAAAATTTTGGTAATCTACAAATGGCCTTCTCTGCAAACACTTTATTTTTTTATTGCCTTGACGTACATGTGACTAAAACTAAATTCGAGCTCTAAAGAAATGGGGAAAAGGATACTATTACACTTTTCCGAATGGAGAAACATTTTTCAGATCAAGCCCTGAGAGGTTTGCTTCATGTTTTAAATTATCGGTTTACACCAACACTGCAGATCTGGGTGCCCTCTCTGTTAATTTAACAAGCCTGTGCGTGGCTTCCACAGAGATGCCCTGTGGAAGAAGGGAATGCCTGCAGAACTGTTGGTGTTTATCCTAACTGATAAACATAACTATGCTTTCCATATGAAAAACCAAAAAGGCTAGTTCAAATTATCTTGTTGTACTCTTCATCCTTTAATTTTAATTCCAGCTAAATGGTACAGGCTTTAGAACACTATTTAGCTCAATAAAACTTGAACATTCAGATCTTAGCAGAGGGAAATACCAATTATGCCGTACTTATCCAGAGAAGAAAGACCCTCAATAAACTAATTAGCAGATAAGTCAACTGAACATAAGACTGGAACTCTTGTTATTTTAACTGTTGAGTCATTTCAAAATAAAATGATATTATCAGACTGAGCATAGTACAAGTAATTATAGACTATGCACTTTCAAGAGAGTAAAGATTAAAACCCTCAATTGCCTGACAGTAGCTGATTTACCTTCTCTGAAACTCAGTAACTGCAGCTTGAAAATGGCATTACAATTGAACAGGATGCAGTACAATTAGAGTATCAGTATTTGTTATTGTCACCCCAAAGTTTAGGAGACAACTGTCATCTGACGAGATCATAGCTGTTTAAACAGAGTTTCCACAGTTGTTGATTTCTGCAACATCTAAAATACTTGGAACGGGCAATTTTTTTTTCTGTTTAGGAAACTGGTCATTAGAGTGATTTTAATTGACTTAAGTCAACATAAAATCCCGTTACCTTTCTTTCAAATAGCATTGAGATTCAATACTATATTTATTATGCTATATCTTATATCATTTTGGACTGCCATGATATTCAAAGTCTCAGAACTAAATGGAAGGTGTCTCTGGTATAGCCCATAAGCTAGAAAAATGTAAATACATTTTTTTAAACGAGAGGTAGGCTGGTGAACTGAGAAAGGACATAAATAATCAGAAAGATTATGATCTGATTCCGTCTCAGTCATGATAACCATCTGTCCTCTGACAAAGCTGTTTCTCTGATCCTACAGGTGCATCTTTGCTTAAAACAAATAGAGGAAAGTGTAGGGAAAATGGTCTGAAATATGTTTCATGCATGTAACTTCCCTTTGTGTTTTCTCTATTTTAGATGATTCAGGAAGATATTCTTGACAATGGCAGTGACAAATCTGAGAAGGAAGAAGTGATAAAGAGAAAAATCCCTTACATTCTGAAAAGGCAGCTGTATGAGAGTAAACCCAGAAGGCCCTACATACTCAAGAGGGGCACCTACTACTACTAAGAAGCTGACTCGTGACACGTGATCGTGATTGATCCCTCTTTACCTAGATATGTAATCATGTGGTCACCTAGATACATAGTTACATGTGTGTGTAAATGTGACAGAACCTAATTATTTCATCTCTGCCACAATTGTGGTCGATTGGATGTTATTTCTCTGCATTCCTGTCAATTAAACTGAATGATTTCAAATAAATGTGGAGCTTCAGCATGATGTGTATCGTATAATTGGACTAGGTAATAATCATATCACATACAGAACATTTTGCAATTTTGCAAAATATATTACAGGATATCCGAACAGTCATCACATCACAGATTATAACAAAGTTGAGCACACATCATTAATCCAAAGCCAAACAATGACCGAACAATGACACCATTTGGATCATTTGATTGCTTTCATTTTTTGACTGAAAGCAATATGCACTGCTTTCCAAAAACCACTGGTTCATCCCTCAGTAAAAAAAAAAAAAAAAAAAAAAAAAAAAAAAAAAGTTATTGTCATAAAAGGCCCATCTGAAAGAATTGTTAATGAAACACTGTTATTTATGATTATTTGGTGAGTGTATCTTTAAGTAAATATTTTTGCCTGTCAAATGAATTTAATAGTTAATAAAATTCAACAAGCTATCAAAATCTAATGCTTTATTTCAGATTCACTGATTTTATGAGAATTCTTTTTAATCCCCCTGTCTTTTTTACACCTTTAAGCTAGAATATCATGCATGTATATTTAAATGTCACTTAGGGGATCTTGTAATTGATATTGTTCTCTCACTGGAAAGGTATATTTAAGCTAAACGTTGTGCATCTAATAATTCTTCTTGACTTTCCTTTAGAGTCATGATTATGACCTGATGAGCCTTTGCATTCCCTGACATCTGTGACTTTCCTAATTACTTCCCTTACTGGCTCCAGGAAATCATGCTCTTACAGGAGTGCGGTCTTTCCATTGTTACCCATGAAAGATGTGTTCAGAGCCCATGTAGTGCTAAGTCATCTTCAAAAAGACTGAGTCTTTTATTTTTGTTTTTTGTTTTTTTTGTTTTGTTTTTTTTTTTTTAAATGAGATTATCTTTCTCCAAGCTTAATACTCTTCAGAGCAGGATTGGTGACAACTTTACAGGTGGAGGAGCTTTCTTTACCGAATTCTGACTTTTGTTACTACTTCTTCACATTCCTGGGGGAGTCAGTAAATCATAGCATTTAAAATGTTCACAGAACCGACCAAGATAGCAAGCATGGTCACGGAGATTATGAGGGTGCTCTCAAACTCAGAACATCAAGATTATACTCAATTTGCTTACTAGCAAAGGTGGGCACTTGCGGGTCTTTTGTTTCATTGACCTAAAAAAAAAAAAGGCTAAGAGAATGGGTAGAGAAAAGGTGAAACATGCTGACTACAATACATGGTATAACAGGTATAACATATATTGCATAACACATAGGATTGTTGTACAAACACATTAAGAATACACTGTATCCAGCAGTTAATACTTGCAGTGGTAGTAGTTTTCTCATATGTATCTTCTTGATATATTATTATACTGTCATTAATAGAGATCCCATTTGCCTCCCAGCAAATCTTCTCACTTATTTTATTATCCATCAAAGTCATATTTCATCTGCAACTTTCTCCTTAAAACCAGTATCATCTCCTTTTGAATTCTCTGAGTCATTTTTACTGATTTTCTCTAAAAATCAAGGTCATTATTTCAACTCTTAACTAACATTTTCTTTATACTTGATAGCATAGAGTGAAGACAAAAGATACATATTCCAATCACATCCTTACAATTTTCTTTCCATTTAAAACCTACAGGTTGTTCCAAATATAAGGTATATAGGATGAAAAGTACAAAATTGTGATGAAAAATTACTGAAAAATAAGTGAATATACCATATTTAAGGAATTGAAGACTCATTACCAAGATGTCACTCTTTCCAAACCTGATTTACCAACTCAGTGCATTCCCCAAAACCTCCCAGTGAGCTATTTAGTGGTTATAAACAAATGATTAGAAACTTTATAAAGACAAAATATTCAGACTAATAAAATACTACCTCACCACTTGACCTAAAGTGCTGACAGCATCTTATTTCAAGGCTTACCATAGAGCGATGTTAACCACAGAAGTGCATTTTTTTAAAAAAGGAGTATAGTAATAAATCAATTAAACACTTTAGAATGCTGAAGTAGATCCATATAAACTTGGATCCTTATAAACATGAAATCTTAAAGAAAAGAACAAAGGTAATTCAATGGAAAAAATATCTTTCCAACAAATATGACCACAATAACTAGACAGGCACATGCAATTACATCTAAACAGAAACCCTATACACTTAAAGACTACTTCAAGATGAATCACAGACCAAAATATAAAACACAAAACTCTAACATTTATAGCACTGGAAAAATGTAAACTTCTTTAGTTTGGCAATAAATGTTTAGCTACATTATCAAAGGAATGAAAATTCCAGGGGCATTCGTAAATAGAATTTTTAAAAATCTTGAAAACCACATGGAAACAGGAAAGTAAGTAAATAGAACTAACGGCTTTAAAAAAAAGAATAAACGACCAATTCATGAAAAAAAAAAAAAAAAGAGTCAACTTCTTTAACCAGAAAAGTGGCTTGGGGGGTTGTATATCTGGGAACTGTTCTTCTGATCTAGAAGTAGTAGTATTTTTCCTGTTCTGCCTTTGTACCTCTCGTGGCTCCACAGGGTCTGTTGGTCCATGAGTGGCTAGTAGGGGAATGTTGGAAGATGTTGCTGGCTGGTCAGAGGTAGCTGCCTCCCCATGCTGTAGCAGCTTATCTCAATCAACTCCGCAACATGGGGCTCCACCCAACCCCAGCAAAGCTTCCTGCTCTCTACCTGCCCTTATCTGGAGGGTCCCTGGACCTGGAGGACTGACCTTATCTAAAGGCTGTCTCTAAACAAGATGCCTGATTCATCTTTAGCTTGACCATTTGCACAGATCCCTGCTAAGAAGACTTGTGTTGGGGGATCTGCTATAGGACCCTATTGCCACATAAAAAACCTTGTGATTGGAGAATGCCACTTAATGCAGATTAGGATTTGTCCCCAGGCTCCCCAATCCTATATATTCCTTTGACCCTGGAATAAAATCTAGCCAATTCACCAAAATCTGTGTCCAGGAGAGCTGTCTCCATTTAGGCTCCCAGGCCGCCAATGCTTCCTGTCCACTCCATACGCTTTTTCCCCTTTTGATGTGGTGGCCCCACAGGGGAGGGGGAGGCACACAGTTTCATCTTCCCAATTATAATGATAAGAACAGAAGATTGAAACTGATTGGGTAAAACAGGGACCCCAAAGCAGCAGTTAAAGAATGTCCTAGCTGAAGGCGTGAACTGCCAGAAGATAATTCTGCTTCCGCATTCCTCTTTATATCTTCTCTTAAATGAGCGCATGCCTAAAATCTGTACATAAGCATCTGTCTGAGACAGAGAGAACGCATTCAGATTCCCTCTGGATGTGTCAAGTGGATTTGTTACCAGGAGAATTTGGGGTGGGGTGGGGTGGGGTGGGCTTTGAGGTCACCTAATGTTACTTTCTCCTCTGCCTTCAATGTGGAACAGGAATTGTGGAAATTTTTTTTTCCTCATGGTTTATTTTTTTTATATTTAAAAATTTCCATCTCCTTCCCTCCTCCTCCCCCCTCCCTCCCCTCCTCCTCCCCCTTCCCTCCCCTCCCCTCCACCCATCCCTCCCCTCCCTCCCTCTCAAGGCCAAGGAGCCATCAGGGTTCCCCACTCTGTGCTAAGACCAAGGTCCTCCCAACTCCCCCCAGGTCCAGGAAGGTGATCGACCAAGCTGAGAAGGCTCCCACAGAGCCCGTCCATGAAGAACAATCAGAGCCCAGAGCACCGGACTGAGCTCCCAAGGTCCTGATGAGGAGCAGAAGGAGAGAGAACATGAGAAAGAAAGTCAGGACCGGGAGGGAACCTCCAGCTGGCGACAGATGGGGAAGGTGACTGAGCCCCACATTGGAGCACTGGACTGAGCTCCCAAGGTCCCGATGAGGAGCAGAAGGAGCGAGAACATGAGGGAGAAAGTCAGGAACGAGAGGGGTGCATTCCACGCATGGAAACGGTGGGACAGAACTAATGGGAGATCACCAACTCCAGTTGGAATGGGACTGATGGATCATGCGACCAAACCCGTCTCTCTGAGTGTGGCCAGCAGCGGGGGCTGACTGAGAAGCAAAGGACAATGGCTCTGGAAATTTTTTTCAATATCAGATTTCCATATTCCTCATCCAGAAGAGCCTGGGTTCTAATTTGGTGTCTAGCACTGTGCTGGCATGCTATAGGCCTTCTGTCCTTTCCTCGTTGGATCTGGTGCCAGGTCTAGGTTCCAGACTGTTCACACTAAAGCAGCACCTAGTCTCCTAGCTTACCCATAAGGACCAATTTGTTTTAATTCCATTTCATCTTTTTTACTTCATGAATAAACTTGACTCGTCATCACATAGTTTGAATACAAAATACCCCATTGATAACGTGTTAAAGACTTGACCTTGGGGTTTCACCACCGGGAATTGATTGCAACATTGAGAACATGTGACATTGTGGTATATAAGTCCTTAGGTTACTCGGGACATAAACGTAAAGGTGACTTGGGCAACAAGGTTATATTTATTTTCTTTGCTTCTTGGAGTAACATGAACGGTTTGCTCTGCCACATGCTTCCTACAATGGGCATCTGGCAGAAACTCAAAGGAAGGAGTCCCTTGAACTTTGGGTTGGACTATCCTGAAGTGTGATCCATAACAAACCCCTTCAATAAATTATTCGTATCAGGTATTTTCTATAATAATGAAAAGTCACTAATACACCACTCATGCCGCTGCCTTCACTTCCTTAAATAAGTAAGTCAAAGGACAACCATTCCTTCCTGAACACTGCCCAGATTTCAGAGCACAGTGCAATCCCTATGTGTGCAATGTACCTTTGCATCTGCAAGGCTCCCACACTGAAATGTCACTAAAATTCTAATTCTCTTTCATATTTTTATTCTTATGAAATAGCAAGCACGGAAACCATTTCACTTTTTTTAAAACTGAAAAGGTTAGTAACCACTCATTTCTCTTGATTTGCATATGAAAACAAACGGCTTTCTATCTCATACAAAAAATAGGATCTTTTTAAAGAAAAACCATTTTCTCCTCCACAGTACTTCACATTTGTATTATCAAAGGAAACATAAAATTATACAGTCTGATGCTTTATCCATCCATTTTTTTTTTTTTTTTGCTATTTGTGAAATACAACAATTAGGACTGCAAACATTTCTTTCAAAATCTTGGATTTTAAAAATGTGTTAAGATAATTTTCTTAAATGTGATATGCTTTATTTGCTTTTGCTTTCCTGCTGAGATGAGCCTTGAAGGTAAACAAACTTGAATCTTCCCAGTAACTAGATCTTAGAACAATTCAAAGCATTTATAAAACCCAGAGTTTTCACTAATTCCAAATCCAACAGGCATGTTACTCCTTCCCCCTGGGGGTGGGGTGGGGCACACAGCTCTGGACCCCAGAGATCAGCCAGGATTGAGGTGCAGATATGCATGGGAAGGGAATGCACAGCCTCCATGCAGCGTTTCTTCCTCACTACCTTTCAGATTCTGCTTCGGTTCATCTTTGCCGATCCTGATTCATTGAGGACCACTGTCCTATAGGAAGACCCAGATCTGCACACACACATACGTATATATACGTATATATGATGTATATATATATATGTGTATATATATACGTATATATATGATGTATATAACTCCTAATGCTGTTCTTTCTAAGCAGTGGAGAGGCTTTCCCCTAATCTGGAGTGCCATTAATGTCTTATGAAGCTATAGACTTCAAAAGCTCACTATTTCAGCTCCCTTTATGCTTCACTGTATATGTAATAAAATTCTAGAGAAAGAGCAGACCTCACTGTCTGGTAGACACTTTTAAACTCTGCTACAAGCCCCAGATACTTTTGCGAACTGAGTTCCTTTACCAGGCCTTGCTATTATGCCCAGAACCTTCTGATTAAAGGAACAGTGTAAGTGATTTATAAGTATTCTGTGATAGCAAATCTTTGAATGCTTGCAAAGTTTTCATAAATGACTAGATGCTTGCTTTAGTCTTTTCTAAGACATTTCATATGTGCACTTTCGCATGAGGAAGGTGGTCCACAGGAGTACCGAAATACTAACAGCTGGAAACATGTACGAGCGAGTTTAAATAAGAATCTTGAGTGTTTTCAGCAGGGCGTTGAGATAAGAGAGGGGATTTCATCACTCCTTGCGGTATAATTATTAGTTACTTTTTATGGAGGCGCGAAGCAACATAGGAAGCTGAAATTGTCACACAGGAGGAAAAGTCCCCGTCTATTTGCATGACAAGGCTTTTTGTCCTTGGGTAGAAATTAAGTGACTGCTAAAATACCTTCAGTGTCCTACTGTGAGGGCAATTCCGATCTAATGCTTTTCTACTAGGTAGGATCATGATGTTAAACTCCATTCTCAGAAGCCACAAACTTGCTAGCTGTTCCTAACCAATATTAAATCAAGGCAAGGCTGAGTGCAGTCAGAGCAATATAGATAAGTTCAGCTTATTTGATAGCATCTTTTTTGGCTAATGAAAAGGTGTCAAATTATATTTTGTGAAGTTCTAGAAATTGATCATAAAGAGAGCCGGAAAGTATTAAGTCAAGATTAGTTAAGTAAAACCCTGCCCTTAAAGATTTACACCCTTAAAGACTTTTTTATTTTTTATATCTTTTGGAGAATTTTCATTTGTTTATCATCAAAGTTTGAAGCAAGTTCTAGTTATCAAACTTTTTGCATTCTTTTAACTTATAAATAGGTCTGGGGCCCTTAGTCTCTGAGTCAAAAAATGCTTTCTTTATGTTCTGGAAATTATTTTTCTAAACCTCCTAGTGTATTCACATGCCTGAATATCAGCCAATGGGATAAAAGAAGAAGTTCATATGGTAATTTCTTTTTTTAGAAGCATCATAATAAAAGTATAAAAGTCAGTTTTATTAAATGCTCAATTCTTAAAATTATTTAAAATTATTTTTTAAAAAATCCCACCCCTGTCCTGCCCTCCGTCTAAATAACCACTGCCCAAGAACATTATGCTCAACAAACTTTTCCATCTGTCTAAAACCTGGAACAGGGCTCTCTCAGAGGACAGCTGTGCTGGTCACGTGATGGTTAACCTTGGGTATCAGCTCCACTGCACCTGGAAATCACTGAACCTACCCAGCAGGGCACATCTGAAAGAGATTTCTCTTGATCATTTGAGGTCGGAACACCTCCCCTAAATCTGGGCCACACCTTCTGGTGGCAACCTTAAAAAAGGACAGGGAGAAAGGAAGCGTTTGCTTTTCGCCTGCTTACTCTCACTCTCGTTGCCACCTTCATCTAACCTGTTGCTGAGACATTCCTTTGCTGGTATTAGAACCTGCATTTTCGGGATTCCAGTGTAGGCCGAAGACCAGCAGCTCTCTAGGGATCCCGCTGGACTCTAGCACCAGATTAGACCCCATCCGGTCTTGGCCTTCCTACCAGGAAGCTGTTGTTGGACTACTCAGAAATCAGACTGTAAGTCACCCAGATAAATAAATAACTCCACCTCCTCTCTCTCTCTCTCTCTCTCTCTCTCTCTCTCTCTCTCTCTCTCTCTCTCTCTCTCTCTCTCTCTCTCTCTCTCTCTCTCTCTCTCTCTCTCTCTCTCACACACACACACACACACACACACACACACACTCAGTTCTGTTACCTTAGAGAACCCCAAAATGGATCATGACCCATACTTGCATAGCCCTCATTAGCTAACTGGCAATCCGGTGAATGATGGAAACAGCTAACACAAAACACCAAAAACAAAAACCAGGAAAAGGGGCGGGGCAGGGGGGGATGTAGCTAAGTAGTTAGCAATTGCTTAGGCCCTGCAGGTTCAGTTCTAGTCTCAGAACCTCAGAGAGGTTGATGGATGCAGTCCAACCACAGCGTTGTAGTCTATGCCAATTTCTAAACCCTCAGAGTGCCCATGAAGTCCAGAGAACAGAGCAGACTGCGCAAAGGAAGGTCTCCGCAGCTCTCAGCATTCACTAGGGAGCCCAAACAGCTTCACAGTGCCACCTTCCCAACTGCTTTCATAGTTGCCATCTTTGTCATCAAAGGCAAACTCCAGCAGAGGACGCTTGGGGTGCCAAGCTACGGCGAAAGTCAGGGACTCACATTGCATCTCCCATAGTTTCTCTCCTGTCTCCACTTCAGCTGTGTCAATGAAAAGATCGCCTGAAGCCAACGCCAGCATTTTCCCATCGTGGCTAAAACTGAGGATCCTCACCGGCCAACCCAATCTAGAGAAGCACCATACGTACAATAACTCATTCACACCCCAGAGACTGACCAAAGCATCTGCACTTCCTGTGGCGAGGTATTTCCCCCATGGGGTCAAACTTGATACCAATGCAGTTAGAAGGATGGGCATTGATGAACTGCACAGGCTTTAGTTCAGGGTAGCTGAGAATGTTGGTACAGCCATTGCCATTGGTCAGGAAGAACATGTTATTATATTTATTCCAGAAGATTTCGTTGACCTCAAACTTGAACTGCTCTTCTGCTTTGGAACGGTGCGTCTTGACATCGATAAAGGTTACGCTATTATCCTTGTTGCCCACAGCAATGGTCTGCCTTTCGGGACTTCAACAGATATTAATGTTCTTCCCTTTGGTGTTCACAGTGGCAATGCATTTTGTAGTCCTCATATCCCAGATGTGAATGGTTTTATCTCCAGACGCACTGACAAAGAGGTCAGGGTTGCCTGGATGCGAGCAAAGCTGATCCACACTATCTCCATGTCTCCAGCAGTCGTTTTCTTTGACCAGTCGGTCCTTCTCCAGCAAGAACAAGCTGGCAGTCTTGTCGAAGGACCCCGAGGCCAAGCGACTGCCGACACAGCTAGCTCCAGGCCACCAAATGCACCTTGGCACTACATGCACACCGGGAACTCGCGCGTCTTGCTGTGGCCTCAGAACAGTTCCTGTATCCCGAGAACGTAGCGAGACAAGCCACTCCTCGTAGATCACTGGTGGAGGCACGAGAATCCACACGGGCACCACCATGCGGCCCTCAGCAAAGACTGATTACCAGCAGCTAGATAACTGGGCCTGGCACCGCTGCCGCGCGCATGCGCTGGGCATGTGGTAATTTCTTATATGTTCCTTGTACAGGCTTTTGGAAATAATTCTTGTACATTTGTATTTCCTCCATTCTGCCTCCTAAAATACAGATGCTATCTTGTACCACAATGTCAAGTGTAGCATCTTTGTATGGCTCTCTGTTGACCTGAAGAATTTTAAGTGTCTGAGACTTATTAGTGCGACATCATGCATTACTGGACTTTCATTAAAGAAAAATAAAAAAAATAATAATTTTGATTGATTAAGTTAACCATGCCATGCCAGTACTATCAGAATCGTAATAAAATCAACTTCTAATTATCCTTTCTGTCATGTAAGTTATTTTATCCATTTCCTACAATGCTTCCCTTGAAAATATCAACTAAAATGTGAAACAATTCACATATGTGAAAACATAAACAGAAAACTGGATGAGGAAGTGTTTTAAAAAGATACTTTACAGAAAGTTTAATGATTTCTCCGAAGGTAAAAAAAAAAAGAGATATTTAAAGTGGAATGTTCTCAGTAAGACGTTATAAAAGAAAGAGAAGCCCTTAGAGGTAGCTTTTTAAAAAGACAAAAACAAAAACAGCTATCTTCACAGAATCAGGTCACCTACAAACAGATGAAAAAAAAAACAAAGAATTTTCAGTAATGATAACAAAAGTAATTAGACAATTAGTCATAATGTCTTCAGTGTGCCAAGGGAATTAGCTCAGGCTTAGACCCTTAGGAGGGCTTAGTCCTTCAAGGTTAAGCATGACATAAAAACAGTTCCTTTTATTTGGAGAGTTTGGTACTATAAAAGTGATTCCAGAAAGAAAAAACCCAATCAAAATGATTTGCACCATAAGAAAAAAAATGTCAGCCAAGTTCATGGTAAATCTGTATAGTAATACCAGTCCTCTGCGTTGCAGAGGGCTACAATCTTAAGACCAAGCTTCATTTAGCTTCCTATGGACCATACTGCCACAAGACAAAATCACCCTTCCTATGATCAAACAGTATTTGTGGAAACTGATAGTCCTCGCTAGAAGTAAGGATAGGACCTGTAGAAATATACAACTTTCCCAGAGAGTCTATATCAGCAATCCTAAACCTTTGGTGGTAGCATATCAGATATTTACATTATGATTCATAACAGTAGCAAAATTATAGTTATGAAGCAACAATGAAGTAATTACATGGTTGGGGTCACCACACAGGAGGATCTGTATTAAAGGCTCGAAGCATTAGGAAGGTAGAGAACCACTGCCCTAGATTTTTCTTCTCTTATGTTATCTGGGTGGCAGTTACGTATGCTGCTTTTGTCATTCATGACACTATACATTGCAGACATTCTTTTCTAGAATTTGAACCATGTAAACTAGGGACCTGATAGACACAGGAAGGGTGACTTAGTGACTTTGGCGGGCTGCATTCCCTTCTTCTTGTTCATCACCATGTAAACAATCGCTGTTGCACAGAGTCACTTGTTCAGGTGAAATAACATGAGTCACTCTTTGAGCTGTGGGTACAAAATCACCTTGGAGGCAGACATTGCTTTTAGATTTCCCCAGCGTTCTAGTCCACAGTGCCTTAGAATGTGACTATGTTTGGATTTAAGGCCTTTAAAGAAGAAACTAATGCTTAATGGGGTCAGGAAAGTGGGACTCCTGTCTAATAGGTAGGAAAGAAAAGATGGTATTTATAATGGCAAGCACTAGGGAATCTGCGTGGCCAAAGAAAGGTTGTTTATTTTAATGTGTAAAGTTGGTCACTACCGACAGAGAGATTTAAAAAGGCAGAGTGTGCCACAGTAATACAACTCGCAGTGTTTAGATCCTTGGATCCCTTTTCTCCTTCCTCCATTAGCTGTGTAATCTGGAGGGTATAATCTTATATTTCATCTGGAACCTATTTTTGTCTATTTCTCAAGAACATGATTTTATCTCTACATTTGGTATTCAGTTTATTTCAAACCTTTCTGGACCCATGATCTAGTTCATTAGGAATTGTTGGTTGTTAATAATTTTCTACTCTTTTTTTTTTTTTTTTTTTGGTTGAGTGGGGTTGGCGGAACTAGCAGGCTTTAGCAGAGGCCTGGTATTTCCTATTTATTTGTAGCTTGATGCAAGGTGATTAAAGGTGTTTATGAGAACGCACCATTTTTATGATAGTAATTAAAATATTTTAAAATTTTTCCTATATACTTACTGTATTTACAACATTTGTTCTCTTTCTTTTCTCCCTCCAACATCTATCATGTATTCCCCAATCTATTCCCTCTTTAATACATGGCTTCTTTTTCTTTAATTATATTATATATGCATATACATATCAATGAATACAACCTGATAAATGCATTTAATATTGCTTGTATGTGTATGGCTTCAGGGTTGATCATTGCATTGATATTGGATGATCAATCAGGGTGCTCATATTGGATGATCAATCAGGGTGCTCATCTTTGGAGAGGACAAAAAGAAAAGAAAAAAAAGAAAAAAACTTACCCCCAAAGCAGTGTTGGGTCTAACTCCACTAACACATTTATACCTCTCTCCTAGGTTCTCCACTTTGAATACCAATCATCTCTCCTGTCCTGGAACCCTTAGATGGCCATTCTTCTGACTAGCATGGTCCGCTATTCATACAAACCCTTCCTTTCCTCCCTTAAATGTCACTGCTAACCCCCGTGACACAGATTTCTTCATCACATATCTATACAAATATTAATTTTCAGTAAAATTTCTTGATTCTATCATAAACTTCGGCAGGATTCCTTATGACATATATTTTCTAGTTTACTATAAATAAAGTGTTAACCTTTATGAAAGTACTTAACTTAGTACACAAATAGGCAAGTAAAAGTACTGAATAAATGACAGCCCAAATTTTTTTTTTTTTTTTTTTTTTTTTTTTTGGTTTTTCGAGACAGGGTTTCCCTGTAGTTTCTAGCTCTTGTAGACCAGGCTGGCCTCGAACTCAGAGATCCGCCTGCCTCTGCCTCCCGAGTGCTGGGATTAAAGGCATGCGCCACCACCGCCCGGCTGACAGCCCAAATTTTGATGATGATCAAATAATAGATCACTGATCTCCACTTTATATCCCCACCCACATTACTCCATTTGTAGAATCTGCCATGAAAAATACATGTATATGATTGTGCGTAACAAATAAATACAGAGAGCAAATGAGTGTGGGATACACAGCCCCAATTGATTCATTTACAACACAGCTCAGACATTGAAGGTTCAGGACACAATGTGGAGGAAAGGGTGGAAAGAATACGAGAGTCACAGGACCATCTGTTATGAGGGTACTTTCTCTGCACATGAGTGGAAGCTGCAGCTATGAAATTTTTTTTTTTTTTTTTTTTTTTTTGGTTTTTCGAGACAGGGTTTCTCTGCAGCTTTAGAGCCTGTCCTGGAGCTAGCTCTTGTAGACCAGGCTGGTCTCGAACTTCCAGAGATCCGCCTGCCTCTGCCTCCCGAGTGCTGGGATTAAAGGCGTGGGCCACCACCGCCTGGCTTGCAGCTATGAAATTTTAACAACTTCATTGGCTGAACAAGACCTATGTATATGATGACAACATATGGCAAGTCAACTGGGATGTGAAAATACTCACAGGATCCAGTCCTTGTTATAGAGTTACAGGCAACTTATTAGGGGTCAAGGTCCTGTGGTGAAAACCACAGAGATCGCCCGCCCATGCTAGTGGGAGCTTATGGACTCTGGATTGACTACAAGGATCTCTGAATATGGATGACAGTTGTGGGCCATAATTTGTGGGATCTGATCTTATCCTGGGTGCACAAACTGGCTTTTTGAAGCCCATTTCCCTATGGTGGAATACCTTGCTCAGCCTTGATGCAAAGGGAGAGGCTTGGTCCTGCCTCAATTTGGTATGCCAAACTTTGTTGACTCCACAAGGGAGGCCTTGTCCAGGTAGGTAGTGGATGGGGGTGGGATGGGGGGAGGTAAGTGGATGGGAGAAGGGGAGGGAGGGAAATTGGGGTTGGTATGTAAAACGAACAAACAAATAAGTAAATAAATAAAAAACAAACTATGACAAATTAATTTTTTCCTGCCCACCAGTTACTCCTTTTTTCTCCTTTTCATTTTCATTTGCTTTCTCAGTCTGGCTTAGAAAATAATATAATCATGATATCACAGAATTTGACTCTCTATGGAGAAAGAACCAAAATTTTGTGAATATTTATGTTCACTACAAAGGCATATAATAACTTCTAAAAACAAATTCTACAATTTGACAAAAGGAATCCACATGAAGAATATTTTGGTCCCTTTCCAGGAAATTCAAGAAGTCTTTGAAAGAATGAGAACCGTACATGTACCCTTCAGCAAGATACATGATGACAAAATGCTCAGTACAGTATTACATACCTTTTTGAAAGAATCACTTCATCTATTTGAGATGCACTAAACTACAATCTAGGTCACCCTATCCTTAATCTCCTTTCAGCAATAGGTGATTTCTTAGAAATATTCTAGACACAGCTTTTATGGAAAGAATCGGCATGCAGCATCCGCCCAGGAGAATAACCAGAACTGACACAAAAATTATTATCTCTATCATTCATGACTAAAACCCAGGGGGAAAAAACAACTCCTGGAAACAACCTGTCCCCACAAGGTCATATTCATTAGCCAAGAGAGAGAAAGAATCATCACACCTTTAACTGGGTCCTCTTGCATGAGTCAGAGAGATTTCCTTAAATATGCACAGGAGGAAGAAAGCCTTTGTGTTTTTCTTCTTGATCTTAGCCAAAAGGTCAAGAAGTGAATCCTTGGTAATTTTACAGTTTTATAAATGTATACTCTCTCTCTCTCTCTCTCTCTCTCTCTCTCTCTCTCTCTCTCTGTCTGTCTGTCTCTCTGTCTCTCTCTCTGTCTCTCTCTTGCACACGTGTAGCTCAGTTACTGAATTTAATGGAATCTCAATTTGTTAGTGTCAAAGAAAAAATGGGCAAAATACAAGTTTTTCTAATTTTTGATGATACTTTTTTAAAATGATGAAAAGTGCCATTTTTTAGCCATTTGATGTGATGGCCTGAAAACTATCAAGTTAACTGAAATATTTGATATCTATATGATGTGGGATTTCCTTCTTTATGTTGTGAATATGTTTTTTTTTTTTACCAATCTTTAATAAAGAAGTTATTTGGGTCAAAGGCTTAACAGAATATAGCCAGGCTGGAAGAGATATAGAGAGAGAAAGGAGGCAGAGTCAAGGAGATGCCATGTAGCTGGTGAAGGAGACAGATGCCAGATCCTTACCCGTAAGCCACAGCCTCTCGTCCATACACAGATTAATAGAAATGGGTTCATTTAAAAGGTAATAGTTAGTTAATAAGTAGGCTGAGCTAGTAGACCAAGCAGTGTTGTAATTAATATAGTATCTGTGTGATTATTTGGGTATGAGTGGTCGGGAGATGAAGGACCAGTCTCTGGTTACATTTATATAATAAATGGTACTACATGGTAAAAAGTGAAATATTGTCAAAGCGTTATCACTGTCTTTTTGTAACTGCTAAGAATCGCCATGACCATGGCGACTTCTTATTTAGGAAAACATTTAATTGGGGTGGGGTCTTACAGTTTCAGAGGTTTAATCATTATCATCATGGAGGGAAACATGGTACCCGAGAGTACGGCAGCCAGCAGGCCGACATGGTGCTGCATCTTGATCCAAAGTCAACAGAAAGTGAAACGTCTCACAGAGCACGGCCAAGGTATATATGAGACCTCAAAACCCACCTCTAGAGGGGCACGCTTCCTTCAACAAGACCATAACTACCCCATCAAGGTCACACCTCCAAATAGTGTCATTTCCTTTGGGGTACTTTCAAACTACCACATCACCTAAGGTTTAAATAGAGAAAGTTTGATAAAATATTGGTAATGTTTATTATGTCTTCTGGGCTAGTGTTTACAAGTATTTGTGCAATGCTGTATTTGGGGATACTAGCGGGATTTTGCTTGCTTGGCAGTGAAATGATAGGCTCACCAAGCCTGCTTTAGCCCCACCTCTTCCAGGTACTGTGCATAAGCAAAGGGCCATGTCTCAGAATAGCTCATCGCATTGCAGATTACTATAGCTTTTTTTTCTTTTTAAAAAATTTATTTATTTATTTATTTATTTTTATGGTTTATTTTTTTATATTTAAAAATTTCCATCTCCTCCCCTCCTCCTCCCCATTCCCTTCCCTCCGCTCCACCCATCCCCCCTCCCTCCCTCTCCAGGCCAAGGAGCCATCAGGGTTCCCTACTCTATATTTAGACCAAGGTCCTCCCAAACTCCCCCCAGGTTCAGGAAGGTGATCAACCAAGCTGAGAAGGCTCCCACAGAGCCCATCCATGCAGAAGAATCAAAGCCCAACGCCATTGTACTTGGCTTCTCAGTCAGCCCCCACCATCGGCCACATTCAGAAAGTCCGGTTTAGTCGCATGTTCCATGAGTCCCATTCCAACTGGACTTGGTGATCTCCCGTGGAATATATACATATTAGAGTACTACTCGGCGGTAAAAAACAATGACATCTTGAATTTTGCATGCAAATGGAGGGAAATAGAAAACACCATCCTGAGTGAGGTAACCCAGGCCCAAAAAGATGAACATGGGATGTACTCACTCATAATTGGTTTCTAGCCATAAATAAAGGACATTGAGCCTATAATTCGTAAAAAATCCCAGAGAAGCTATATAAGAAGGTGAATCCAAAGAAAAACATATAGTTATCCTCCTGGATATTGGAAGTAGACAAGATTGCCGGACAAAAAATGGGAACATGGGGGTGGGGTAGGATGGGGAGATGGGAGATGGGGAGAGAAAAGTGTGAAGTGGAGGATGGGAAGAGTGGGGGAATAGGATGGTTGGGATATAGGAAGGGTGGATATGGGAACAAGGAATTATATATCTTAGTTAAGGGAGCCGTTCTAGGGTTGGCAGAGACTTGATTCTAGAGGGGTTCCCAGGTATCCAGGAAGACGCCCCCAGCTAGTTCCTTGGGCAGCTGAGGAGAGGGTGCCAGAAATGTCCAGATCCTGTTGCCATACTCATGAATGTCTTGCATATCACCATAGAACCTTCACCTGGCGTTGGATGGAGAAAATGACAGAGCCCCACATAGGAGCCCCGGACTGAGCTCCCAAGGTCCTGATGAGGAGCAAAAGGAGGGAGATCGTGAGCAAGGAAGTCAGGACCGTGAGGAAATATCCTCTCCTGACAGGGCTTAAGAAGATTTTCTTCCCTAGCGTCAGCAAATCAGGCAGATGAGCCTCCTGTCCTGCTGAACCTTCATCTGGAGATGGATGGAGATAGAGACAGAGACCCACATTGGATCACTGGGCTGAGCTCCCAAGGTCCAGATGAACAGCAGAAGGAGGGAGAACATGACAAAGGAAGTCAGGACCGCGAGGGGTGCGTTCACCCATGGAGACGGTGGGACAGAACTAACAGCAGATTACTATAGCTTTACATCTCCGATTCACGAATGTATCTCTAAGTGGTAGTTTCTGCTTGAAGAGCAAAATCTACTGCTCATCAAACCCCTGTGGAAGACGTTGGAGAAACTGTCCGAAAATGTAGATTGTTTTAGCTCTAAGAAATGATTATGTTGCTATTTCAGGCTGACCTATTTAAAAATAGATGAAGGCTAAACCTGCCCATCTCTGAGATTCCAATAACCTGAAGACCCTCTTCAAACCAAGGCAGAGCTTATGGCCAGCTACACCGTCATGTCTTCTGTGAGGGCTAGTATGCTTGTGAAGCCATTTTCACCAGAGAACCCCTAGGCTGTGATTCCTTCATGCATTTCTGAATTCCTTGTTTCTTTTTTTTGGGGGGGGGGGAATTAATCAGTCTGCTGATCTCTTGTAGCTTCTGGTCCACCGCTATGAAAGGAGATCTGACATAAAGTTTGTAATGGTGTGACCTAAGCAAAGTAAAACAGTCCACTTCATTTTAGAGCCATATGCAATCCCACTTCTGCTATTATAGATAGAACACCAGCCATCCAAGTAAAACACCGATGAAAATTTCTTAAATACTTTGAATTACAGAACTCCTCGACTGGGCCATATACTAGGAAGGGAACATATCTTTCTACAATGATTCTTTCCTAGACCTGTGACTGTGGTGTACTGTTGGGACCATTGGAGTGCTGGCCTCCAGCTGCTCTTCCTTGCTAGAGATCTTTACTTTCCTTCTGATTTGAATTACTGAAGGCTGTGTTAGAGTTGTTTACTGCTCTACTTCAAGAGCACGTGTTGCCTTGGCCTTGAGGGTAAGAGGATAAGGTTTTCACCTGTTGGCCTACCTGAATGCTGGGTATAATATAATATAAGCCTCCATTGGTGCTAATAAAGAAAGGGCTTCTTACCAGTGACTTAGAGGTCCATGTATCTGTCCTCTCTGTGTCTGTGTGAGTCTCTGTATGTTTCAACCTTCAGCCCCTTGCCCAATGCTCAGGAACTGTATGGTAGCGCATAGAGCGCAGACAGGAGTTGTGTGCTGCAGTGTACCAAATCATACTCACTTCTGTTGTCTAAAGCTTTCTCCTATGTTTTCTTTCAAGATTTGTCATGGATTAGTCCTTATTTTGTGGCTTCAGGTTCATTCTCTTTTCTACATCAGATGAAGACAATAGATAATAGAAGGTTAGATAGGCACACAAACTCACCCTCCTGAATTTTGATACTATTTATCGAGCACCATTTGAGAAAAGATTTTAAAATTTTTATCCACTAAATGATCCTGCATCCCTATATAAATCAATTGATGATATGCATGCAGGCTCATTACTGGAATATATTATTCCATAGCAAACTGCTAGACATTAAAGACTATTTTAGTAAATTTTGAATAGAGAAAATGTAAGTCCTCTCTAGTTTATATTTGACAATATTAATCTGGGTATTTGATGTCCCTTGAAATCATATATGGTGAACTTTGAGATGCAAAGTTTCTAGTTTTGGTGTAAACATTGAGATTTTGATGGATATTGCATATCTTCCTAGGTCACTTTGGGAAATACTGACTTCTTAATAATATTTGCCTTCTAACTCGTGAATATTGGCTTAGGTCTGTTCAAATTTTCATTAGAAAAGTTTCATATTGTAAAAACCTCCCCCTTTATTAATTTGTAGATATTTTATGTTGTAACTATCAAGAGAAATATTTACTTAATTTATATGATATATTACTAGTTGTTAATACACAGAACTGCAAATTTATTTTGAATATTTATTTTTACCATTTCTGTTTTGAAATTTTTAAATACTAAGCATTTGTTTGCATTTGTTGCATGTGTTTGTGAGTATGTGTGTGTTATTGTACATGTAGTCACGTCATCTGCCATAGGATGTAGAATACCAACAACTTATTTAAGAATGTCTGTGTTACCTTCGATGCTTTTGTAATAGTGACACTTGATGAAAATGAATAGCTATAAAAATATTAAAGGAAAAATTATCAGTAGAGTCAGAGTGATGGGCATTGACTGAGTATGACAGGTTCAAAATTTCCCTTAAGTTAAGGGATCAGGCCAGTCCGTTTTACATCTCCAAGCCTCCCTAAATGTTGTGTGATATATTATGATTGTGTTCTGACAAATAAATCATAAAGTTTGCTTAGAGTCAGAAGGCCGAGCTGGCCATTAACTGACCATAGGGATTTGGAGGACTGTAGACAGAGAGGAGACAGGAAGTGGTAAGGTGGGGCCAAGGCAGGATCTTTGTACTTTTGGACTGAGGAACGGCTGAGGTAGGAAATGTCTGTGGTGGATCTCCTGGAGCGACAGAAACGTCTTCCTACACATAACTCTGTAACTAACGCCTCCGTTTATAGTTCTCAGTTGGGTGTTGTTGAGGCAATCTTAGGACCTTGTTCATGTCTACTATAGAAAATCTCAAAGAACAGGGTTATAGGAGAAATATTATAGCTTTTAAATTATCTTAGAAAATAGTGCTATATGATTAGTCTATTAAAAGCTAACAAGTGCACAGTGATCTGAGATTAACCGAGAATAAGTTATAAATACTTCACTGTAAATAAAATATTGCATCATCCCTGTTAAGGTTCAGGGAATACTGGAGAAGCAGTGACCACAAGAATTCAAGTCAGATGAGCAAGTAGGGCTGTGATGCGCCATCTGCTGGGAAGAATAGATACTGCACCCATGAACCCAAAGTAGCTAAAATGTTCAACCATCAAGGCGGCCTAAAATGTTCAACCATCAAGGGGAGAGGGGCTCAGAATCCTACTGTTCACTACTTCACGATTTGTTTCTTCTACTAGGTTCTGGTTGCGAGGGATGGGTTATTGCCTTCAGTTGTTTACTCCCTGGTGACCCCACGAAGCTCCAGTGGATAGTTACAATCCGGTGGCCGTACAAATAGCCTTGGGTAAACAAAATATTTCACAAAACAAAACCCCAAATTATGAATCCGTGAAAAGCCTGGAGGAGTTCAGGGGTATTTAGGTATTGGGGAGGGGAGAATTATTTAAAAGGATGACGGCAGAGAATGATCAGAATCCATCATATACAGGTATGAAATTGTCAGGGACAAACTAAAAAAGTAAATAAAACTGAAAAGAAAGTGAAAAACAAAACAAAACAAATAAAATAAGGATCTCTAAAAATCACAAATTCAAATTCTGGTCCAACAGAAAAGAAAACCATGCTACTTTTATACTTTATTTTTTTTAAGATGTATTTATTATGTATATATTGTTCTGCCTGCATGTATGTCTGCATGCTAGAAGAGGGCACTAGACTCAAAGAGATGGTTGTGAGCCGCCGTGTGGAATTGAACTCCGGACCTCTGGAAGAGCCGTCAGTGCTCGCAACCCATGAGCCATCTCTCCAGCAGCTACTTTTACACTGTGGTGTTTTTCCGCTCCACCCGTACTCTCTTTGATGTGCGCGTGCGGATGGTCTGCGCTGGGGATGTTTCCCATCATGTGCCTGAGGCTCGTTGTCTCCATTCCTCCCCACCTTTATAGTTTGAGGAAGGGTCTCTCAACAAATCTGGATTGGCTGTAAGTGAACTTCATTCATAGGTCGGGTTGTGTTTCCTCTTGTCAAGGCTGATGTTACAGGAACAAGCAAGCATCCATCATTCCTGCTTTTTATATAGCCTCCAAGGATGCATACTCGCATTGGCATGGCAGACGCTTGACAGCAGAACCATTTTCTCATCCTTTTAGCACTGTTATCTTTTGTCACCTTAACTTCATTTGAAATGAACAGTAGCATAATTTGCGGTTGTAAGCTATACATCATAGATGAAGCTCGTTATTCATCTGTATAATACACATGATTTTTCTTTTTTGTTTTATAAGCTTTAGGATATAACTGAAGGCACAGGACATAAAGAAAGGTACAAATATTACAGCACCCCCTCTTTTTTTGGTTGTGGCTTATTGTCTTGTTTTCTGGAGGTTTTGTTTTTTTCTGTTTTGTTTTAATAAGACCTCTATATCCAAAGCTTGCCAGGACCTAAAATTGTAGCATTGCCATGCCTTGAATTTGAACTTGCTGTCACCCTCCAGAATGCAAGGATTAGAGAATATTCATCTGCACAATAGTCCATTCTTGGATTAAAGGTTAAATTTAAGGGAAACAGAGTAAAATTCATAAAACTGTTTCTCCCAATATGTTGAGGCTTTGAAAGTACTATTTTTTGCATTATACTGCCACCTCGTGGTGACAACTGGTAAGAAACACAAACGTGCCCTGCAATGCATGGGCACAGGAGACGACTTCCTACGTATAACCCCAGTAGCACAAACAATAAGAGCAACAATGAATAAATGGGACCTCCTGAAACTGAAAAGTTTCTGTAAAGCAAAAATCACAGTCATCAAGACAAAAAGGCAACCTACTGACTGGGAGAAGATCTTCACCAACCCCACATCAGACAAAGGACTGATCTGCAAAATATATAAAGAACTCAAGAAACTAGACTTTAAAATTCTAAATAACCCAATTAAAAAATGGGGTGCTGAACTAAACAAACAATTCTCAACAGAAGAATTTCAAATTGCCAAAGATACTTAAGGACATGTTCAACTTCGTAAGCTATCAAGGAAATGCAAATCAAAACAACTTTGAGATACCATCTTACACCTGTCAGAATGGCTAAAATCAAAAACACCAATGAAAGCCTATGCTGGAGAGGATGTAGAGTAAGGGGTACACTCATCCATTGCTGGTGGGAATGCTAACTTGTGCAACCACTTTGGAAATCAGTGTGGCAGTTTCTCAGAAAATTGGGAGTCAACCTACTTCAGGATCCAGTAATTTCACTCTTGGGAATATACCCAAAAGATGCCCAATCATACTACAAAAGCATTTGTTCAACCATATTCATAGCAGCACTATTTGTAATAGCCAGAACCTGAAAACAACTAAAGAATAGATAAAGAGAGTGTGGGACATCTACACATTCGAGTACTACTCAGCGGTAAAAAACAATGACATTTTGCATGCAATTGGATGGAAGTAGAAGGCAGGATAGTGTAGATGTGTCACATATTCTTTATCCATTCTTCAGCTGGGGGGCATCTTGGCCCCCTAGTATTTTATCAAGCTCTTGGCCCCCTCAATATTGTCGCAAGCTGGGTTTCAGAGTTCCACTGAGGTTGTAGGAGGATAGACAAATTTGGGGGCAGGAAGTGGCTAGTAGCTTTCAGGGTCAGGTGGGCAGGGGTGGGTATTGGTAGAGCTTGTCTGCAGGAAACTCTCCTAGTAGCTGGCTAGAAAAGCCGAGGGCGTTGGAGGAGGGGCCCTGGGTTTTGTCCCACTGTGTAGTTCTTAGAGAGGGGGTGTCCTATGTGACTGTTAACTCACCTCTTAATCTCCTCTGTATTGGAGAAAGCTGTGTTTCAGAATTCCACCAAGGTTTCAGGATAGGCCTTAATAGGAATATTTAATACTCCCCATTACATAATTCTGACTTCTAAAGGACCATAGGCCTAAATAAAAACTTTAATATGGGCTGAGAATTCCCAGATTGACCAGCAAACAACCACCATGACAAATTCCTTCTGAATTTTCTCAATATGAAAAGAAGAATTACATTCTCCATGGCACTTAATGGGCTGGCATTGCTTACGTGATATTATAGGTCATACGTTCTAAGCTGAAAGTACAGTGGCTATAAAAAATTTCAGAGATTGATTCTGATGCTGTGTTGAAGAAAAATAGTGATGTCTAAGATGCTTAAAAGATGGGGTAAAAGTTCACTGAAAAAGAATTTGGTAATGCGCAGTAAATATTAGCTATTGATCAAGGGGAAGAATGATGCAATGACAGAGGGATGGAGCGGCAAGCATACACAGTCTTTCCCTCCCTCCTGGCCCTAAAAAGCTCCCTCCCTCAACGTCCACTCCTGTCACCTTCTTCCTCACACTCCCTCCCGTCCTCTCTCTACTCGCGCTCTCTCTCTCTCTCTCTCTCTCTCTCTCTCTCTCTCTCTCTCTCTCTCTCTCTCTCTCTCTCTCTCTCTCTCGGTGTTTTTCAAGACACGGTTTCCCTAGAGCTTTGGAGCCTGTCCTGGAACTAGCTCTTGTAGACCAGGCTGCTCTCAAACTCACAGAGATCCACCTGCCTCGGCCTCCGGAGTGCTGGGATTAAAGGCGTTCGCCACCACGGCCCTACCCAGAGGTAGGGTGTTCTAACAGTAGGTAAGTATTCTCTTAATATCATGGCAGAGGCAATAGATCATTGTAGCCAAAGTGAGAATAGGTCTTAATAATAAAAACCCGGCGTCAGATATAAGGGAAAATATTGAGAGATCAGAGAGACAAAGGAGCAAAACCACAGCTACCTTACCTATTCAACCTCCCAACTGAAAAGGGTGAGTTCCTGTCTCCTCCCAGTTCATCTCTTCCTCTCTCTGCTCAGTTGTATCACTTCCTGTCTTTCTGTACAGACCTCCAGACCTCTATGGTGGCCGGTGGCTAGCTTTGTCCTTTCATCTTTAGGCAAACTTTGTTTTTCGCTTATTTTATTTTTTTTCTCATTTTTTTTATTAAAAATTTCCATTTCCTCCCCTCCTCCTCCCCCTCCCCTCCCCTCCCTTCCACCCATACCCCCACTCCACCCCTCTCCAAGACAAAGAGCCATCAGGATTCCCTTCACTATGTTAAGTCCAAGGTCCTCCCAGCTCCCCCTAAGTCCAGGAAGGTGAGCAACCAAACTGACAAGGCTCACAGTGAGCCCGTCCATGCTTAGAGGTCATGCTCATTGCCGTTGTCCTTGGTTTCGCAGTCCTCCTCCACCGTCAGCCACATTCAGAGAGTCCGGTTTGGTCGCCTGTTCCATCAGTCCCATTCCAACTGGACTTGGTGGTCTCCCGTTAGATCTGTCCCACCGTCTCAATGGGAAAACGAAACTTTATATGTACAAACAAGATATTACCACAGATCATTCAAAAGACTCGCCGCTCCTACTTCTGTGACGACTCACTGGTCAACTCTGTATCGTTAGGGCAATTCTGATAAAGCAGTGCAGTCTCCAACAGCTCCTTCAGCAACTACTTGTGTAAAGCAGCCTGCTCTCCATATAAGTAAAGACAAAACATGAAGTAGTTTATTAAAAAGAACACAAATAGAAAATTCATGCAAAAGGTTTAGTCCAAAGGTGGTTGCTCTATGTGCAGAAGTATGAACTTCTCGTCTTCCTTAGACCCACAGTGCAGAACATGTAAATTTACTCCTTTTTTTCATTTGGAAAACACTTGACATATTCTGACAAAAGATTTCTTAAAACTTCTAATTACTGGTCCCTCATTAACATAGACATTATTTAACACAATGGACACCATAATATTAATAAAAGGCTATATTATAGATAAATATTCGACTTAATATAAAAAAAGGAAAAAATGGTATTCCAGGGCTGCAAAGATGGTTCAGCAGTTAAATGACCAGCATTGGCTGGTCTTTCAGAGACCCAGGTTCTGAGATGCTGTGTGGGTACTAGGAATTGAACCACAGAATTCAGTGCCCTCTTCTGGCCTCTACAGACATATGCATGGTGCACAGACATCCTTTTAGGCAAAATACCCATACATATGAAATAAAAATAAAATATATTTTTTTAAAAAATTGGTACTCCTATCATATAAATGGGGTTAAGACACAGCTAGTTGTCCTTTTTAATATTTTTGTTTTGTTTTGCTTTGTTTCGAGACAGGGTTTGTTTGGGTAACAGTCCTAACTGTTCTGGAACTAGCTCTTGTAGATCAGGCTGGCCTCGAACTCACAGAGATCCTCCTGCCTCTGCCTCCTGAGTGCTGGGATTAAAGGCCTTTGCCACCACTGTCTGGTCCAGTTAGTTGTTCTTTAGAAAAAAATGCTAGGAATTTATTTAGAAGAATTTTGGTCAAGATTTTTAAAGAACTAAACTGAACCAATGATCAACTAAACCAAGTGGCACTAACATAGAATTTAATGGAAATTCTGTCAATCTTTCTTCTATTCACCCTGATAGGAACTTGACTTTTAAGTGAAGGAATGTTAAGCAAAATGTATTATAAACATAAATATCATTATTGCTTACAGAAAATGATGGAAAATAATTGTTGCTCTGAAACTCATGAACTCGTGGTTTCCAACAAAGGATTTGTATATGTCTTCGATCAATACTGTACCCAGCAAAGTATCACAAACTTGTTGGTTTCAAGCATGACATTCATGAATCTCCAAAGAAATCTGTCTCGTAAATAACTTTATTTATTCTGTTGTATTAGAGTTCTGTAGCAGTACAAAAACAATGGTAGAAATATGATTTATATAATAGATACATATAATGTATATAATATATGTTAAATGTAAAATATAATTTATTAGAATGGCTTATATGAGTCAGACACAATTGCCATATCTCCAAAGTCAATATTAGCAACTGTGTTGGTTAATCTTGTTTAGATTTAACAACAACAAAGAGACACACATCTGGGTAGATGTGTGAGGACAGTTCCAGGAAGGAGTTCCTGAGAGGAAAATTCCCTCTCCCTGAGTTAGTGACAGTTTTACATATCAGTCGAGAGAAAAGGAGAGCCAAGCGAGGGGGGTTGGTAAGAAAGCGGTGCAGCGCTTCCTGTTTGCTAGCATTTCCGCGTTTGGGTAACTACTTTCTACCACATTATTTCTGCCTTTGCTGTCATCTGAATCCAGCCTCTTTGCCTTCCTCTGTCACTTGACTATATCAGCAACTAGTATTTCCTGGTTTTCAATCAAAGATACACCTGTGTCTGTCTGCAAATCCCACCACTTCAATTTCCGTGTCCACGTTACATAGCCTCTGAAATTAATTACCACTTCGTCTATTTTATGAAGATAGGTATGATTGCTTCCATTCTACTTAGAAAATCCAGGCTGCTCCCGGAGAACCTTGAATTATTTACATAATGAAAGAAAGCTTGTGACAGAATGTGGAAAGTCTCCAATTTTATTGTTCTGATGATCACAATATCTACGGGACTGACATAGAGCCAGTCCTAGTTGGCTTTTCTGTTGCTGTGCTAAACACTACGACAAAATTGCCACTTGGCATGAAAGATTTTAATTGGCTTATACTTCCAGGTCACACTCTACCATTGAGAGAAGTCATGACAGCACCTTCCCCGGTGATCAGCAGATCTCCCTACAGTCAAACTTGTCTAGACAATGCTCCCTAGAGGTCTTTCTTCCAAGAGCGCTGGAGATTGTGTCAGGTGGACAATTCAAAACTAGCCAGCATATAGAGCCATGATTTTGTTTTTTTGCTTAGAGATCAATAATTAAGAGGTTAACAATTTACCTTCATTGTTTACATTTTCCAAAATTAAAAATTCTTGAACACGCTAATCAGTGCCCTAACACTGAGTTGCTTGTGGTGCCTCCACTTGTTAGTTTGCATCTTTAGCTATCATTTAATATGTCTGAATGTTGATAATTATCAATCTCACCCCAGAGTGATATTAAAAACAGAACAATGCATTGTAAGAACTTAGATTTTTAGTATTAACAGAATAGCATATTTTAAATATAATTTTGTTAAATTCTTATTCTCTTTTGTGTTTTTCTCTCCCATTAAAATTCCCTTGTGCCACTCAAATACAAATTGAAATGTATATTCTTGGCAAATGACATTAACTACTTTTTTTTTCATAGCTGTGCCAAAATTCCTGGAACATGTAACTTAGGGAAGAGTTTAATTTTGGCTCAGCCTATCATGGTGGGAAAGACATGGCAGCAGGAGCAGGAAGCCACTGGTCGTGTTACATCTGTGTCCAGAAAGCTGGGAGAACGAGGAGTGATATTTCCTACCTTGCTTTTTCTTTTGGAACACAGTCAAGGATCCTGAGCATGAAGCTGTGCCATCCATATTCTGCCTAGGTCTTCATATTTCAGTTAAGTTGGTCTACAAAAGGACTCACAGACTTGCCAAGAGATTTGCCTGTAAGATGATTCTAGATTGTATGAAATTGACAACAAACATAAACCATTTTATACATAGTTTTCTCCAGTTATGAATATTCTGAATCTTTCAGCTAATTTGCTTTCATGTGTTTAGGGTATTTTATTTTACTTTAGAAATCTGAAACTGTAGAACAACAAGGAAAGTCAGGTTATGTTCACGGGGAACAAAATTAGCTATAAGCAGGCAGATTTAAATCATCTACAAAGAAAATGAAAGGCTGCAGAAATATTTTTGGCCACTAGGTGGTAGTCTTAATACATAGATATGCAATGAGAAACTTCTGTTTTCGGAATAAAACCATTTATTTCTGGCTTCATTATTTTTAAATGTAAAATTTAAACTGACGAGTTTCTGACTTGAAAATGGTGCTACTTAACTTCTCCATGGTATATTTTATTCACGTTTTAAAATACAGTATATAAGAGATTATATAAACTATTTACTTCTGGTTTATTTTTTGAAATAAATATATTTAAAATAACCATGCCATTAGTGAAAACAATGCTATTTGTGTCTGCCATCCCTCTAGATATTAAAATTAGCACTACAGAAACATTAACAATTTTAGAAAATAACTCTTACATGTTCCGCTGTTAACACAATTAGATCTATATAACTTTGCACAATATCTATTTGTTTTGTTGTCTGTCATATCCGTTTTAAGTTGTAAACCACAAAACACCTTTCTATGATAATGAGGACGCATTAAATTGGTACGTAAGTGGTGCAGTGTCTACATGCACCGCTTATCCAAGATCTTTGTGTAAGTGAGAGGACATTAACTTGCACAAGTTTGTGTATATGCCTATAAAGCAAAAATTCATGAGTAATGTCAGTAAAATAGCTTTCTTTAGGTCATAGTGACAACATCTTTCATGGTTAGACGTGATCACTTAAGTAGACATAGTTATAAGCTTTTTCCCCCATCATTGCTTAATTAAAATTTACATATACTTTTAAGACCAAATTGAATCACGGTCAAGAGAATCAAACATCCCCCCCCCCCCCGCCCGATGAAAAAGACATCAAAAAACTTCAATGGCAACTCTGAAGAAGAGTATTCTTCTTTTTAAATCTGGATAAATATTTTAATTTTTGAGAGGGAGCTTAATAAGAATTGTAATCGTTTTTTATTGAAAATCTAGTTCTGTAGTGGTTGAATGCAAGAATAAAGTTTCCGATTAAATTAATGAGGCTAATCTGTTATAATAGCAGATAATATTTAAAATAGATTTTTCCATTAAGTAGTGTGTGTGTGTGTGTGTGTGTGTGTGTGTGTGTGTGTGTGTGTGTATGCTGCTAAACCAAGTGTTGAAATCTCCTTGGTCATGTGAAGAAAATCCACACAAATAAGATCTGCTTTATGTTTAATGTTTAGAATGTTTAAGGAAAAGCTTCTGGAAGTGTCAGAGCTAGCTTCAGGTGTAACCTTGACACTTTGGTACCTTGGAGGAGCTGAAGGATTGTCTCGATCAGATTGGACTCTTGGCCCTGTTTGTGAGGCATTTTCTTAATCAGTAAATTGATGAAGGAGTATCCAACTCATTGTGGGTGGTGTCATTTCTAGGCTGCTTTGCCTGGCCTGTTTAGGAAGGTAGCTAAGCAAGAGCTAGAGAGCATGCCAGCTGGCGGCATTCCCCCATGATCCCTTCTGCCGTTCCTGTTTCCAGGTTTCTGACTTGAGGCTCTTGTCATACCTTTTCTTGACGAGAGTTTACTGTAACTTATAAACTGAAATAACCCCATTTCTCTGCAAGTTGGTTTTTGTCAATGTTTTGTCAAAGTAGAAGAGAACAAATTAGAACAGGAAGTTCTTGTTGTCAGTAAAGACATCGTGTTAGAGCAGAGGACACAAGGACTTTAGAAAGTCCATCCAGCATGATTTCTGGTTCCTTTTAATCATCCAATGATATTAAGATGATCCTAATCAACCTAAGAAGCAAACTAGATGATTAAGAGTAGAAATTCACTCAAGCAATAACCAAATATACAGATGAGCCAATATTTGAGAACATAGAACAAAGATTTATGGGGAGAATATTTGTTAAAAGTAGGGTCTTAGTTTAAGATTTAGTTTATTAGGAGAATTGTTCTCTTGTATTTTACTAAATATTGAGTGTTGGTTTGAATCTGAAGCATCCCCCATAAATTCATGTGTTAAACGTTTGTCCTTAGAATGGTGCTATTGGGAGGTAGTAATTTTTGTTCTTAAAGATATTAGCTGATGCAGCTGCCAGCCCAGTGGGCTGGTGTAGCTGCACGGAGACTCGCGGAACACATGTGACCAGGGCGGCGGGTGAACAGACGGTGCAGTGGCGGGTTAACAACATAGACCCAAAAAATTGACATAAAGCTTTATTAAAGGGGAAAGAGAGATAGAGAGAGAGAGAGAGAGAGAGAGAGAGAGAGAGAGAGAGAGAGAGAGAGAGAGAGAGAGAGAGAGAGAGAGAGAGAGAGAGACAGACAGAGACAGAGACACAGAGAGACAGAGACAGAGACACAGAGAGAAAGAGAGAGGGGGGAGAAAGGGGAGAGATGGAGGCGCGTGTGCACACGCAAAAGGGGACAATGAGAAGAGAGAGAGGGAAGAGAAAAGATTCAGGATGACTCCGAGAGGCCAGAGGTCGCTGGGAGTGGGCGTCCCGGGCCTTCTTCCTCCGACTCCGCAGTAGACACAAGCCAGAAAGAAACACAACAGTAATATTAGAGAACAGTATTAGAGAAAGGGAATACCAGGAAAACTAGGTCATTGCCGGTATGGTCTGGGAAGGAAGTATGGAATTCTGGTGTCTTCTCTTTTCCACTTGGACTTGGGATGAATGATCTCCGCTGCAGATTAATTTTAACTGTCTGTAGACCAAAAGTAAGAGGACAGTAAGTCGTGGACCAAAACCTCCACCTTGAGACAATGTTTCAAAACCTCCACCTTGAGACAATGTTTATCTTCTCTTATCTACCAAAACCTCCACCTTGAGACAATGTTTATCTTCTCTTATCTATTTTGAGACATTGTTTCTTTGTGTTGCCTTGGCTGTTCTGTAACTAGTTCTGTAGACCAGACTGAGTTCACAGAGATCTGACGGCCTGCCTCGGCTTCACAAATGCACACCACCATCACCCAGCCGATTTCTTAAAGTTGGTTTTCTGGATATATTGTATATAATCATTGTACTTTTTGAATATAGCTTTCTTATATTAATTATAGTCTTCTTTATTTTTTAGGCAAAAAGAGGAAATGTGGCATTTAGTTGTGTTTTAATAAATAAAGATTGCCTGAAGATCTGAGAGTAAAACCGTCCCACATGTCAGGTTTACAGACCAGCTAATGGTACCAAACACCTTTAACCTCAGTAGCCACAATAACACACATCTTTAATCCCAGTGGCGCACGCCTTTAATTCCTAGAGAGGAATATAAAACATCTTGGAGACTGCTACCAGACACAGTCTCATTTTATTCTGAGATTCCTGGAGGCAGGATCATCATTTCCAGACTGAGGTCTGGGAAAGAGCCAATGGTTGCCTGTTTTACTTTTCAGATCTTCAGGTTGAACCTCAATTTCCGACCCTGCACTTTCATTATTTGTTCTTTACTGTTGCTTTTGCTGTACTGGAAAATGTGTGTCTTCCTAGAGGGACAAAAGCAATAACAGCCTCACTGAGCCGTGAGTTCTGTAAGCGTTAATAATAACCAGTCTGTCCAGATAGACCCGTAGCACGTATCTTTCTATATCTTCAAACTCTTTTGTTGGAGAATTATAGAAATCTTTGGAATTTGGGCCTGGGAATGTAATTGCGTTCTCAGAGCTTGATGGGTTGTTCTGGTGGGAGCTTGAAAGATAAGATTTCCGAAAGAAATGTGGATGGTAAAGTTTCAGCTTGTGAGGTTTCAAAGGAGAGCAAGGAAGATGGGCCAGTCTAATATCTTATGTGTTTCCTGCTGTAAATTGCTACACAGTTATGTAGCATACCAATAAAAATCATGCAGTGAATGACTTTAAATCAGAGAATGGCTTAATGAAATCTGAAATGTGGGCTATAAGTATGCCTCATAGGTAAGAGTTCTATGTGCCAGTCGAAGCTCCAGATGGAGATAAGGACAGAGGTTTGAAGTCTCTACTTCTTTTGGAGGACTTTGACTGGACAAGGTTCATATGCCTCGCTTTAATTCTCAACTTAGTTTGCATATATGCTTCCCATTATGACTCTTCGCTTTTCTTTACTCAATTTGATTTTCCAAATTTAATACCTTATCTCCAAATGGTTAATTTAGACGGCTATTTATTGGGTTAGTTACTAAGTTAAATTCTCTAATTGTGTATGTTGAAATTATAAAAGAGAACTCTGAAATTTATTTACTCACAATTATATTACACTAATTAACTTTAGTAATTATAGCTTGATGAGCTTCAGTTTTTAAATTAATGAGTGTGTTTTATCGAAATTATCACTTAATAGAAAAATACTAAGAATCGTATTACTATAATAAAAGGCTTAGTTATTTAACATGATGATAATGAAAGTAAATTTAATAAGTTTTCTTTGTAGGACAAGAGAAGAACATTTGGATATACTCTCTACTTGATGCAAAAATAATGGGATATAAGTGTGTAATTTACATGTCATTTCCTCTTGTAATGAATTTTTCTTTTGTTTAAAATTACAAAGGAGGTTTTCAGAGGGTAAAATGGAAACAGTGGCAATCATTCAAATAAAAATGTATTTCATATTCAATTATTCACATTTTCATGAAAATATAAAGGGATGAGTCCTTTAATTTCATGTAAAACTGAATACTACGTTCTCCCGAAGATTTAGGAGTGTTGCACAGAGGTAATGTATGGCATTCTTACTCAAATATGAATTAGCATTGCATTCTTTTCCTGTATCAAAATCACACCCTAGAATTCCCTTTGATAACTGTCTGCTCATTGGATTTTTGCCAATGAAGACTAAAAATAGCAGTAATAATTATAAAAGAAAAATACAGCATCTAGGGTGACTTTGTTGTGGTCAGGGGAAATTTCGTTAAGTTTTGTTTTCTTGTCAGCCTACCAATAATTAAAGTTAATGGCCTACTTTTTAAAAAGGCTTGTTTTGTTTTGTTATTAGGAATTTTTATGCTACGATACATATATTTAGTTAATTGTATATGCATGCGTGTGTGCCTGAGTATTTGTGTATGTATCATATGCACGCTGGAGCACATGGGGGCCAGAAAAAGTCAGATCCCCTGCAACTGAATTTACAACTGTGAGCCATCTTATAGATGCCAGCAGCTGAATGCAGGTCCTTGGCAAGAGGAAAATGTCTTCTTAACCTCTAAGCCATCTCTCAAACCCTGTTATTAATACCTCTATTAATATAATCCTGAGTCAAAAGTGACGAGTTTCCAGGAAGTTGTGGCATTAATTAAAATGTGCAATTCCACGATCTTGTGTGATTCTGCAAGGAGTGATACTCTAGTTCACACCTGTATACAGCATTACCAGATTTATTACATTATTCAGGTATGGATTGAATGGATGGGAAAGATATTTTAATTTGTATGTATATTTCTGTATGTGCATTTTCACATCAATAAGGGACTTACACTTAAATATGTGAAAAAAATTTTAAACTAATTTTTTCATCAAAATTTTTGAAAACAGCTTCAGTTTCGATAGAAATCTATCTAATTAAGACTTGAGATATAAGGCACCATACATATATGTGATATGTGTGTGTGTGTGTGTGTGTGTGTGTGTGTGTGTGTAGAACCCAATAAATATATTGGATATGTATGGATTTAACAAAACAAGTGAATGACTTGTACAGTAAAAACTTTAAGGTCCTGAAGAATGTAAGTAAAGATTTCAGAAGATGAAAAGTTCTGCCATGTATCTAGTATAATGGTATAATCTAGTATATAGTATAATATATATAGTAAAAATGGCTTTCCTACCAAAACAAACTAAAAACTCAATACAAACTCCACCAAAATTCTAACACAGTTCTTCACACAGAACTGGAATAGAAAACTTACAGAGTCACATGAAAACACCAAAGCCCAGGATAACTAAAGCAATTCTCAGTACCAAAGAACTCTTGACAGGATCACTATCCCTAATTTCAAGTTGTATGTACTACAGAACTGTCATCATAAAAACAGCAAGATATTGATACAAAAACAGACATGTTGATTAGTGAAATTTAATTAAAGATACAGACATAGGTCCACACACCTGTGGATAGTTCATTTCTTATTTTAAATGCCAGAAACACACACTGGAAAAGACAACATCTTCAACAAGTGATGTTTGTCAATCTGGGTAGCTAGATGCAGAAGGGTTCAAAGAGATCCATACTTGATCACTCCGTACAAAACTTGACTCCAAAAGCATCAAGGATGTATTAGTGAAATGGTGGCCCAAGCTTGTTGAAGTAGCCAACCCATATCTGATGGAATTTGTGGCCATCTTCAAAAGACGAAACCCACCCCTGACAGAGTTGCCAAGAAGACTCAAGGGAAGGTGAGCTGTAAAGAAGACTTTCAGAAGAGAAGAGTTGCAGAGGAGATGCTGATACCACACCAACTGTCTGGGAGAAGCAGAAACCAGCCAAGCTGCCTAAAAAAGGGAAAGGCCGGAGGCATTTGTATTGGGCACTCTCCATCCTGATGAACTGCCTGCAGGCTGTGTAGAAAGCTCCAGATTCCCACGTTGGTGTGGGTTTCAGTGATGCAGCCCCAAGTGCATCCTTTTTGCTTAAGTAACCTCTCACCCGTATCCTGTAAGTAACTCCAATAAAACTCATTGATTCCAGCTGGGCTGTGGTGGTGCACGCCTTTAACCCCCAGCTCTTGGGAGGCAGAGGCAGGGGAATCTATGTGAGTTTGAGGCCATCCTGATCTACAAGAGTTAGTTCCAGCACAGCTAGGACTGTTCCACAGACAAACCATGTGTCAAAACAAACAAACAAACAAACAAAAAGGCAAAACAAACAAACAAACAAACATCGATAAACCTCATTGATTCAACCTTTCAGAATACCTTTTCTTCCAGAGCTGTAATTCTTCCATAGGGGGAAGCCTTTTCTCTTAGAGCTTTAAAATTTATAGGAGGTCTTCTAATTTGGAAGTCTTCAACACTTACTGTTTACTTGCTTGAATCATTGTCTGTCCTGAGCTCCAAGCCTGATCTTGCAATGCTTGTATTCTTGCAAGTGTCTCTGGAGTCAGCAAATTGTAGTCATATTAAGTAGAATTTATAGAAGTGTAATACTTATGATCTAGTCATTACTTCTCAAAGGAGATTATTTATGGCAACTTAAAATAAATATTCATGACTGGAGAAATAATTCAGTTGGTAAGACCATGTATTGATCTTGTAGAGAACTTGAGTTCAGTTACCAGCACAAAGGCAGATAACTCCAGCTTCAAGGCATCCAGTGAACACCTCTGGATGACACAGGTTTTCTTACTTTAAGAAATGGTGTAAAACATAAAATTCTCTATAATTTTAACACAACACACATTTTCTGCTATCAGGATACTAGTTCCAACACTTACAGTTAAATTGCAAAGTGTATATTCTTGTTTGGATCAAAAGTCTAGAAAACAGTAACTTTTCTGCAAACAAGTAATTTTCAAGCTTTTTCTTAACCTAATAGTCATAAAGACTTAAAGAGAAGAGGCTGATTATCAAATAGCAGGGTCAAGTTGTGCTCAAGATATTGACAAAAAAAAAATTAAGACTGGAAGAAGGAAGAAATCCTTACACATAAAACAAGAGAGCTCTGAGCTGTGACCTGTCAATTTAGTCAGACTATAGGACATTGCTGCTTTTTTGGGTCCTGTGAGTTAATATTTATACACAGGCTTGTTCTGACAGAAGTAAGTACACTATATGAGTAGAAGAACTCTGTTTTGCAACTTTTCTCTACTTGTAAGATAGATTTTCAAATCAAACTAATAATTGAGTTTTAGAGAGTTTTACAGATGTGAAGAATATAGTTCATAAAATAACTTTGTTTGCATGACTATCTTTATTTGACAGTGTTTGCCATATAGGGTAATAAATTTTGTATGGGAAAAATTTTTGAATATATATGAATGTGTGAGCTGCCTGTTTTACTCTTACTTTTTTGACATTTAATTCAAGAATATTAAATAGAAAAGAATAACCATTTATATCTTGTCAAATAGTTTTATTACTTACTTAAGTGCTTTCTACTTTTTAGGAATGTAAATTCCAAAAATCATATTTATACTGATATTTATCACGGTAATATGTAATGAGTTTTGACAATTCACTAACATTTCTACCAGAAAATGTGTGTTTCCTTTTAGTTTTTTGAGGTTAACTAATTATTTAATTATAGTTATAGTATAAATTTTTATTCTTTCTATTGAAAACATATAATCAAACAAAATGGTTTTGGTGCTGTGTAGAATTGTGAACTGCTTGATAATCATTTTTCTCTAATCATTTGCGGAAATTATGTCATTAAATAAAAGCATCGTTTTATTTGTATTTGTTATTGACTTCTTTTTACAGTTCTTCTTTTCCTTCTTGATGTGACATGATAACACATTCTCCTTTAGTTCTTCATCTCTACCCAAATTCTTCCACATTTAGGTCAGGAGGAAGTTTTGGATCTTTTTTAACTTCGGTGTGGATGGAACTCAGCCAGAACTGGCTTTCAGATAACTTAGGTATGCGAATTACCTTGCCTCCATGGACTCACACCTACGTGGCATGTAATTTGGATTGTTTAATATTAGTTTACATGTGCCCAAGAGAATTCTTCAATCAGTGTAGTTGATAAAGTTAATAATTCTTAAAATGACAGTAGTCACTATTATTTCTATTTCGTAGATTATTAACTCTAAAGAGTTTCTGTATCTCCACAGCAACTATGGCCAATAATTACTCTTTTTCTTTAATTAGAAATACTGACATGAAAAGCAGCCTCAACTGGACATCTCTCATCACCAAATGAATCTTGAATACTGGGAATAGCATGGACATATGTGCTGCATTTCACTTACAATTTAGTCTATATTTATTCGGTCATAGTTATTGTACTTCTGAGTTATTTTTCTTTACTCTTGTCCAGTAAAATGATAAAAATAGAAATGGAAAAATTATGTAAGGTTATACGTCACTCAATTATTGACTTTTACATTTTGCTTATTCTATGTATGAAAATATTTTCCCAAATATAGAATGTTGTTCAAGCAAAATAATAAAAAAAATCGAAGTGATAAGCTGAAATTAAACTTTCAATCTGAAATAACAAGGAAAAGAAGTGTATGGGATGCTCATGCTTGTGATTGTGAAGTTTGAACACTAGATGGTACCCCAATATTAGGCATGTGAAACACAATAAATGCTTAAGAGGGCTTCAGATTCTTAGAAGTTGAGTCTTACTGTTTTGAGCCAACTTTTAATTTATTACAACATTTATTTTGGCAAGATAACCATTTCTTGTTACACACTTCCATTACTTTAACTCTGATACAGGAATGCTTCGACTTAGAAAATATTGCACACTTATAAGCATACAAAGAATCAGATGTTCTTACATGTTTTCCATAGATACACCTAATAACAAGCCAAAGTCAGTCACCTGGTCAGACTGGTTACACTCTTAATGTACAGGAAACAGTTCTGTGTGTCATGAAATCACATCTACAAGCAGATACAAAAGCCTCTACTTTTCAACTATCTTATCAGAACTCATCTATTTACAAAACTTAATTAAAGTGACGAATAATTAAAATACCCATTCTCCTCTAAATGACAAAGGATGGATATAAATGAGAAGTAGTAGTTATTAATTGGTTCTTTTTTTGTCCCTAAATTTGAATATAAGCCTCTGTTTTGTGGGGAAATGGAAAGAATTATAGGATTTTCTCAGAAAAAAATAATTGGCTATCATTTGCTATATGAACATGTAAGCAACAAATTTTATAGCAATTCAATTGTCTGTATAGGAACACTGGCAGAACGTGTATTTGCAGAAAAATAAAATAGATGAGCCATTTATCCTAACAGGATATTTTCTCAGCAACTTTGGTGTTTTCTTTGTTTTGAAATAATACAGATCACATATGTATGTTCTCATTTTAGCTACTTCAAGGCAATAAATTATATACTGTTGAAGCAAGTTGATAAACCCACTAACATAGGACTTGAGCACACCCTTTCCAAGGTTTGAGAAGATTCACAAAACATACTTAGATCTCTCATAGGAAACTAATGGATGCAGCAAAGAGTCACAGTTACTGTGCTAAGACAATCTAAACTTGTTTTGATGACCTTCAATTCCTAACGTTTTGTGCAATATTAACCCAAACCACAGGCACGAAACGATGGTATGGAATGACGTCTATCTGTGGACACTGCCAACCAGGCACATAAAGAGATAGCCAAAAACCAAATAATTTGTGACATGAGGCAGAGATTGTTGCCATCTCCAGAGTACTGTTTTGCCTCCTTGTCCAAATTGTGTTTAGAACAATCTTGTTAGTGAAGACACAGTCAGTTGTCACAAAACCCACAGAAATATGGGAATAAGTTAAATTCAGCTGAAGTGAGTTCCCAAACTGCTCAGAGATTATCTTTCCATTATGAAAACTGTTTCCACAGTTGCACACTGAGCATGCAACCATAATCATTTGTGAGCCTGGCACAATGAAGATAAGAAATAGGTAAAAGAGTTGGCAGGGCCATAGCTTAAAATGATACAATTGTTTTTCTGTCTGAGACAGGATTTCACACGGTAGTCCCAGCTGACATCAAACTAACTGTGATTCTCCTGCCTCAATCGCGTACATTTAGTCTTCACAAATATGCTTGGCAGCTCCTCAGAAATAACTTTCAACCGGAATTCAATTTCCCAAGAAAACTGTTGCCTATCGGAATAACCTGCCTGATTGAGGGTCAGTAGCTAAGCTATATTCCTGGTAACTTTTAGTTTTTGTCTATAAATAGAGGAATCTTGTTTATAAAAGAATTGAAATGGCAATAGGATGTGTGTGAAGAAAAAATCTGTATCTTGGAAGAAAAACAATGTTCAAGTAGGTAGAGATCAAAGATATTTTGCCTTCTTGTATAAGGAGACCATGCCACTTAAAACATTGTAGGAATTCTCCACAGAGCTTTATTTAGATCTGTTTGAGGGCTTAGGAATGAGAGATGTGCACCAACATATCTTCTAGTCTTCATCTCAACATTTCCATAATCTTTCTTAACATGAAAATCATGTTTTGGGGCTTTGTATAGCAAATTTAGAAGATGTTTTACAGTGTCAACTGGATATCAATTGGCTTTGAAGTGGGTGGAAAATAGACCTTGATTCCAGTATAGTAATTCTAAATATAACTAAGAATAGCTCTGTTTTCTTAAAGGAAACCATGAATATTTCTTTTATTATGGATTGAACAAGAAAGCAAGACCTGCAACAGTGTGAAATGAATGCATCCAAACAAACACGGCATAGACACCAAGTGAAATTCTTCGGGGTTTGTTGCTTTAGTCAGTGGCATCAGACAAGACTCTGAGGAGAATGTTAAGTGACTATGGAACAAAAACTGTGGTAGGGTCCAAAAAGGATTGGGATTTCTGCCCCTTTTTTCACCCGCGAAACTGGAAACATCGTTATTTGACTCAAAATTTGCCCTGGGTTATGTGATTCTAAAAGAAGAGATTTTAATTAATCTATGACAAAATCTGTAATTACTGTTCCTCTAAAACAATGATGAATTGTTTACTTTCCAAAATATCTTTTGTACAAGGTGAGGTTTTACAGTCATACCTCAAATACACATGTATTCGTGCTTGAAAATACTTTAATTATCCTAGGATCAATCTTATCTCCTCAGATATAGAAATTATAATATTACTTATTATTTGATTGTACAATTGATTATGTATCATGGAGAACATAAGCATATGAAAGGAAAGAGAAGTGCTATTAAAGTTCTATTAAAACAGCCATGAAAATAAAAAAGGGTAATCCTTTATATTTATCACAATATTGTTGGAAAGCCTCAATAGATCCTTGGGAAAATTTATTTAGAGCCAGAAATTTTGAAGATTCACAAAATTAAATTGAGCCTTGAAATATTGCTGATTATATTATTCAATTATTATATATAACTAAACAACTATATAACTAAAGGTTATATATAATGCAATGATTTTAAAGTCAGATAAGCTCTATTAATTAATTTAATTATTAGATTATTAGATTGTATGAAATCTGTGTTTTGGTGTGTGTAGATAGACATATATGTTTGGGCTATAAAACAGATATCGAGGTAGAAGAGATGAGTCTCCATCAACCACTTCGCAATACAACACAAGACAATCAAAAATCTTCTTCCTACCCTCTAAATTCCAGCTAAGTGCATGGTGGATCAAGGAGGAGTTTCTCTATAACTTTGTTTAATTATAATTTCGTGCTTCACACCCAAGCAATGAAACCCTTTAAGTCAATAGAAATTTCAAAGTAAAGGAGAAAAAAAAAATCTGAAAAGTCTCCTGAAGTCCAATCTCCATGTCAACAAATCATTTAAATATCCTGCTTACTCTAAAATGGAGTGTATGAGATTGAAAGTTTGGGGAATCCTTGTATTTTATTTATTTATTTGCTTACTTACTTATTTATTAGCTTCAGATCACTCTTTTTCCATTTCTTCTTCTCTATCCCTTCCTATTAGTTTTGATTTTTAAAAGAGCTACTGAAATTTCAAGAGTTGACATTAAATTAGATTTGAGGAAGATAGGTGTTTTTCTCTATAGTTTATTATTTTAGATGAAGGGAGAAAGTTATCTCTAAAAAGTATTGAGATCGGTTCTAAGTTGGACATTGGCACTCGCACACGAACTCCATACATTGCGCTGCAGAGTCTTATAGCAGTCCTGTCACCTCTTGCTCACTGAGTTTAAGTTTTCCTCGTGTTTTTCTACTCCCACCCCCTATTCTTGGGACTTTTAGATCAATGTTTATCATTTTATACTTGGCAAAATCTCCTTAGAATGAAATGATTGAATTTCTACTTAGTTGTTTCATAAACAACTTTTAAAGAAAGTACCGTTCCCTCTATTGTTTAACCAGATATTTACCATATCCTAATGTTAAAAAATTCCCATCACAGGCCCTTTAGATCATACCAACATTTTTAAAACATTTCATTTATATATGGGGTATTGGTGCACAGATGTTTTCCAAAATTAATATTTTAAAAAATGGCATTGACTATACTGCTTAGTGTTTGTTGAGTGTTAATGTTTTCCACTTACTGTGCTGCAGGGCACCAGGCCCGTCTGTGCTCTATGCACCACCATACGGTTCGTGGACCGGGCAAGGGGTTGGAGATTGAAACACACAAAGACTCACAGAGACACGGTCATCCTTCCTGCCAAAATGCCCCAAGAATACCCCCTTAATTGTGTTCAGGGGCAGCTTATATAGGGGTAGCCACGCCCCAGCCAAACACACCAGAAACCATTCCCCTGCCATCGGGAACTCCTGAGGGTCTCATGCTTAGAGCAGCTGTAGGCACTCAAGTCAGGCGAACACAGTTGTTTACAAGAAATTCAGGATCTGAGGGTTCGCAGCTCCCAACATTACACTTTGCTCATTCTGGTGGCCACACTTTGTTCCCAGACTTGCTGATGTTTAAAGAAACACGCAATTAGAGAAAAACAATTTGATACAGGAATAAATTTTGTAAAGCATGCTTTTCCTATCTTTCCATACTTTATTATTAATACTAGGGCAGGAAGTACCAATAAAGAGAAAAAGAAATGAACTCTTCATTGAACCACAGGATGACAACAATGATCCAAAGACGTGCCATTTTATAGTGGGAAGCATGTGCCAAGAAAGTGGAATGGTAAATGGGAATCTTATTCAAGAATTGCCTGTTTTTCTCTTATATGGGCAAGATAAAGATAACAATGTAGATCACATATGCGTGTGGCTTGAAACATAAATTATTCCCCACGGTAAACCAGTGTAAATTTGAGCTAACAGATTATAAGATGAAGTGCAACTGGTACATTGAGAAAATCCCATCTCATTGTTTCTCCTTGTCCCAAATCATGGTCCAACATCAAATGAGAGCAGTAGGATTGTGAGCTACATCTCACTTTATTAACTCTTCAATTTCAATGAGCATTAGATAGTAGAATTAAAATATTGATCCTTTGCAATATAAATGTGCATAAAATTTCATCAATGCAGATTTAATATACTCTTTAAGACAAATGTTCATATGTTAAACTAATGGCTATTTGATATTTACTATTGAATTAATAATTTACTTCTTTAAGCAATGCTTATCTTATTATTTCTAATTATATTGGAGGCTGTTACAAAATGTCAACCTTATATTTCAGATTTTAAGTTGATAAATTAGAAGTCAATTTATGATTTTTTTGCAATAATTTTAAAGGTATAGATTATAATATTTCATGACTTTTATCTGTATTATAGATGCAGGGTTTTTTTTTTTTTTTTTTTGATTTTTCGAGACAGGGTTTCTCTGTGGCTTTGGAGCCTGTCCTTTAACTAACTCTTGTAGACCAGGCTGGCCTCGAACTCACAGAGATCCACCTGCCTCTGCCTCCCGAGTGCTGGAATTAAAGGCATGAGCCACCACTGCCCGGCATAGATGCAGTTTTGTAGATATAATTTTTTTTAACATGACTAGCATGTATCTGTGTCAGAGCCCCACATAGGAGCACCGGACTGAGCTCCCAAGGTCTTGATGAGGAGCAAAAGGAGGGAGATCATAAGCAAGGAAGTCAGGACCATGAGGGGTGCGTTCATCCATGGAGACGGTGGGACAGATCTAACGGGAGACCACCAAGTCCAGTTGGAATGGGACTGATGGAACAGGGGACCAAACCGGACTCTCTGAATGTGGCAGACGGTGGAGGAGGACTGAGAAACCAAGGACAACGGCGATGAGCATGAACTCTACAGCATGGACGGGCTCACTGTGAGCCTTGTCAGTTTGGTTGCTCACCTTCCTGGACTTAGGGGGAGCTGGGAGGACCTTGGACTTAACATAGTGAAGGGAACCCTGATGGCTCTTTGTTTTGGAGAGGGGCGGAGTGGGGGTATGGGTGGAAGGGAGGGGAGGGAAGGGGAAGGAGGAGGGGAGGAGATGGAAATTTTTAATAAAAAAATGAGAAAAAAAAGTCAGACATTGTTTGAAAGCATGATGGAAGAGATGTAGGTTATCCAGAAATCCTACATCCCAAGACACAGAAATACATCATCAGCTTAAAATGGGTAAAGATCTGGTGGAGAGTGTTTTGGGTATCATGAGTCATAAACACCAAGTGAAAAGTTTTCTTCGGTTCTCTGTAAATTTTTTGTGCCTGAGAAGATAGTGACTATCACTCTGGAAACACTCTCAGAATGCTGTGATCAATTAAACGGTGTCCTTTGACAAAATCTGATAAAACCGAGAAGGGCGGCTCTTTGACGCCATAAGTCAGATGGTAATGGAAGAACCAGGTTTCATGCATAGATAGAAAGAATAATAGGAAGAAGATATATGTTAAATCATATACAAGTATTCATAAAGCATAAATGGCAAGCAGTGGAATAAATAAAATACTATAAATGTGTAATGGTGGAGAAGGAATTTGTTTTCAAGGTATGCAAAGGTAAACCAAGAAAGCATTGCAAAGAACATGCATCAAAGCATGTACATTATCTTGTCATACAATTAAAGTTAAGATGATTCTTCAGCCAAACAAGACGAGGAGAAACCAAAATTGTAGGGGAAAGTGAATGTACAGGGGAAAACTTGCTGCTGTAGCTGGAAAAGAAAATATTCACCAATATTCTAACATTATATACTTAACTATTGATTGCAGGATCCCTTTGATCTCTTTTTCTATAGATACAATTATTCAAATAATTGTTATGATTCATTAGTCTTATAAATTTTACTTGTGGTTTCATACGGATGCAATGGCCATTTTGTACATAGAGTGGAGGTTTGCAGGTAAGTTGAAGATTTTTATAACCGGATGAACTAGTAAATCAGAACCTTAAACATCATTCTTCAAAGAGCTGTCTTAAATGCCCTTTAAGCAGTTTATAATATAATCCACCTGAAGAAAACTGGGAACTTCATAGCGAACACATCCTGTTTGCTAGTGAAGAGAACACAAACTATGAAGCTAAGTGAATTTTATTGTACATACTGCCACACACACACACACACACACACACACACACACACACACACACACACACACAAATACTGCTCAGTAAAAACAAATCTTTTCCCTCAACATTGCAATGTGGGTTGAGCTTCTACTTTCTGTTTCTTGAGCCAGTTTTGTGGATGAGGAAAAGTATTCATTTTCCCACCAGGCCCCTTCATGTGGATATGTGGACTGGAATGCCATTTGGGTGATGCAATTTGATGTACATTCTCTATTCCCAAATAAATTTCCATTCTTTAGTTGGATGGCTCCAATACCTGCTGTTAGGATCAATTCCCCCTATTTCTGAAGGTCTAGAAATCCATCAAGAAATGTAAATAAAATTTCCTTGATTATCCTCTTGTTATTATGATACCTTAAAAGCATTTTTCTCCCAGCACTCGGGAGGCAGAGGCAGGCGGATCTCTGTGAGTTCGAGACCAGCCTGGTCTACAAGAGCTAGTTCCAGGACAGGCTCCAAAGCCACAGAGAAACCCTGTCTCGAAAAACCAAAAAAAAAAAAAAGCATTTTTCTCGATCAAACTTGGAGGTGAAGAACTCTGCATTTCACACATTTTTAAAGATCATGCAGATATGTATGCTTTTCAATGAATGTGAGGTGAAGAATACTAATAATTATTTGGAAAATAAAAGTTTTCAAGGTTTCTCATTTTCCTCACTATTATTAAAACATTTTCTCAATCTATATCATTTCTTAATTAAAAAGTAGATGATTTTTCACGACATATCTCATTCCTAAATATAAAGAGACTCACTTGTAAGACAACAGCTAGGAAGAGAGCTAGAACATGGAAGACACTAACCAGCTGGCAAATAACGGGCTGATGAAATCTAGACTTGGTTCTTAAACAGCTTCAAGTAAAAAAAAAAAAAAAAAGTGCAATTTCTTTTTACAAAGAAGTGTGGGCCGAGCGGTGGTGGCGCACGCCTTTAATCCCAGCACTCGGGAGGCAGAGGCAGGCAGATCTCTGAGTTCGAGGCCAGCCTGGTCTACAAGAGCTAGTTCCAGGACAGGCTCTAGAAACTACAGGGAAACCCTGTCTCAAAAAACCAAAATAATAATAATAATAATCCCTTCTGAAAAAGTGGTTGTTTTTCTCCTTTCTTAATGAGTGTACTTCACTTTATAGTGAAAGGGAGTAGGCAGGCAGTTTATAAAATGCTGTGCTGAATGAATACATTGCTATTTATATTCTTGTATTTTTAGCTAGCATCTGCAACTACAAATGCTGCAATCTTAGATCCAATCTGATAAAATATAGTTTAATTAATAAGCTATGTATGTAAAACTCACATGCCTGCATGAAAGCGTCACAGCGAACACCACTTTTCTAAGGACTTAAAGGACATTAATTATAAAAGTTGGATAAATGAAGGAAGACTCATATACATGTGAAAATCATGCAGAAGAAGTCATGGAGAAGGGACCTGAGTGTCTGGAGGGAGGAAAAGAAAGGGTTAAAGTGATGCAATTATATAGATCTAATAAACATGTATATGCACAAATACATATACACACATATATACATTAATTTACAAAAGAAAATGGCATCACTAAATATATTGCTATATCTGAAAGGGTTGTACACTGTTAACCCATAGATTTTCAACTTGGATAGAAGAAAACCAACACAGTTTTACCTTGACATGATCTTTCTGAAGAACACTTTGGTAGCTAGTTCTGGGTGAACATCATCACTTCTTGATAGCAATTCAATACGGAAACGTCAGGTTTATTATGATCAAGTCCCCAAATATGGGGCTCAGACTGGTTTTAATACTTCTTTTGAGCATGCCAACTAAAGCACTAATAGACTGGAAAGGGGGTCAGAGAAGATAACGTTCACAATAACCAGGCTAGGATTTCGTTATCAGAACTAGGTTTTGATTCATCTCTCCTGGGCGATATTTTAATTGCAACCCTGACCTTCCTAATCCATTATTTGTGATTTCAGGCATTCTTCCTCCAAGGGATGTTGTAAAGGTTTTGTGCAACAGTCCTGAAAGGGCGCCGGACACCATTAAAATATATCAACTATACTGAATATACTAAAATAAATGAAAATATCATGTCTTAGACCGAGCTCTACAGGAAACATTTGTAGTCTATCATAAGCATTTTCAATACATTTTACATGCAATTTGTGCATTTTATCTCTTTCCAGTAGATGGATATGCAATTTCATTAGGAATTGATCACATACTGTTCCTTTTTGCAAAGTGAGTTTCAATAAGCATTATTTTAATGGTCAAATAGCTGAAAATGTTATAGAGTTAAAAATTAAAGTAACACATTGGAGGAATATCAAGTATGTGTTAAGGACTCATTAATGTAAACTTAGCTGATAAATTCTGCTTTATCAGTAGAGTTCATTGATGTTTTCCTAATCTCCAAATTAGCAGCTCAAATTAAAATATTCATTAGTGAATCAAAAAAATTCTATATCTTGCCAAAGTAACACATTAACAGATTTGGAACTGGTGACCTTAATGACTATCATGCAATAAATTAATTACTATTTGCAACCTTTGGAGTCTTCAGAGTACCCATATCCATGATTTGTTTTACTTCTATTTCTTGAACAGTTGAATAACAGAAAATAGTGTGGAGTTGAGTAAAATAAATTAGGGTAATTGCAGATTTAGATGTTCAGGTTTTTAAATGAGAAAAACGATTCACTTGACTGAATTAATTATTTGAATTCACTTAAGCTTTCTATGTTACTATTTTAATATAGTTAATTCTTCCAGAAAATTTCATCATGGCCATATAGACTTCAAATAAATTCCAGTTCTTAGGAGGTCATTTATATGTAATACTGCTCAGGATCATACATTTGAATTATGGAAACTTGAAAGAGAATCGCCCCTCTATCTATGATTAGTCATGTGATCTTTGGAAAATCAGTAAAGTATTTTGTGATGTGCTGTGTGTGTGTGTGTGTGTGTGTGTGTGCACATGTGTGTGAGTCTGTGTTTGTGTGCTGGTATGCATGCTACTGAACACATGTGGAGGAAGCATCAGAGGTATTGATTCTTTCCTTTACCCAGTGGGATTCAAAATTGAACCCATGTCTTTAGGTTTGAAGCAGTTTCCGTCACCTGCTGAGCCATGTTGTTAGCTCCTTCTTTGTTCTTGACTTTTGTATTTTCCTGTTGACTTTGAGACATTAGGTAATCCTGGATGACCTTGAACTCTTGGTCCTCCAACCATCACCACCTGAGTGCTGAAGATACAGGTGTGTGCCAGCATGTCCGGTTCAGCGTGTCCTAGATATCCTGTCCAGTGTTTCTTTCCTGCTAGTTTACACTCTCCACTGAGTTATGTCCCCAGACTTTCTCAAATACTTTTCAGGCTTAGTCAAAATTTGTGCTTTATATGGTTGCATCTTCTATTAAGTATTTAATTTAATTGCTATTTTAATAGCAAGGTTCATTTGAGGTCTCCCAATTGGTTTCACAATAAGTTGCTTATACAGCATCATTTGTTCCATATTATTTTTGTTCTTACTGAACCCACAATGATGCGGTTTGTAAATTACTTACTTGATATATTTGTTTCTTGGTTTTTGTTTCATTCCCAAATAATTTTTTTGAAACTAGATAACTCAGTTTCACTCCATGACTTTTTGACTTTAATTGAATATGAATTATTAATATCATGCTTTAATTACCCAATTTCTGAAGAAAATATTAATTCATTAAGATTAAGTGACAGATGAAATTGAATATCATTCCTAGACCACTCAAATTGATTAAACATAATTAAATAATTCAAGTAGCTTTATATACATAACAAGTAATATCTAATTTTATAATTTTAGATCTGTCCCATTGATTGATAGACATTTTCATTAAGGAACAAATTGAATGATAAATTTTAAGTCATCTGATACATTGAATAATATTCAATCCATTAAAAACTGACTAAATCTGAAGTTCTTTTCTGTGATCTGGATATAAATCTTCATTTTCAAATATAGTTAGTACAAACTTTTAAAGCTATTATGAATATAAATACTTTACCTAAAAATCCTCCTTACTATTTCAAATCATGGTCATATGAGGTAATTTTAATATGATTTCCCAACATAGATTATTTATATAGTTTTAAAATTATTTCGGAGAACTACTTTTTATGTACATACAAATGGTAATAATTTATTTATGTTTTGATACTCTGAGAACAGTGAGGTGTTACGTGATTTCACTGCTCTTAGGCTGTTCTTAAATCTTCATATTTAAATAATTTAATTCTAATTTTGCTTTATAATCAAATGAGCATTTTATGCACTTCAAGTAAGATGTCTTAAACTTGAATAGCAATGCCCAAAATTTACCAATCTACAATTTTGACGCAATAGAAGAGTTGACTCATTGATCTACTGACAAGTTGTTTTTGCAACGGCACAGTATCTTGCCGTGCATTCTTAGGATGCCATTATCTAAAAAAAAAAAAAGAAAACAAATCACATATTCCTATAAAGAGTTCACTTTAAATGAAATTAAGGTTAAGGGGTGGCTTGAGGATTATGACTTGTGTAAAACAGCACCTTGTAAAACCTTCCCTTTTATTGCAGTGTTGTTCTTAATTTTATTGCTTCAAGCCAGAAGTATTTGGAAAATGTGTGTACCATTTGTAATATTTATAGCATAAGACTCACATTTATAGTGTTTTACTAATTATGGTTATACGAATGCAATCAATGTTATAAATATTGATATCTGGACATGACATGATTTTTGCACACTTGAACACACAGCAGCTGTGATGATCTGCACACGATCAAGCCATTTAAAAAATGATGGGATTGGGAGATCGGCACAGTGGCACCTTTCATCCCAGCACCCAGAGGCAGAGCCTCTGGGGGCTCGCACATCAGTATAGCCAGTTTCAACCTAGCAAGAGTTACATAGTGAGACTCTTTGAAAAGTCAAACTAAACAAAACAAAACAAGCCGGCGTGGAGGATCTCATCTCTACCTAAGCTTTCACAGTTGATGCCTGCTGGAGGAGGGGGAGCCACATTTCTCTTTGGAGTAGCCACATACTACGAAAATATGGGCAGAACAAAAATGGTTAAGTGGAAAAAGGCGTCTTTTAAGGTGGATATTATTAATGTAGGAGGAAGATAATGTTGGTCAGAGCAGGGAAGGTTGGAAAGTGGGGGAGTTGGAAAGGTGGAAGATGGATTTGATCAGATGTATTGTGTGTGTGTGTGTGTGTGTGTGTGTGTGTGTAAATTTTTGAAAAAAATATATTAAAAAGAAAGTTAATGAGTATCTTGCTCAGTCACATGTAGCAGACGGGAACAAATACAGAGATACACAGGAGACATTTTACAGAGAGTGAGACATTGGAATACCCAGACTTAAATCGATGTCTTCATCAAATCTCTCCCCTGATGGTTCAAGATGCCCTGGGGAAGAGGAAGCAAAAGGAGTAAGAGGGAGATGTATGGCAAAAAAGGGTCTCTAAATCAATATGAAAAGCTCATGTAAAATAAAGGCTGAAGCAGTATGCACAGGACCTGCATGGTTCTGCACTAGACCAGACCTTAGAGCGAAAAGGAGAAGTGTTCCCATCGCTAAGTCAGTAAAAGTCTCCAGTTTATAAACCATTTGCAAATACAAATTTAGTTTTGTCTAAAGGAGTTTCACCGGGGAAACAAACTACTCTTAAGTGTAGCCTGCACAGCCAGCAATAGATGGGGCCAACAGAAAATGAATGCAATGGTATCTTTGGAGGAAAGTAGAACTAAGATGTTCAGGGATCCTCCTGTCTCCATTCTCCCCCTACATCCATCTAGAACTGGGTTACAGAAGATCGTCACTCTGTTAGCCTTTTGTTTCGATCCTGTGGGTCATGGTTGAGAAGCAGATACTTTTTTTCATCTTCTGAGTCATCATTTCAGCTTGCCAGAATCTGATCTGATATTTCAGTACGAAGACTACATGCCTTAATTAAAATACAATCTCAAAAGTAAACAAGATAAAATAAGAGATTGGCTACAGTAAATCAATGGATTACAATACAGCAAATATACTTGATGGATGAATTTAATAGAACTTATGCCCAATGATTGCAGACCAAATTCTTTGGATACATACTTATATCCTTATAATTATAAGGCCTTATAATTATTTTTCACTGTAATTAATTCACATATAATCGCTTTTCTTCATTTTAAAATATATTTTTGGTAATGACTCACTATTAACTTAGTAGGCAAAGATGCACATGATGTCTTTACACAGTTATATATGGTTTTGAACTTATGAAATGTTAAATATAAACAAATTTTGGTCCCTGGTGATATAAGAGTTATTCAATAGAAAGGTTCCTAGGTTCACTCCCAATGGTGACAGGGAGTGCGGGGGAGGAGAAGGGAGAAAGGGAAGGGCAAAGGAGGGGAGGGAGGGAAAGAAAGAGACTAAGAAATGAGAAGACAGGCAAGGGAAGGACAATAACGATTGTAGTTCTTTACTTAGCTGACAGTGATGGCTCCATTTAAGATAAAATATTATATTCATTCTATTAGCAGAGATCATTTGGTCTTTCAAAAATAACTGCTTTTGGCCAATTTAGAAATCAAGGAAATTGCATTGAAGGGATGTTAGTCTTTTGTAAAGGTTAACACGATTCTCTCATTTTTTATCAAATTATAGACAATGGATTTAAACTTTCGTGTAAAATAAAATAATGAAAGGCATGAACCTTTCGGAGCTGTCTATAATCCTGGTGAAATTTCATTTTCACTTTTTAATTTATTTAATAACATTAGTGCGTGATCTTTGTTATCTCTTGTTAGCATTTGACATAGTTCTATAGCGAATGGGAGAATTCAATTGTAAAACGATTGCTGTGACTTGCAGACAAGACTCGAGTAAAGGAAGGATGATGATACTGGAACTGAGAACATTATTTTAGAGATTTGGAACAACATTTGGCTTATAAGTAAGGTAAATAAATATTTTTAACATTAGAGACATATTGGTGAAAACAGTATGCCATGCCATATTGAGATAACTGACTTGAATGAAGTTAGGAGATTGTATTTAACTGGATGGTTTGTCAATGAGCATAGAAACTTACTTTTTAAAACAAGATTGATGTATATCTGTCTTTAATTCTTAAGGCATATTATTGACTTAAATGTGAGTGAAGGAGGAAGAGAGGGAGGGAAAAGTTCATTATATCTCATCCAAAGTATGTGATAAGCATTTTAAATCATTTTCTAATTTCCCCCTATGGTTCACCCTGTATTGCTTCATTTACTATATGACTTTTTCACATTTGGATTATGCTTATCTTCTTGGGTGCTGAATTACTGCATATATATTCATACATGCAGAAATTAGCATATATTAATGTATACAGGTACATAGGCAGGTTGACTGTTGCCAACTAGGTAGAAATAGCACACAGTTAATTGTTTTATAGAGTAAGTTTCTAAATTGTAGTTATTCATTGTAAATTTTACAGACAACTATCACAAAATAAAGTGGTGGTCATCGCATTTAATGAGTGGGACATTTCACTCAATAAACTATACCATGATCTTGTATATTTTGAGAACATGGCTATTTAGTTTAGGGTGCATCATTTAATCCGACATCTAATGCTAACTTCAAATGTGTTGTCTTCTTAATGCGATTATAATTATCTTGCAAGCCTGAAATTTACCCATCATTTCCTTTTATAATGAACTTAACTTAGGGGTGACTTTTCCAAATAAGTATCGAGAAAGTGAAATGAGAAATTGATTTACTAAAACAAGCCATTCTGATTGCAGTTATCCATGTTTTTCAGGAAAGATTCCAACGTAATTATCTGGAACACAGTCTGAAACATAGAGTCTGAAATCCTTGCAGTGCAAGTATTTACTGGACACGAAAGGGGCATTAAATGTGTGGACTCACAGGATCTTGGAGTGCCTGCACACCTCCTGCACTAGATCAGGCCAACGGAAATCCCAGCCTGAGCAGGGCAGGAGCTCATGAGGCCCTATACCTAGATGAGGAATTATTGGCATCTGATGTTTAATGAGGGGAGAGAGAGAGAGAGAGAGAGAGAGAGAGAGAGAGAGAGAGAGAGAGAGAGAGAGAGAGAGAGAGAGAGAGAGAGAGAGAGAGAGGAGTTCTTTTTAGGAAATCAGCCCAGGAAAGCACATTCTCCTGTATATTGTCTCACACCACACATAAACAGACAGTAGAAAGTAGACTCTTGGTAACCTTTGGTAATCTGCATGCTAAATTACCTAGCCCAGCCTGGATGTGAGGGGAGGAGCTTAGTTCTGCCTCAGTTTGATGTGTTACCCTTTGTACAAGCCCATGATAGGCCTGTCACTTTTGGGTTTTTTAATTGTTTTTAATTTTTAAATTTTTTTTGGCCCGTCCCTTTTTGAATGGAGATAGAGGAGGCACTGAAGGGGAAGAGGGTGGATGGGAAATGAGAGGAGGTAGAAGGAAAGAAGGGAGGGGAAACAGGTTGGTATGTAAAATAAATAAGAAAAATGTTATTTAAATAAATTTGAAAAAGAACCCATAACGTTTGGACGGAAAAATGTCAGTTGATGGGGCAAGAGTTTGATAAGAGGAAGATGCAGATAAAGTTGATAAAGCATGTGAGAACTCAGATGAAAGTCTCAAACAATGAAAAAGAAAAGTTTTAAATGCGTTTTCAAAATTAAGAAAGAAAAGGAAGTAAAATGTGGTTCTTTGCTCCTCCTTTGCCTCCTTTCTAAAGCTTTGTCAAGGCTGTTGTTTTACTTATAAATTTAACAGTGCTTTTCTTTGCCCCCAACTGGGGTGTTAACCTCCTGGGCTCTTGTGGGAGTCTAGCTGGTTTCATATCCCCTTATTTACACACATGAGTACATTATAGATTAGCATATGCATGGAAGAGAAAAAATGTGACTTTTGTCTGAGCCACTTCACCGAGTGCTATTTTCCAGAACCACCCATTTTTTCTGCAAATTTCACAATTACATATTTTTCGATAGTGTATTAAAATTAAATTGTGGCCGGGCGGTGGTGGCGCACGCCTTTAATCCCAGCACTCGGGAGGCAGAGGCAGGCGGATCTCTGAGTTCGAGGCCAGCCTGGTCTACAAGAGCTAGTTCCAGGACAGGCTCTAGAAACTATAGGGAAACCCTGTCTCGAAAAAAACAACAACAACAAAAAAAAAACCAAAAAATTAAATTGTGTATAAATGCCACATGGGGAAGGAAAAACACAACATAAAATGTTTGGAAAGTAAGAAAATGAAAAGTATTACTTTATATATTAAAAAAGAAAGTTAAAAATTAATGTACTAGGAAGAAAACGGTAGCCTGGAGAAATGGCTCAGTGGTTAAGAGCGCTAGATGCTCTTGTCAATGATGTGTTTAGTGACCAGCACCCATATGGTGATGAATTAACATCTATAATTCTAGTTCCAGAGGATTTAGTTCCTTTTTTCTGAATTCCACAGAAGCTATGTATGCACACGATACACAGCAGACATCTATGTAGACAAAACACTGGTAAACATAAAGTAATAATAGGTAAAATAAATAAATAGAATAAAAGCAAGAAAGGAGGTAGGTTAACCCAGGAACAACTTGAAAAGAAACCATACACACTTCCCCAGGTAATTGTAGCTTATACAATGATAGTTTCAACAATGAAAGGAACTTAAGATAAAATAAGACTATTTTTTGGTCATATGAACCTTTATAATCTCCCAGCAGGCCTCAGATCCTCACCTCTTTTCCTCATCAATTTTTACAAAAGCATTTTCTAGAAATTTCTATAGAACCATAGATGGTCTTTGTAATCTCAATTGCAGGTCAATTTGTATAAGCTTTTAGCTTACAGTAAATAATCATTCCTGGTTTTAATATTCCATAAAATTGGAACGTAGCTGTGTACTTTTAAATCACCAGAGATGCAGAAAAACATTACTGTGAGTTCTGAGGTACATGTGGAACACTATACAGCCAGCAATTTTAAAAAATATCAGGAAAGCAGAATACTTTTAAGTGTATGGCAATTATCATTCAACCAAAAATTCCGATGTTTCATGGAGGTGCTTATATTTTCTTAAAAGTTTAATATTTAGTATCACAAATTATTAGTTATTTGCATGTTCAAAAAGGTTAGCATCTTTCTCTAACACTGTAGAAATGTGGGAAACAAGGTATGCAATACTGAATATATTAAAAACTACATATTTCTGACTCTTAGTCTGATTTTTGAATTCAATTGATCTTAACAGAACAAATATTACAAAAACAGCCTAATCTCTTGTATTATGTAAGTTTCAGTACTGTATTTTAGGATAGAAAGAACAGACACACTTCTTATTTGTTTCTTTTCTGTTTTTTTAGTATCATAAATATATCTTTATACAACACACACACATTATACACACATACACACACAGAGACACACATGCACACGCACGTGTGTGTGAGAGAATATTTGATTTTTTTCCCCCATAAGCATATACATATCCTGGATTTCTCTTCATTAAAAACCTCTTCACTGAATCACTTACAAACTGTGAATAAGGTGACCACTAAGTACATTCTGAAACACTAATGTTTTTAAAACACCCTGTGGTGTCATGAATTTCTTTTGTGAAAGGTAGAGACAACTGACCAACCCTTAACAGAGTTTGATTACTATTTGTATGCAGGTAGCACACAAAAAAAAATGTCAATTAAAACAAGTTACAGTCATCACACAGCATGGTCATAATGCTTTATAGACCAGTTTTGTTATCTAATTCAAGGTAGTCTAGTCAATAACCTGAAACCTAAGACACAGAACAGACGCTGCTTGAGTGACGACTCAGCGATTAAGAGCACTTGCTGCTCTTGCAGAGGACACTGGTTTGGCTCCCAGCACCCATGAACCACGGTCTGTGATGGACTGTAACTTGAGTTTCACGGTATCTAAAACCCTCCTCTGGCTTCTGCAGGCACTGCACACAGGAGGCATACATAGACAGGTAGGCACAAACAAATAAACATTAAATAAGTAAATGCACACATACACGGAAGGAGAATGAGGAAATCAAGGAAGGAAGGAAGAGAGAAAGAAAACAGAAACCCTAAGTCCTGTGACGAGAGATCTCCATAGATAATAAAGGATGTTGTGTGTTAATTAAGACAAAAAAAGCAGAATAATTCCTCATTTTTGGTTTTTGAAGAAATAGCCCATTGGCTACAGGAAAACAAAACAAAATAAGACAAAATTAGTTTCTACAGTTTTTACCTTTCTCCCACATAAGACAGCCATTTAATCTCCCCAAAACATGATAAATTGCAACAACTTCAATCACATGAATTTTAATACAAAAAATATATAAAATCAATTTCAATTTTGTCTGCATATGCTGAAACTGTGAACAAATAGACTAACTACAGGCCATCTCTTTTTGTCTGTTAACTACAGGGGTCCTATGTAACCTTAAAATACTAAGCTTAACTGTCTACTTCAAGTGGGAAGTTAGAAATGGAATTCTTCCCACAAAAAATTTAAATTAAATTTTTTGAATCAATTAAATGTTTTAAAACAAGGAGCAATGTTTCTTTTCATAGAAACAACCAGAGGAATGATTATTTTTAAGTCTGTTTTTCTTTAGCCCTACTTACACAAAATAGTCTGTTGTAAAGACTTCACTGCTATGAGGAGGTATTAACTGTAAAAATATAGCAGTCAGTGAAAGCCTAAATTTCCAAGAAAAGTATCCCAGTTTATGATTGCAACCAAATGCATATTCTCAGAGATTCTAAATGAGAAGCTGTCTGATCATATAATGAATTAACAATTCATGAATAAGTGTTTACAGTTGGCAACTGTGTTTTAATTATAATCCACTGAAAGGATTTTCTCATTTTAAGTCATTCACATCACTCTGTTGACTACTGTTTGAAATCGTGGATCTATAAATATTTAAATATATGGATGGCAGCAACTTTAACTACAGAATGACCTTTGACCTAAAAAGTGAAAGCATACAAGGGTGTGTTTCATTGAACTACAATCAGAACGGCTGAGATGATCAACTTTTCCTGGGACACATCACATCCATTGGTTGCCTTCCAAAAGATAAAAGTAGCAAAAGAGGAAGAGAGGAAAAACTGAAACAGGAAGTCCTGCTTCAGAAACTCAGTAGACTGATTTAATTGGCTAGGAAGTCCAAATGCTGATGCTCCGAATTATCAGCCATTCTTTTTGGGTTTTGGTAACGCATATCCTTATGCAATGTATGTCAAATGGAATTTTTTGATTCACCTCTGACATTTCAAAGTTTCCGTGTTTGAAATCCCCCAGTTTTAAGTAAGTATCACATTGTCTTATTTGTTTCTTTAATATAAGTTTTTTCCCAACATCTAGAGCTCCATGATGCAAAATGTCGTTCTGTCGATCTTCTGTTCCTGTATTCACTTTAATTTTTTTAATCGTAATTGGATTTTCAAATACAATCACAAATGTATCTCCCATGGAAGGTGGCTTTCCCCAGAAGTACTCATCAACACTGCTGTAAGCCTTGCTTGCGTCATAGTTTTCAAAGACATTCATATTGGTGTAGAGGCTGGCTGGGGGATTATCAGGGATGTCGAATGACTCCTCTTCAAAGTCATCGTCCTTGAGTTTATTCTCAGTTCCTTTATAGGATGAATAATAGCCCATGTGCTGAAAGAGAGAAGGTTTAAATCGGATCACATTTTTCTGAGCCAAGAGACCTCGAAAATGAGTCAATAGCCAATCGCAAGGCATTTCTTGATAAAACATTAATAAAAAGTGGGCCAGACGTGGGAGATCATGAGAATGATAGAGTTTACCGATGTAGCCCAGTTTTGAGAACTCAAGAGTTACCCAGTATGTTCCTTCTAACGATGCGATGACTTTCTTGATGGCGGTTAAGAAATTTTTGGAACACCGGACATCATCTTCAAGCATGACGTAATAGTCTGAAGTATTGGCACAAAAATTCAGAAGAAAAGCATAGTCTACATTCTGCTTGGAGCGAAATCTGACTCTATCCTCTGGGTCATTGTAATTTCTTTTAAGACCATCCAGAACTGGATAATATTCTTCAGGAGCATGAATAACCATTAATCTTCCTGCAATGATGTGATGGGCAAATTTCTGCATAATGTCTTGGACCATGGCATCACGCCAGGATGAATTAAAGTCTGCTAGATGCACCACTACTGAAATTTCCTTTAGTTCTTCATAGCTGGACTGTTCAAAGATTGACTTTATTGTCTCAAGTAAATAGTTTCCTTTTCTCCGTTTCACTGATGAAAGACCAATTGTGAGATACCCTGAGCAAAGAAAAAAAATCAGTGGGAAAGTAGTTAAATGTTAATAGATTTCAACTAATACAACAATGGGAACCAAATAAACAAGACTTGAATTCTTTACGACTGCAATTATAGCAAACAAATCTATTGAATGATTATATACTTAACATTTTAATATTAGAGTATTAAACTCACTACACAAGGGCTACAGTGTTTCATGTACATTTGATGTTTTATATAGAAAGCAATTTATATTCTTTGAGCACTGTAAGATGGATCCTATATTACAAATAATGCTTATGAATTATGAAAATAAAATTATCCTAAAATATCCTATATAGCCTAATATTCCTATATATTACCATTAGAAAAGAGACAGATGTTTAGACATAATGTATCTACAAACAAATGACACACAACACTTCACGCCTGTAGTCTTAGCACGTGGAGGACTGAGGCAGCAGGACTGTCTTGAGTTCAAGGCTAGTTTGGTATACACATAGATTTAAAACCCAAAACAAGATAGAAAATGAATATTGTAAAATAATAAAATACATCTACAAAAGTAAAGCAAATTTTTAATTAAGGCTGGCAAGCTAGACTCAAGTGATGAGGAAAGGAGACTAGACATTAATTTAATCATCTATTAAATTTCCAGAGAATGCAGTGTGTACTTCAGGGTTCGTTATCATATTGCTATCTTTACTAAATGAATTCAAAGGCATACTTCCTAGCCTTATTTTGAAGTTTGCCTGGTATGTGTTATAGAAAATAAACATTTGATAGGATGTAGGGAGAAAGAAATCTTACAAATGTATGGTTCAAAGCTATGAACTTATCGTTTGATTTGTTTTGAAAACCACTTTGCATCTTTACCTTCAGGGGACATTTTTCTTAGATTAAAGTTAAAAAATAAGAACTGGATATCTTTATGGCAAGAAATAACCTCATATGGTTCACCTCTGACAAGCATTATGTGTCTTTCTAAAATCTGATTTCCTATCTTGAATATTCAATAAAATTCCTTAATCCGCATTGTGTAAAAGTGAATATGTGCATATGTGTAAGGATTAGTGGGCTAATATGGGCCTTTCCATGATACAATAGGTATGTTTAACAAGCCCAGTGAAAGTCTTTCCTTTCTTCTGCCATTCCTATCCTGAATGTACGACTCTTTAAGTCACTGTCACATGCCTTAAGTCACTGACACGTTTTAAGTTAACAACACCTGTTGTTGTTGTCAGGCAACGCAAGTGGTAACCATCACATGGATGAAAGGTCATTCTTTGTGCATTTCTTTTACTCTCTCAAATCCTAGACCACACAGGAGCCAATTAAAGGAGCTCTAAATTTTGAATAGTAACCATTTTTTTCCCAATCAGAAAATCTTCATGTTGGTTTGAGTAAACTTTGTCATCCTACAGAATGCACCCAACTTGAATTTTACGTTGGCAAATTTTCTTTGGAACAATTGTAAAGATTATTAGAATACAATCACTTAAATATCAAATTCTGACTACTAAAATCATGAGATAATAATAATAATAATAATAATAATAATAATAATAATAATAATAAATCCTCTGGCTTATGGTAATCTGTGATTGTCATTTATAAAATAGTGCACTATCAAGACCACATTCAAAGCTAGTTAGAAATTATAAAACTAAACTATCAGATTGGAAGTAAATCAGCACAACAATATTTTCAAGTTAGACATTTAATTTTACAATCAAGGGATAATTATCTCTCTTAATGCCCCATAACAAATTTCTAAAGAATTTTTATTAAAATTTGGTATCTTAATATGTATGGGGTCAGAAAGTATATATAAAGTTTAAAGGATGTCAAATCCTTCTTAAACTATGGATCTCAATAATAAATCTCTAAATCTTGTATTGCTACACAGACATAAAAATTATAAATATTTTTTATAAAAATTTCAGTTTTTGCTGCAAATTTTAATAAAAAGGTTATGGATACTTACTTTTTCTCTGTAAAGGTGTGGCAGCTAGGTAGCGATAGGTGACATTTATGGTTCCTGAGAAGTTGGATAAATCCTTGAATGTGTGAACATAGCGTTCAGAATTAAGTTGATGTGTGGATGTTTCCCTTATGAGTTGTTTGTCGCCTTCCTAAATGCAAAAATAAATGCATGCAAAATTATTGAATAATAGGTGGCCAAAAATGGAGATGTGGGTAGAACATATATTAGAAAGTTACATGAATCTCAGTTACCAGCCCACAATCAAAGCTCCTCAACTTTGACCTCATTTCTTACCTTTAGTTTCTGCGTTAAGCCTTTTCACTTATTCTGTGACACATTTGATTTTCCATAGCATGCACAATTATCCCATTTTCAGCAAATCTATCCTTACTTGAAATTCCCTACTCTCAACACATTAAAATTCTAAAATTTCAAAACCAAAGCATTTTATAGTTTGATGAGGATCAATTTGTAGCTTTCACCGGAAATTATTTCTTTTCAGATTCCCCAATTTTGAGGCATATTAATCAATGAAATCTTCTACAAATGCTTTCAAATGGAAAAAGTATCGATGTATCAATTACAACATTTAAAGAATGAGTAGGAAGTTTTAAGTGTAAACACACTATATTTAGAGACATTTGTTACAAAGTTTTATCTATTCACTTACAGATGACCTTGTAAGGTTATTGTGATGAATTCAATGAAAATAGCCCCCATATGCTCATAGACATTGGCATTAATAGGATGTGTGGCCTTGGAGGAGTAGGTGTGGCCTTTTTGGACTAAATGTGTCACTGGAGGTGTGCTTTGATGGTTCAAATACTCAAGGCAGGCCCATTGTCACTCTCTGTCTGTTGTGTCTGTTGTCTGCAGCTACTTCTCCAGCACCATGCCAGCCTGCACACAATTATGCGTCCTGCCATACTGGCAATGAACTAAACCTTTGAGCCGGCAAGCCAGGCCCAATGCTGTGGTAATGCTGTCTTTTCATAGCAACAGAACATTGATGAGAATTGACATATAATTTATAATTGTTGAGAACGTATAACCATCCACATTTTGACATGAAATTGCTTCTCTGAAAATGTTCTTCCACAACATCAATTAGAATACCTTTGTACCTAGTCAGTAAAATGATTTGAGATCTTGTTGGACTCTCGTCTTTCTTATGGTAGTCTTTCTCTTTGTGTTTATAGATGCGTATGTGAGCATTTGTTTTTTTTTTCCGATGTTCTGGTGAAGATAACTGAGATCATTTATATTAATTATGATTATTTTTGTGCTGGTAGTAATTTGTGTCATTATATGGACAGAAGCACTTACATTTAAGAAACTTTCCAAATTCAGGGTAACAATTATTTGATTTCATTTTCTCTGAGCTTAGATGTAAGTTCAATGGCAGATTTTGATAATTTGATAAAGTTATTATTGGCCATATCCTTATTAGATTATTTTTTGGGCATATAGTCTATGATTCACTACCATATATGTTGGTAGAATCTGATTAGGTTTCTTTGTGGAAAGCTGTCCACTTCCCTGTGTGTTCTTACATAGATATATCTCTAGTATTTCTGGTAGGAACATAAACAAATCAAGTACAAGCCACTAAGACTAGAAAAAGTAAATTCTCTCAATGAATTTTGCCTTGATACTTATCTGTGGTCAATAAAACTTTAATTAAATCTCTCTTCTAAAACATTGTATAAGATTCAGACATAAGTTTTACCTTGATTAGGACAATAAATAGTTACTGATTCAAAGGCAAAAGACAAGACACAATTAAACTTTAAAATCATGGGCAGAATTTTTCATGGGATTAAAAAAAAAGAAATACTGGAATTTAACAGGAGAGCTAAGAATCTTTTACTACACTATGAAATCAAAAAATTCAATCCTACAATCTTTCAAATATTCAAGTATTCTCTTGACTTTATTCTGTCTGTACTAACATATCTCTATGTTTTATACCACTTTAATTATTTGGAAAGGACATTTTTGCAAGATTTATAGGATATCCATCATGTTCAAAAGCTATATACATCTGAAATGTCTACAATGCAAGATTACATAAAATTTTCTTCTATAAAAAATAGAGGTTAAATAGTCACTGAATTCTGTTTATCCTAACTCTCTTATGCATATATAGGTTCATCTATTTCTATAGATCAAAAGTATATAAATGCAATTAATATATAAAACAAACAATTTAAGATTGCTACAAAGTAACAATGCATGTGCAGACATCACATAAGCTTGTTCAACCATATTATAATAGTGTACAGCATCAATAGAAGCCATGAAGACATTTCTATAAAACCACAGTACTCTCTATGTTGTATTCATTTTGATATTCTGTTACTATAGGAGGCTACATGATAACAAAACTGTAAGTTAGTATTTTTTTAAGGATACTTTCCTGTGCATGTAAAAGTCTAGACTTTTTCTGTGATAAAATGGAATACATTCATTTTGGTCAGAGTATGCAGCAGAATATAAAATGAAACAGAGCTGATATGAAAGTGCTTAATTCAGTTCTGAAGAACAAGCTTCTTAATACTTTCAGCATCAATAAAAATGTAACTTTCACTTGAGCCTGTCTGGTTGGCTGCTTTCAGAGGCGACTGACTGAACATCCAGGCTCCCTGGGTGCCTGCTTTTCTGCAGTAACTATGCTAAAGTGTGTGTCTCAGTAATAAGGCAAAGCTTTATGACAATCATTTTCTGGATGGTAATGCAATTCAACAGTCTCACTACAGCCTAAATATATACCCTGGTGGCTACTTTGAAGATGCTCACAGCTGAAAGGCTAAGTTGATTGGGCATGCATCGTCTCTGCCACTTAGTTTGCCTTGTAAAATATTTGTCTCTTTCCCTGAGCTCTGCTTCCTTTCTGACCGAAAGTCACTTATCTTTCTAAAACAAAAGCAAATATACCAAGACATTAATATGCCTTTAGTTTCAAACCACAAATAAATTTTTCTATCAAAAAGGGAATTGAATGTGGTAAATAACTCCAGAGACTACTAATTCCGTTCATCTGGTTTCTCAGAGTTACAAGTATTATTTCAGCAACGCAAGTGAAAGACATTGCAGTTTATGCTTAGAAAATTGTGTGCACATTATGGAGGCAAGAAAATACCAAGAGAGAGAAAATTATGAAAAATAAAATGAAAGATAAAAGAGGAAAAGTATTAAGCAGAAATAATATTGTAATTTATTACAAGAGTTAGTTTTTTATAAATATTCACATTTTAGATATATACATTAAAAATAATATTTATTTGTATAGAAGTTGTTTGAGCTGGGTTCCACAACTCTGAATTTCGATTGATTGTGGTTTTCTGTAATGATCTCTGTTGCAAAGAGAAGTTTTCTTGATGAGGGGTGAGAATCATACTTAGGTCTGGGTATAAAGACAAATATTTAGAGTATAATTGGGGAATATGCTAGCTAACTACAGTGGTGATTCTCCTCCAAGATTCATGAATTCACTGGCCCTGGGCAGTTGGCTGGGTTTCCAGTACCAGGCATGATTTCCCTGTTGTCAAATGGGTCTTAAGTTCAATTTTAGACTGGTTGGTTGCCACAAAGTTACACATGCTGCATGCTGTTATTGCTCAGTTTGGGTTTCTTCCCCATGCCTGTCATTGCTGTGGTTCCTAGGCTGGTTAGTAAAACAATTACTCTACCTAAGTCTCAGAGATTGTTGTGGAAGAGCAGGTGGAAAGACTTTAGAATCCAGAGGAACATGGAGTTGACCATAAGATTCTGTCTTCTAGGAGTATCTCAGCTACATTCATAAAGTCTCACCAGCATGACTGCCAAAACAAGCCTAATAATAATAGATATGTTAGTGTGGATGGGGAAAAGCCCACTAGGTCTCAATTTGATGCAAAGAGCAACCTGGTGTGGGACGTCCTTCGATCTATGTGTTGTTTTTATTGGTTAATGAATAAAGAACTGCTTTGAGCCTATGGGGAAAGCTAGGCTGTATGCTGGGAGAAAGAAGGGCAGAGTTAAGAGAGAAGCCATGGAGCTGCTGGAGAAAGATGCTGGGAATTTTAACTTGTAACCTCTTGGCGATATACAGATATAAAATAGAAATGGGTTGAAGTAATTTAAGAGTTAGCCAATAAGAAGCTAGAGCTAATGGGCCAAGCAGTGATTTAATTAATGCAGTTTCTGTGTGATTATTTTGGGTCTAAGCTAGCCAGGTGGCTGGGAACCAACAAGCAGCATTTCCCCCAACAGCTACCTATAACTAAGTAATGCAGAGAACAGGAGAAATACTTCCTTTTGGAAAAAAGAATATTAATTGGTTATCCATTACCAAATGCTGTGTGTGTGTGTGTGTGTGTGTGTGTTCATGTGTAAAACAGCAATTAAGGAGAAGACCAGAATTTGAAAGAGACCTAGAATGAGTATTTGGAAGCGTTTGGAGGGGGGAGGGGAAAAGATGTAATTATATGACCTAAAGATAAAATAAATAATTTTAAATGATTTTTTTGAATTTGTGTGTGCCTAAATAAATTTATGTGCAATGCATGCGAATGGCTTTGGAGTATGGAAGGGGACATTAATTCCCCAGGAACAGGCGTTTCAAAGGCTTGTGAGGCACAGTGTGAGTCTTCTGAATTATCACTAAGAACTCTTAAACACTGAGTCATGTTTTCGGACTTCTAGAAATACAGTTTAATGAAATTTAATATTGATTGAAAGAATATGGTAACTCCAGATAAAAAAAAACTATGGGCGTGGCAGTTCGAGGCCAGCCTGGTGTACAAGAGCTAGTTCCAGGACAGGCTCCAAAGCTACAAAGAAACCCTATCTCAAAAAACCAACCAACCAACCAACCAACCAACCAACCAACCTAACAACCAACCAACCAACCAACCAACCAACCAACCAACCTAACAACCAACCAACCAACCAACCTAACAAACAAACAAACAAACAAACAAAAAAGGACACATGCATAAATAATTCTGCTCAAACAAACACTGCCTTTTACATCAAGGTCGGGGGATAACTAGACCTATACTAAGTTTACTGAGGATGAATATTGAGTGAAAAATGTCTCCAGAACTTACCAGAACATAGCTGTCTTCAATGTACAAGTTCATGAAGAGAAGGCAAACGACAAGAACACCCAAGAAAGACACTGTAGAACGTTTTCGCAAGCATCTCATTTTATCTAGTATTTGAAAAATATATTTCATTTGATAAAATTTAAACATCTTCTCCTGTGAAAAAGAGGTAAAGAATTACACACAGTTAGCTTGGAGGATGAAGAGTATAATCATATCATTCACATACTTCAGCTAAAATTTCATTTCAAAGTTTATACATTATATTGTCATTTACCAATATATCATATATCTATATCTTTATCTATATCTATATATATAGATATCCTATCTATTGTTACCTATAAAGACAGCAAATAGATTAAAAGTAGAAGAAAGGAAATAATATATTTTTGGAATAATTACTTTCTTTAAGATAGAAAATGATGGGCTGGAGAGATGGCTCAGAGGTTAAGAGCACTGACTGCTCTTCCAGGGGTCCTGAGTTCAATTCCCAGCAACCATATGGTGGCTCACAACCTCCCTGATGGGATCTGGTGCCCTCTTCTGGCCTGCAGGGAGAACACTGTATACATAATAAATAAATAAATCTTAAAAAAGATAGAAATTGATAAGCTATAGTTGAATATAAATTGCTCACCCATCTAATTTAATTTCATAACTTGGAATTACAAGATCTCATTAAAATAACAGAAGTGTGAGAAACGGAAGAAGAGAGAGACATACAGCCAGGGAAGTGATAAATCTATAACTCAAAGCGAAGATAAAGGCTTGCCAAAGTTTAAATACCTTACTTCTCACTTTTAGAATACCTAATAAAATTGATAAGATTTGTTAGACTGGGCATTTGTTCCTCAGGATATTTCTCAGTTTTTACGCTTCTAACTTGAAATGTCTAGCTACTTCCAATTTCTCAATTGTTGAGTATGATACATGTAATTAAATAGTTATAGAGATGTTCCTCCTTAATTCATAGTAGAAGAAACACTGAAAGTCTAAGTTGAATATGCCTTAAAGTTTTAGATATAGCCTCCCCACTCTCCACAGGAACTATTTTTTCACTCTCACCATTAAAACAGGGAATTATTGCTTGGAAATAGTAGTAAAGGCTCATGAGAGGCAGTTACTGAATAGGATAGCATATGAACCACCCTCAGAACCTGTCCTTATGAATCATCGTTTCTAGACCTTTATACTCAAAGTCCGCCAATCCCCTAAAGATAATGTTCAAAGTGTGACCCAGGAAGAACACCGAGATCTTATAGAACTAATTAGTTTCCAGTTCATAGGGCAGAAATCTAATAGTAACTGTGTGTGGATAAATTTAAAGGATGTAGCCTAATAGTAGAAGAACGTAAAGTTGGGTCAAACAAAATTTCTTAATATGGCCTACCTCAGCTCAAATATTATCCTTAATTTTACAGAACAGGAGTTATAAAGGGTGCTAAGAGTTTTGATAATTGATTGCTTGACTGAAAGACAGATCGATGATGGGTCACCCTGAATGATTTGTTAACATAAAAGGAAGAATCACAAGGTTTAGGGACACTAGATTGCTAATAGCTATAGCATGAAAAGCATACTCTGGCAGAGAGTAGAAGGTGCGTCTTTCATTGACGCCTTGAGAAATCTGTCTGTAGCTGATTGGGTAATTGGAGAAAGCAACATCCATATTTCTTTTAATTATTCAAAAGTTACAGCGGTGACTTTAGCCATCTCTGAAAGGCAATGAGGACAATTAAAACTCAGGGTTCAAGTGATGACAACCATCCAACACAGTTGGGGTTAATGTCTTAAAAGGAACCAAAGTTTAAGACATAGTTTCAATGTCTGAGAAAATGTATTTATCGTAATACCTAAAAGGGAGCGTTGAACTGACTTCTCTATGCTTTTTTTTAAAGGTTTATTTATTTATTATGTAGAATACAAGGTTCTGCCTGAACGCATGCCTGCTGGCCAGAAGAGGGCACCAGATCTCATTACCCATGGTTGTGAGCCACTATGTGGTTGCTGTGAATTGAACTCAGGACCTTTAGAAGGTCAGCCAGTGCTCATCACTGAGCCATCTCTCCAGCCCTTCTCTATACCTTTTCATAAGAACATTAAGCAGCCATTCACCATTGACTAGTCAAATCAGTATCACACTGTCACCATCAAACATCTCATGATATTTTCAGCAGCATGTGATAAAATGTATCAGATTCACCAGCCAAGAGATCATCTGACATCCTCCAGACATCAGATTTTGAATGATTTATCTAGGCAAGCATAAATTATTCTTGTTATTGTGACATTCTGGGCATAGCTTAAACTGTTACACCTTTACTTTCTTCACGCATAGGAACAGTTAATTATCAGATTAAAAACAGGGAGGAAGCTGGTTACAGACCCTCGAAGCTTTATTTTTGTGTCTTTTTTGAAAGTTATGCTCTCAGTGTGGCTTTCCTTTCTCTTGCATCTTATTGTAAATTCTTCTCCCCCTAGTCAGTCCAAGAAATTCTCACTTGTGTGTCCTTTCCTTGAGCGTAACTTAGAAATTCTTGGTGGGAAGCTAGCATAATCACCATATTTGCTTCCCTTTATCAACGTTCATTACTCTGTTCTGCTTGCTACCAATGTCTGAGGCTATTGCTTCCTTTATACGTGCTAGTCGACAGTTTTGGTTGTTTAAAGAAATTAGAAATCTAGTGCTTGTTTCTAACCATGGTCACAAGTATATTTCTGGTAAGGAGTCTTGTAAAATTTCCTCTGTTTTCTTGAGAAGTTCTGCTTTTTTATTTTCATGCTTGATTTATTGCTTCTTAGATTCAACCTGTTTTGTTCCTATATAAATTAATTAGTAAGTAAATAAGCAAATGGACTATTTGACTTACAGGCTTGTCAAATTTTTTCTTTTTCATTAGACCCAAACATTTTTGTTTTGTTTTTCGAGACAGGGTTTCTTGTGTAGCCAGGGTCTGTCCCGGAGCTCGCTCTGTAGACCGGGCTAGACTTGAACTCAGACATCTGCCTGCCTCTGCCTCCAGAGTGCTGAGATTAAGGGTGAGTACAACTATAACCAGTGAATCCGAGATTAATTCTTAAAAAAGAAAAATACCAAAGATTATGTTTTGGCTAAAGTTTGTCAGTTTGACTTAAATTAAGAGTTATCTGGGAAGAGGAACTTAAGTTGAGAAAACAGTCTGCACTGCACCAGATTGCCTGTAGGCAAACCTGTAGGGCATTTTCTTGATTAAGGATTCAAGTGGAAGGGGCCCAGCCCACCCCTTGGGGGGAGGGGCGGTGCTATCCCGGAGATGGTCTGAGTGAAGCAAAGTCTGAGGAGCAAGCCAACAATCGGTGTCTCTCCAAATTTTCCATGATGGAGTGTGACCTGAGAGTTGTATAAACCCTCCCTTCCCCAAGTTGCTTTTGGTCATGGTGCTTTATCACAGCAATAGACACATTAACTAAGACGAGCACTGGGGGACTTAGATGAACGTATAGTCTTGTTCCCTTCAGGAGGGAGGGTGGGAACAGGTGCTGCTCGCCCGTTTTTTTTTTTTTTTTTTTTTTTTGCTTTCCCTCTTGTGTACCAGGAGCATCTGTTACGTGCATTTTTCTCAGCTGTCGCGTTCATTAAGTGATGGAGGAGAGTTATCTGTCTATGTTTTTTTTTTTATTGGTTAATTAATAAAGAAAACTGCCTTGGCCCTTTAAGAGACAGAAAATTAGGTAGGTGGAGTAGACAGACAGAATTGTGGGAACAAGGAAGTAGAGTTGGGGAGATGCTTCAGGCAGTCGCCATAGTGAGTCTCCATGCTTCTCTCCGAGATGGACGCAGGTTAAGATCTCTCCTGGTAAACCACACCTCATGGTGCTATACAGATTAATAAATATGGGTTAAAGGAAGATGTAAGAATTAGCCAATAAGAGGCTGAAACTATGGGCCAGACAGTGTTTTAAAAGAATACAGTTTCCGTATAATTATTTCGGGTGTAAAGCTAGCCGGCGGCCGGGTGGCAGGATGCAGCCCCGCTGCTTCCTTCTACAATTAAGAGCAAAGTCCTCAGCACACTTGTAAGCATATTATCTCTACCGGAATGGACCTATTTGCCTGCGAGAGAAAACCTGGAACTTGGGGCTTGTGCACTTACCTTCCTAGAGTGAACATCTAGCTACAAAAGCCGACTCAAACATTTTTTAAAGTTATCTACTCTTATTCAAACATCCAGGTATGACTTGGAAACTTTATCAAGAAATTGACTACTGTTGATCACTTGAATTTTAGGTTTAATTTTTAAACAGATATAAGGAACACAGTAAAAAGGAGTGTATGTGCTCAAGGCTACTTCCCACTTTCTCTCCTATCAGGTTCAGTGTACCTGAACATATGTTGAGGTTGATCCATATCTTGATAGAGAAACTTGGAGCTAGGGAAATTCTCAGAAATCCACAAGGATGACCCCAACAAAGACTCCTAGCAGTAGTGGAGAGGGTACATGAATTGGCCTTCCCTTGTAATCAGATTGGTGACTACCCTAACTGTCATCATAGAACCTTCATCCAGTAACTGATGGAAGCAGATGCAGTGTTCCACAGCCAAGCACCAGACCAAACTTGAGGAGTCCAGTTGAAGAGAGGGAGGATGGGTGGTATGATCTAGGTAGGGGTTGATATCGTGATGGGGGAAACTAATAAAAACTGCTGATCAAGAGCTCTGGAACTCTAGACTGACATCTGGGGAGACTGCATGGGACCTACCTAGGCCATCTGCATGTGGTTAATAGTTATGTAGCTTGGTTTGTTTGTGGGGTCCTTGGCAATAAGTCCAGGATCTACCCCTGGTGTCTGAGCTAAATTTTTGGAGCCCATACCCTTTGGTGGATTGCCTTGCTCAGTCTTGATATCAGGGGAGTGTGTGGGGGGGGGGGGGGCAGTAACATGGTCCTGCTTCAACTTAACTTGCCAAGCTTTGTTGACTCTCCATGAGAGGCCCTACCCTTTCTCAGGAGTGGGACAGGGATGGGTTGGAGGGGAGATGGGGAACCAGGGGACAGAAGGGAGGGAGAACTCTGGTAGTTATGTAAAATAAATAATTTTTTAAAAAGCATTGTATATGAAAGTTTTATGTTATAAAACTGCAAAAATATTTTTGCCTGGCAATCTTGTATACTTCTAATATCCAAGAGGATAACTACATGTTTTTCTTTGGGTTTACGTTCCTATTTAGCTTCTCTAGGATCATGAATTATAGGCTCAATGTTTTTTATTTATGGCTAGAATCCACTAATGAGTGAGTACATACCATATTCATCTTTTTGGGTCCGGGTTACCTCACTCAGGATGGTGTTTTCTATTTTCATCCATTTGCATGCAAAATTCAAGATGTCATTGTTTTTTACCACTGAGTAGTACTCTAATGCGTATATATTCCACAAGGTGAGCTGGACTGGGACTGATGGAGCATATAATCAAACCGGACTCTCTGAACGTGGCTTACATGGAGGGCGGACTGAGAAGCCAAGGACAATGACACTGGGTTTTGATTCTACTCCATGTACTGGCTTTGTGGGAACCTAGTCTGTTTGGATCCTCACCTTTCTAGACCTGGATGGATGGGGGAGGAACTTGGACTTCCCACAGGGCAGGGAACCCTGACTACTCCTTGGACTGGAGAGGGAGGGGGTGGGGGGATGGGAGGAGGGAAAAGGAAATGGAAGGTGAGGAGGTGAAAATTTGTAAAATTATATAATTTAATAAAAAAAGAAAAAACCAAAGAAGTTGTTTGTTTCAACCCAGATGCTTATGTGTGTCGTGACAACATCTTCATGTTTCTAAAATTTGGGCTACCTGTAACAAACTCTCTAGTTTTAATGAGTCCTATCCTCACTCTCCAGACCTTCATTGTAAACAGAAAAAATATTTCTCACTCCTCCTTTCCCAGTAAATATTATGTTATGCCCATATGAGGATTTTGGAGAAAAAAAAATAAACAAATCCCTATCCGTATAAATCAATGTTGCTACATTAATCTACCCCAAGGCACCAACTTGTAACATATTCTTTGTTTTGTAGGTGTTATAATTAACAAAATAATAAAGTAATTTAATCTTTTAAATATGGGAATTTGTATATAACATTTAACCTTACATCAATGAAAACATGCAAAAAAAAGTGTTACAGTCAACTGTTCATCTCTCTGACATGTGGCCCCCTGTGTATCAGATTTGCTTGGCTTGCATTTTTTTACTGCTTGCCCAATTTGTTTTTCTCCCTTGCTTTGTGGAAGGCTGAACATGCCCTCAGGGCAGCAGTCAATACTTTCTGATGACTAGAAAGAACGTTGCTGACATAGCAAAAACTTCAGAGGCCTTCAAAAAAAAAAAAACACCACGATTATCATTATATTTGGTACAAATGTCTCGGATATTGATAGCAGCCAATGTAATTGTTTCTCCCCCTCAGAGTTTTTCTGTCATCTCTCTTCCGGCCATTCATTTCTGGCTGTAAGTGGCAATGCAGTGAGAAGTGATGGCAGCCTAGACCATTCCTGAGGGTTCACAGCAACGCCTTGCAAGATTTACCTTTTGTGGCTCACGTTACGTTACAATGTAGACAGAACTAGTAACACTGACAGGGTGGGGGTTGCCTTGTCACCTACTATGAAAACAGCAAATGTGAGAGCAGGATTGGAAAGACGAGGCAATCCTCTTCAGTATTGAAGGGAACTAAATGCGGGACAGCAGCGCTTACTTCACGTGCTTTGCTTTCGGGATGCCATGTCCCCCGTTGGTTTCTACTTCTCATCATCAGGATTTGAAAAGAAGAAAGTTTTCTGAGTAGAGTGCAAGCCACAGTGGGAAGGTCAAACTTTCTTAGCACAGACCTTTGTTTGTGCCAGGGTCACTCTAATCTTGAATCTGTTCTGAGTTGAGCTCGACACTAAAGCATCAATGTTGGTGGCAATCACAGCGACCTTAAAGGGATGCATCCTGCTCCTTGTTAAACCCTTAGTAAACTAATATGGTGTTATATTATTATACTACCTTTGTGTTATTCCATTTCCTGTTGAGGTAATGGGATACTCTGGGCCTCCTACTCCAAAAAACAAAGACAATTCAATGGAGACTGAGAGACTGAAATCAAGCAGATCCCTCTCTGTTTGCACTTCATGAGACCCACCTGGTTCATGACGTCAAAAGTCCAAGAGTGGCGCTGTAGCAAGACAGAAAGGCAGGAAAAGACTAGAGGCAGGCTTGCTTATTTGTTTATGAATTCCTTTGTGGGTGTTTTACCCGATTGAGTGCGTGTACATCATGTGTGGGTCTAGTGCCCATGCTACATTACACTAGAGACTAGGCTTCTGGCATAAGACTCCTGTAGCAGCAAACTGCATCTGAATAATAGAAACAGTCATGCTGACTATAACACACAAATTTCAGTTCCAGTGTTAAGAGCAGTATGTCACAGAGTGAGTGTGCTATAGGGTATGATAAGTCTCTGGTTATAACCATAGATTTCTTATCCACCCTCATCTACAAAAATCGCTTAACAGACACACAAAATCCACACTTGAAAGTCAAGGTAAAATTTGACTAAATCAGTAATATTGAATCCTATTAGTAACAATGCTTCTACCATGGAGGGCTAAAAGCTTGTATGTACACTTTCCAGAATAGTACAAAATAAAATAAATAAACTACCTTGAAAAGATCAGCGTGCAGACCCGCAGTGCAGGAGATCAGGTAAATTAGCTTGAATCCAGCAGTACCAAATAGCATACATGTGTAGAAACAACACACTTAAATTCATTTCTATGTTCAAATAATATACTGAGAGAACACTGCTTTCCTTTAGGTAAGCATTGATTTTTCTGAAACTTTATTAAATTCTAAGTTGAATTCCAAATTTGTTATTTAATTCTAAAACCAAGGAAGTCCATGTAAAAATTCATAACCATCAATTCCTTGAAATGAATATTGATGCTTAACTAGACACAACATATCTGTAAAAGGAACAATGTCTACAGTCTCTTATCCAGAATGTAGAGCAAATGCAGCAGTAACAACAAAAATACGTGTTTTGGTTGGAGATAGTGGCTTCTTCCTATATTCTTGTCTTACTAGTGTCCAACAGATATAGGACAAGTTAACATATTCTAGCAATCATGACAAAGCATAAGCTGGTTTGAGTGTGCTATTATGCAATAATTTAATTTTATTTTACATTCATTATTTGTGTGTCTTTGTGTGTGTGCATATGCGCACACATATGTGGTGATTCACATGTGGAGTTCAAACACCTGCTTGTGGGAGTCAGCTTTCTCTTTCTATGATGATTGTTCTAGAGATCAAACACAGGTTCTCTTGATAGGCAGCAAGCAATTTTACCCACTGAACCGTCTCACCAGATAAGTTATGCAACATTTTAATCAGCAAGAACTATAATGATGATTCAGTGCATAAAGCACTTTGTCAGTGCTGATGAATTGATATCAGGACCCACTAAAAGCTTGACAGAATGCATGACCCATGTAAGATCCCAACTGAGTAACAAAAAGTCAGCAATTCCAGCTCACCACGGCAAGGAGCTAGAATGCTAATGCTAAGACAAAAGAGTTTCTGGATGCCCAAGTAACAACTAGAGGGAATGTCCGGATCACTCCCAATGTTTTCTTATGACATCATACATGTGCAGTATTGTATAGGTTCCCGCTACCTCAACATGCACAGAAATATATACACACCAACACACAAATGCACAAGCATATCATACACACTCACATTCACACAAGGAAGACAATATCACGCTTCAAATGGGCTATTTGAAGGCAAAAGTTATTGTCCAGTAACTGAAGTTCAAGGGCAGCCTTCTCGTATAGCGAAAGGTAGCTGTAAAGTGTTCCGCTTCTAATCTCTTTCATGTTGTGAAAATTACCATGTATATATTTTATGGAACATATGCTTAGAGGTGTAATTCAATATTTAATATATAATTAGATTTCTCAGACACTATCTAAACAAAGATATAAGAATACTTTTATTAGCCTTCAACTTGTTTCTAGTGAATTGAGATAGTAATTTTCACAATTAATTAACTAGAAGCAAGAAGCATCATTAGTCTAGAGATATTAGTAGCAATGCGATATTCACATTTTAAGCATTGTTAGATTAAAATCTCCTCTATTGAAATTGGAAACTGTGTAAATATATTCTTTTCAGTTCATAAAGTCATGATCAAGATCAAGCCCAGCTACAGTAATGGACCGTAATAGATATATGACAGCTTTAATTCAATTTGTTTATATTCAGACAGAAGCAGAACCCTGATTTCATCTTTTTCTCCTAATCAAAATTTTCTAAGAGGGCTATCACGTGGTTTTCAATATAGAAAAATGAATTTTAAAGTGGAAATATTAACATGGATTTATTGTCAGTCCCTTAAACATAATATCTACGTCAACTTTTCAGTCATCTTTCTCATTTCTCATGGTATGAATTACTTTATTGATTGGAACACTGTGGTTTGAGTGCATAATGAAAACCTGTAATGAAAAACTCAATTTAGAAGGAAGTAATATTCTCAACAGTGATAACCAATTTTTTCTGTTCATCGTTTTAATCTGTCTAGCAGCATTTCCCATGAAAAATCAAACTATCCCCGAATCATGATTATATGTAGATAATCAATTAAATGGAAAGAGTTACATGCAATATGTAAAAAGGTAACCTCTCATGGGATCAAACTAAAATGTTAATATTACTAGAGTCAATAGTTAGGTATGCCACTGGAGAAATAAATAGCTTTGTTAAGGTATCTTGAGAAATTCATAGAACAATATTTATATGAGTTTGGAGAATTATATGTAAATTATAAGCAAAAGCACCTATTAATGCTATAAAATCACTCATTTTTTAAAAATGTATAGAAACATCCCACATGAAGCCACTATATTATAGGACTTCATAATGCATTGGTTTTTTAATCTTCAAGGAACTCAAATAAATGACAACAAAATGTTTATTTTTTATTAAGAAAAAAGATCAATGGGTTTAATTAATCAAATGGGTTTAATGATTGAAACTTGGCCACTTCTATCGGTGTTTTAGTTCAAACCAAAGATTTACATGACTTTAATTACTGTCTTTTTTGTCATTATGTGTTCATTTCTCCTTCAAACACTAAAATTAATTTATCATCAAATATCACAATCCATATATGTATTCATCTGTGTAAATAAGTATATAAAATTTGGTTATTTTTCCATTGTCATTTGTGTCTGATTGTTAACTAGGAAGAATTAGCACAGATCTATATCTATATCTATATCTATATACACCTATATCTGTGTATTTTAAATGTATTTAAATTCGGAAGTTACAATGGCATAGTTATGTTACTGGTTTTGAAATCTTATTGCTATCATAATACAGGATTTAAAATAAGCTGGGTATGGTACTTCATCTCTGCAATTCCAGTGTTAAGAGGATAAGACAGATATAGACCACAAATATTGAAACTAGCTTGGCATATACAATGAGCTCTGGCTTAGAGAGAGAAAGTAAACAGTAAGTGCTGTGATAAAAATTACATAACCATTATAATGATACTAATTGCAAACATTCTTTTAATTCTTATTCTGTACTTTATTTATAGATAACATTTTTCTTATAATGTAATTGTCAGAGCATTTTATACATGTATACACATATATGCACAGTGTGTACACAGATGGTATTTCTACATGTATTTTAAACAGACATACTGAACCATGCTATGTTTTTAATATTTCATATATACTACATATGTACATTATATGAAAGATATTTCTGTAAGCCTCCACTTTAAATATCTGTATATATATATATATTCCCAAATTATTTTCTATTATGAAAATTCTGTGATATCAATATTTATAATATATCTTTATACTTAATTTTTAGATATAAATTATAATGGAAACATTTTAGTGCAATGATTTATGAGGGACACTTTCAGTTCTATGTAATCCTGCAGAACAGGATGCAGAACATCCCTATGTACTGAATATTATGTAAATTTAGTTGTATAGTGAGCAACTTATATACTTCACTTATCTAATTAATTTAAGAAGATCTGAATTAATTGCATTTGACAGAGAGTTAAATACATTTTCTATGTTTTGCAATCTCCCTGACTGTAATTCCTACAAAGTCCAGAGCTATATTCAAAGGAATTCTCCCTGAATGAAGGGAAGAGAGGGTGCGGAAGACAATATGAGGAGAGACAGCTAAAGTTAAGGGTCATTTCAGAAATAGTATGAAAACCTAATACAGAAGAATCTGCCTAAAATCACACATGTATTCAAAAGCAACTATTAATTTCCATTCTCTCTCTCTCTCACTGTCTCTCTCTCTCTCTCTCTCTCTCTCTCTCTCTCTCTGTCTGTCTTTCTCTCTCCCCCCTCTCTGTCCCTCTTTCTCTGTCCCTCCCCCCCCCCCAACACACTCACTGGTTTTTCGTGGCAAGGTTTCTCTGTATAACAGCTCTTTTTATTCTGTAACTTGTGCTATAATCCGGGCTGGCTTCAAAATCACAGCCATCTGCCTGCCTCTGCCTCCTGACTGCTGGGAATAAAAGCACGCTCCACCACCAACTGGGTTTATAATTTCTTTTAAAGTAAAGGTATTTATTTATCTCATGTGTATATGTGTGTGAGGGTACGCGCATGCATGTGCCCAGTGTATGTACGTGCATCATGCGCACCAAGAAACCTGTGGAGATCAGCAGAAGATTCAGTTTGTTTTTAATTTTTAAAATCACCCACATGGCTTGTAGGAACTGAACCTGCTTCCTCTGTTAGAGTAGTTAGCCCTATTTATTACTTAATCTTGTCTCCAAAATAACCAGAATATCTACTTTAAAAAAAACTTTCAAACCGATAGGCTTTTTAGTGTTATTTTTTATAATTTGTTTTGGTAGATCTGTCTCCCCTGCTCCTTTTCCCTTTAAGAAAGACAAATTTTAAGTGATAGAGGATATGATTTAAACCCAACAAGATGAATCCAGATCCTGGATACTTTATCATATCATATCATATCACAATCTTTCCTTTTTGAATTTGGGGTGACATTATTATTATTATTATTATTATTATTATTATTATTATTATTATTATTATTATTATTATTATTATTAATTAGTGCTATGGGCAAATCACTAAGAAAAATTCTAGCAGTGGGTTAGGATTATAGTAACCATTTTTATTGAGTACACCCTCTGAAAACAAACTCTGTGAGTAGAATAGTAAGAGAAATATGATTACTATTTATTTACGTTATTTAAAATTTAACCAGGCAGTGATGGTGCACACCTTTAATCCCAGCACTCGGTAAGCAGAGGCAGGTGGATCTCTGTGAGATTGAGGCCAGCCTGATCTACAGAACTAGTTCCAGGACAGGCACCAAAGCTACACAGAGAAACCCTGTCTTGAAAAACCAAAAGAAAAAAATGATTCAACTTATAGAATTTAAACCAAAAGAATTTGAGCTTGTATTATATTAACAAATATGAATTTTTAAACAGAGCTTATTAATGTTCTAATATTTTGTAATTTTGCTATATCTTCTAGGATTTAATAACAATGTTAAATCAAATTTTAACATTCATAGCTTTTATAAATATTTCATTTATTGTTAAAATTATCTTTACAGATGTTTTCTCTATTATGTTATAATAACATTAAAATAATTGTTTTTGGACTTTTTCATTTGACTTGAGAATATTGCTTTTAAACTGTAAGACCTCTCAAATAATATATTTGTTTAAAAAATATCCAGATTTTAATATTAGGAGAGACTCCAGAACCATAGGTTAAGCATTTTTATTCAGTTTGATTCTCATACACGATTTAAATCATTTGGCTTTGGTTTATAAGTTGCGTCTTTTCATTTATTTTTCTTAATAAACTGATACACATGCCATATTTTTGTGTCACCCATGTTCTTGAATAATCAATAATGATACAAATATTTTTCCAAACTATTATAAAGTACCTTGTCGCGGAGCCTTTTCCAGTATAATTAAATATCAAGTGTTACTCTGCTAAATGGATGTTTAGGAAAGCAATTAGAAATTGGGAACAATTAATACTGCTCTTACTTAAGGGAAATTGTAACCTAATATATTAACCAAGCAACACAAAATTTACTTCTTGTGTCTTTCTGAGAGTTGATGTTGTCCAATTAGAATATAAATGGAAAAGGGAGGGAAGAATTCATTTATTGAAATTTTATTTCAAGTCAGTTATAGATCACAGACTTTATATTATGCAAAATACATACTTGTTTGTTTGTTTACAATAAAGTTGCTGACCCCATGTTCAGTGTGTGCTACTTTTCTGGAGCTGGACTTAGAGATATGCAAAAGTAGATGAAATTTGTTCTTCCCAAATTAAAGAACACCATGACAGGTACCTACTTGCAGACACCAGTGACTCTGCGTATTCTTAGCCCAATTGATGTTTTGTTTGTTTCTTATGCTCTTCTGGTGTTCTCTCTCTCTGTCCCTCTGTCCCTCTGTCCCTCTCTCCATCTCTCTCTCTCTCTCTCTCCCTCTCCCTCTCCCTCTCCCTCTCCCTCTCCCTCTCCCTCTCCTCTCTCCCCCCTCTCTCTCTCTCTCTCTCTCTCTCTCTCTCTCTCTCTCTCTCTCTCTCTCTCTCTCTTGTGTTCATGTGTGTGTGCGTGTGTGTGTGAGAGAGAGAGGGGGGAGAGAGGAGAGAGAGAGAGAGAGAGAGAGAGAGAGAGAGAGAGAGAGAGAGAGAGAGAGAGAGAGAGAGAGAGAACTCTGTGTGTTCTAAAACCTGCTTTTAAAAATTCTGGGTAATTATAACGGCACAACCGGTTGAAGTGCTGCCTGTCGGACCAATATGTCTCAGCTGTGTACCACTGGGTTTAATAAACATTGTGATGACTTCTAACTTCCTTTACTCTGTCTCTTGGACTTGGGGCACCCAGCACCTCACCCTTCACAGTCTACTGTATCTCAGAAAAGTCTCTGACACAGTTCTGTTAATGTTTGTTGCCTTTTCCTTCAGGCTCTTTTTCTTTCCTGAAGTAAGTCCTATAGGTGAAAGGTCTCCATCTCTTGCTTCTGCTGGTCACTATAGCAGCAACATTTATTAGACAGGTAGTCAAGCGTTTAGTAAATATTACACATTTAGTTCTCAAAAGGATCATAGAGGATATTGGTGAGAATACATTGATCAAAAGCAGACTTGTTCTTGATTAATATTTATATCAATTTTTTTTTTTTTGGTTTTTTGAGACAGGGTTTCCCTGTAGTTTCTAGAGCCTGTCCTGGATCTAACTCTTGTAGACCAGGCTGGCCTCGAACTCCGAGATCCGCCTGCCTCTGCCTCCAGAATGTTGGGATTAAAGGCATGCGCCACCACCGCCCGGCTTATATCAAAAATTTTTAACTACTGTGCTTTCATCATTAAACCAGAGATTTATTGACTGCCATATCAGAATCCCTTATTCTTTTATTGCATCCTTCATGCTGATAACAGTAGTGTCTCTATAAAGCTCCTCTTTTCTCTTGTTCTATTCACCTATATGAAAACATGTACCAAGTAATAGATACTTTGTCTTTACCTAGTAGAAGTGTTTGAAGTTGGCCATTGTCTGCATCTCTGACTTTGTTTATAGGATCCCATTTCAAGAATAACTATCTAGCAAAAAAAAAAAAAAGGCCAAAAAAGGCTCTTTTTTTCCTAAATGATATCAGCTGTTACATCAGGTGCATTTGCTCCATTATTTCCTTTGCCTCAAATTTCATCATCCTCAAGTGCTTAACTAACCATTATTTATGTTTTAGGGTAATCCCAAATGCCAGCTCATTTTGGTATCAGCTTTAGGGACAGAATATGGACATTGGGGAGATTTGTAAGAGCATTGTGGTTGTGTCGTTTTAGAAACAGCTTTTACACCCGGTTTCATAAATTTGATCATCATATCAGTACTTGACTTTAAGGGTTATTATTATTTTTATTGAGTTAAAGCAACTAGTGCTTTGTAAATGGACAAATGCACACCAGTTTAATTCTTAACTCTGACCTACCCTGAATGTGGCATTATGGAGTTCACATTTCATTTTTAGAATTTATAGAAATTTGGTCTGTATGATTTTAAAATGTAGCCATGTGACACCCATGTGTAATACATGAGCATTCTATAAATTAGCATAATCAAAATTATCATATGTGACAGAATTATAGCGTGTTTTCTTGACATAAATACAAATTTTGTAGATTTTGTTTATTAATTATGACTTGTCATAAAGTATAAATACACTGTATCTATAACAGGATTCAATTTTTCAATCGACTGGTATCACATAGTTTTATTGGTTTAGCATTTGAGCCAATTAATTAAATAGAATCACTCAAAGGCAAAAGTTTCCAGTCTTGCTAGAATGCACCCTAGTTTAAGGCAAAGGCATATAGCATCATTATTTCAAGACATGAAGCTCTGTAATAAAGGCTGGGCCTTGGAAAATGAAGGTCAATATCCATTTAACACCAGGGCAGGGCTGAATCTGTTGTCAGTGGTTAGCATAGTTCCAAAGCAAAGTTTGCAGATACAATGTATTTTAGTACATTTTTTAAATAGCCTATTTAAATACATTAAAATGTTTTCATCTAGTTCTGGTCTAGTTAAAATCTAGCAAAACAAAAACAAAATAACAAAAACCCTGTAAACTATTTGAGAATCCGTATTTCTCCTTCATCTTTGGATAATCGCAATTTCCTGTTTTAAATCCGTCAGAAGTCTAGATCCCTAAAGAAAATAGAGGATAGAAACTTCTTAAATATTTATTAATGACTATGAATTATTGCTTTCTTCAGTGTATCTGCTTCAGTGAACATGCCTGATGTGCCTTCAGTGATGGTTCTTTCCATAGAACTAATGAAAGGCCTCAGAGGATAAACACACTGCAATTAGAATCCTGCCAGGATTTGCCTTTTTATATCTCTTTATATTATTAATTACTATGTGTAACCCTCTAACATTATAAGAGAAATGAAAGTTGGGTATCTAGATTTTAATTTAAATTTCCTACATGTGCTGTTTGAGAGACAGTATAAAAACTTTCATCGAAAGACGACCAACAAATTTCTTAGTTACAGAGAGCAACAGCGATGTGAATGTGTTTATTATGCCTATTAAGAGGAGCGCACTGAAAGTAAAGCATATATCAAGCCATGAATGACCTACTTACCTCAAAGAAAGGAAGAAAACATAGAGCAATGAATGGTTTAAGTCATGTGACATTGCACACTCAGAGGCTCAGAGGCTTAAACCATTTGCCCATCTTCACATCGCTGAATAGCTACATTGCCCTTAGGTTTTTGAATCTTAAAATTTCATAGTAATGATGAAAAGAAGAGCTGAATGTGAACAATTTGTGTGATTTTTATGACGCTGAACTTGAAAGCAGTTTGTGGAATGAAAATTGCTGTTTTGCCAATATTGTTTTGACTTAAGTAAGGAACGAAGTTCATAATGCTAAATTCTGGAGTTGGTATACCTTATATCATCTTTAACACATAGAACAAATCATAACAAATGACAAAATTGGCTGGATCAAAGTCAGCAATGAATATCAGTGAAAAAAAAAATGTTTCCCAGCGCTTGCTGAGTGTCTTTTAGGTCAATACATTGGGTTGATACATTTAAAAGAGAGATATGTGTATGTGATGTACAACCCACATGATAGAGTGTCTGCCCAACATACAAAAGGCACAACTTAAGACCCCAGTACCATAAAAGTTTTTTTTATTAAAAGAACTTAATTAGAAGAGGCTAAAGATGGAAGAACTTGATTTAGATGCAACAAATGCACCCGTATTGCTTCTCAGCATAATTTAATTATATTGTGATAGAGAGGCCAATATCTTTGACTAAGTCACTCAAATATGATTAAACGTTTATTAAAGTTCATAATGACATAAAATCAAACATAATTAGAATATGCAAACTGGAAAGAAAGGTGAATATCATTCACTCATCCTTATGCCAAGAGGAAATAAATCAATACCAAAGAGTGCACATAACTCCCTGTGTTTGATAAAGATGGGAATGAGCCTAACTAAAGCTTTCCCAACACTCATTGTAGTATATTTGAAAGGATGTAAAATTGTCCTTATTGTCTAAGAGTATAGTCTTTCATGTAGCTATTAAATCCAATGACCAACAGCAGAACCAAACATGTCTCTTCCAATACAGGAGGATAACACTCTATGTAACATCAAAATTGATACTGTGCCTGAAATTGAATTTAATGTGGTCAGTAACTATTATTGCCTTATATATATGGTTGTACATTTTGCTGCTGAATGCCAGATATAATCAGCTTGGTTTCAGCATCATGCACAAAATTCATTTATTATGAACACCACTATTACATTCAGTGCAGTAATAAGTTTACCCCAAGGGTAATGATATTTGAGAAAATAGATTCACATCTGTTTCATTAAAATCAAAGTGCAAAAATAGCCTATATACTTCTATACATGTTGTTGTTTCTAACACTTCCTTTTTACCTGGGTGTAGAAGAGATTATGTAGTAATATTTCCTTATTTGATTGAATTCGTTTAAGTTATTCCTACACAATAATGCATTATAGCTAAGGAATCTTAACATTTAAAGAAGGATGCAGGAAAAAAGGGAGAGAAGAGAGAATAATTCGTGACTATGTGTAAATTTATTAAGATCAAGAAAAATCAGTACATAGTTTATATAAGACTAAAAAACACAACAACATACCATTATTATAGCATCCACTATGTTCATATGTTGTGATTTTCATAAAATATCCACATTAAGAGGATTGACTTGTCCATTACGAACATGCAAAGGAAGAATAGCAAGGGGTGCGTCTCAGTGATAGCATTCAGAGACTGTATGTTCAATCTGATTGTTCCACAAAGGAAGATGAGTTTCAAGATAAATATCTAGTAGTAGAAATTAGAATACATAGTCATAGCTCACTCCCACATACAATAATTAGTTGAATCATTTAAAACAAATCCTTCAACTTCGAGGAGAAGATTCTTATTTCCTACAATTTTCCCTGTTGAAATTTCTTGACATTTTGTTAATTTCACTAATTACTCATTGACATTATGCCTACAATTCTATAGTTAATTATGCAGCACTGATGCAGACTCTAAAGGGAATGAAACTGCAAAATTTTTAGTGTTTCTGGTCTTAACCGTATGATCCTTTTTGAGGTAAAGAGGTATGTAGTCCATACTGTAAAAATTCTCTAATTTGTGGAGTGACATTTCAACTTTCATTTAATAAATAAGGTTTGCTGAAGGTCAGAAAAGCAAACAGTCAGCCACTGGCTCTTACATCTAACTCAGTCTGAAGAATGGTGATCCTGCCTCCAGGAAACCTCAGAATGAGACTGAGCCTGAGAGCAGTCTTCTACCATTTTCTAATCCTCTCTAGCTCTGGAATTAAGAGCATGCACCACTACTGCCTGGTTTCTAAGGCAAGGTAGTGTGGATACTGGGATTACAGGTGTGCGTCATCACTGCCTGGATGCAAGGCTGGCCGGTGTGGCTGTTTTATTTTTCTGACCTTCAGGCATGCTTTGTTTATTAAAATAAAAATGAAATATCACCACAATCTTGAAGAAGGAAACTACCAATATCAAAACTGTAACACTAGATTGTTTTCCACACTAAATATATTTAATATATTAATCTGCTATCCAGTTCTTTATTGTTATGATTTAAACAGCAGCCTGATTTCTGTGTTTGTCTAGCTAAAAGGACAAAATGTGCTCAAATGTGTATTTTATATTTATCAGATGAAAATCAGTTTTGGAGTGTGTGTGTGAATGTGTTTGTTCATGTCATTGTAAGTTGTGTTTATACTTGTGAATTCATACTTTGCGGGCCAAAGAACAACCTCAGTTCTTCAGGCTCTGACCACCTTGTACTTTTGAGACCAGGTCTGAAAAGCCCTGAAGACAACCAAGGAGGCAAGAGTCCTATCCAGCAAGCCTCGGGATCACCCTGTCTCCAATTCCCAGTCAGATAATTACAATGGCATAACACCATTCATGACTTTTAAAATATTCTTTCTGGGGATGTAACACAGGTTCTCCTAATTGCAAAGCTGAGCCATCAACCTAGCTTGAAAGTGAATTATTAATATATATGTTTTTTTTCTTGAGTATAATAAGATTTTACCAAATCTGGCTAGCCATGTATTTTTAGTTACTATTTCTGAGAAATGTAACTTGAGGTTGACCTTTTGCCCGAACACACAGAGATAGATGTGTGAGGGTGCCTGCACATATATGTGCTCTTGCATAAACATAACTCGCACTGCAACACACACACAAATACCCCACACATTCACTCTCTCTCTCACACACACACAATAAACCTGATTCCCAGACATAATAATAGTTTTCTCTTTAAAAGCTATTTTAATCAAATGAGCTCACTAAAATTAATGGTACACAACTGCAATGTTAGAATTAAAAGACATAAACCAAAACCTTCATGGTTCGAGTACAGGATCATAAAAATGACATTTTCTTAACTAGACTATGTCTGTTTTAAACCATTTGGAATGGTTGTACATTTGTTCGACAAAAAAAAAACTTTTAAATGTTCGTACTATTGTTGGGGAATATTATTTTCAGGTGTGTGACTTTTGTTTACGCTGCATTTAACTCTGTGAAGCTGTGTTACTGTGCCTGTCTAAAACGCTTGATGGTGCTCATAAAGAGCTGAATGGCCAATAGCGAGGCAGGAGCAAGGATAGGCAGGGTTAGTAAGCCAGAGCGTATGAATAGAAGAAGAAAGCTGGGTGGAAAAAAGAAGAGCAACCAGAGAACAAAGAGAGGAGAGTGCAACAACCAGCCACGTACCCAGCAGCCATGCAGTAAGATTTACAGAAGAGAAAGATAAAAGCCTAGAGGGCAAAGGTAGTTGGAATAATTTAAGATAGGAAAAGCTGGCAATGAAGCAAGCCACACTAAGGCCAGGCATTCAAAAGCAATAATAAATCTCTGTGTGATTTATTTGGGAGCTGGATGGTGGGACGAAAGAGGTAAACATCACACAATATTTTGGTGTACCAACTTGGGGCTTAGATATCCATCTAGAGCATGAAAAAGCTGAAACAAAATAAAATGTATGCGGCCCCTTTTAAATAGGCACTGCTGTTCAGCTGTGAGCGTTAAATAGAAACTAGAAATGGCAAGCTAAGTGAAATCCACTTGTGGCAATGCAAGAAACTCTTTATAGAGTTTGCTGTTATTGTGGCAAGATTAGCCACTTGGGCAAAAGCTGCTCTTGCTTGGACTGCTTGACAGTATGTTGTATGAACTGGACATGCAGAACCCAAAAGAAAGGGACCATTGAACTTTGCCAAACTGAAAGAGGCAGGATGGTCCTTCAGGGTTCCTGCGTCACAGAGAAACTGCCAGACATTCTACAGGATACAAAGGAAAGTGACTGACAAACAATCAATATAGACAGGACAGTCTTTCAAACTTCCTGCTTCATTAAAAAGTCTCCCAGATACAAGGGGCCTATAGGCTGAAGATAAATGCCCCAATATTGCAAAGGAACTTTGGGTGACTGTTCAGAGAGCCAAATGTCTCTGCCATTTCTAGAGTTTTTAGAAGTTATTTGCAATGCACTTTTTCTTTATTTAAGTGATATCATATCCTTATAGTTCCTTTGATGGAGTTGAAGACTAGATAGTTATAGTTTTTCTTAGATATAATAGCAACTATGTTAGGTACAAAATTTTGGATTTTTCTAAGGTAGGATAGATAATGGAGTATTTCTTTAAGTTTATCACACAACAAATGAATTGGAATCCAGTACATTGTGAATGTAATATTTACTTGATAATTGTTCTTGTTTTATACATATTACTCTGTTAAATCTAAAATTTTTCATTTGTGTTAGAAGAAAAAAGGGAAACATTGGGGAATATTATTTTCAAGTGTGTGACTTTTATTTACACTGTATCTTTTTAGCTCTATGAAGTTGTGTTAATGTGTGCCTGTCTAAAATGCCTGATGGTCATAATAATGAACTCAACGGTCAATAGCAGGGCAGGAGCAAAGATAGGTGGGGCTCACAGGCAGAGCGTATAAACAGATTAAGAAATCTGGGAGGACAAAAGAAGAGCAACAAGACAAGAAGGAGAGGAGGATGCAAGGGACCAGGCACCCAGGCACCAAGCAGCCATGACAGAAGAGAAAGATAAAGGAACAGAAGGAGGGAGAACATGAGCAAGAAAGTCAGGACCATGGGGGGTGCGTTCACCCACTGAGACGGCGGGACAGAACTAACGGGAGATCACCAAGACCAGTTGGAACGGGACTGATGGAACATGCGATCAAACCGGACTCTTTGAATGTGACTGACGGTGGAGGCTGACTGAGAAGCCAAGGACAATGGCGATGGGCTTTGATTCTACGGCACGGATGGGCTCTGTGTGAGCCTTGCCAGTTTGGTTGTTCACCTTCCTGGACCTGGGGGGAGTTGGGAGGACCTTGGACTTAACATAGTGTAGGGAACCCTGATGGCTCCTTGGCCTGGAGAGGGAGGGAGTGGAGGTATGGGTGGAGGAGAGGGGAGTGGAGGAAAGGGGGAGGAGGGGAGGAAATGGAAATTTTTAATAAAAAAATGAGAAAAAACCCAGAGGTAAAAGGTAATTGGGATAATTTAAGATAAGAAAAACTGGCAAGATACAAATCACACTAAGGCTGGGCATTAGTAGATAATAATAAGTGTTTGTGTGATTAATCTGTGAGCTGGGTGATGGGCCTCCGGAAAAGCTAAAAGAGTAAAAGTTCATGCTACATGCCACGGGGTAACAAGGACAGCTACTTTACTATATACCCAATCAACATAAGTGTTGCTTACTCTTTGTTGCTATGATAAAATATTCTGGCCAAAAAATAAAACAAACAATCTAAAGAAGAGAGGGCTTATATTAGATTACAGTTACAGAAGGGTAGAATCCATCACGGGTGGAGAAGACATGGTAGCAGGAGCAGAAAGGAGAGAGATCACATTCCTTTCGCACACAGAAAGAAAGATCTGGCTTGAACCCATGAACCTTCACGGACCATCTCTAATGATGTAATTCCTCCAGCAAGACCTCATATATTTAAAATAGGCTTTTCACATACTGTTTTTTTATAGACATGCACTATGTAATAATCATAATTACCTCAATCTCAAAAGCATTATAAGTCATATTATTTGAGAAGTATAAAAGATCAGAGGAGAAACACCAATTACCTCTTTTTTCTTCAAATTGCTCACGCAAAGTTCTTACCCATTTTCTCTGTTGACAAGGCTTAATAGTTTGCTGAGATTAATGGGCTAAAAAGTCCTCGCTTTAGGGAAGGGAAAGAAATCATAGGAGCATAACAGAATTATGGAAGGAAAGATTGAAAATTTGTAGATGTCATAAATTAGTTTGAAATAAATGGTTAGCAGAGGTTAGTTATTGAATTTAAGTCAAAAAAGAAAAATATTTCTATTTACACTTATCTGAAAAACATGAAGCTTCAAGTGTTAGCATCTTTGTAATAAAAAAAACCTTTGCTTTTCTAATCTGGCCAAGCTATTGGGTATGTGTAGCCAACTTGTGACTAACAAAGCAGACAGAACAAAACTACCCATGAAATTAACTGAAGAGTCTAGAGGTTCATGAAAATTAATAGCCCAATATGTTTGTATGTTTAGGAAAATTTAAGATATTAATATATCTGTGAATAGCTCACTAGGAGACATCTTACTTATATTAGCATACTTTATTTTTGTCTTAACAATACTTCATTTTTATCCCATTACTCTGTTTTAATGGTTAACATATTTCTGTTTTAATTAAAACACCAAGCTATAGATATTCTGCTCAGTAGCTGTCTTAGAAACATCTTCAGAGTTATTGCAAAAGAGATTCAGAGAAACAAAAGGATTATGACCTTGGAACTAATGATAAGATCCCTAGACCAAAACAAAATACAGCTACTAGCAGCAAATTTTAATTATGGACATTTCTTGTTAATAGAGTGTACAGTCCCTCAGAACATAACTGTTTCACCCATCTTACCTGAAGAAAGAAGTTGTCATAATCTGTCCTGTAGAAAAATTATTGTCGCCCTGGAATAAAGAAAATCAAATATTACTAATGTAGTTCAATAACTCATCTCTGATTTTAAAAAAAAATGAGCAAGAGTCAGAGACAGCCTCTTCTCCCATTACTAGGAGCCCCACCCAAAGACCAAGCTACACAACTGTGAGATATATGCAGAGGACCTGTTAGTCCCATGCTGTCTCTGACAATTTTACTGACATTTGAGACCCTACTCCTCTTACTGGGTTGCCCTGCTCTGTTTTATATACAAGACGAGATGCTTAGTCTCACTGCAATTCATGTAGAAACAGAGAGGAGTGGATGGTAGAAGGGATGTTGGGGTGAGGGACTATAAGAAAAGGAGGGAGAGAAAATTGCAGTCAGGATGCAAGATAATTAAATAAAAGACGAACAAGATTTTATAAAATTGGCTCTTTTCATGAAACTGAATTATCCCTATACTTACTACATTTTATAAATATACATAAAATACAGAATATATTTAGCATATTTTATGATACATATGATAAGATGTTCTTCATTGAATTAAACTATGAATTTAACATCATCAAATAAAAATTTAAATTGTATGTAACATAACATACTACAAATGTAACACATATTTTTATCTTTTAACCTAATTGATTTTATACTAAGCAATGAATCATACATTACAATGTTTCATTTATTTTCTGGCCTATTTACTATATGAAAATACTTTTAGTCTACAGTATTGAGTTTCTCTTCACCTAAGAACACATAGGGTAGTTTGCTACCAATTTATCCAAGTTATTGATTTTTCCATCATCTAGAAGGGCTCACACCATTCATGAGATTGTTGCTGCTACAACATTATAAATTCATTGCCTGAAACACAGTTTGCTATTGAATGTCTGCCAGACTATGTTAACAAGGGTATTCACAGTAAAACCAAGCTATCATACCATGAAAATGTCAAACAGATTCTGTAAAGATTGCTTCCTTCCAAAGTCATTTGCATCTACCTAACCAAAGGAAGAATAGGAAATAAATATGATATGAATTATCACTAATGCTTTATTGTATATATTAAAGTACCTTTTATATTATTAAAAATTGACTACTATTCTGGTACTCTCCTGAATGACTAATGTATCTCCTAGAAGGAGCAATGATGCTATTTTATTAAATTCAGCTCGAAGTAAATACTAATTTCTTAAGATCACATTCATTTGTAGAAATCCACAGGCTATTAACTCAGATATCTTCAGTGGCTAAATCATTACTGTGAAGATTGTGAAAACTTAATAATAATATTAAGAATTATAACATCATTACCTTTCTTGACTTTTGTTGTTTGGAAATGTATTGTCTTTGTAAATATTTTCTTTTATTTGTGCAAATGTGCACATGTGTATAGAGTTGTGTGTCAATGAGTGTGGGTATCTATTGAATTAAATTTACATACAGCTATGAGCCCCCCCAATCAGGTTCTGAGAACTGTACTTGTATCCTCTGTAAGAGTAGCAACTACTCTTAACCACCGTGCCATCTCTTTGAATACTGAGTGATTATCTCTACCTCATACATTTTGAGGTATTATTAATAGTAGCTTTGGAACTTATATTATTTATCAGGTAAAACCTTTTTCAACATTTTAACCAATTATATATATATATATATATATATATATATATATATATGATAATGTGATAACTCAATACATACATGTCATACATAATGATTAGATTAGGATACTCAAAACAAGCATATCAAATATTTTCATTTTTTTACGTGTAGAGGGCATTTCAAATCCTCTCTACAAATTCTTTTAAAGCATACAACTAAGTGATTCCAAGTATAGATATACTCTTGTTAAAGAGAATTGTATGTGTGAAATGAGATCTTAAAAATTTTAATTTCTTAATATTAAATATTTATCATATCCTACTCGACTAAAGCAATGTCCTTTGACTATCTTTGTCTTCCCCCTCTTACCTGTGGTGAATACTGTTCTAATTTCAAACATAGATGAATAATGCTTTTAATTTCCACATAGATTAAAACATTAACCATTTTTGTTTCTGTGTCTCACATATTTAACATAGAATTCTTCTGTCTTGTCATGCTGGTGGGAAACAGGCTTGTACTCTGTTTATGACAGAATAAGTAGCATTTGTGTATATATAAGAAAATCCATGTATCACTGTATCCAACAGAAAAGTAACCTCTGCCTGTTTCATTTCTGGACTTTTAAAAAGAATGTTGTAATAAGTTAAATTAGAAAAACAGACCCACTTTCTGTCCTAATTTGCCAATTTTTGACAGATAGTTATAGGTGTGCTTTTCAAGGATCTCCTGCAGAGTGAGATTTTGCTTTTAGGCCACCAATCAGCTCTCAAATCATGACACTGAGAGTTATTATTAGTTTTTAATGCTTGGCTTTATCTTATCTCTTATTTTAATTTGTTCCTCTTTACATTTTGCCTTGGGGCTGTCTTCCTTCTTTCCTTCCTTCCTTCCTTCCTTCCTTCCTTCCTTCCTTCCTTCCTTCCTTCCTTCCTTCCTTCCTTCCTTTCTTTTTTCCTTTTTCCTGTATATTTTACTTTTACTGCTTCCTATATCTGCCTAGCAACTGCCTTGTTGCTTGGCCTTGGGCGTGTCCCTCTCTTCTTCTCCTGAACACAAGAGTCCTTCTCCTTCTTATCCAGAGCCCAGATTTCTCCTCCTATTCATTATCTCTGCCTGTCGGCCCTGCCTACCTTTCTCATGCCTAGCTATTGGCCATTCAGCATTTTATTAGACCAGCCAGGTGTCTTAGACAAGAGGTTAAAACAGCAACACATCTTTTCAGAATTGCACAAATGAAGCAGAAACAAAGGTAACACATGGTTACTAAATTAACAAAGGCAGCAGAAACAAATGTAATAGACCATCATATAATGAAACTAATATTCTGCAGCATAAACAAATATAACACCTTTGCCCAGTTAAGATAATATCACACAACAAAAGAGCATAATAAATGTATCTGCTACAGAATTATCATGGCTCTTTCAAAAGTTTAGGATGTTTTTATATCGATTTGTTTTTATCCTTTCTGTACTTTTCACCATCTCTTTTGAAACTTTAACACACAATTGTTCATTTTCTTAATGCAGTCTTGCAACTTAGTTGTCAGCTTAGTTGTTTCTGGGTCAATTAAGACAAATGCCTCTGGGAAAGTCTGTAAGTGTATTTACTAAGAGCATTAAAGGAAGAAGACTCTCCAAGAGAGTGGCTGGCACTGTCAGGTGGTAGGCAATATATAAAAAAGTCTGAGGGAAAAGCTGGGCATCCCTGCCTTTCTACCTTTGTTCCATGTGGACAAATTTACCTATCCTGTATTCTCTAATGCAGATGCCATTATTTGGTGACATATTATTTGGCATTCCAATGTAAACAAAGACTTGTAGTTTTCAAGGTTAGGATTAGGATTACTGTGGCAACCAAGTTTACAATGAGATTGCCTGTTTTATTCTTTCTAGCCTACTCACTACTATTGGTGGACTAGCCCATTTGTGCAAGCCCATTTAACCAGGCTCCTTTGTAGTAAGTATTGATTCCATCCTGATCCTCTAGAGAATATTGGCTAATAAAAGTTGTATAAAGCTTCTTTGCTTTTTTCTGATTTATTATTTTCATTATTTTTATGTGTTTGTGCTTGTTTATTCATCTGACTTATCTATTAAAATATTTCCAGTAAATTTAAAGTTTTTCATGTAATTAATTTAGACTACAATTATGAATGCATTAGCATATGAAATACCATTCATTAAACCCTTTATCTGCAAAGTTTCTGTTTATTTATTTTTATAACTACCTCTGTTAGTTTTCTCATTTATTTCAGGAGTTACTTGTTTGAATTAATTAATGAATGATATTGTTTCTGTTTACTATACATATTTATTTTATAATCAATATGTTTCATTTTTATTCATTTATTTTTTTCTACTAAACTTTTTTAGTGATAATGATCATCAAGGAAGTATTTCCTTTAAATTTTCCATGACAAAATTTGTACAACAATATGATAAATCTTTAGTTATATAGTAATATATCATACAGAAACTTCCAACTTGTACTTTGGCAATTTCTGTGTTGTTAATTTTCTTATAGATTCATTATAGTTTAAAGTTTTTAAGGCTTTTTACTTAGTGCATTTATTTATTTGGGTTTTTTTTTGATAATTCATATGTTTGTTCTGTATCTACATCTCTTATACCTTCCTTTTCCAGTCTATACCACTTCCCATATTGTCCATCACCTTGACCCTTTCAGATTCACGCACGTTCTTTGTCTCACATGCACGTGCGCGTGCACACACGCGCATACACACACGTGCACACACACATCTTCTCTGTCTCTCACATACACACACAAAGTGCTGAGTCTACTTGCTGTTATTTATGTTTCTATGTGTTTAATGCTGACCCCTTGCTGTTGGATAACCAAGTAAAGTGCTTAGCATGGGAGTACACTTATTCTCCTGCTCTCCACATTCATTGTCTATAGATCTTTAAGGAGTCATTGTTCAAGTCGTTTTAAAACAACCTGATTTTGGAAATGTCCTGCTTCAGCTTCTCTGTCATATACAGAAGACACACTCTTTCAGAAGATGTTCTGGTCACCGGGGTTTTATCATCTTTCTGTCTTCTCTTCTGCAATGTTCCCTGAATCTTAGGTTTAGGACTTGTGCTGTGCATCCTTTATATTTTAAGGGGCTTCATAAAATCCCTATTTTGGATTCCTTTAAAGGCATATCATAACTTTCTTTGGACTCTTGTACTGGAGATCTATTTTCTATTTCCCTTGATATTACATGTTGTGCTTGTCTTTGTGCCTACATGACAGTATGTACATCAAGACAGTGATAAATTTTTCTTGTGTTATGAAGGGTTGTCCACCACAAGAGGAAAAACTTTGTCCCATATGCATCCAGGAACAGTATGTTGGCTTTGATTTTGGTTATTCTGTAGTGTGATCTCTTTTTGTTTTTGTTTTTGTTGTTTGTTTGCCCCCGGTATTTGCAATGTCTGTCAGCCAGCACAGCTGCAAGTGTTTAAGAGTATGATGCTGCTAGTTAGTCAGTTTTGGTAACAAGCCCTCTACATTGCTCTCTATTGACCCAGACATAGGGTTTGAACATTCACTGATAGTCAAGCAGCTATGTATTGGGTTATCCAAAGGGATGGGCTACCATTGGTGTTAAGAAGGTGTGTAGTTAGCCCTCTAGCATGACAGAGATGCTATCTGGTTGACTCTTAGAGATTGTAAAAATATAGAGGATTTTCTCATCCTATTATCACAAAGATAGGGCATCAAGTATATTTAAAAACTAAATTTGAATATATGTGAGAACTGTATTTGTTTCTTCCTAACCTAGTCTCTGAGTAGTGAGATCCTAAATTCTTCAACTGCTTATGTGAATGAGGTAGAAAGTCAATGGATTCTGAAATCTTGAGGTTTGAAACACACGATGGCCTCAAGGTAGGTTCTACTCTAACAGTAGGTCTAGTCCCAAGACCATATGACTTATAGGAATTTAGGCTCCATAGGTTAAGATAGATGTCAATGCTCTTAGTTCGTAAGTGCTCCTATAATGAACTACAGGCCATTTTGACTCTTTTTTTTTTATTAAAAATTTCCATCTCTTCCCCTCCTCCTCCCCCTTCCCTTCCCTCCCTTCCACCTGTACCCGCCACTCCGCCCCTCTCCAAGCCAAAGAGCCATCAGGGTTCCCTTCACTATGTTAAGTCCAAGGACCTCCCAGCTCCCCCTAAGTCCAGGAAGGTAAGCAACCAAACTGACAAGGCTCACAGTGAGCCCGTCCATGCTGTAGAGTTCATGCTCATCGCCGTTGTCCTTGGTTTCTCAGACAGCCTCCACCGTCAGCCACATTCAGAGAGTCTGGTTTGGTCCCCTGTTTTCTTGCATTGCTTCGCTCCTCAGGGATATTGTCATTTCTCTGACATTTTCTAAAGTACTACTTCAGTATCTTTAGGTAGACTACAATTGTATTTTTTCTGCTGTACACCTGTTCTTAAGGGACAAAAATAACTGATAATTTGTCACCTTCCTGACATCACTCAAAATCAGTAAACATGCATGTAAAATAGTTCAATGAATATTGAAAATGATAAGATTATTTCATATGGATTTCCTATGAAATGCAAAAGAAAATAATTCACTACTTTCAATAAATTTCCTATACTTAAATTTATTATAAGTACCCACACATATAATTCTAAAATCTTTGCACATGATATATAAGTTAATAAATTTTTTATATTATGTTTAGTTCTATCAACTTTAGTTTCTTAGTAATATAAATGTTGTTTTGGATAAAATTTGGTTAAATATGCTAAAATGATTCATAGTAATAATAGTTGCCCTATGCACTCTACAAGTGAAATAATGAAAAGAGCATGCATTACAAATCTGTGATGATTATGGAAATGTTAACAACTCACAAAAACCAGACAAGTAGAACTGATATCATTTATAAAATATTTTTACACATCTAAATGCATATTCAGTCCTGACAATTTGGGTAAATAGATATGTGTGACATTCAAGCATGCATGGAGACATTTATTGTTTGAAGAAGGAAACCATCAAGTGGGAGATAGTGGAGACAGAGGGAGGCCGTGTGTGAGGGCCAAATTAGAGCAAAGTAGGATAACAAATATGTATGAAAATACTAAGCTGAAACTCATTACTTTGTATGGATATATTAATACAAAAGTTCAATAATTACTTAATTGTGAAGTATATAACTTTCTTCAGTGACATGTCTGTCATTGTTATATGTTACTTTAAGAGATATGAACTTCCTGCATTCTTCCCAGACAGTTTCCCCTGTGAGCACTTGAACTGCAACATGCATTACATCTATGCTACATCACTCAGAAGAATTTACCACAGATAAGAAACACAAAACCTGATAGAAAATGAAAGACAGAAAGATTACCTTTCTCAAAAATCTATGCTCATCGGACTCTTAAATCTTGTCTGCTTTCCCTTCCATATCATTCTTGATGTGAATCTTACAGGAAGAAAAATGGTTCAAACTGACTGTTCGTCCCTGTCAAGAGAAACCTATGCTCAGGGATATACCTAATTCCCAGAGCTTTCATCATTAATATTTTATGAGTCTAAGTGATCTGTCTCATCGAAAAGAAAAATTTATCTTTCATTTGTGCAAGCATTGGCTGCCGAGTAATAGATTTCATCTCTATAAGCCAGTGGTGAAGTGCAAACCACAGCAGAGATACCAGGAAGTAAAGTGCTCACTTTATTTCTTTTTACTGGAGCCTGGCTGCACTTGACTCTAGCTGCAAAGTCAGCCAAGCAAAGTAGAAGATCTTTGGGGAGCAATGAAGGCAGTTCCTTCCCAACTCGCATCAGCCCCTGCTTGTGAATGTCTACTATTGTTGAAAATTACTTTTCAATAAGATGAGCAGGAATAATGCCTTTTCTTTTTAACATTTACAAGGGATTGTTATAACAAGAATATTAATTTACTACATTTGGTAAATAAGCCCACTGTCTCAATCTTGAATAGCTTTGAAAGAGATAGAAAACTCTTGTCATTTTTCAAAATGTAAGTAATAATTTCAGTTGCATGAGATAGCTAGAAAAAACTAAGATGTCAGGAATTGGCATGTGGTTTAAGGGTGAGGGAGATGTTTAGCAAAGGATACACGATATTAGCTGGATGCGGATAATCTCAAGAGATCTATTGTATAATAGGATGACTACAGTTAACAAAAACTTTCTGTATTCTTAAAATAGTAACAAAATCATAGCTATATAAATTAATACACACATTACTTAGTTTGATGTATCCATTCTATAATAGAATATGTATAAATACTAAAATATGACATTGTAAACATGGAACTTTTAAAATTAGTTCATATGAACATTAACAGCAGTAGTAAAAAGGGCCACATTTACATTGGATGCCATTCTGCTGTGCTTTTATACACTGTAAAGACTTATCACTCCTATTGGTTTAATAAAACACTGATTGGCCAGTAGTCAGGCAGGAAGTATAGATGGGGCAACCAGACTAGGAGAATTCTGGGAAGATGAAAGGCAGAGAGTCACTTGCCAGCCAGACATAGAGGAAACAAGATGAGAATGCCTCATAAAAGGTACCAAGCCACGTAGCTAAACATAGACAAGAATTATGGGATAATTTAAATTCTAAGAGCCAGTTAATAATAAGCACGAGCTAATAGGCCAAACAGTTTATAATTAATATAAGTCTCTTATGTTTCTTTGGGACAGAATGGCTGTGGTACCAGGTGAGACAAAACATTCTGTCTACACCATTCTTCTTCCACAGAATAAACCAGAGTCATAAGTAGTTCCTGCATGTTGATGAATACTTGTCTGAAGAAATGTGTCTAGTACTGTAGGGCGAGAATGTCTTAAGTGAGTTAGTCTGTTTTTGTGGGACATAGTGGTTGCTATATTCTTCTTTCTTATCATCATTACCATCCAGGATCAAGCACCACAGCAAACTACTCCTGAACCAAGTGTGAAGGTCAATCAAGAGCATCGAAAAAAATAAGAAAAGGGATATAGAAGTGGAGAAAACCCTGAGAGAAATCCAATATTAATGCATTTTGACATCTTTATGGATATGGTATGGATATGGTCTGTCAAGGCCCATGGGAATTGCCCAGGTTACTGAAGAATGAAAGATCCTTCAAAAGTTTCCTTGGGAGTCCAGCTATGAGTGTTTATGATCAAACCATCAGTGTGTTTCAATGACTATCAAGTGTGGCTTTCTTCCCGTGGGTACATGCAGACTCATTCTGTTCACCAATGGAGACCTCCTATCCAGAGTAGCTAACCCCTCCCTTGTGATATAACTAATAAACATACTGCTCTAGGTTGCTATGATAGTGGTCAGAGCTTCATGTATGTGTGGCTGTGTTTCTCTCCTTCATTCCCTAACTACCTCTCCCCAGGGTTTCTGTTGCCGAGGTTGTGCAGGATACAACATAGCACACAATCAGAGAGAGAGAAAAAAAATTGTTTTTGTAGAGGTATCATCCTTCACTACTGGCACTAGAATTTGAAACAACACGGAAAAATATGTTTTTCTGTTTGTTTTTCATTTGTTTTGGTTAATATTTTCATCTCATTTTTAAGTCTATGCGATTGTTTAATACCTTTCTTACCTATTAAGTAATAAAGCAGTCTTTGCTTATTTTGGCATAAAATTGTATTGCTCGAGTTGATACAATGTTGAAAAGAAGAAGGCATCTATTTAGGTGATTTTAAAACATAGGCAATTTATTTTTCAGTTTCATCTGTGCCTACTAGCATGCTCTGATATGATAATCATTACTAATGCTTAGGGTAGGTGTGGCTCTGTTTTGACAGAGTACGTATTGCTTTAGAAATCACGTGGTACTGAAATATCTGTGCTATAATTAATATTCTGGCCTCACACAGCCATCTAGTTGGAAAAATAAGATCTGTGCAAAAAATAATACAAATCCATGCTTTACTAAGTGTGAGGAGAACAGATTCACCATATTTGTACTATTATGTAGGGATAAAAAACTTAAAAGACATTATTTGGGGAATCATACAGCTTCGCACCATTTGCAAGAGAAACACAAGCTAAGAACCACTTGAACCTCCCTCTAACACAGATGTATCTATTTAATATTTGTAGTAAAAGTACACAGGATTCTCATGAGTGGTGAGATCAACATTCATTGTGCATGCTAATGTGACATGATCATAGGCTTGTGAAGGTATTTTTTTTCTCACATTCTGGATGGGCAGTTGGAAGCTTCAAACTTGGCAACCTTTTGGAGACCTAGGAAAAGTGTGAAAGAACAGTGAATAATGTCTTGTTTCCCTTTGGTCTTGGACTATCTTTGGAACAAGAATAACCCGGATTACTCTTAATGCAGCATTGATGGTGATCCTAGGAAGGGTAAATTTTAACAAAAACACTATCTGTTTTTCTCCACCAACTTTTGGGAGCTCGGTTACTTGCTTTAAGCTTCCAACCATCAAGCAATGTTTCTGTTTACACACACAAAAAAAAAAACCAAAAAAAAAGAAAAAAAACCAAACAACTTGTCTGCTTTTCATCCAAGGCTTTCCTTTTCCTATTAAGTTAGTGAACCCCATGGTTCGGCTGCTCAAATAATATCGTAAAAGACTCTCCGAGTGAAATCATTTTTGACACCAATCTCATTGGTTTTTCACTATTTCAAAAATCAGACCATATAAGGTCTCCCATTCTCAATTTGATTTAATAAGTTTACCAGATGTGTGGTCTGTTCCAATTGAATATTCCACACTGCAGCCACTGTGATCAACTGCTCTTTTCCAAATTCAGTGAACATAACTCAGCCCTCAAGGCCCTTTTATCCTCTATTCTGCTTTCCTGGATAAAATCCTATTCTCCTATCATCTTTTCAAGAAAGTCCACGACTCCTACAGGATTGTTTAGATCTCTTTTAGGGTTAAACTTAGAGACCTAAATTTATCGCACTGGCAAAAAATTTGTATTGCATGAAGCTGTAGACATTTATTTGTGTGTGTGTGTGTGTGTGTGTGTGTGTGTGTGTGTTTAGAATACAGTATATAATCAATGATTGCTTGCTAGGTGATATGTGCTTTTCCACTAATTGACTGTTTAGGGAAAACAAAATTGAATTCTATATATAGTTATTTGAGAAAATATTTTTGTTTTGACAGTTCTTTCTGGGCCTCTCAAATACCAATTCCACAGAAAACCTTAGAGTTGTTAAAATTATATTGCTTCTCTTTCTTGTTTAGATATTAAACTAACCTTTTCCCTAGAAAAATGTTATAAGAGAAATTAAGATGCAAATAAAAGTATTCTTTTATTATGAAATTAAATTCTCATGTGGTGATGTTTTAGCTATTAATAGGAGTTTGAAGTCCAAGTTATCCAGAAATTTCTAATATTCCCAATAACTTGTAATGCACAAAAATTCTACAATAATACTTATAAGACAATGCAAATCAAAGCCTCATGAGAAAGATATCAGTTCTCTATTTCAGTAGTTCGTATAAAATGCATTATCCTCTTCAAATATATATGAAAATATTTCAGACTGTGCCACCAAAAAAATGTTCAACCCCCTCTCATGACCTCCCTTACCAGAGAGAGAGAGAGAGAGAGAGAGAGAGAGAGAGAGAGAGAGAGAGAGAGAGACTGCATACTCTTAGACCTGTGTTTCTCAACCTGCAGGTTGCAATCCCTTTTGGGGACAAATGACGCACTGGCCATTGGAAAACACAGATATGTACATTACAATTCATAAAAGTAGAAAATTACAGTTATGAAGTAGCAATGATAATAATTTTATGATAGAGGATCACCACCATATGAGGAACTGTATTAAAGTATCATACAATTAGTAAGGTTGAGAACCACTGTCACAGATATATTTCCTTTAAAACTTTACATAGTAGCCAACAAAACTTGCATTTGATTGCATTTTGTAGTTTGCGGTTACTTAAATCTGAAAAAGATCTAAAGTAATATTGACATTGATTCTTAGGACAATCTTAAGAGGCATGCAGAGTGACATTTGACCTTATTCTTACCTTTACATTAGAATATACAAAAGATTTCATAATTTCCCCAAGGCAACATTCAATTCAGTGTTTCAATTTTCTCAGGTAGAATTAAAATTAACTCATGAAGCATAATGTAGAGATATATCAGACTAGATTTTTTTACATAGATTTATTTTTTACACAAAATGGGCTAATTCAATTATAATGAAATAGGTTTAACAACTGCTTTGACAGCTTATTAATTTCTTAAATATAAAATAAACTATTTCAACTGTTATCTTAAAATTCTTCACATCTTCACCCTTATTAGTGCATGGTCCATTGCTTATAGAAAATATTTACGAGGTTGTCCACATTATTTGGGCAGGTTGAACACAATATAGTAAGGTGTAAACCATATAATGCTTAAAGAGATCATTTTGTTCAATTTAGATGACACTGTTTTCACTTCCCTTGTGAGAGCTAGTGTGTTTCTAATGCTCACAGTAAATCATTTTCACAAACTCTTCCTTTGATTTGTATAATTACCTATATTGCTTGACTTAGTCCTTCTGTGTTCAAAAGGAAAGCACTACTATCTTGAGGAATTGGGGTGAGACCAGTGCTTATAATTGTTTGAACCCACCTGCCTATGAAAGGAATGGCACCCCAAATTTATCCCTTTCTCTTAGAAGACATATAAATATAAAGACAGGAAGAGGGTCTTGAAAGCCTCTATCTGCTGTAAACTCAATGCATACTTGCTAAAGGCTTGTATGTAGTCTGAGACAGTATAAGGGTAAGAAAGGTTTACATATTTGAAAAAAATTCTTCCATGTGAGTGTTGAATTTGAACTGATTTCAAGGAGATTAAAATGGAAAACTCTGATCCCTTCAAGTTTGCTCTCACTTGACCATCTTTATGTAATTGAGACCCAAGCAACAGCCCCTCCAATGGACCACAACACAGTCCAAAATATGTCATTACCTGACCTGCCAATCAATACCCTGAAACAGACAGGGAAGTTGGAAAGAAACTTGTTTTCTAGAAGAAAATATATGGACAAGACCAGCAACAAGAGAAGAGAAGGAACACAAAGACGTTTTTGAAATTTTTTTGTTCCTTATTTCTTAGACACAGAATAGAAACATGTAAAATTACTATCCAGGATGGATATTTTGTTAAAATATAAAATGAACAATTCCTAAAGGAAGTGGAGACCTCCCATTGTAACAGACCTGTGTATAACTCAAGGCTTCCATGAATTATTTTTTCATATGAAAGACTGGCCACTATTCAGATTAGCCTCTAGTAAATTGCTACCTCAGTAAAGCAAAATACCTTTTTCTTTCATTGTAATATTTATTCAGTGCCTCAAGGTTTTCTGTTTATTTAAATCAATTAAGATTTGCAGAACATTTGACAATCTTTCAGAGGTTTATATACTTTTTAGAAGAGAAGTTAAAAATTGACCATTTTTTTTTGCTCATGGAAAAATGCCAGTTATGACTGATGATGTTGGCAATTCAATCATTTTAAGATGTAATACAATGCATATAGTACAAAAGAACCTAGTGGATTTATAAAGTACAACCAATTGATTGGTGTATCATTCATTAATAAATTACCTTTAATTATAAGCTCCTCCTTAAAATCCTTAATAAAATCAAAGCTTGAGCCTGAGCAAATATGTAATGAACTAATTTGTCAGTACTAAGCGAAGAGAGAAAAAAAACATAAAATGATTAACACAAAGAGACTAGAGTCATCATTTTGTTTGTAGAACTCAGCTCAAGAGAATACGCATTTCTTCTTTCAGGAAGTGGCTGTTGGAAGTGAGGTCAATGATTTTGGAAGGCATACGAGGGCTCCCCGAGGGGAGTGATAGTGTGCAATGCAGTTCAGAATGGTATTGAGGAGGAAGTGGACTTTTGGAATAAGTGAGAGCTGAGGATACTTTTGGAATTTTCCTCTCAGTGTAATTCCCAATAACAGATTTGCCTTTTGTGAAACTTCTCTTTGGAAAATTTTTTTAAAGTTAAAGAAGCTTTAGGCGAGGCCCACCCTTGGAATTCTGTAGCATCCTCTTGACTGGCATTGAGAGGTCAATACTGGTTCCTTAAAACTTAGATCACATCCACTCCCTCCTGCCTCAGGCACCTCGTCTCCTTGTCCAGCAACTCAGGGATAAATAGTTATATTAGTCTAGTTGTCTTCATGGTTTTTTTTCTGGAATGTCACCACTAAACTTGGTGCCTTTGGGTCCCTGACAAGTTATAAAGAAACACATGGCTTTATGATGCGTCTGAGTTAACCTTAAATGCTCTTTTAGTAAATATATCATCAGCAAACTCAAGTATTGTAGCTCTATATGTGGGAGGACATTAAGGAAGTGATCTTGTGAATAGCGCTGTTAACTAATCAAATGAAACTACTAAAAATTCTCTTTCTCAATACATATCATTTTATACATTTTTCAAAGCCTGAGATCAATTAAAGTACTAATTAATGATAGGTTAAAAAATCATATCCAATTCATCTGGAAGGCATACTGATCTGTCCTACAACATACACCAATTCTTTAGTCTCAGTTCATCAAAATGCAGCCTTTGTTCAAGCTACTATGAATTTTTTGTGCATAGTAGAATATGATTAGGACTCATTTTATTGCTCCATGTTATTTGTTCATCTACTTTATTTATACATGTATTATCTAGCTTTATCCTAAGTCCCTGGGCCATCTGGTCTGTAGTTATTGGCCACCCTAATAAAGCTTGTGTAGTGGGCTTTAAGGCAATCAGATACTGATTGCTTATTTCCACAAGCTTTGTGCCTCCATTGTCCTAGCATATCTTGCTGGCAGGGAAGCATCGTATGTCAAAGGGTTTATGGCTGACTTGGTATTTGTTTCTCTTTGGTACAAAGCAGAATATGTTCTTGCTCCATAGTTGCTAGAATATAGGGAGTGAGGGCACTATGCGGGCAACAGTCTGACTTCTTCGAGTTCAATGAGTTGTGTAGGTGCTGCCTTCAGCAAAATAGCTTGTTATTGGTTTGTGGAGAGCAACTTACACTCTGTGTAACACATTAGGTTGTTTGGTGAGTCCCACAGGTTACTTTGGCAAACACAACAATTGGATTTAAGTCAGTCCTGGTACTGGAAGCTTTGTTTTGCCATGTGGGACTGTCTCCTGCATAATTTGGCAATGTTATTTAGATAATCTTCATATACATATATATTTTATAAAGTTTCTACTGAATTAGGTTTCCATATTCCCCCTCAACTCTTAAGTTTAGCTGGCTTCCCCATGTTCCAGCCACAGCAAGAAGTGAAACTTAGCAGTTTTGGCCACATGATTCTGAGTCAATGATATAAGAAAAGGGTTATGGAATCTTCGTTTGTGACTAAGGAAAGATACTGAGGCTTGGCATATGTCAGGTTTGTTCCTGCATGGAGGTCTAGAGAGGCCATTATAAAAAATAAAAATTTAAAAAAAAGCTGTGAAGTTGATGCCTTGATTACCTTGAAGACCCCAAGATTTTGGAGATGCTACATCCCGAGGATACCTGCCAACGAAAACTGCAAACAGGGAGTGGAAACCACCCTCCCACACACAAAAAAAGATGTGGCTCAGCCAGTAATGCTGAAAGGAAATTAAGATACACTGAGTGATTTGACATCAGGTATGGAGATGTGGATTTGGAGATTGTCTAGCTAGTTTGTGGTCCTGTTATGATATAATATTTCCTGCAATACAACTTTTCCACCCTTTTGAATGGTGAAATACATATCCGGAGCCATTATATGTTGAAAATATGTGATCCACATTTTCATTTTGATTTTGCAGGAGATTATACTTAAGGATTGCATGAGTCTCAGAAGAGACTTGAACTTTGGACTTTTAAATAGTGCTGATATTGTTTAGTCCAACTTTTGAAGTTGGACTAAATGCAATTTGCCTAATGCTATGGTAACAAGCCTATGGGGCCAGGGAGTGGATTGTGTAGGTTTGAATGAAAATAGCCCTCATATAGGAAGTAGCATTGGAAATTTGGCCTTGTTGGAGGAAGTGCATCACTGGGAGAGGTGGACTTTGAAGTTTCAGCAGTTCAAGTTAGGTCTAGCAGATCACTCTCTCTTCCTGCTATTTGAGAATCTCTAAGCGACTTCTCATGTACAATGTTTTGTCTGCATACCGTCATGCTGCCCACCATGTAGATGGTGATATATGAAACCTTTGAGCTGTAAGCCAGCCCCAATTAAATATTTTCCTTTATTAGAGTTATTGTGGTCATGGCATCTATTCAACTAAGACACCCCATATCCTGAAGTTGCACTATTAACTCCTTGCCCCCCTTACCTTGATCTTCCCCCTCCAGCATTGCCCTATTCTTTCATAATTACCTATTCTATTTGTCTGTTGAACATCCATTGTTGTAAAAAAAAGACATGCATTTTATGCAAAATTAGTAGGCATAGAGAAAAAAATAAATTTTAATAACAGAGTGAAGGTATACTCAAATGAATATGCTGCCTCATAAAGTTAGCTTCCTGGTGTAAGATTAAAAATGCAATTATGGTTTTCTAGCATTATAAAAATGTTATCAAGATTATTAAAGTATTTAATTTTTATAATGAACTTATGTTATCAGCATGAAAATGTCTTTTAAAAGATGTTATATCATAAATCCAGGCCATGTATAATATATTTAAGTAACAGTAAGCACTTAAATTATGCACTGATCTACAGAAGAGTTATTAAAAGTGAATGAGATTCACTGGATGTGAGTAGAAATCATTTTTCTATGATTGCCCCAGTTAATAGTGACAGAGGTACTATGTGCTTTGCTGCAACAATTTTGCAAGTCCACATTGAAGAAAGCGCATATGGTAATTCTAAGAAAGCAACAATAGCGGCGCACAAGTAAAAAAAAATTACATAATATACATAATATTGTATTCCAGTAACCTGGCCTATGAACCTATAGATACAAAGAGACAGTAATGAATTTATTTTTACTGCCATTAGTTATTAATATGGTGACTTTTGAGGATAATGAAAATGAGTGCAATCGAAATGGTTTTAATTTGAAAGTCTGTGACCCAAAGGAGAAGCACGTATTTATTAGGTGGAAATTAGGTAAATAATTTTAATCTCATATGGATTCCATTAATTTTTAGCAGTTTATATCCTAGTAGCTTTTGATGCTGTCCATCTGAACTCACAGCAGTTCAGCTCTGGGCTTATTGGGGTGCCAACTCTAAAAGTGGAAGTGAGCTAAGCCACCCCCAATTCTAACACAGAGGCTAAATCCTGTTGATAATCACGTGCATGTGAAAAATTAATTTTCTCCTATGGGATCTTGCTGGGTATACAAACAACTCTACAGGGCAGCCAGACCCCATGTTCAGCAATCAACGGCCCACAGAAAGTGAACTCAATGGTATTTTTCACTTGCCAGAGCATTTATTTCTTCCAAGAGCCTTGCAAGATTTTTGTGAATATATTATAATTTCCAATTTTGCATTTTCATAGAATTCCTGTATGTGGACATGTGTGCCGAATGTGTTCACATGTATTTCTTGTGCTTTTTCTTTGTCTGTTTCTTTTCTTGTGGTTGTTTGTCTAGTCCTTTTTCTGGTTTATTTGTTTTGTTTTCTCCTATTTTATTCCTTTAGATTCTTGTTTTCTTTCCAAATAGAGAAAAAGAAAGGATGTATATTTGGATGGGGGAAGAGGTGAGAATATCTGGGAGGAGTTGAGAGGGGAAAACATAATCAGAATGTATGGTATAAAAATAAAAGCTATTTTCAATAGAAGAAAAATAGATAAGAACAATACAAAGCAACTTGGCATAGTAAGAAGGTGACTTGCAAGAAGGTGAGTGGTTGATATGGGTAGTAAGGGAAATAGAAAGGCAGAGTATTGAGAAGACAAATGGACTGTATTATATGTTTAAAATTGTCAAAATTAAATTAATAATAGTAGAAAGTAAAAATAATGATACAAACACTCATTAAGAATCAGTTGTCAAATATTCAAGAGAAAGTGCTTAAACAGCACAATTTATGAAGACTAAGAATCTATGACTAAGAGCCTTTTTGAACCAAGACAATGGAAGCTACATGTTCCAAAAATATCTGAACTCTGGCAATAACATGTCTGATATTTTGCACTATTGCCGTGACTGCAATGTGCAAACAAATGTGTTAGTCAGTTGCTCAGTTACAAAATGACAACCTGGAAGAGCATGCTAACTGTTCAAGGGATCGAGGAAAACATGTGATCTAAACAAACCAGGGCAGTTCTCCTGGAACTTTACTAAGATGTCCCAAAGCATCTTAATTGTCCTCAACAATTGCTGGTCATGACAGACTGTAGTTCCTGTCTTCTGAGACGTGGTCCACAGGGAAGACAGCTGAAATTGTTCTTGTATATCTTCATTTAAAGAAATACTTTAATTCTTGAAGCTTCCATGTCCCCAGAGAAACAGGACAGTTTCCAGCTCATTACAGCTTGTGAAATACACTGTCTAGGGTCCCACGCGCAGTGGGAGCTGTTACAGCACCCGAGAAAACTGGGATTCTCCCTTCAGGAAGGTGTTTCCATTGGAAACAACACTGTGTTTCACACATTGGCACTTTCTGAGAAGTCTATTTAAAAAGGGATACCTTGGGACCACCGTACAATTTAAAAAAATAAAAACAAAACAAGAAAAAAGCAAATAAACAAACACTAGAGTACAAACCAGAACTCAGGATTCCTAATTCTTCAAATGGTATTAAAGGAGTTTCTTCATTTTGACAATGAAGGCTATGGGTTGAATCATTTCTAAGGCCATTTTACCTTGAAAATCCATTATTTTTTCAGCATTGCTATGTGTGTTTCTTTTCTCAGAAGGATGATTTCTTTGACTAACAGGAAATAAAGTAAAAGTTTATACTGCAAAAGAAACTGGTAGACAGCAGCTCATTTGTCTTCCTGTATTTCTTCAGAGACAATCTGAAGTATGTCTATTTGTCAAGTGAGAGATTTTCTTAATAGGAGTTTAATACTAACACATATCAACCACAGTTTAGGCATCTTGTGGGAGAAAAGAAAATAAAGCTTTCACAGTTGTAAGTGGCGAAATGTATATTGTTATTTTCAGAACAAAATTGCCCAGTGAAATGTCATGTTACCTATTAAAAACCTTTATACTGTAAATAATATGAAATTTCATTAAGACTTCTGTTCAGAAAATAACTTCTTTTATATATATAATATATATATATATATATATATATATATATTTGACTCTCTCGACTCAGTTTACTGATTCTATGTACAATTCTGTTCATGATTGCATGACTGTCAGCCTCCAAATCTATTCCCTAACTCCTTATGTATCTTAACGAATAACAACATCTTACAAATACTGACTTAGAAGTCTTATATACCTGTAGTTAATACCGAATACATGACAGTATTGCAAAGACGATATGTAGGTATGCATCTACTACCCCATTTTCTCTAGAAATGTTGAGAGCTTTGTTTTAAGGAAACATGGAAACAGGAGAAGTTATCTCTTGAAACCATCACATTTTTTATGACTGGGTGGCTGAATGCCTCTCTGACCCTCAGATGCCCTTCATGTCTCAATCTTTGAAGAGATGATACGGAAATGTTTGCAATTCATCATCAATTGCATATATGGATTTGCATCCTCATAAAATAATTGGAACCTAGTGACGGTCACAACCTCTCAAGACTCTACGAAACATTTGCAACTCAAGAACTAAATCGTCGAAAAGATGTATTATGCATTAAGAATGGTGGTTCCTACAATTTGTCAAAAAAAATCACAGTGATTCAATTGATCAAAAACTGATGAAGTTAGCAATGAGCACTAATGAAGTGTATGGCAGGAAGGTGACACAGGACAATAAGCACATTTGAGAAGCAGGTCGAGTCAGCAGATCTGAACCTGACACCATAATGCTCCTTCTCAAGTCTTCCTGCTCAGGAGTCTCCCTATTTAATTAATTTACTTGTGGATTATTCTAATACTTCGAAGACTCAATTCTCTGATAGTTTGTGGGAATATGATTCTCTGGACGGCCTGAGGTTGTCAAGAATCACAGAGATCATTGTATTATCACCTGTTCGCGATCTGTTTTCTCACCATGATGGAGAAAACGGGTGTCCAGTAAGCATTAAATAAAACTGAGTAAGAGAAATGGGAAGGGAAACAAGTTGGCTTCCTCGTGAGGTAGTTAGGAAACACAGCACCAAGTGATTAAAGTTGAAGCAATCGCACAGACAGAGTGAAGAAGTGAATGTGGTTGTCTGACCCGGCCTGAAAAAGACAGGTTGTTTCCCAGTTTCTTCTTTACAAAGCTACCTTGTTTTCTATTTATTTTATGATTTCAAAGATGAAAATTATGATTTTTTTAAATGTTGAACATTTCACTGGTTTTTCTGGCATTTAAGGTTTTAGCATTTTAAGATAATACTTTCTGCTAATTTTTTTTTTAGTTTTTTCAACAATGATTTCCTTGTAAATGCTGTTTGTGCTGGCTAGTTTTATGTTAACTTGATATAAATTAAAGTCATTTGGACAGGGGGAACTTCAATTTTAAAAAAAAGTCTCCTCCAGATTGGCCTCTGGACAAACTTGTTAAATCTGTGTGTATTTCCTTAATTGATATTTGATGTGGGAGGGCTTAACCTACTGTGGGCAATGCCACTCTGGCGTGCTGGCCCTGTGTACTATACGTATGCTGAGCAAACCACAAAGATCAAGCCAGTAAGCAGTGTTCAGCCACAATCTGGAACTGTAAACTGAAATATACAATTTTCTCCAGGAGTTGTTTTTGGTCCTGATGGGTCTTTTGTTTTGTTTGTTTTTATTTTGATTTTGCCTTTGGCTTTTTGAGAGAGGCTTCCTCACTGGAACAGCTCTGATTGTCCTGGACTCACTATGCTGCACTTTCTGTTCTTTCCAATGAATGGTCTACTAGTTCTAGTTAAAAAAGACAAAGAATTCATACAGGGTACTATATTTTAGGCATCTTTGAAGAAGAAAGTAAAGGAAACCAGCAAATTCAAAACTGGGATATTGAAAGTTCAGTAAAATATCATTGAATAAAAGCCTGATATATAATGAGCATACACATAGAAAGGTTTTGAATGTTTTAGTGCAGTTTATTAACTGTATCATATTGCATTTATATTTTAACATGATAAATTTTTTATAGGCAACAACATAATTTATTCTTGTTTATGTTCCATATGTATAATACCATAATGTAATTTATAGTATTAAAATATGTGTCATGTGAATAAAAGAAATATCTTTACCTAAACTTTGGAATATACATTGTTTATATAGTTTACATAAATATACTACATATATGTACATATAAAACATAGTATATGATAGTATATATACTATATAGTGTATGTGTATATTATATCATGCATACAGTATATATACTATATACTATTCAGTGTAATATATACTATGTAATATAAACAATATATGGTACATAGACTGTATATAGTTGGTATATTTCAAAATATTCACGTATTTCATTTATTCTATTCCAATAGTTGTGTATTTTAATTTTGGGGGGCAGAAATCTATGCTTATTCTCAATACAATATGCTTACTCAAATACAGTACTTCTCTTTGTATTTATATGTGCTTGCAAAAGTTACCCATCTTTGTAATGTTTAAACTCTTTCACATAACTGCTACCATATCTATTATAAAACAGCCTACCAATATACACCCATAAATTACACTGTCACAATTTTGTTTTAGAGGTGTTTTTATTTTGCCAATCTCACATACTTGCATTTATTCAATCAAAACAGACTCTAACTTTGAATAGCACAGTATTCAAAAGATCCCTTTGCATGTGTGGTATAGCTTATATAATTTATTTCACAGTATATATTTTATCTCATATTTAAGGTAAAAACATATATATGAATAACATAATATATATAGAATAGGTATTTAGAAATACCAATTAGTGGGAAAAAGGAGGCATGGATTTGAAGGAAAGCAGAGAGGGCTATATTGAAGGCTTTGGAGGTGGAAAAGGAAAAGGAGAAATGTTTTAAATAAATTAAACTTTGAAAAATAAAAATATATAATATGAATTATTTTTCATTATCTGTTGTAGGGCATCTCCTGAAAAAGTTTTAAGATCTCTTTCTGCAATACTCTAGACTACACAGCTTCAGTGATTTTTCTGTTTAGGATTAAAACAAATTTGGAGTTATTTCATTGTTAATCACCATTTCTAAAACATAGTATTTTTCATCTTGAGGTTTTTCTAATTTAGCTCCTGATGGTGATGAGTAAATCTTCAGATAACAATCATATTCCAGACTTAGGAGGGATGCACTTTCTGAATTCTTCAATGTGATAATTGTCTGAAAATTGGCTCATTCTAGTGAAAATATTGTTGATGTATGTTGGTCACTCTGAAACCTCTAATAAAGACATATCGTCTTGGTGGTCATGCCTATTTTTCAGGACTTTTGACTCATATTTTTGTAAATGCTCTTCATGTATTTCTATACACCTGTGTTGTGATGAGAATTCTAGCACAACTATGACTGTGTTTTCCTGAGCAATGCATTTACTTTCAGTCCCTTCTGTTTTTGATGTCCCTGTTGACATCTAAAAACTTATTCCTGAATCTTGGTTGAAAACTCAAAGCTGCATATTTGTTTAAGTTTTTCTTATATGAATAATAGTTAAATAAATGTGGTAATTAGTTCCCACTGTTTCTATTCACCAGTGTTATCATCATCACCATTGTTAGCAATAGAAGCAGTTGCATTTATTGACATTTTTGGGAAATATAGACATGAAAATAACTATTTTCTACATTTCTCCTAAAATCTATTTTTCTAAGACTAAAGTCCCCAAATAACTATTAAATTCATCATCAAAACATAAAGCCATGGATGATATCACAGCTTGCCTGATTTTTTTCTTGAAATGGATTTACAAAAAGGTTAAATATGTCATATGAAGAATAAACAAATTGAATATATATATAATATAAATAACATAATTTAAGATGCTCAGTCCAAAATTACTATAAATATTGGTGAATCAGTAATAATATTTTCTAAGAAAAAAGGTCTCAAATATTTATTTTTAAAAGTCATTGAGATTGGAAAGAACAATAACAAGACACATCTTGAATAAGAGATATTTCTCAAGAGTTGAGTCAGCAAAGTAAAGCCACAGACTTTAATGTGTAATTGTTGAACTTTTAAACATGAATATTGTTATGGGTTGTGGCCATTTCTTCACTGACTCCATTTGCCAAAAAAATCTGTGGAGATCCTGCTGATGTTTTTGTTTTATATGAAGCAAATTAAATAGAAAGCAGAACATCAAATGACTAATCAGGCAGTAAGAATTTAACTGTAAATGTCTCCAGTATATTATACCTTGGACAGAAATGGCTACAAATCATAGGCAAACAAGAAATAGCAGTCTCGAAGAAATACTGAGAAATTGAAACACAGCTTTATGGCATCAGGTCTACTTTATGTTACTCTCCTGAAAGGTGACACACTATAGAATTATAGAGGAAAATGAAAAATAACATTCCTTGACACAAAGATATGGTTCTGTTTATTTCTTCCCTCCTTGAAATGGATCTCAATGCTTCTGTGCTGTTGCAGAGGCATCATGGAGTCTGCAAGCACCTGCCCCTGGCATTTGGCAGACACAGAGAGACATTATAAGAAAGAAACTAACCTGCCTTTATCTAATAATAGTTCCCCAGAGAGAATCCCAAAGGCACTAAGCCATGCACTCTCTAACATCACAGGTAGGATTAGAAATTGTCTTTCTTTTTAAACTCACCCTCTCAAGTGAAAAGTAAGTACAGCACTTTCTGTCACCCCGGAGTAATCCCCGGGTCTTCATTCTTCTTTGATATATGACGGAATGAAAATACATAGGAAAACTGTCAAAAAGCCTAATGGTTCTTTCCTTGCAGACCATAGTTCTGTCAGGTAACCACACAAGCCATATTCAAATAAAAATGAATCAATGTAGGGCCATGAGCAAAACATTTTCCATTGTCAGTTGGGATGAAAAAGCAGAGGTCAGATTATAGCATCATTCAACATGCCTTGTTAGGTAATGGTACTTGAAAGACTCTGGAAGGAAGAATGAATACATTTCACAGATCTTCTTGTTTTATCATAGCTAATTTCTCATGCTCACTGTTAATATAATCAGTGTTGACAGCATGAATAAAATTCTTCTGAATTACCTACTTCTTTAGAAATAATTTTCCTTGGTCAAGAATCTATTTACTCATAATTTTAGATGCTACCACTTTTCTGATGTAGTTTAGTGAAAACGGATATAACTTACCAGCGTTCACAATAAATGAATATCTAACTTGATATATTAAGACCTTCTCATGTATCGAAAGATAAAATTTACTCTTTTTTTTTTCCTGTTCTCATTCTTGTTTTTCTTCTAGACCTTTTTTGAAGATATTATTTTTAGCTATTCAATAGTTTGGATAAATTATGAGTTTTGATTTCAAAAACTCTGTCATTGATTCCTTATGAATTTGTTCTCAAGGTGTCTGTATCACATTCAAACTCAGAATTTATATAAGTCTTTATCCTTCAGAAACTTATAGTATCTATATTACGGGGACTTTATTTCCTTTCTCATAATTATTAATTTTATTTTTGTCATTTTTCTAGAGACTTCAAAGGGTGGAGTTGCCATACTCCAATATGTGTTATAATGTCCTTGTGAACAAAAGGATGACTAAATTTCCGGTTTCATTAGGTTTAAAAATCACTATTTTGTGTCAGCCAAGTTATACTAATTTGGTATTCCTTACATTATTATGCATAAAATATATAAAGTAAATTTCACAATATATTCAACTTTAATTATTGCCTAGATACTATTTCCAAAACTGGTAAGAATTTCCCTGTTGGTGCCCAATGCTAATTGCTTCTTCCTACATTAAGATCTCTGAAACCTAATAGAAACTGGTCCACCTCCCCCTTCTTTTGCCTTACTTTGTTTTTCCAGATCTCTAATAACATTCAGCTCTCAGGTTCTGTGAAATGAAATTTCAGAGCAATTATATATATAAAACTAACTATGCTACTGTTTTTGCTCTCAACTTCTTTCTATATAGCTTTGTGATAGATAAACATAGATTTTCTCAAGATTAGACTGTGTTTTTATCTCAAGGAATCAACTCACCTGATATAATGCATATTATAGATGTATAGATAAAACTGATAAAAAGTTGTTTATGGGGTTAGGGAGAAACTTCATGCCAGAGTAACCCACAGGAACCTACTGGTGGAGAAGGTGTCGGAATGGGCCATCTATTTTAAGAAGATTGGTTTCTTCCCTAATTGCCACCAAAGATTCTCTATCCAGTAACTGATGGAAACAGAGGCAGAGATCCACAGACAAATAATGCACTGAGCTCCAAGAGTCTTCCAAAAGAAAGGAAGAAGAGATTGTACCAGGAGGGGGTGGGATTGGGGTTAGTGATGGGGAACTCACAGAAGAGAGCTGACCTGAGCTTCTAGAAGCCCATGGACTCTGAACCCACAGTCAGGGAGCCTGCATGGGCCCTACCTAGGCCCTCTGCATGTGTGTAACAATCATGTAGCTTGGTCTCTTAGTAAGGTTTCTAACAGTGGGAGCAGAACCTCTCCCTGGTGTTTAGCTGACATTTGGTAACCTGTTTCCCTGCTGTTTCCCTGGTCCCACCTCCATGTAAGGGTGGGTGGGGACCTGCTTCAACTTAATGTGCCAAGCTTTGTGCAAGCCCATGGGAGGGCTATCCCTTTCTGAATGGAGATAAAGGAGGAGTGGGTGGGGGATGGATAAATGGAAAAGGGAAGAGACTAGAGGAGAGGAAGGAGGGGAAACTGGTTGGATGTAAAATAAATTTTAATGTTATTTTGAAAAAATAAACAGACAGAAAATTTTTAAAAAATAATTAGGAGACACAGAATGTCTTCATCCTCAGCCCCCCAAAAGTTTCTTTTTTTTCTTTCTACACTTAAAAATTCATAATGGTGCTAATTCCACAATTGAATTTCAATAGAGCAAAAAGGGAAAGATTCTCTATTTCTAGACAATTGTAACATAGGTAATTGTATGACTGTCCTTATGATATTTGTACCTGTTGTAAAATACACTGTAAAAATTAAGATATTTTCATTCATATTTGATGAAAACCGCTGACCTGGAAGTATTTTTTTTGTTAGTGCTGGTGTTTGCATTTATCTTTTAACTAAAATGTAAAAAAAATCTTATCTGTTTTTCACGTCATAAATAACACATTAAAATTTTTATCTGCAGTTCATTAAAGCATATGCAACATTTATTAGTTAGTCTGAACAATATGATGATAGTATCGCAACTTCAAGATACTTGGATTTTAGTTAGTGTGATCAGAGAAATGACTCTTAAGTGTTCACGAACGTGGCTTAGAGAAATTTTATACTAAGGAAAAATACATGTGAACATTGATAATTTACTGTCACACTTTAATTACTTAAAGGATATTGTTTTAGTGGAAGTTAAAAGAGGTCAAGATCTCTCCCCCTGTAGACTTTAAGAATGGTGGAATTAAACTTAACGTGTCCCTTGAAGTACAGCAAAGCAGGAAATATGATAGTTACTTGTGTTATTGTGACCATATAGCTGACAGGACAATTTAGGAGAAGGATTTTTTTTTTGGCTCACAGTTTGAGATAATAGAATTCACCATTGCATGGAAGGTGAAATACAGTTTAGCATGGGAGGTGCAAAAGACTGGGACACATTGCATCTGTACACACTAGGGAAAAGCTACAAAGAATGCTGGTGATCGGTTCTCTGTCTTCATTTTCTATATAATTATTTTTTCTGTACTCTAGCCCTTAGGATAGCACCACTCACATCAGGGTAGGGTGGTTCTTCCATGCCCAGCTAACTCTTTTTAGAATCACCTCCACAGGCACACCAAGAGTTACATCCGGTATGTCAGTGGCTCTTAATCTTCCTAATGCTTCGATCATAGAATACAGTTCCTCATGTTGTGGTGACCCCCCCCAACCATAATATTATCTTATTGCTACTTCCTAACTGTCATTTTTCTCCTTTATGAATAGTAATGTAAATCTCTGCTATGTGACTCCCAAAGGTTTCATGACCCACACTTGAGAACCACTGCTGTGGGTGTTTCTATATCTGCTTACATCAACAAGTAAGATAAATAACCACTAGTCTATCCCCTTGTAACATGAGATCCAAAACCATCATTGTAAGCAATAAAATTCCACTATTGGCTCTTAAATTCTCCTGTTCAATTCAAAAGACAAACATATTTTATGTGTCTCCCTGGGTCCCCAGAATTTCAACATTGTCCACAATGTTCAAAATTCCAGAATTTAAAAATCTTCAACCATTAACTATGAGGCCCTAAAAAATAAAACAAACTTGCTCATCTAACATTCAGTGGTGGAGAGCAAGTTTTTCTCTTCTAAAAGAGAAATTAGACAACAAAGAAAAAAAGACTGGACCAAAGAAAAACAGAAATATAGCAGGACAAACACCCTCCCATATTTCTCCATGTCCTGTATACTGCATTCTTGGTGGCATCAATTGGTCTCCATAATGTTTGTGTAGCCCCAAGTACATTCAATGTCTCTATTTCCCTGGTTATATTATGCACCTTCCACTTTCTGTACCAGACATGGCCAGTCCTCTAATAATAAAAAATCTCGGTTCATAGATTCAAATAGTATGCTCTTTAGGCCCCAGTACACCTAGGCAACTTCAACACACATTGTGAAGCCCTCAGTGACTCTTTACAGTCTTGGCATGAGCATGGGACTGTAAGTCTTGTTTGCACCTTGTATGCCTGGAATTCAGCACCATATGGATGCTGCTATTAATCTGTGCTGTTAATTAAAGATCTATAGAGGCTTTTGAAAGCTTTGATTACTAAACCTAAAAAAAATCACTCACAAACCTTTATGCAATGAATTCCTTTAAAAGCTCTTTCCTTTCAAATGCCCTTTTAGAAGTTGGAGTTTAGAATGAGTGGAATATACCATTTAATGGACGGTTGTCTTTTATAGTTAACATGCTGTCTCCCTAGGGGGCCAGCCTCTCTAACTTTAAGCTCTCTCTTGTGTGCTTTTCTTTACTGATGGGTATACTTTTCAGATCTCTGTGCTATCACCCACTGTATCCCTGACTAAGAGCAGTTAGCAGGAACTGTGCTTGTGCCTTATAACGCTTTTAAAGCTCTGCCGAACAGCTTAGTAAATTACTTTCAAACACTCTCTCAATTCAGTGTTCCAAATAAATACAGAATATACCCAGGTTATTTTCCAAAGTATTTATGAATGAGTCTTTGAATAATTTGTGAACTCTAGGCCAGTTCTCAATTGTGACCTTGTTTACTACTTCTCCATCCCACACGCCACCCAGGGCATAGTCTTTCCTGGCTACCTTTATAGACAATCTGGTGTGTCCCAATCACATCAGAACAGATCTCTATGCTTAGCCAATGGTATTCTAGAATTTGTACAGAACCCCAAACTATTTTGTATTCCTCAATAACCCAACATCTAAGGCCCTGAAATACAGTCTGTCTTATCATAGCCCTGACTCCACATGTTAGGATGTTCTCCACATTTGCTATTTCTCTCTTTCCTTCAACCAAATATTTAAGAAGAAGACAATTATAAGGGAAAATAATGTATTTTGGCCAATAGTTTGAGAGGATAGAGTTATTTTGTGGTGGGGGAAGGCAGGGCAGAGTTCATGGTGGTGGGTGTTGGTTCAGTTGAGATTCTGGACACTAGGCAAGAAATAAAAAAAAACAGGGAAATCTCTTTTTCATCATCTTTTCTTTCATTTTTCCCTTCTGTATCCAGGATTTTCAATTGTAGTGAATGCATAGAATAATGTCCTACTTAGTGAGGATATGTCTTCCCTGAGTTAATTCTTTCTGGAAACATCTTCAGGGACAGGTCCCCACCTACTCAGTGATTCTAGACTCTTTCCTGCTTAAAGGAGGGTTGACCGTCCTAAACCATTCTCCTACATTGTGAGTTGACTTAAAATGTAGCAAATTTATAAGTAATCAAAGAGTAATCAAACTTCCATTATTTCTAGCGTACAATTACCTTATAAAGTGATAGACATCTAAATTTGAAGGAGACTATATATAAAACTCTGTTCAGACACGCACGTCAACATGGCTGTTTTAGCTGATTTAAATCACAGTGGGATCTCTAGAACTGTGTAGTTATGGAGCAAATATAATAGCTCTGTAAATGCTGTGCTGTGTTGAAAGTGGCGACAGCATGAAGAACGTGTAACGGAGAAATGATCTAGATAAATCCTAATAAATCCTAAGACAATAAGTATATCCTTGTTACACCACAAAGTGACCAGGAATTCAGTAAAACCATGCATATAGCTTTGAAAAATGCACATTATGTATTTATCATTATCGACTGAAATTAATGGCATTAATGTCCTAAATCCCTAACTTGAGAACCTCCTTCTGAATTTCGTGTGTCAAGAAATATTTATCCACAACCTTTTCCTGATGAAAACTTATCTTTAAAGGAATGCTACTTCTTACTTGAAATCCATGGCATCAGTTTGTATAATTGATCATGGATGGCAGAAAAGAGATACAAGATAATTGTGAATAGTGACTGTTTATATCTCATTTAAAATATTTAATCAGCACATTTTATCACGGCAGAAATTATTTAGTGGGAAAGGAGTCACATGCCGATATAAAATGAATAACTAAGAAACTGAATATAAAAAAGGCCCATGCATATTGCTGTTGGAATGAAAAGAAATGTTCCAGTTTGCTATGACAATATATTTGGACTTTTTTTTTCTCGTTTTTTTATTCAAGATTTCCATCTCCTCCCCCTTCCCTCCCCTCCCTTCCACCCATACCCCCACTCCACCCCTCTCCAAAGACAAAGAGCCATCAGGGTTCCCTTCACTATGTTAAGTCCAAGGTCCTCCCAGCTCCCCCTAAGTCCAGGAAAGTGAGCAACCAAACTGACAAGGCTCACAGTGAGCCCGTCCATGCCGTAGAGTTCATGTTCATTGCCATTGTCTTTGGTTTCTCAGTCCCCCTCCACCGTCAGCCACACTTGGAGAGTCTGGTTTGGTCCCCTGTTCCATCAGTCCCATTCCGACTGGACTTGGTGGTCTCCCGTTAGATCTGTTCCACCGTCTCAATGGGTAAAAGCACTCCTCGCGGTCCTGGCTTCCTTGCTCATGATCTCCCTCCTTTTGTATTTGGACTTTTTAAGAGAAATGACTCAGCCAAAATTATGCTTCAAGGGTAATGGTTATTGCTTTGCTATTTTAAATACCTTTCTATTTATATAAAAAAATATTTTGTCCACAGTAATAGGTGCTACTCAAAAGATTTATCAAAATCCCAGTGCCCAGCATGGATAGCCTCCTTTGTAATTGTTGATCAGGGTGTTTCAAGAGACTTCACAAGAACATAAGCATTTGCCATTACTCTTGCTATTTTCAATAAGAATGTAAAACCGTAATGTTGGAGATTTTGCAAATCTCAAACACAGCACTTGGAATGAACTGATCTGAATATAAGCCACAATCATATTCCCAAAGGACTAAGCTCTCAAAGTGTCTGAAGTAGTCATATAAGATGGAAAAAAAACAGCAGTTCTATCTAGTTGTAATGTCTATAAGCTAAAACAATGATCATTATGGCAACATATTCTCAAAGGAGAAATCGTGGCACTTACACCCTGGAGATAGCCAACAGCCAGAAGATTCAATTTACAGCCCTTTCCTTAAGAGAGAGTTTATTACTCGTACTGAAATTAGCTAACTACCCATGGCTGTTAAGGAGAATCTACTACTGTCATGTTCCTATATCAGAATAGGTTTAAACTTCATTCTAATTATTTACTTTTATATACAAATATAAGAGTAGCCCTCACCCCTCTACAAGAAGCTTGTTTTGAAGGAGAGGTAAATTGACTACAGGAAACTGCAGCTAGGCTAGGGAAAGGCAGAAATAAATTGACCATGGATGCCTGACCCCATTAATATATTTATAACTCAAGCCCTACAGCCAAGGTTCAGGCGAAATCATGGAAGAGGAAACAGAAAGATCGCTAAGAGGTGGAGGACCAGGACGTCTACCATGAGTCTGTCGATAAAACCAAAAAGGTGGTATGGTGTGAAAGACTTAGAAGGTGGTGGAACTATGAATAGTTGAGGAAACTAGAGATGAGAGAGGGGAATATGATCGTGATGCTTTGTAGGAAATTCTCAAAGAATCAAATATTAATTAAAATATCACAGTATTAGACTGATGCAATTAAAGGGACCTTGCCTCAGTGTTCTTGTTAACCTAAGTCTCCTACTCTCTAATATCAGGAGCAAAATAAACACCTTTTATTTCATATGTATCGTTAGATTATATGTAATATATAATATATATATATATACATGTGTGTGTGTTTGTGTGTATTACAGTATTAGAAAAAGCATACCAAGGCAACCCCAGGAAATATATTTACCCTTAACAATGATTTTTAAATTAATCCAAAATAATACCTATTAAAATTTTATTTTCATTTCCCCAAATACTTTAACTTAATAAATGTCTAATAGCTTAAAAAAATCTTCCAGCCGGGCGGTGGTGGCGCACGCCTTTAATCCCAGCACTCGGGAGGCAGAGGCAGGCGGATCTCTGTGAGTTCGAGGCCAGCCTGGTCTACAAGAGCTAGTTCCAGGACAGGCTCTAAAAAAGCTTCAGAGAAACCCTGTCTCGAAAAAAAAAAAAAAAACCAAAAAAAAAAATCTTCCAATGTAGCAGCATATAAATAGCGACAAAATATACATACATATACACATATCTATATACATACACATAAATACTTATATACATACTACACATACAAATACAGTGACAGACTCATAAAAATGGGGGATTATTTTAACCCCAAATAGATATTTTTGGTAGTTTTATGCAACTCTAATCTTCCTTAAGAACCATGCATCTTTTTTCACTATAAGAAATCAATTAAGAACCTTAGACATTGATTAACACTTTAATACTTACCAATGTTTATAAATTCAATAGTTTTTATTGAGAATAGTTCTTTAAGTTTAATAAAATGCATTATGTTTTCTACAACATGCAGTAGACAAATAGGATGATTAACCGAAATTTATTTGTGAATTCGCATGGCAGTGGGCTGAGTAGGAGCATAAAGAAATGACACATAAGTACTGCTCAGTGTTCATAATGCTCCTTGTGTATGTGTTTTCAGGGCAGACCATTTCGTACTGGATAAACAATTTCTGTCCACTCTTGTGCTCATGGATTTCTGGTCTCCATACAGAACTGGATTAATTAACTTTAAGACACTCTTTAGCTGTTTAAAGTAACAAATTTTATTAAAATTCTATTTTCTCAGAGTAATAAATATCACCTATTGCTTACTGCCTGGCAGCCTAGGAAACAGAAAGCAGAGCATAGGTCCTCTTGTGTGATTTTGTCTTTCACTCTTTATAATTCCTTTATCTAAACCATGGAACAGTGTTTAGTGTTGGGACTAACGAGTCCTGGCCTTCAGCTACTCTTCCCTGTCTAGAGCCTTCTAATGGAAGTGACTAAAAGCTGTGCTTTGCCTAGAGGATCAGAGGATGGGATTTTCACCTGTTGGCCATTGACTGCGGGGTATTTAAGCCTCCTTGGTGCTATTAAAGAGGGCTTTTTGGTACCAGTGTTGGAAGGTCTGTGTGTTGGTCTGTCTCTGCCTGTGTATTCTCAGTCTCCAGTCCCTTGCCTGAAGCTTGCAAACTGGGTTCTAGCGCATAGAGCACAGACGGGGGCCACAGTGTGCAGCAGTTTAGTCTCTGAATTGGGCAAAAAAGGACAAGTTCCTATAATTGCTATGAGGGTGTTTTACTCCAAATACCATGAATGTTCATCCATGGAATCCACTTCTTTTAAAAATATGTTTTGGATTTATGTGTGTGTGTGTGTGTGTGCGCGCGCGCGCGCGCGCGAGCGTGTGCACACGCATGTACATGTGTGTATATGCATATGTCCTTCCTGTGTGTGTGGATGCCATGCTTGTGTGACCATAGCATAAATCGTGGTCAAAGGTCAATTTTAAAAAAATGCTTCTCCATTTCCAGAATTCCCTCAGTTTTTGTTTTCTTTATTTCCTCTATTTCTGCATTGATGGTTGGAATGCAAACTCATACAACTACTCTGGAAATCAGTATGGCAGTTTCTCAGAAAACTGGGAATTAACCTACCTAGGACCCAACAATACCTCTCTAGGGCATATACCCAAAGGATGCTAAATCATACTACAAGCACATTTGTTTAATTATGTTCACAGCGGCGTTATTTGTAATAGCCAGAACCTGGAAACAACCTAGAAGCCTCTCTACTGAAGAATGTATAAAGAAAATGTTGTGTGTTTACATAATGGAGAACTACTCAGTAGTAGAAAACAATGACATCTTGAAATTTGCATACAAATGGAAGGAGCTAGAAAAAAAAAACATCTTGAGTGAGGTAACCCAGACCTAGATAGATAAACATGGTTTGTACTCACTCATAAGTAGATACTAGCTGAAAAGCAAAGGATAACGAGCCTATAGTCCAAAACCCTAAGATAAACATATATAGATCTCCCTGAGAAGGGGAAATAGACAAGATCACCTGAGAAAATTGGGAGAATGAGGGTTCGGGGGAGAAGGGAGTGCAGAAGGGGAAAAGGAGGAAAGGAGGGGAAGGGGGAAGAGAATTTGAGGGAAAGGAATTATCAAGGTGGGGGAAATTCAGAGACAGAGAGTAAGGAAAGATATTTTGATTGAGGGATCGATTATGGGGCTAGAAAGAAACCTGTCACTAGAGAAATCCCCAGGAATCCAGGATGAACCCAGCTAAGACTCTAAGCAAGAGTGGAGAGTGTGCCTAAACTGACCTTGTCCTGTAGTAAGATTGATGACTATCTTAAATATCCACATAGAACCTTCATCCAGCAACTGATGGAGATAGGGTCAGAGACCCACAGAGGAGCACTGGGCTGAACTTCCAAAATTCAGTTGAAGAGTGGGAAGAGTTAGAATATGAGCAAAGAGGTCAAGACTGTGATGGGGCCACAGACTGACACAGCTTACCTGAGCTAACGGGAGTTCACCAACTCCAGCCTGACAAGGAAGGAACCAGCATTGGACCAACCTAGACTCTCTGAATGTGGGTGACAGATGTATTGCTGGGGCGAATAAGGAACTACTGGCAGTGGCAGCAGGATTTGTTCCTGCTGCTTGTACTGGCTTTTTGGAACCTATTCTCTTTGGATAGATACCTTGCTCAGCCTGAATATAGTGGGGAGGGCCTTGGTCCTTCCTTGAAGAAATGTGTCTTGCCCTCTCGGAGAGTGGATGGGGGTTGGAATGGGAGGGAAAGGTGGAGGAAATGGGAGGAGGGGTGGGGGTGGAAACTGGGATTGTTATGTAAAATGAAAAAAAAAGATAATTTGTTATCTTTAAAAAAATAAAATGGAGTGAGGGCAAAAAGCAAAAAAAAAAAACACACAAAACAAAACAACAGCAACAACAAAAACTAAATAGCTTCTCTCCTTCTGCCATGTAGATTCTATCAACTATACTCAAGGTTTTGGCAGCAAGTGCTTTTTCTATGAGTTTGCTTTCATAGGCTCCCCTTCTTAAAGGGCCACATCATCTACCAATAATAACTTACCTCTTTGGATAAGATTTGCATATGAATCTTTGAGAGACTTTTACTTAAGACATAGCAACAGCTGAGGAACACATAAAAAAAAAAAAACCACTCGTTTTGATGTGTTTATCATAAGAGGCCCAGGGATCTACTTCAGACTCCTTTCTTTTTCTGTCTATCTATGTAATAAACCTTGTCTTTGCCATACCTTATTTCTTTGGACTTTAGCTGTCATTTTCCTATAGACCAAAAGTGGGGAGTACAGCAAAGGTGCGCATTCAAGAGCTGTCAGTGATTTATCCTTTTCTAACATACATACCCTAACAAATTAGATAGAGCACAATGTCATGACCTAATGTCACAGATCCTGTGGCTCAAACATCTTAGATGGCCCACTCTTGTTCCATATCACCACTGCCAGAAGTTAGTTACAGTAACCATATAGCAGGGGTTTAAAAGTAATTTGGAGATCAAATTATTTATCTAGATAATTTTAAATTTTTAAATAAGATTTACCCTAATAATTAGAAGAACATTTAATATGCTAAATAATTAATATTTAGGCAAATCTCCAGTAAATTCACTAAATTTCTATTACTTAAGCATTTTATAATCTTTAATCTTATTAGACAAAGTAAAGGTAAAAAAAAATCAAGGGTGAGAATTGAGTAAGAAATATTTTGAAAGAAAGTCACATGATATTTTTGTTTCTTATATCTTGTTCTGTTCTGTTTAGCTATAGTCTCTTGGAAACTTTTTTTTAAGAGGAAACAGAAGGGAAGTGTTTATGTAAAACAGGGGTGACGGAGATATAGATAGATTGTAAACTGTGTCTGGGATGTATTTATGAGAGAAGAAAACATTTTCAATATACATACATTCATATGTGCATACATACATATGTACATGCGTGATTTCATAAAAAAGAAAAAATGAAAAGAAAAAAGAAGTAAATCCCAATGAATTTCTGAAAAGAAGGAAATAAGCAAAATGGTGAAAAATATAGCAGTTAGAGGAAAACTTTTATTCAAAAAGTTAATGCTCCAAAGTTCAGTTTCCTCTTATCTTTATCCATAGATAATCATGTTCCTGTTTTATAAATTAGAATTTCAATTTAATGAACAAAATAAGTCATGAGTAATTGCTGAATTAGAGATAATTTAAAAATAAAACACACTTTGTATGCTGAGAATAATCTTGTCACTAACGTATATTTCGTGTCTATAAATTTTTGGCTACTAGATGAGAACACTTATGTAAATCAGACATATACAAAAAACCTTGTTCTTTGACAGCATATAAATACTTTTGAGTTGAGTATATCTAACATTCCATTGCTCACAGTGGGAATCAGATTGGTATAGTGAGTCAAGCCTCATTCCTCCTCAGATCATTCATTTTTGCTAATAATACCCTATCAAGAAAAGTGGGTCAGGGAGGAACCTAAATAGAAAAAGCAGCACAACTTATTTTAATGCAGGTAAATATGATGTGCTGAATATTTCAGGGCAAGCGGCACACTATAGCAACTTCCCCAGATTGGCATTGACCTTTGATATCAAAACAAAAACAACTCCATTTGTCCAAAATTGCATTCCACATGTGGTATTATGGGGGAGGTATTATAGGTGCCAATTTTCAGCTTCTCACTCACAATTTATTAGCCTATGTGAAATTGGAAATGGTAATTCAATAACAGTAATTTTATCTTAGCATATATTGATTAATTCACATTGATTTTGAAGCACCTGTCAGGCATTTGCTATAAAGGAGAGTTAAGATGCAGAAAATGATATAAAACTCCTGTAAAAAAAATTCATAGGAAAGAAAACAGATTCTGTTTGTATTTCCCAGTAATATAAACATACAAGAATGAAAATTATTTTCCATACATAACTCAGGCTTTTCCCACTTATCACGGATGATTTATTCACCACAACCTTTTGGTGAGAATGGTAGTAAGGAACATCTGGAATTAGTCTCCCAAGATAAATATTCTCCACAGTACACAAAATAACTCAATTTTGTACATGGTTTATAAATATTTGTTTTACAAATATTTTTGCCTATATGAAGAAAATCGCTATGGATTTAAAACATGAGTGTGAAGAAAATTCTCCAGATAGCAGAATTTTAGTGAAGTAATAGCTAAAATCTCCAATGTTATCAGTAAAGGGTTTTAAAGTAGCCTTCTATTTTAACCCAATTTCACATACAAATTCATAAGTACATAATATTGTCTGAAATATTTGATATATCTTTTTCAATAAATATTATATATGTGTGTGTTTTATGCATACTATATGGGTGGTTATAATTTTATATTTATTCTTTTGGTTCATTTTCTTTTAGGTTTAGGACTTTACTGGATTTTTTTAAATATTATAATTCATTTCTATTTTTCTTTAAACTTCTATTTTTCCCTAATGTGCAGCATTTTCTTGATTTGAGTAAGGTAATAGTAATACTTGCTTTATCTACACATTTAAATGTTTCTTTAGTATTCATGTGTTTCTTTCTATGAATAATGTATTTTCTTAGGAGAAGAGACAGGTACTTTGATGTATTTTTAAGGTCAAATTTTTCCATTGGTTCTGGAAATTAATATGCACTTTCCGCTGAATCACAGCTGATTTTACATTTGAAATCCATTGAGAATAATAACTTTTGCACAGAGAAAATACAAAGAGAATAACTACTCAGCAGCACTTTCATGAAGATTATTAGCTGTGGGTTCCTACACACGATATGTTAAAATATCCATGGTGATTAGCTCTCGTTTCCTAAGTCTACTGAGCCCTCAAAACTTCACCTTTGTGGACCTGAAGCCTAAGTGTCTTCTCTAGTTGAAAATAAATATAATCACAAAAATAATAAATATTTGAAATTTTTTAATTTGGGTCTGATTTCAAATTTGGCAGCATTTTACAATGCAACTCGAACACTGACACTAATTTTGAACTTTAAGTTCTAATTAGATAAGATTTAAATACTTTTTATTTGAGACCCACTCATGATCTGTGTGAGGAACACATATCACATTCCTACCATTATGAACTCTTTCCTGTACCCTCTTTTATGTCAGGGAAGCCCAAACTCTCAAAGGCTAACCCAGTCCACTACTATGGGGATCTTTATGCCCGTCTTTAGGCAAGACAGATTTCTGTTGTCAGTTCTACTACCCACTGTGACAACTACACAGGCAGATGTTGAGCTGACTCACTATGAAAACTAAACAGGCAGACACTAAGCTGAGGACACCATCTCTACACTCCTTGTGACCCTACAACCATATTTGCAGGGAACGGCTCTTGCCTTTAACTAACACCCCTACTCATCCCTTTGACTCTGCTGAAAATCAAATATCCCACACCTGTTCTGGGCCATCTCCATTGCCACTCTTGTTATAGCTGTGAACCTAGTCCCAGTTAAACCAGCATTATTAACTTGATGAAGAGTCCTAAATACTTTACTCACACTCCAGAAGCTTGGCAATGGGAATCTCCTATTTCTATAAAATATCTTTCTTTAGGCTAAGAAAATTCATTTAGCTTTCACTGAAACATGATTACTACTAACCACATTTAAACTTCAGTTTTAAATTGTCCAAAGCTTAAATTCAAGCTCCACATAGCTGATCAATTATCTGACAAACGGAGATGACAATCAACAAAGTTTCTAATGTCCAGTAACAAAAGAGAAACTAGATTTCCATATGAAAGAGCACAATCAATAACCTAGTTCCGGAGGTCATATACCATCACTGATGCACAAACAAAAATAAACAAGACCATAAGTCATTGCTGAAAATCAATCACAACATAACAATATCCTCTGAGAAAAGTGACTTAAAAGACATATAAAACATTGACTTTAAAATAGTAATAATAAATATGGTCGAAGAATACAAGGAGGAATTAAATAGAAACCAGAAGGAAGATCATGAAAATACAGTTGAATGGAATAATGAGAACAACTCAGAACATGAAAGCAGAATTATTATTATTATTTTTTTTTTGGTTTTTCGAGACAGGGTTTCCCTGTAGTTTCTAGAGCCTGTCCTGGAACTAGCTCTTGTAGACCAGGCTGGCCTCGAACTCACAGAGATCCGCCTGCCTCTGCCTCCCGAGTGCTGGGATTAAAGGCGTGCGCCACCACCGCCCGGCTATGAAAGCAGAATTTTGAAGAAAAAACATGAAATGCAATTTAAAATGGAAAATTCTCACATTGAGAAAGAAATCAAGAAAGCAGTATTATTCATCAAAGTCTTGAAAAATAATCTTTGAACAAGTTTAGTATGTGAGCGCTCAACTGTTACTGCTGCCATGCCTTTGTTTTGGCTTCATGGATTCTAACTTTCTAGTACTGTAGGTCAAATTAAATACAGTATTTTCAAAGTTGCCTTGGTAATTTTTTTTAAGTAAAGCCATTGAAAAGTAACTAATAAAACTGAACCTGCCCTCCTACGTCTCAGTGATCTTTGAAGAAGAGTGAGCGGAAGGGGAATGAAAGTCAGAGGCAGTATACGGCTAAAGGGGAGCAGTTAGCACAACCAAGCTAATTTGTATAGCCATAATTTATTTTTAGGAGTTAAAAAAGAGAACATGAGGTTCCATGGGTAGAGAATAAAGGATGAGGCTGCAAAGAATTGGGTATTAGAATAAAAAATATAAAAGCATGTTTTAACAACATTTAGTTGTAATTACATTTTAGTTGAAATCATATTTAAAGTGAATTTGTGTTGATAAAAGGAAACTGAGAGTAACAAAGTTTTATGCATTAAGAGCCTAAATTCTCTTTCAAAGAAGATACCTGGATATATGATGTAGTGCTATGCTTTATTTTCAATGCTAAAGAACATTGTAACATTCCTTAATATGTTAGAGATGTAATGTTAGAGACCTAGAGATGTATTGTTGGCATTAGTATATGTATCAAGATATTATATATCAATTTTTTTCCTTTGGCAAACCTAAGCTTTGTTTCTCCAGGTGTATCACACGTTATAAAAAAGCAAAAATATATTTTTCCCTGAGTTTCTGTAAGCAGTCAATTCCATACCAACCAAACAGACTATTGATGGATATCTCATGAACTTCTAGTTTGATATCTGTTATTATTACACATATTGAAATCCTCTCCACAGCTTTATGAAAATATTCAATAAATGAATCACTATTCCTGGGTTGTACCAGAGTCACAGAAGTTAATGACAAGTTTTCTTAATTAAATATTAATGTAAATTAAATACTGGAAAATTTTCAATAAATTTCTAAATAGGAAGGTATTTATTTTAAATAAATGAAAAGTTTATGCCTCATTAAAATTGTCCAAATTACCTTTGCATTTGAAATTCCCACAGGTAATTAAGGATATGCCACTATTAAGTAAATAAATTAAGAATTTTATTTAAGGGCAAGATATTATGCAATTGGATAAGGATAAGGCAGTAATAAAATAATGTTCTTAATTTTTATATTTTTGCCATTTGCAATATTTAAAATATTTGATTCCTCCATGCTATCTTATAGATGATACAGAAACTGGAACTATAGAGACAACAGCCTGCAGTGTCAGGAAAAGCACACTATGATTCAGAAGGTCACTGTTGACCAAATTCACTGCCTTAATACTTTCCAAACTAGACAGAATTATAATATTATAAGATGTGTATGTGTTTGTGTGATTGTGTACATGTGTGTATGTGATTCTCTGAGTCCATAGATGTGTGAGGACAGATGTTGACATTCAGTGGTTCCCCACATTGTTTTCAATGTTTTTCACATTGATCGTAGAGCTCACCAATTCTCTAGACTGGATGGAGAGCAAGCTCCCAGGACCTTCCCGTGTAGACCTCCCAATCTTAGCATTTATGCAGTCAAAGTTCTTGAGAATTTTGTCTCATATTCCAAAGCAATTTGTTGAATAATAAAAACAAAATAAATAGCTCTACTCTTAGCTGGTGAGTTTCCAGAAAACTTGGTATATAGCCGGTGTATTATAAATCAAACATTTTGAGAATATGAATTCTATAAATATTTTACTCATATACCACATCTTCTTTCTCAGAATGTTGTTGTAAGTGTAATTTGAAAGTGGGATAGCATGAGGCAGGTTGGAGAGTGGAGTCAGAGAAGGAGGAAGGAGATACAAGGAGGGCTGTTGGGGAAAAAAAGGAAGGGGAAATGTTATAATTATGATTTTAAATATCTTATACGTATTCCAAAACTATGAAACACTGATGGTCTAATATATGGCCATGAAAACACTGAGAGTTGTAAAGAGATCTTGATGTGGAATCTTCCTTTACAGCAATCAAAGCACTGCACTGAGAATAATACATAGTGACATGAACCCACTAAAATTTGGTGGAACACATGAGATTACTGTCTTTGTTGGAAGGCATTAGAGTTCAAGATAGTAAAGTATATAAGGTGTTATGTGTACAGAATAAACAATTTTCATCCCTTAAAAACTATAAACAATAGAATGATTTAAAAATCCTAATTGTAATTTAATCCCCTAATGCAGCATACTTGTACTTAAATATTAGGCATTTCCTGTCATGTTAATATTGCAGAAGAGACATTGTTACACATGTATGAAACTCAAAATTTTCAGTAAGAAAAAGTTAATGGCATAGGAATTATTTTTTGTATTAAATTTATCAAATTTTTTTAGATTCTGTGAGCAGAAAATAAATTATTATAATTATATTCCTGCAAATAAAACTAAATTCTTCTCTTCATATAACATAAATAATATTTTGTATGTATATATAAAATATTATTTGTGTGTATGTGACAGAAGACTTTGGATATAAATTTGCTGCACATATTTATAACTATGTAAATTCAGATATAACTATCTTTTTGAGGGATTACAAATACATTTATGATTTGTTAATTATTTTAGACCAAAGGTTTTAAAAAATATTAAATGAAAAAGGTAACTATAGGTTGTTTTCTCTCTCACACGCAACACACATATATACAGGAATATATATATATATATATATATATATATGTGTGTGTGTGTGTGTGTGTGTGTGTGTGTGTGTGTGTATACACACATATATGCACACACATATATATACACACATATACACACACATATGGGTAGAAAGTGTTAAGTGTACATGTTAAGGGACATCTAAAATCTGAGCTTCAATTAAAGTCCTTCTAGAAGCAAATTTGAGAGCTTGACTACAGTTGCCACATATTTTACACCCACGTTTATATGAACACATTTCCAAGTTAATTGCACCTGCTCTCAAGCCTAAAATCATAGAAGCATGTTATATTAACCAAGTTCAATAAAAGATAACCACAAATGGAAGGCAAAATATCTCTTCAATCTTTCTGTAATTACTTCTGAATAGCAAAAAGAGTCACCTGGGGCTGACCGTGTATTACCAGTCATGTAATTACTTGACAAATACTACTACAGGCAAATAGTATTTGCATAAAATATCAAATGCTTATGTATGTATGTATTTATATAAACTGGACATATACACATGGTATCATTATACATGTTCAAAATAAACATATACACATTATACATGTTCAAAATAAAATCCATACTTTGTATGTTTAACACGTAAATAGCCTATAAAAGTAATGGAGAAGATGAACACTCAAAATCAAATTATGTACATATTATTCATGCTTGGCAAATCTTATAATCAAAGATAATAGTTACTGAAGTTAGCTTCAGGTTTATGGCAACATTTAGCACTTTGTAGCTAAAATCTCTTTCACCTTGAAGGTAGATGACATTTCAATATTCCCTAAATAGTGCTTTGTAATCTCTTCTCTTCCCTCTCCTTTACTTTTAGTATATTTGTAGCTACATTTAATGCTACAGATGTACCTAATGTCCTTGTTTAGTTCTTTTTTTTCCCTTTAGAAAGTGGTTGAAAATTATGTGTCTTGGGAAAGGGCGATAAAGTGAGATCTTTATCTGCTTTCTTATTAACATTTCTGTGGGAAAGCCTGGATGATTTACCAGCCAGAATTTATTTAGAAAATATCTATAAAATCTTTCCTATCCAGGTGAATATTTAAAATCAAAGTAGTTTGATTTCATTATATACTATTTGTTTGTTGCAGATGAATAGCAAGAAGCAATACTAGCTAATGATAGGTAAATCCAAAGATAGCAAATGCAATCAAAACTTGGGGGTTTGGGAGATGATTGGGTTTGTAGTAGTTATGATGTAATTCATGAACTAGATGAATCTTCCCAAAGAACTAGAAAGAACAAGTTTGTCCTCAAAAAGAGTTGGAAAAGTGCAGAAATGGTATTTGTGAGTGAAGACATAAGTCAGCATTTGGAAGTAAAGTGACTCGGGTCACTCTAAGGTGGACACAAAGAGGCAAAGATTGTGAAGATGAATATAACTGAAATATTTAGATCCAATAAGAAATCACAGAAATTCTTATGGAGTGGTGACATATTACATAGTGCATACATATATATACATAGAGCATAACAATAGTGACTTAGAGAAAATTGGATTGATTTGAGCTTATTTTTCAGAGGCGATAAACTCTATTGTGGTGGAAATGCACATCCAAAGGACAAGGAGTTGACTAGCAATTAGGAAGCAGACAATCACTGTTCATTCACAAACAGGAAGCAGAGACAACTGGGAGTGAAGTCTCAGATGAGGCAGAAATCAATTTAATTTGAATGGTAGAAATCAAGAATAGGAGTTCAGCTTTTTTTAAAGGGTAGGCTTTGCAAGCAGTTTACGTATGTACCTCCCCAGGTGAGCAGTAACTCACTATGTTGTCATGACTGGTCTTGAACTCATGATACTCCTCTAGCCTCAGCCTCATAAATGCCAGGACTGCAAACAAGTGTCACTAAATCAGGGTGTCCAACAGACTTCTAATATACCATTTGCTTGCAAATAGTCGGATGAAAATTTTGTGATAGTGTTGGCTGACCAGAAAATTTAAAATTGTAGCCTCAAGAAACTTAGTGTCATTCATAATATGAATAGCTTAACAAGACGAACATTGCTTTTTTGCATTAATGCATGGCATCAAAGAAAATAGAAACATAGAGAGTAGCTAATGTATTTGAGCTCTTAGTTATTATACGTATAGAAGTCCTTTCTGAGGATGCAACATTTGAATTCCATTAAAATGAGGAAAAATTAGATCATGAAAGCAAGAGTATAGTAAATATAGGGGGCAAAATCACAGTTGATGTTTTTCCTTACACATGGAAGATAAATGTTCAAAATTAACATGAGAAGGAATGAGTTTTTCTGTGCTTTCTTTACTTGTCTTGTAAGTGGGTATGTGTTTCTCAGCATTCAGTGGTATTCCCTTTTCTATGTTAATGTCATACTCACTTCTTCTGATGTGGCTGTGTTGGCTTAGGGCATACCTGAATAATCTTCAGTTTAATTTCACTTTTGAAAACACTTTCTCCAAAATTATCATTATCTGAGGTACCAAAGATGATGACTTTGATATTTGATTTGAAAGGTATAAATTGGCTCATACAGTAGCAGCAATAAGAACATCATGTAATGTATTTTTCTAGAATGTAAGTATATCTCTGAGAAAGGAAATTTCTTGTTATGCCAACAATTGATAAATATGTTGTGGTTAGAAACATTAGCGAAAAAAAAGAGAAGATAACAAAGTTGAATTGTCCATGGGAAGCCAGTGTGTATAGAACTTTAGAGCTTGTAGGGAGGAACCTGATCTTCATGTTTTTGTGTGTAGAATAGTAGAATAATCTAGTGGATGAGTGTAGATAGAGCAAGATATGAACTGTGCATCTTTGAACATTTTGACTTTTCCAAACACATTGAAGTGCAGGAAAGAGACTAAGGAGGTAGATTCAACAGAAGATGCCAGAGTGTAGAAGATATGTAAAAGTAGATCTATTATCTCTTCAATGGGAAATGTCTGAACACTAGAGTGCATTCCCTTATGGGAAATGTAAAACAAACAAGTTAGACGATGTAAAGACTCTATGACATCTATATTTCAGTGAAATCTATAATGCAGTGTTAAGACTGTATTAGTTAAATGAGTCTTTGCAGAAATGATATTGAGAGTACTTAGTCTAAATATTATAAATATTTGATACAAAATATATTGATTCAAATATTTTAAGGAAAGCTTTCGTTGGATAAGCATCATCAATATTATGCTGTTTTGAAGGAGATTGGCTCCCATAGGCTTATATATTTGAATGTTTGGTCACCAGGGAGGCATTAGATTAAAGGATTAAGATTTGTGGTCTTGTTGGAGGAAATGAGCCGCAAGAGGTGGGGCTTTGAGGTTTTAAACAACCCAAGTCAGGCTCAGTGGCTCTTTTTCTCCTGCTCCTTTAGAATCTGGATGTGGAAGAACTCTTAGCTACTTCCCCAACACCATGTATGCCTGCATGCTACTGTGATGCCCATGATAATAGAGATTAAACCTCTAAAATTGTAAAGCAGCGCCAATTCAAAAAAGCTTGCTTTTAAAAGAATTACCATGATCATGATCATGGCATTTCTTCACAGCAACAGAACACTGACTAAGACAAATATCATTCAAAATTTAATTTCTAAAATGCAATGTGATAGTTAAGCTTGGTTAATTGACTCGAGAAATGCATAAGACATCGGGGAAAACACATTTCTGGAGATGGTTGTGTGGTTGTCTTCAGAGATAATTGACATGTGGAATATTACTTGAGGAGGGTCCTCCATTACAGCTCATAGTCAGCACTGTCTAGTTGTCTAAGTCAGCTAAAATGAAAGGCTAATAAAAAAGCATCCTGCTAGTATGGCTTCTTTTTCCTCTCTCTGTTTCTTGACCATCACAAGAGAAACAGTTTTTGCAATCTGAGACCAAATTCTGTGAAGCCATGAGCAAACTAAATCTTCCTTTCTTATTTTTGCTGTAATCTGTATCATGTAAATACATGTGACTAGCCTGCAGAATAGAAAATAGATCCTAATAAATGGTTGCTATGTAAATTTGTATTTTCTATTACCACTAGGGAAATATCTTTTCTGAGAATATTATTAGCAATAAAGTATTTACTATGAACCCCAAGAGAGGATTATTATGTGAGAGTATCTCTAGTTAATACCTGCTAAATGTTATGAGATATTCTTTCCCTGCTTCATTTAATAAATGAACTTTTATTTTAGTTATTATATACCCAGAGTAACATGACAGTCTTATTAATACTTGAGATTCAACACAGTTTGGTTCTGGTTGCAGAAAACACTCATGAAAGTAGAGATCACAAACATAGTAGAATCCCTAGACTAATTTTATTAGAAATACAGGAGCTCTCATGGAAACATAAATAAATATTTAATATAGTTAATTTTCACCTATGGTATGAAATTTTTGACAATTTTAAAATTGCTTTTCACATGTCTTCTCTAAAGGTCTCTGTGGAATAAAGACTATTTTACCTTTATGCCGTTAACTCAATAAGGCTTTGCAATGTTTCCTCCCTAAAATGTACTCTCTCACACTGTTGTCAGGTTCCTTAAGATTAATTCTGAATCTTTGCTCAGCAGAAACTCGCTGCAAATGTTATGGAACCCAGAAAAGGAGACATACTGTCTCAAGTGCTTGTAGAAACAAGCCTTCATTTTAAGATACTAGAACTGTAACGTTAACTATTCAGACAGTTAAATGGACCCCACTGAGGGTGTCCAAGGTGTTATTTCGATCTCTATCAAAGCACATGGATAAATTGGCATGAGGTGTCCAAGAAGGAAGGTGCCCTGGATTCTCTGTTAGCTGTGTTAAAAGAAGGACATAGAGACGATGGTAGCTGTATGCTTTGGGGGTTTGTGAATTTTTATAGATTGACACCAAGACATTAGGAGATATAGTATAATGTTCATCTAAGTAAGCTGACATATAGAAATCCTTTCACTTCAGGAGACCTTAATAGAAATACCTAAAACTGTTGATCTCAATCTGTGAGATACAACTTTTTATAGGGGTCACCCCAAAGTATCAGAAAAAATGAATATTTACTTTATGATTCATAACAGTGGCAAATGAAATGATTTTATGATTGGGTGTCACCATGAGATGTAGAACTGCATTAAAGAGTCACTACAGACCCAAATGATCCTTATCTCTTGCCAAATCAAGAAAAGCTAAATGGAAAGTCAGACTTTGGAGTCTATTGATGGTAGCAGAAGTGTGCAGGGAATGGGCAGACTATTGCCAAGTCTTCCTATATAAAACTCATGTCTTGGCTTGTTTAGCCAATGAAAGCATCCTGGGGAACAAGTATGGAAATTGTAAGATAATAGGATGGTTGAACCTTCTAAAATCTGAAATGAAATTCACGCCCTGGCAAAGCTGAAGCATGCATGGGCAGCCTGTATATGGCGATTCTGTTGAACTTGTCCATCTTAGGTTTAATGGTCTAAGTTGATGAGGACAACTGACCTGGTCTCTTCCTCAAGAGGAAGATGTCATTACAGATGGCTGTGAGCCACCATGTGGTTGCTGAGAATGGAACTAAGGACCTTTGGAAGAGCAGGCAGTACAATTCTCCACTGAGCCATCTCTAGAGAAATAACTTTATGCTTTATTTTGAACTAATTTTCCTGTGACTATGTACTCTGCAATGACATTTCTGGCTCTGTTTCTCACAAGAACAGTTTTATTTTATTCAAAAATACCGACAACAACAGACCTTTCAATTTCCAGGCAAGCAAATAGAGCACTTCATGAATTAACATTGCATAAGAAAGCATGGCTTTGGTTAAAGAAAAACAAAAATAACTTTGTACTGAAATAAAATGTGTGATTTTTTTAATATATATTGGAATTAACATATGTAGGAACATGTTTGGGAGATTTATATCCAAATGTAGAATATAAGATTGGACAGGTACAAAAACTTTTAAAAAGCAATTTTCTTAGACTTCTATACTAGGACTGAAGGGATAAATAGTATAAAATAAGAGAAAAAATTGCAGAAGAACACTAAAGCAGATACAGCAGAGAAAGTTAAATCTGTTAACATGAAACCCATCCAAATACAAAGGTGAAAAATAGGGAAGGAAGAAAGTAACAAAGAGCAGACTAAAGAACCACAAAAGTACAAAAAGACAAGAGTACATCTTTATCAGTAATATCTATGAATGGAACATATGAGTTTCCCAAAATAAAAGATGCAAAATGGTTGAAAAAAGGGAAGGAGAACCTCTATACCCAGTTGTTTTTGTGAAGGTTAACAATAATTGTTAGATGGGTTAGATTAAGAAGCTCGTGTGGTTGAGTGTATGAATGCATTCTCTGACACAACCAGATCATGAGATCTCTGTGGAATCATGGAATAATCTGTTGTCTGAATGCACACAAGGATGTAATTATTGGAAAACTGTAAAATGTAAGAGGCAGATTCTAGTCATTTAAGACATGTCATGAATGTTTCCATCTTTTTCTACCCCTCTACTCTGTCTTCCTCTCTTCTTTTTTATGTGTGTGATGTGATAAACTTTCTCTCTGTGTTTATGTGTGTGTGTATATTCTTGTGGATCCCTAAGGTTTATGTGGAGAACCTTCCTTAATGGTTCTACTTCATCTCTTGCTGAATGTGGAGTGGAGCTCACTGTTTCTGGCTTTCTTGGGAATACCTGCCTTTAGTTCCATAGTGCTTGGATTTTAGACAGACAGCATCCTCTTGCTGCATGTTGGACTGGAGTTATGAACTCTGGTATTCACACATGTACAGCAAGTGCTTCAACCATTGAACTATCCCCCTAAGAGTATCTTACTCTCTTTCTGTCCCTCTTTCTTTGTTCCTGACTGCCATGATGACAAAACTTGTTTCTTCTTCATATTCCTTCTAAGGATTCTGTAGGAAGATCTCCGAAATAGGAAAAGGAGAGAAAAATTCCTGCTCTTAATTTGCTGTTGTACTTTGCTGACAATAATACAAAAGTAACTAATACAATTTACCACCTAACAGAAACTCAAACACAAGAAAGATGCAAGCAGATCTGGAGGGATAAAAAATAATATTCTATAGAAGCAGAAATCAAAATCAAACAAAGGTATCTGCCTATTTACATAAATTACATATAAAAGACCAATTTTAAAAAGGAGATGAAAGAAACTGTCATTGAGCCATAGAGGTTAAATTCAATAAGAAGAAATAATTGAAATATATATGGACTCAATTCTGGAGCACCCAGTTATATATAGAAAACATGGTTAGATGTAAAATAATATGTAAGCTGTAATAAAACACTGAGGATTTCAACAACCCATTTTTTAAAACACAAGTTAAACATTCATAAATTTAATAATGGAGCCTCACTGTTAAATTCTGTTTGAGACTAATGGATCCCAACAATCCTTTTCATAGTATTTCAGTAAATAACTGCACAGTATCTATATACATAGGCACATTTATTTATTTATTTATTTATTTATTTATTTATTTTTTATTTTTTTGGTTTTTCGAGACAGGGTTTCTCTGCAGCTTTAAAGGCTGTCCTGGAGCTAGCTCTTGTAGACCAGGCTGGTCTCGAACTCACAGAGATCCACCTGCCTCTGCCTCCCGAGTGCTGGGATTAAAGGCGTGCGCCACCACCACATAGGCACATTTAATAGGTATAGACTATATAGTGTTAATTCACCAGAACAATCTCCAGGAATTCTGAAAACCTAGAGCTACATCAGGCATTTCTCTGATTATACTCGAATAAAACTAGAAATCAATAACAAGAGGAACATTGGAAATTATACAAATAAATGAATGCTAAATTTTCTTTTCAGTAATGAATGCATGAAATGTCACATTTTAGAATATTGAAGCATTGAAAATGAAAGCAACCACAGCAAAGTTCATCAGAAATAACAAAACATCAACAACAAAACTAAGATGGTGGTTTAGAAGGGCTTTTAGTTGCTTTTCTACTGCTGTGAAAAGCCACCATAAACAACATAGCATATAACAAGGAATTTTAACTTTGTGTTCAGAGTTCCATTGTTAGTCCACATTAGCATCATTGTAGCCAGACAAGCATGATTCTGAAGCAGGAGTTTAGAATTGGCATCCTTATGGTCAAGTAGGATGCAGAGAGAGAGCTAACTGGTTATGTTGTGCAGTTTTTACACCAGAAAGCCCACCTACAGTGACACACTACTTCCAAAAAGGCTGTATCTCCTAGTCCTATCCAAACCACTGAATGGAGACCAAGGATTCAAACATGTAAACCTATGAGGCCCATTTTCATTTAAACCACCTCAGACCTATATTGGAAAAAGACAGATTTAAGATAAACAAACTAGTCCCTCTGGATGTGGTTGACAGGTGTGTAGCTGGGGCAGACTGAGGGGTCACTGACAGTGGTACCAAGATTTATCTCTACTGCATGTACTGGCTTTTTGGGATCCTATTCTCTTTGGATATATACCTTGCTTAGCCTAGATGTAGTAGGGAGGGCCTTGAACCCTCTTTTAGGATTAGATGGGGGTGGGATGGGACGGTGTGTACAGGGAATGGAGGAGGGGAGGGAGTGGGAATTTGGATTGGTATTTTTTAAAAAAAAACTAATACTTTTTTTTTAAGTAAAGATATAATTTTTAAAACTAGAAAAGTAAGAAAAACCCCAAGTAAAAACTGGAGGAAGAAGGAAATAATAAACATTTGGACCATAAAAGAATGAGGGAGGATATTGTATGATCAAAAAATAACAATGAACTGAATCAAAATTGGCCATCTCGCAATATAAGACAAAGAGAAGGATTCAAAAAGAATATACCTATAGCAACAAGAAGAAGCAGTCATTATAGCAGACACAATGTAAGCAAAGACTCCTTAAGTATTAATAGCTATTTCCTAAAAGGACTCACATGATTTCTATACTGTAGTTCAGTATCATAGCAAGTCTTTGAAAAATTGATCAAGTTGTGTTTGGGATAATGAACCAAAAATCAGTATCTTTGGCTCCAGGAATTAGAAATGTCTAGAACTAATCCTTTGCAAAGAACAAGATGAGAAAAGTATAAATGGCAAGAAAAGCATACTCTAGACACAGGAGACCACATGTCAGAATCTATTGGGAAGTATCTATTGCGGTGGAATCACTCATTGATTCTGTGCATTCCCCAGTTCCCAGCCTTTCTTTATCTTGGACTTCACAGTGCTATTGGATTGGGGTTATAGTAAGGTTAGCTTGCTAACAGGAACATATAAAAGACAGGAGTCTCCATGCAGTGATGTGCACAATCACTGTGGCGGCATCAGTGTACTTGCTGAGCCATTGTTAAAGTTGAATGTCAAGTTCAGACCTTTCCAGGTGAATATTTATAAAACAAAGTTTTATAGTTTGAAATCAGATAAATCTCTATACCTCAATATTTTTTTATTTTTTTTATTTTTTTCCTTTTTTTGGTTTATTTTTTTATATTTAAAAATTTCCATCTCCTTCCCTCTTCCTCCCCCTTCCCTCCCCTCCCCTCCATTCATATCCCCCTTCCTCCCTCTTCAGGCCAAGGAGCCATCCGGGTTCCCTACTCTATGTTAAGACCAAGGTCCTCCCAACTCCCCCCAGGTCCAGGAAGGTGATCAACCAGGCTGAGAAGGCTCCCACAGAGCCTGTCCATGCAGAAGAGTCAAAGCTCAGCGCCTTTGTCCTTGGCTTCTCAGTCAGCCTCCACCGTCGGCCACATTCAGAGAGTCTGATTTGGTCTCATGTTCCATCAGTCCCATTCCAACTTGCGTTGGTGCTCTCCCGTTAGTTCTGTCCCACCGTCTCCATGGGTGAATGCACCCCTCACAGTCCTGGCTTTCTTTCTCATGTTCTCCCTCCTTCTGCTCCTCATCAGGACCTTGGGAGCTCAGTCAGGTGCTCCAATGTGGGGCTCAGTCATTTTCTGGGCCAAGGGAAGATGGGGAGAAAAAAGCATGAAGGGGAGAATGGGGGGAGCTCGGAGGAATGGGATGCTTGGGATACAGGAAGGGTGGATATGGGAGCAGGGAAGCATATATCTTAATTAAGGGAGCCATCTGAAGGTTGTCAAGAGACTTGACCCTAGAGGGGTTCCCAGGTTTCCAGGGAGACGCCCCCAGCTAGTTCCTTGGGCAGCTGAGGAGAGGGAGCCTGAAAAGGCCAGTTCCTATAGCCATACTGATGAATTTCTTGCATATCACCATAGAACCTCCACCTGGCGATAGATGAAGAAAATACCTCAATATTTAAAGGATAGCTTACCCATAGCTTGAGGAAAAGCAAAGACCAGCATGAAAACTTACATGAACTAAAATGAAGCATACTAAATAAATATATTCTCTTCATACTGTCAAAGTTAATAAAACAGTAAATAACTATGAAGCAATATAATCTTGTTAGGTGCCTTTGGGGACACTTGTACATTTTCATAAGAACTTATATAGATATAAAGTGTTAATATACTATTCTGAAACGGTTGTCTGTTATGAATAGAAAAGACACATTTTAGTGATGAAACTGAACTCATTTTCTGCTATTCACTGCAAAATGTGGTAATTATGAAATAAGCTCCTTTAACAGAATTCAAGAAGATCAAATTTACTCAATGAAGCTACACAGCTTTAATTTTTAAGAGACAGGAACAGAATTGGTAGGCAAAGAAGATATAGAATATTAAAGGAAAATTCTACTTTCAGTTGGACTCCTATTTAGTAAAGTGAATCTGAAGCTTATCTTCACTTGCCTTTGTATCCACAGTGCTTTACAGAGGATGGAACCCAGAAACCTCAAAGAGAAGACCTACTCACAGTTAGATTATTCTTATAAAAGATAAATTTTTAGGTATATTTTATTTAATGACACGTATTGCTACACTCTTTTAGGAATTTCTCTAAATGCTATTCTTGTAGATGCTTGCTAAATTTCCATTCACATTAAGAATTGTTTTACATAAAGAGTTGAAAAGACACAAACTAGAGTTTAGGGAAATGTCACAGGAAGTGTTACAATAATTTCACGATAGCAATAATACCATTATCTGCTTCATATTTTTCATATACAGTGAAGACCAACTGAAGTACATTTATGTTATAGTGCAAAATGCAGTGAAAGAGCTCACCTTAAAGAATCTTAAGTTTACAAGTAAAAATGTGCTAATTTTTAAAACAAAGTGGCAAAAGACAAAAATTTGTGCTTACAAAAAAGAAAAGCTTTGAATAAAAGCAATCCGTATTTAAGTCTGATGAACGCATGGCTGATTTGTCTAGGCTGTTGAAGTGGATGCTTTGCCCAAGTTCATACAAATTGTTCATTTTGATTCTTTTTAGTTGTATTTTGTTAAAAGCAAAGAAAATTCACATATGAATTATGTAGTAATGTACTCATTTTTTGGTTCTTTCCTGACTCATATTTTATGAACATGTACAAAAAAATTGCTACAATTAAGACTCTAAGCTGTTTCTGATTTTAAAATTATGGGGTAGTACGCCTCTGCCAGAAAATCAGCGACATGTTTTTTTGTTTAATAATTTGCATTTATTTTGAAAATTTAGGAACTCACAATTGTGAAATTATTGCATAATGTAAAGTTTTCATAATTTATTATTATCATTACTAAAATGTCAAAATATGCCTTTATGCAAAAATAATACCATATTCCACTGTAGAAATATATTCACTTTTTGTTTCTTCTGTTCAAAATCCTGACTAATCAAAATCTATTAAACCTACTGAAATGATGTTCTTGCTATTATGTATTCAATATTATGTATTATCCTATGTTATCATTCCTAGCTTACAATTTTATTGTAAGAGCAGCAAAGCAAAAAGTCCTAATTGGTGTATTTAAAATTTACATGACACATTTCATCTTGGCTATTAAATAAGTAATTAATCCATAACATCTCCGCATTACTGCACAAGCGTTTCATCTAAGTTAATTATATAAATGGAGGAAGTAAACATTATGCTACAGAAATATCAACATTGCAGATGATCTAGTTGCTCACAGTGGTTTCATTAGGCTTCCAATTAATCTTGGAGGAGATGCTTGCCACTAAATGGAATAGTAAAATCAGCAATACATCGTAGGAATTATTGAAGACAACATGATTCTCTTACTGTGCGTGTATCTGTTTTAAAAACAGGACCATCAACATTAAAAGACTTCTAAAGCTTTCATATATCAAGCAAAGTTTTATAATTCCTTGAAAACAATGAAGAATATGTTCTATTCTCTATGGAACAAGAAACTCAAGTAAGAAGAAGACAATATTACATTATTTTTAATGTAATTTTGTCAGCATAAGAAATTCAAAAGAAATAAAAGCACGTTAGGAAAGTTACTGGGTAGGCATATCTTTGCTATTAAACCCATGCTGACCAAATGGCTGCTAAGGTTTCTTTATGGAAACAACTGCGTCCCACATCATCAGTGCACGGGTAGGTTAGAAGCCAGTTCTCAGTCTGGGAGGCACTCAAACATACTCTGCAAAACTTTTCTTCCCTTGGTTTCCTGTACAACACACACTGGTCACCACAAATCAATCTCTCTTATTCCAATTCTAAGTATCACAGGTAATTGATTACTTTACTTGACTGAAATTGACAGGTACAAATTTAGGATGTTCACTATGGTTTATAAGCCACTGTCATTGGCTGTCAGACTGGGTTCAACTATGGTGGTAGAATTGTAACTTCACTTGTCCATCTGCCTCAATACCTCATTTAATGTAATTAGGGAAACCTTCAGCAACCCCCACCCAGGAAGATTCCAGAAGTTCCCTATAAACACTCTGCTGAAAACATTATTTTACGTGTAGTGTCTAGAAAAATATGAGCCTTATGATCTATTGTATTGGTTTATGTGTCTGTCATATCAGTATCTAAACATACTCATTTATCTCACCTAACTTGAATTGTTTGTGACAATTGACTGGTAAGCATAAATATATGAAAATAAAAGTTGGCATATAGGAACTGTGTGTCCTCAATTCTAAAGCTGTGCAGAAAATAATTATTAAGAAAGCCCTCAACATTATTTGTAAAAACAATCAGTTTAGGCTTTATGACACATAGTTAAGGAATAGATAGATTATTACAGCAGCAATAACCAAGCCATCTTTGAGCATAACTGATCTTGCATCCTACAAAATTCAGTTATAAGAATAAAATTGTCTAGTAGGTTTTTAAATCAAAATAGATAACATTAAAGGCCTTAAAATTCTTCATAGCAAAATGATTAAAATGAATATCATAATTCTATAGTTTCTTTGGATGTTAAGAATCTAATCTCTCTCTCTCTTTCTCTTTCTCTCTCTCTCTCTCTCTCCCTCCCTCTCTCTCTCTCTCAGCACCTATCAGCATTATATTAGGAACTTCCATTCTGGTAAGGCTAATGCATTTTTATTATGAGACTTAAATTTAAAATAATAGACAGAAGCTTTCATCAGTGAGTTAATGAACACTAGGTAAATATTCTTGCTGGCTAAAACATTTTTAATAAATGGTTTATATAAGTAAATATAAGATATGGTTATTGATGCAATTCACTGGATAACTTAATGCTAAGCAGACTATGAAGTTTCTTATGTTATATGAATGGATTATAAAATTCAGCTAAGTTCAGATGTTTCCTCCATTTGAACTCATAACTCTATCATAAGTTCTTCCATACAGTTAAAACAAAGAAACTTTAAAAAATACTTTATTAGAATTAAGACACAGATGAAATTTCATTTCAGTATTTAATTTCATTATATCTGTCCTCAAAAACATGCATGTTAGGTAACAATTGTATAGACTGTCAGATGCAGTAACATTCATTCTTATCATTATTGTCAATAATCTTAGCTTATTCCCTGAAATGTACTATTTTCTTAGGTGAGTACAAGGTGATGTGTTTTCTACAATGAAATATTCTGGAGATTGAACTCTTGATTCTGAAATGCAAGTATTTCCCTGAAAGTCACAATGAATTGCCTTTGTTAATGGATTGCTTTTGGCCAATGTTTGTACTAAGTTATTTAAAAGTTGATTTCTGTTTAATCATTTATATAGATAATCGTGTAACGTCGAAGGGAGCTCTGCATTATAGTTTAAGACTAGAATACAACTCTTGCCAATTCTTCTGCATGGACGGGCTCTGTGGGAGCCTTCTCAGCTTGGTCGATCACCTTCCTGGACCTGGGGGGAGTTGGGAGGACCTTGAACTTAGCATAGAGTGGGGAACCCTGATGGCTCCTTTGCCTTGAGAGGGAGGGAGGGGAGGTATGGGTGGAGGGAAGGGGAGAGAACGGGGAGAAGGAGGGGAGGGAAGGGGGAGGAGGAGCGGAGGGAGGGGGGAGGAGGAGGGAAGGAGATGGAAATTTTTAAATATAAAAAAAAATAAACCATGAGAAAAAAAATAAGAAAATGCAATTATAAACCAGAAGACTATTAGTATAAAGTTCAATTAAAGAGAAAATAAATGGCTAATATGCAGATAAAGGGATATTTAGATTACAAGAAAGGAAAAATTTCTTTTTCCTATTATTACATATTGGCTAAATTACCAACTCTAATATATGTTGGAGATATTTGGATTTAGTAACTATCATTAATGTTAGAACTGTAAAATCAATGATTTTTACTTTCTATTTGTTAGTTTGTTATGCGGTTCATATGGATATTTTATTTAATGCATTCCTCCCCTCTACCCTACCAACTTAACATTCTGCCCTGATTTCTCTTTTTCATCCATCAAGACTGATATACGCGCTCTAAACATTCTTGGATGTGTCCTCGGTTAGAGAGTGGTTGACATACTGAAGGCTACAGTATGAGAAAAGATGGACCCCTTCTTTTCCAGTAGCTAACAATTGCCAGTAACTCCTCAATTAGTGATGGACTTATATGCCCAGTTCCTTTCTCCATGTTTGGATTTGGCATGACTCTGACTTGGGCAGAATTTGTACACCCTGTCCCAGCCGCATCCAGTCATGTGCACAGCCTTCCTGCTGTTTCCACAGGTAATGTTTCCTTGTTTTCTACTGCCTATGACTCACACACTTTTTCTTTTCTTCCACAATGATATTGAGCCGTGGGAGAACAGTTTATACCCTTCAGTTAGGATTGGGCATTCTGCAATCTTTGAGTCTCTGCACCTTAGCTGGTTATAGGGATCTGAGTTAATCACCATCCCCTACAAGTTGGGAGACAGTTTGATCTATAGATATAATGAGTCATTAGGAGTTGGTTTAATTCTATGTCTATTTAGAAGCATAGGCTCCTATACTTTGTCTAGACTTAGGTTCTTAGTCAAAAATTGGTGCCAGGTGTGAGTTTATCCTTGTACAGTGGGACTTAAATACAATCAGAAAGTGGCTGGTTTCTCCCAAAGGTTCTGTGCCAATATTACATGAATGGTTATGTCTTTCTACACTAGTCATTATAGTGTGCTGGCTTCATAGTTACATATGACTTATCATTCATTACTCTTCTTCTCTGGTAGTGTGCACGACATTTTCCATCACAGTGAAAGCTGATCAGTAGAGGTTAAGCTTCTTACTGGCTTATTTGGGTTTTTTTGTCATATATATATGTGTGTGTGTGTGTGTGTGTGTGTGTGTGTGTGGTGTGTATTTGACATTTGTACACATATATATTTATTTCCTTTACAAGGTTCTATGCTTCTAAGCCAATAAGTTTTTATACATCTTTTTTGAGGGGATTTTAGTGTTATTATCCAGTTCCGTATTCCTCTTCTACCTATGCTCTGTTTTTCTAACCAGGTGTAATCATTCCTGTTTCATTATTTACTTTTAACCTTTTATATCAGTGAGTTCCCCTTTTCAAAACCTCAAATAACATATTTTTTTTCTTTTGGTGAACTGAGAAGCTCATGATACCAAGCATGTTTTAAAAGTATGATGATATGAACTATTACTTGAACATGTTGTCATAAAATATCAAAATTGTTTACGTTGTTATTAAATAAACTCAAGCTATAATGGTAATTAATCTATACCAGCAAAAAGAAATACAGGCTTCAATCAGTTCACTGCTTTTGTAGACTGTATAGATTCTTTTTTTCTCCTTTTCTCTTTAGAAAACTCCATAATCTTTGGCTTGGTCTCTGTAATTTAACTAATAAAAAGAATAAAATAGCAACAAATTCTGACCAAAGTTCAAATAACAGTTTTTCTTCTGTTTCCTATAACATGATTCCTGCACCTAAGTCTTGGGGATCACTGCAGAAGAAGAAAGAAACATTGCGAGGAGCCACAGGCATAGTCAAAATGGTGTGTGTTTGTATCTCCTGGAAACACCACAGAGGATATGCCCACAAAACTGCATCAACATGGCTGTTTAAATAAGTTTTGAATAATGATGTACCGATGGAGAAGCTAACATGAAAAGAGGAAGCTCATGGGTCCTCAGCTTAAACAAAGAACAAAGGGAACGAGAGAATGATGACAGCGGGAGAAATGACTAATTTCTCCCCAGAGAATTAGTTATCCTTCATGTAAACCATTTCATTTTTAAAATACTTCTAATCTCCTTACTTGTAAATGGAGATGCTTCTACTTGCTTTGTCTTCTAAACTATTCACAGAACTTGGCAGTTTACTGAGAGTTCATAGCAAGCAGATCAATTGATGCTGCCCCCCCAGAAACAAAGGAAGCCAATATTTTTACCTAGCATAGAAATTCTTTATTCTCTAAGATATTTATAAAGACAAACAAATTGTTCTATGAAATGACATGCATTCTGTTGTACTTTGTACTTCAGATCCAACGATCACTTCCTTGTCTTTTATTTTTAAACCACACTTTCTTGTGCCTAATAGTGGTACAGCCCGTTTTTCCCACTTATTTTCTTTTCTCACATTCACTAATGAAACCGGTAGTAGTTTTGGACCTCATACTACTCTGTCATACAGTTATAGCTTGTCCTTTATAAAAGAAAATTAGAAAACTGCTGAGTGTTATGGATATTAATGGCTGTTAGGAAAGTATAATAGAAGGCTCTCTGTCTGGAGCATTGCAAAGCTTTTATGTCATTATTCATGAATGACTAATGCATTCAAAGAAGAATGCTGATGTCCAAGGTTGGGAAGATAGACAGTGGAGAGACAGTGGCTGAGGGCCATTTGTTACAGCCAGAGATCTCCTAGCAGGCTACTCTACAACGGAGTACTTCAGCGGAACTTTGGGAAGGAAACTTCCTTACCCATGAAGGTGTCCTTTGCGTCACATGTTTAAAGACTGTTAGATAAAAACATACATAATGCTTTGATTTATGTTTTTACTATAAAACTGATCAGATTCTGGCTCCATCAAAATTCTTGCATTCTCCTTGATCTAATGGCATTTAAATATCATGCAGATGTTGACATATATCAATCTTAAGTTCTATATTATATTATATATATTATATATTATATTATATAGACACAGAGATGTATATGAATGTGGAACCTTTGTCACATATCCCCTTCTATACTCCTTTCCATTGCTATCTGAAGAGAGGGTCTCTCACTGAACTAGAATGTAGTGATTTTTAGCTACACTGGCAGGTCATCAAGCTCCTATTAACTGACTCTGACTCCCACATCAGGGGTTAGAGGAACATGAAGCCATATGTAGAGTTTTGTAGGAGGCAGAAGGTTTCAACTCAGAAGAATCTCGTGCTTACATAGGAAATTATTTGACTCATTAAGCTGTTTCACAAGATACCTGGCTGACAATATTATATGCTTTCATATTTTTGCTGTCTGGCATTTCAAAAAGAACCTAGACAATTGATTTCCCCTTTAAAAGTGGAATTGGTGCATATTCATCAGCCTTTTTATTATTCTATTAAATCAGCAACTTGTTGATATTTTTGTAAATATTGAGGTCTATTGGCATTTATTATGATGTATTCTTTTTTCTTTTGAACATTTATTTATTTATGAACAAGTACTTCTTAAATAAAAGAGAAAGAAACCTTAGTCTTTTTCTTAATTCCAAAGCATTTACTATGCCTCCCTGTTATTTTTATATCTTCACTATCTTCACAGGTTTTGATAAAGTATCATCATCTGTCATTATATTGTCTTCACTTAGATAATTGCCAATATGATTTGTCAGGCTTCTTCTTAAAACTCTTCATTGGTTTCTTCCAGCATAAAGGACAAAGTTCATGTTCTTATAAATTATCGTTTGTCATATAACCAGTCCCATCTTTAATCAAGTATATTTATTCTAATTCATCATTGTCAGTTTTTGCCTACCTTAAACTCTCATGAATACTTGACAAAACGGAGCATACTGAAGAACTCACTTCGGATACTATGATGCCATCGGAATTTTTGATTCTTTGGCTAGATATCCTCTGATCATAGTAAACATTTCATTTCTGCGCTATCCAATTACTTCCTGTGATTCTGGATTCTTGGAACTGTAGTGGTATTTTCAGGCCTATCTGCAGACAACAATCGCCCCCTTTTCAGAGAAAAGAAAAGGGTCTCAACTTCAATAAGTAGGAAAAGTCGATCTTGTCCTGCTAGGAGAGTTATCAAAATCCATCCAATCTCATTTATCAGACACAGCTGTCAGGATCAATTTTAACTTCAGACTGTGCATGAGAAACCAAGAGCGTTACTGGGTCTTTTCCTAAAGCTACACTCTTGTTTTATTTCTCCCTCTTACCTACTTCTTCAATCATTTCTCGGGTGACATGTTTCAAACAAACAAAACATGAATTCTTATGACATTTTCTGCTTCTCAAGGTATGAACCAAGATGCTACCCTCTTCCATCTCCCACATAATTTCTGGCTCTTCTTCATCATTATCCCTGTTGCCTTTTCCTTCTTCTTCCAATATAAAAGTGTGTGACTTCTTAAGTACTCAGCCTCAAATCATTTTCTCAGTCACTCTATATGTTATCCATATAAATTTTCAGCCATCTCTATCTAATGTTGTAAGTTTCTCACTAGGCTAGAATTTACTTTGAGATTTACAGAAAATATCTACTTACCTACAATTAGCATTTGAATGTCTGAAAAAGGTAACACTGCTCAAAAAGAAATAATGATCTAACTCAATTCCAATTTTGCATTTTATGTATTACCTAATAATATAAACCAACTAATCTTTTGTTGTAACAAAAGAGCCTGGTCCACTTACTAAAAACAAATATTTATGTATTACAGTTCTGGCGGCTGAAAATTACAATACCTATGAGGCTACATCTGGTTTGTGCTCTCCTGTGATGACATTAGATGGACTGGGATACCTTGTGGCAAAAGAATAAGAATAAACATACAATCTTGAAGCCGGGCGGTGGTGGCACACGCCTTTAATCCCAGCACTCGGGAGGCAGAGGCAGGCAGATCTCTGAGTTCAAGGCCAGCCTGGTCTACAAGAGCTAGTTCCAGGACAGGCTCTAGAAACTACAGGGAAACCCTGTCTAGAAAAAAACCAAAAAATAAAAATACAATCTTGAGTATCTCTTTGTTTTCTCATAAGATCATGTATTCTATCATTTGGATAAATGACTTAATACGACATTAATTACACACCAAATGCCTAACCTCCAAACATAAACACATAAATATTGGAACTAGGTTCCCAATCCACAGTCTCATGGGACATATTTATACCACAGCAGTGTTCACTCTTGAGTAAAATCGGCAAGGGAATTATTAGTCATATCCTTTGTGATAAACACAATGTACATGATGATACCAAAGGGATGTTCAAACTTGGGCAGAGGATTATAAGGACTCTTATTGGGCTGACTTCAGTCATCTGAATTTTTAAAATTCTTGACTAATCCTCATTGAAAAACATAGAAAGGTGAAGAGATTAATGGACAGAACTAATGTCATTTGTCTACGGATTTTGGGAGAAAAATCCATGATGAAGTTCTCAAGACTACTCAAAAGTTCCACAGTCTTATTTTAGGGTCACTTTTAACTTTTTCTTCCTTTTTCTTCAGTCCTTCCTTTTAGTATGACTAACTGGTTACATTTATGAGATTGTATTAGTAATATTTAAAATGGCAGGCTTGAATTTAATAACTGTATATTCAAAGTTTAGTTGCAATAAAATATGTGCTAATCATAAAAAATTATAATTATAATTACAAAATTATATGAAATCTAAACCATAAATACTAAAATATTTATTTATGTACATCTAGTATAAAAATGTACTGTGCTCTTCACCATTACCCTATTCAATTCTGTCTTGAGCCAGATAATGACAATTTTCTTTTGCTTATACTTTTATCACTTATTTCCTAGAATTACTTAAAATTAATTTTTTTCTGCATTTCTAAATTGTCTTGTTTACTTGTTTAGCACTTAAAATATAAATAAAAATAATAGTATTCATAATGTTGTATGATTTTCTTCTGTTGACACAATAATTATGTCTTTATTTATGTCAATTAAAATTATGATGTTTAAAATTTTAAGGTTATAAATTATTCATAATGTAAACATAATGAAGCTTATCTTTTCAAATTCTGGGGAAAATTGTAACTTATTTATATATTATGATTCTCTAAAAATTAACACATTATATATATGTATATATATATATATATATATGTATTCTGATGTGTAAGTCTAAGATTTCTTCAAATATCAAGAGTAGAAATATTAGAGGCTTAACATATAAAACTTTGGTTTAGCAAGAGGATATAAATAATATTCCAAATGTTTACACTAATTTCATATTGATAAACAGTCTCTAGACTATAAGAATTACTAGGCTCTCATTTATATCAAGGACCTTTGGTTTAGGTCTGCTACATTTCTTATCTGTTTTATTTATTTATTTATTTATTAATTAAAAATTTCTGCCTCCTCCCATCCCCCCATCTCCCTCCCACTCCCCCCACTCTCCCTCCCATCCCCCCATCTCCCTCCCACTCCCCCTCCTGTCTTGTGATGTAGCCTTTTACAAACACAAACTCAATTAAGTTACTTATTCATTTTTCAATTACATAATGGTTTCTTAATGATTACCATATGAATTTGGAAATCTAACATTGTCTCTGAATTTTTTATGGTCTAATTTCTCCATCCCAAGTTTCTATTCATCTGTGATGACACTGCACCTCAATTCCGTAACTCCCTCCCAGGATTTTGTACATGCTTTCTATTTTTTACTCATTTTAAATGCTACTACCACAATGACATTTCTGCTGTTTAATGTTGCTGGAGGGGGGGGTTGCCTTAAAAATCAATCAGCACTCTCATTGACTGCTTTAATTGTCTATACTGTATTTTTCCCCAATTTTCACAAATTTTGATTTACCTCAGAAGAAGTGTTATATTTCTGGAAAACACTCCCCTCATAGCCTTCATAATTGGTGAAGTCAGTTATAATGTTGCTTTGTGCAAACTCATTTACAGCATGCGGAAAGTACATGACAGAGTCAGTGCATACTATGTACACGGAATTGGAAAGTCCATTTTTACCCATGTACAAACACATATACTTCTGATCAGATTTTATCAAAAATACCCATGTCCTTGTAATCCCTATCCTTCAAACATACAACCAAAGAGTAAATGTTTCTCTGCTTTGTTGTTGATGTTGTGCCTTCTTCGACCATTGTGATAAGTATCATATAGGAATACCTGTGGTAAGTTTAAGCTCACTTTTTTGTAAGTCACATATAGTTGGTGGGTATTTGTACAATCTGATTATAACATACAACAAATAAAGTTTTCAAAGAAATGACTTTCTTACATAGACACAAACTTTATTGAGATAGATTTTTCTCTCTTTTTTTATCAAGCAATATTAAGAAAAAGAAAATGAAGTTCAAATAGTAATGTCTATGGGTATGAATTTTCTTCAGACTAAATTGAGTGATAATTAAAAGCTGAACACTGAAATATTTAACAGAAGATTTCCTGATTTCAAATGCTGATCATAACTTTATGCCACATATATTCTTCCATAGCTCTGTGTAAAATACAGTGAAGACTATGGATGGCTGTTAACAGTTATAATTAACAGTTTTACTCAACATTTTAAGGACCAGCTATAAGCCGAACATTTTTCCATTAGCTGTGGGTAAAGGGTTTAGTGATTGCCTCTTTGGATGCCCCTTAATTCTCTGAGTTGTACTATAAAATGCATTTCTCCAATTACCACCCACACCTATCATTTAAATTCAACTTTTCAGTCATAAAGAAAAAAAAAGCTATTTAAGTTTGAGAGGTGTTAAGTGGATCATAACTAAAAGCATGTAATTTAAGTCAAACAGATATTACAATTCAAGTGGCAAAAAGGTGTGTGTTTCTAAGACTCTACCTGCTAGTGGAACTTCTAAAACTGGAAGTCTCTTTAATCTCTGAGGCCAATTGAGTAGACCTTCAAAACATTTAAATTTCTTTTAAGTTTCTCCAATAAAAGTCTGTTGATAGAATCCTTGATCCAAGGTGGTGGTTTCCTATCAGATTTTTGATATGGGATGTCCTTCTGCTGGATAATGAATAAAACTTCTTAGGCCAATACCTTAGCAGAGTAAAACCAGGAAGGGAAAACCAAGCAGAGATAAATAGAGACAGTAGGAAGAGTCGGGGAGAAGCCATGTAGCTGCCAAAGGAGACAGACACTGGAGCCTTACCTGTAGGCCACAGCCTCAAGGTGGTACACAGATTAAAAGAAATAGGTTAATGTAAGATGTAAGAGTTAGCTAACAAGAATCCTGAGGGAGCTGGGAGGACCTTGGACTTAACATAGTGAAGGGAACCCTGATGGCTCTTTGTCTTGGAGAGGGGTGGAGTATGGGGGGAAGGGAGGGGAGGGAAGGGGGAGGAGATGGAAATCTTTAATTAAAAAAAATGAGAAAAAAAATAAAAAAAAAGAATCCTGAGCTAATAGGCCAAGCAGTATTGTAATTAATACAGTTTCTGGGTGATTATTCAGGTGACGGCAACCAGGAAAAGAACAAGCAGTCTCCGTTTACAGGTTCTGAACAATGCTCACATGTAGAAGTATAAGTTGTTGCCAATTCTGTGGCCTTTCCGATGGCTGCAATCTGTTCATTTAATGACATACTTTTGATGTTAAGCTGTTTTTGGTTTGTTTTTGTTTGTTTGTTTTGTGTTTTTTTTTCCTTATTTGCTTGCCTAACATTTTTGAAATAGGGTTTCTCTGGGTAGCTCTGACTATCCTGGAAGTTGTTTTATCAAACATGTTGTACTTGAACTCAGAGATCTGTCTGCCTTTACCTCCCAAGAGCTGGGTTTAAAGGCATATGCCAAAACCACCCAGAGGAATGATGCTATTGTTTCAACAGGTAACTGGAATTTAAGACCATCTAGTGACAGTTATATTTTATGTTTGCAACTCAGTTGATGATGTCACCATGAAACCTTAAAGCCATGGTATAAATGTTGAAGAGAGAAAGTAGGACCAAATACAGTAAATAAAGAAAATCCAGGCAATGTAGTCAAGATTCATAGGTGAGAGATGAGGTCTCCTCCCTGTGTAGTGAAAAGCTGGTTGTTTCTCCATTTTCTCTTTAAGAGGACTTGCCCACATGTATACAAGTTCTTTCTATAATTGCAACACATCAAAATGCATATTTTCTTTCCACTGACGCACAGAACAAAGGTCCTTGTGAGAACATGAGAAAAATATCCTTTCTAAAAGCCAAGAAGGGTTCTCACAGGAAACTAAGTTTGTAGGCTACCCTCTTCACCAGAAATATATATGTTTAAGGGTATATCACTGACTGGATACCTTAATGAACAGACTATACATTATATAATATAAATATACTACTATCACTCATAAAGAGCACCATACATCAAGGTTATCATTAAGGGTAAAGATTTCCTAGGTAAAACCAATTTATAATGGGACATGGATATTCAAAACAGGAGGGAAACTCACAAAGAATAGTCCAAGAAATTCTAATACAGGAAAAGATAAGTTGCTATGGGAGAAATGTAAATAAATAAACGGAAAAATGGAGAAAATTTATACTTAAGATTTTTTGGAGGGGTAGCAAAGAGAAGAAAATTCCTTTCTCACAGGAAAAATATCATCACTTTACACATTTGAAGTTTTTCACTATAATGAGACTCTCCTTGTCCCCACCTTGGGACAAGGTCATACTATGTGACTCAGGAGCTTGTCTGCGCTCTTGGTGTCGCCATACAGTTCGTGAACCGAGCAAGGGGCTGGAGATTGAAACACACAAAGACACACAGACAGAGACACGGTCATCCTTGATGCCAGAGTGGCCCAAGAATACCCCCTTTATTGTGTCCAGGGGCAGCTTATATAGGGATAGCCTCGCCCCAGCCAAATGCACCATAAACCATTCCCTTGCCATCAGGAACTCCTGAAGGTCTCGTGCTCAGAGCAGCTGTAGGCACTCAGATCAGGGGAAAACAAGTTGTTTACAAGACATTCAGGATCTGGGTGTTCACTGTCTGTGATTTTCTTATCTCAGCCACCTAAGTAGCTGAGGCTATAAGACTATGTCATTAGGGTCCTCTGGAGTTTTCAGTTCAGTTTAGTTTATCAGCATTCCATTGCTAAGAAAAATCAGGAATACAAATATGAAATATTCATTTTTATATACAGAACATTTTAAACCATGGTAGGAAGAAATAGAGATAAGAGAGAGAGATGAGAAATAAAAAAGATAAAAAATTGTTTGCAGAACTTTAAACACTAACCATGCCTTGTTAAAAGGTAGACAATATTCTAGATTAAGATGAATGGCTACAGGAGCTGGTGGAAGGAAGGTGAAGCCAAGTGGGATTGGGATCTCATTCTGATCACGACTGTTGTGGTTCACTTTCAGGATGCTCTTTTTAGCTAAGGAAGGAAGCTAACCACTCCATTGCGAGCCCTACCTCTATCTCAGTGCCTCACGAATAATTTATGTCAATAAATTTCAGTGGAATAAATGAAGATCTTACTAGAGCTCTATTCTGGGGTTGCAGATCAGCAAACTGGCCTATATTATCCTGAAGACACCGCTAAGGCAACAGTAAATGAGTTGGAATAAAGACTGACATAGCTCAGCCCAAAGCATGCCTTCCAATCCACATTTTCTTTTTGACTTTAACACACGATATTAAGGTACTGTCTATCTAAAAATGAGTATTTCATATTTGTTTTTTGATTTTTCTTATGAATTAAATGCTAACAAACAAATGAATGCTCTTCTGCTTCACCAAGCCAAGTACTTCTTTCACCAGGAAGGCTCTGTACAGTGATGTGAATACTTTCCTGAATCAAAACCACGCCGCTGCCTATGCCCTCAAGTGTAGCTCTTATATCTATTTACTACCAAAAGAAGAGTAATGGTACTATTATTAAAATAGAGACGAAATGTTCCTTGGGTCAGGGAAAAATTGGAGTGTCTGACTGAGGCGATTATGAATTCCATTCCATCACAAAGTTGTCATCCTTGTGATGTACTGTATAGCACTAAGAGCTATTGTTCCAATGAATTACACCCGAATGCCTTCGCTCTGAGCAATCATTTCATCGGAGACTCAGTATCCTATATCACCACTGTAAGCTGTAACATATTTCCAGCGACATATCATTGCTGTATGGTCTCAGCTAAAGGGGCATAATGAGCATTATAGTAGGGGTTTACCAGAGGTCGCATGCTTTGTTTCACGTATTCAAAGTTATTGAAGTTGTCTCTGCAACAAGAACATTAAAAATATTCATAGGTTAAACTGTAAAACCAGTCCTTGGAGAGGCTGAATTATTTTCTACTTTAAGGAGCATTTTAGGAGAAGAAATATTTAATCAATAAAACAATCAGAACTTTATAGGCCCATTTTCCACTTTTGCATTGCCGCTACTACAATGAGCTGACGATTTTACAGGAAAACAAAGCAACAGTAGGGAAACAGGAAAGATTCAGCTCAGCTGCAGTAACGCAAATGATGAGCAACTCTGTAGACTGAGAGAGAGGTTTAAATGCCAAATCTTGTTCAATTTTCTCTCAGGCCGTAAGAATTTTAAGTCGTCCCTAAATATTTTAAACAAGAGTAAGAAATACGTCTGTGGAACTCATATGCCTTTCCATCTCCAGTGTGTGCATTAAATTCTGGCCAGGCTAGCTATTAGGGGGTAATTAGAAGTTACAAGGGAGATACAACATTCAGCTCAGACTTGCTTTTTTTTTTTTTTCTGGCTTAAGAGCCTGCTTACTTTATGCAAATTGTTCAGAGGCCATTATCATGCAGCCCTAACAATCAGTATTTAATTTGTTGATAGCCTTGACAGTTGTGGCCAGAGTATAATTGGCATGGACTCTCCTGCAAAAATAAAATAAATTGGGTTGTGCATGAAGCTAAACAACATAATTACCAACAATTAGACATTAATTACGTGCTAGCAGATCCTCAAATCCTTCTGAGTTTGGCCAAACCTAGACCTAATTACATTCTAATTCTGTGAAAACATCCATGGTCCTGAGATAATCAGGTGTTCAGAAGGTGTTTTCTTGAGAAATCATGTTTCATTATGGATTACTATCTCAGGAAATTAATTGTGTTCATATTCGGAGATGATTGAACATAACAGAAAAGAGATGTGATTCATGTTAATTTGCTGGACATTTATTCTCTCTCTCTCTCTCTCTCTCTCTCTCTCTCTCTCTCTCTCTCTCTCTCTAATAATTACTTTAGGAGCATAGAAAACAAAATTCATTAAGGAAGGGCCCAGCCCACTGTGGGCAATGCTTACACCTGGGTAGGTGGCTGGTCCTGGGCTGTATAAAGAAGCAAGCTGAACAAGACAGGTGCAAGCTCATGCAAGCTTGTAAGCTCGTAAGCAGTGTTCCTCTATTGTCTCTGCTTCAGTTAATGCATTCAGTGTCCTGCTCAAGATCTTCCCTTGAATTTCCTTCATGATGGACTCTGACTGTAAGCTGAAATAAACCTTCCCCTTCCTCTCCAACAAATACACCACACACAGAGAGAGAGAGAGAGAGAGAGAGAGAGAGAGAGAGAGAGAGAGAGAGAGAGAGAGAGAGAGATGGCTTTAAAAGAGAGAAACAGAATAATATTCCTGCCATAAACAGAGCTTCCCTAACTACTTCCAGTTATAACAAAGAAACCCTGAGTGTCAGAAATAGGACTCAGGAAGGTTAGGAACACACTGTCTGCTATACTCTTAGTTATAAGTTATTTATACAAGGTGAGGCATGAGGATGTGTTCACACAAAAATTTTAGAGCATGAACTGGAGAAGTGCCTCAGCAGTTACTAGCACTTGCCGGTCATGCAGAGGACCCAGGTTCCATTTTCAGGACCAACATCCCAGTTCAAAACCATCCCAGAAGTCCAGGAATGATCTATGTGGGCACCAGGCATGTCCGTGGTCCACATACATGCACACAGGCAAAATGCTTACTCACATAAAAGAAAGTAAGTACATTTTTAAGGCTACAGATTAAATGATGGATGAAGATGTTTTGTATTTATCCCTTCATAGCCTGAGCATATAAGGGATATTCATTCTGAAGGAAAGCACAAGAGATATCATGAAATTTTAACAACGATGGGCAGTTCCTGAAAAACCATTGCTTCTTTCATTTTCTCTATAAAGGGTCTGAGAATGCCTGCAAGAGTATTCATCAATGATTAGGTTTATAGCCTAACTGTTGCAAGCAGGACTTTCTTTGCTGAAAACCACCGGGAAACTCTCTCAATGCTTGCTTGGAACAATTCACTGCCCCCCCCTCCTTTTCTTCCATTCCCTCCCCTTCCACCCCCTTCTCCTTCTTTTCCCTCCCCTCCCCTTTTCTCTTCTTCCCTCTCATCCTGTCTTCTTCCGTCTCCTTTCCTCTCCCTCTCCATATATTCATTCTCTTACTCTTCAACTTGTTCCTCTTTTTTCTCTACACATTTTCAGTTCTGGGTCTCTCTTCTGCTTCATTTGACATTAGTCCTTACTTTGTGTTTTCCCATTTACTTTTCTATTATGATAATTACAGGCAGTTTTGGTTGTTTGATTGATTAGGAATTGTAGTAGAAAAGCGGTCTGACTTCTGTTTCATTTTCTCTGCTCTGCTCAAGCCTCTTATAGACTTGAATATTATATGATCTGATGCCCTATCTAGCCCTTCATCCTAGACACAGGGCACTGACTATTTCTCAGCCTTTATGTCTCCATGTTCATTTGGTTTTTGTTCTGTTTTGAAAGCTTTCTTTGTCAAAGCAAGTGTAAGTACCGTTAAGACATAGGTATAAGAATCAAATATGGATCCTTCAGTTCTGCCTAGGTTAAGAGTCAGTCTGTTCAGTGACTTGACATCACTCAATTTTTAATACCTGGCTCCTTGATACTCTTTGTCACTTATGCAATGCTAACTACGTCACACTATATGAGCTTCCAACTACACCCAAAAGGTTAGAAAATATCAGATCTCTCTCTCTCTCTCTCTCTCTCT